>NW_004443938.1:24397191-24477266 GCF_000243295.1 Trichechus manatus latirostris
GAAAGATGTTTACCTGTGTTTTATTGACTATGCAAAGGCATTCAACTGTGTGGATCATAACAAATTATGGAAAACAATGCAAAGAATGGGAATTCCAGAACACTTAGTTGTGCTCATGAGGAACCTGTACATAGATCAAGAGGCAGTCATTCGAACAGAACAAGGGGATACTTCGTGGTTTAAAGTCAGGAAAGGTGTGCACCAGGGTTGTATCATTTCACCATACTTATTCAACCTGTATGCTAAGCAAATAATCCAAGAAGCTGGACCATATGAAGAAGAATGAGGCATCAGGATTGGAGGAAGACTCATTAACAACCTCTGTTATGCAGATGACACAACCTTGCTTGCTGCAAAAGGAGAAGACTTGAAGCACTTACTGATGAAGATCGAAGACCACAGCCTTCAGTATGGATTACACCTCAATATAAAGAAAACAAAAATCTTCACAACGGGACCAATAAGCAACATCATGATAAACGGAGAAAAGACTGAAGTTGTCAAGGATTTCATTTTACTTGGATCCACAATCAACACCTATGGAAGCAGCAGTCAAGAAATCAGATGACGCATTGCATTAGGCAAATCTGCTGCAAAAAACTTCTTTAAAGTATTAAAAAGCAAAGATGTCACCTTGAAGACTAAGGTGCGCCAGACCCAAGCCATGGTGTTTTCAATCTCCTCATACGCATGCAAGGGCTGGATGATGAATAAGGAAGACCGAAGAACTGACATCTTTGAATTGTGGTGTTGGCAAAGAATACTGAATATGCCATGGACTGCCAAAAGAATGAACAAATCTGTCTTGGAAGAAGCGGTACGACCAGAATGCTCCTTAGAAGAAAGGATGGCGAGACTATGTCTCACATACTTTGGATATGTTTTTCGGGAGAGGTCAGTCACTAGTGAAGGACATCATACTTGGTAAAGTAGAGGGTCAGTGAAAATGAGGAAGCCTGTCAAGGAGATTGATTGACACAGTGGCTGCAACAATGGGCTCAAGCATAAAGATTGTGAGGATGACACAGGACTGGGCAGCATTTCGTTCTGTTGCACACAGGGTCACCATGAGTCAGAATCGACTCAATGGCACCTAACGACAACAATGTGTATATTATGTATGTGTATTTTTAAAATATCTTGTATAGCTTTATTAATTGTCCTCAATGAGAATGCTATTCCGAATTATCTAGTCACCATGACTTGAAAAACAAAGTTCATTTAACTGAATTAAAATTATGGAGCAATCATTCGAATAAGTTCTTTTACATGACATTCCATTGCTACCTACTGTTATTTGACATTACAGTTTTATTTAGTCAAACATAAAACCAAAATTCTAAAATATTTTAGTGAACAAAGAGGGAGAAAAAACAAATAAACAAAAGAACAAAAAACTCAAGGACTGATAAGAGCCCCTATTTGGAAAAAGGGTCAAACATTCACTGAGTCATCAGTTCATTCAAAGACCAATTATTATTTTGTGTCAATTAACGGAAGGTAGTAAATGAACCCGATGCTGCTATTTTAAATAACCTTCCAGTGCAATCAGTATAGGTTTGGAGGTTTTGTAAGATACAGTAAATGTTTATGCAAAAACTTTTTAAAGTTAAGGTCATCAATTAAAGGTAGTCATAGAATTAAAATAATAATGAAGATAACATTTAATGAAAATAAAATAATGTCTAAATTATTCATTTAAAGTTGTGAATACTTCTTTATAGCCATCTGAAACTAATCAATTTTGGTTCCCTGAGTAATATATTCCCCTGATTTGGGACAGAATGACAAAAAATAATTCTAAGTATTTTGCTAAAACATGAACATGGCTGTATTAATTATGTTACAATAAAGAGGAAAAAAGTACAATAATTTACACATGTAAGAAAAACTTGTATGGCTTGAATGCTTCTGTTTCATAGATACATTATCCAAATTAAATAAATTAACTTACATAGTTCTTCTCTATCAAGAGACTGTGCACCACCTCCAAATAGGCCTTTAAAGAATCCCCGGTTTGGGGCTTCAGGTGTTTCTAAAGGAGTGAAGAGTTCACCCAACATTTCCTTCAAAATCAAAACAATTGTAATTGTTAAAGTTTCAGGTAAACTAAACTATAATTCAGAAAACCATCATTGTAAACTCTTTAAGATTATAACACTGCCTGTTGAGATTCATGATTAATGAGCATATTTCAAATGATCAAATCTAGCACATACCAACTTAGCCAAATAAGTTCCTAAGACTAAATTTACTAAAACTAATTTGCTGCTTGTTCCTTTGGTCAGATTCCTTTCTTTGCAACCTTGTTAAACATACTTATTAATTCTAGTAGCTTTTTTTTTTTTTCTTTTAAGTCTCCATTAGATTTTCAATCTAGGTAATCGTGTCGTCTATAAATAAAGACAGTATTACTTTTCCAATCGGGATGCCTTTCCTTTCTTTTTCTTGCCTGACTGGCTAGACCCTTAAATGCACCATTGAACAGAAGTGGTAACAGTGAACATCCTTTTCTTGTTCCTGATCATAGGGAGAAAGAAATCACTATTTCATCATTAAGTTGATGTTAAGGGCAGGTTTTTCTAAGATGCATTCAGTGTGTTTCTACTTCTAATTTGCTGAGATTTTTTTTTTTTTTCATCAGCAATGAAATGAACGCTAGATTTTGTCAAATGCTTTCTTTTTTTTTTTTTAGTTTGGTAATACATAAAATTACATTGATTGATTTTCAAATGTTAAGCCAACCTTGTATTTCTGGGATAAACCATATTTGATCATGATGCTTTATCTTTTTAATATATTGTTAGACTCAATTTTCTAAAGCTTTGTTTTGAATTTTTGCATCTATATTCATAAACAATATTGGTCTATCTATGGTTTTCTTTGCTTGTAATGCCTTTGTCTGTTTTGGTATCAGGGTAATGCTAGCTTCATAGAATAAGTTGTGAAGTATTCTCCCTGCTTCAATTTTTTGAAAGAGTTTGTGCAGAAATCTTTGAGAGCTGATCAACATTTCTTTGTGAAATGTTGACAGAATTCACCAGTGAAGCCATTTGGGCCTGAAATTTTATTTGCCCAAGGTTTCTAACCTCAATTTCAAGTTCTTTAATAGGCACAGGCCTATTCAGATATTTTATTTATTCTTGAGTGAGGTTTAGAAATCTGTCTTCCAAAGTTATTTGTCCATTTCATCTAAGTTTTTTACTTTATTGGCATAAAGTTCTTCATAATATTCTCTTGTTGTTGTTGTTAGGTGCCATCGAGTCGGTTCCAACTCATAGCGACCGTACATACAACAGAAAACACTGCCCGGTCCTGTGCCATCCTCACAATCGTTGCTATGTTTGAGCCCATTGTTGCAGCCACTGTGTCAATCTATTTCGCCAAGTGTCTTTCTCTTTTTCACTGATCCTCTTCCTTACCAAGCATAATGTCCTTCTCCAGGGACTGGTCCCTCCTGATAACACGTCCAAAGTACATAAGACAAAGTTTTGCCATCCTCGCTTCTAAGGAGCACTCTGGCTGTACTTCTTCCAAGACAGACATGTCCGTTCTTCTGGCAGTCCATGGTATATTCAACACTCTTTGCCAACACCATAGTTCAAAGGCACCAATTCTTCTCCGGTCTTCCTTGTTCATTGTCCAGCTTGCCCATGCATATGAGGTGACTGAAAAATCATGGTGTCTTAGTTATCCAGTGCTGCTATAACAGAAATACTACAAGTGGATGGCTTTAACAAACAAATTTATTCTCTCACAGTCTAGGAGGCTAGAAGTCCAAATTCAGGGAGCCAGCTCCAGGGGAAGGCTTTCTGCCTCTGTTGGCTCTGGAGGAAGGTCCTTGTCATCTATCTTCCCCTGGTCTAGGAACTTCTCAGCACAGGATGTACTCCACTCCTGGCTCTTCCTCCTTGGTGATAATGAGGTCCCTCTACTCTCTGCTTGCTTCTCTTTTTTTATATCTCAAAAGAGACTTATTCAAGATACAACCTAATCCTGTAGATTGTGTCCTACCTCATTAACGTAGCTGCCTCTATTCCTGCCTCATTAATGTCATAGAGATTAGGATTTACAACACACAGGAAAAATACATCAAATCACAAAATGGAGGACAACCACACAATACTGGGAAGCATGGCCTGGCCAAATTGACATTCATTTTTGGGGGACACAACTTAGTCCATAACACATGGCTTCGGTCAGGTGCACCTTAGTCCTTAAGGTGACATCTTTGCTTTTCGATACTTTAAAGAGGTCTTTTGCAGCAGATATGTTCAGTGCAAGACGTTTGGTTTCTTGACTACTGCTACCATGGACATTGACTGTAGATCTAAGTAAAATGAAATCCTTGACAACTTCAACATTTTCTCTGTTTTTCATGATGCTGGTTATTGGTCCAGTTGTAAGGATTTTTGTTTTCTTTATGTTGAAGTGTAATCCATACTGAAGGCTGTGGTCTTTGATCTTCATCAGTAAGTACTTCAAGTCCTCTTTGCTTTCCACAAGCAAGGTTGTGTCATCTGCATGTTGCAAATCATTAATGGGTCTTCCACCAGTCCTGATGCCACGTTCCTCTTCATATAGGCCAGCTTCTTAGATTATTCGCTCAGCATACAGATTGAATAAGTACGGTAAAGGGATACAAACAACCCTGATGCACACTTTTCCTGATTTTAAACCACACAATATCCCCCTGTTCTGTTGGAACGACTGCCTCTTGGTCTATGTACAGGTTCCACATGAGCACAATTAAGTGTTCTGGAATTCCCATTCTTTGCATTGTTTTCCATAATTTGTTATGATCCACACAGTCGGATGCCTTTGCATTGTCAATAAACTGCAGGTAGACTTCTTTCTGGTATTCTCTGCTTTCAGCCAGGATCTATCTGACATCAGCAATGATATCCCTCATTCCATATCCTCTTCTGAATCCGGCTTGAATTTCTGGCAGTTCCCTGTCGATGTACTGCTGCAATCACTTTTGAATGATATTGTTCGATAATTTCTGCATTCTGTTGGATCACCTTTCTTCTAAATGGGTACAAATATGGATCTCTTCCAGTTGGTTGGCCCGGTAGCTGTCTTCTAAATTTCTTGGCACAGACAAGTGAGCATCTCCAGTGCAGCATCTGTTTGCTGAAATATCTCAATTGGTAATCCGTCAATTGTAGAATTCAATTCAATTCCTGGAGCCTTATTTTTCGCCAAAGCCTTCAGTGCAGGTTGGACTTCTTCCTTCAATTCTATCGTCCTGGATCATATGCTACCTCCTAAAATGGCTAAACATCAACCAATTCTTTTTGGTACAGTGATTCTGTGTATTCCTTCCATCTTATGATGCTTCCTAAGTCATTCAATATTTTGTCTATGGAATCTTTTACAGTTGCAATTTGAGGCTTGAACTTTTTTCTTCAGTTCTTTCAGCTTGAGAAATGCCGAGGGTGTTCTTTTCTTTTGGTTTTCTAACTCCAGGTCTTTGCACATTTCATTTTAATATTGTGCCTTCTTGAACCACCCTTTCAAATCTTCTGTTCAGCTATTCTACTTTATTTCCTTATTATCCATTTAATGTTTGTAGAATCTACAGTAGCTGAAATGTCAGAGGTTCCAAACCACCAGCAGTCCCACGGGAGAAAGATGTGGCAGTCTGCTTCCATGAAGACTTACAGCCTTGGAAACCCTAATTGGGTCGCTATGAGCTGGAATTGACTTAATGGCGGTGGGTTATAGTAATGTCATTTCTCTCATTCCTGATATTTGTATTTTGCATCTTCTCCCTTTGTAATTAATCTGGCTAGAAGTTTACCAATTTTATTGATCTTCTCTACGAACCTGCTTTTGGCTTCATTGATTTTTTTCCTGCCTTTTTTTTTTTTTTTATTTCAATGATCTCCACTTGAATATTTATTATTGTCTTTCTTCTGCTTAAGTTTCTCTTCTTTTTTCAGTTTGTTAAGGTGGAAGCTGAGGTCATTGGTTTGAGATTTTTCTTCTTTTCTAATATAGGTGTTTTAGTGCAATAAATTTGCCCCCGATTTTAAACACTCTATAATCTGTTCTATTGCTATGCTTTCAATTTCACTAATCTTTTCTTCTGTAATGTCTAATTTGCTGTTAATCCTATCTAGTATATTTTTCATCTCAAACACTAGTTTTTCATCTCTAGAAGTTCAATTTTGTCTCTATTATATCTTCTGCATCTTTAACTTTCTGAACACCCAGAATACAATTTAGTAACCGTTTTAATGTCCTTCTGTGCTAATTCTAACATATGTGCTCGTTCTGAGTCAATTTCTATTGACTGATTAGTTTCATAATTATGGGTTGTTTTCCAGTGTCTTTACATGCCTAGTAATCTTTGTCTGGATGTCAGATATTATGATTTTTACTTTTTGGTGCGGGATATTTTTGATTTCCTATAAGTCATCTTGAGCGTCATCTTTAGGACACCAGGAAACAGTTTGATCCCTTTGGGTCTTGCTTTTATGATTCATTAGGCAGGTCTGGAGCAGTGTTCAATCTAGCACTAACTAGTAACGAGGTGAGACCTTCCTGAGTACTTTATCCAATTCCCTATTATAGTAGACTGACTAATGGCCACTCAGAATATCAGGTTCTAATCCCTAGAACCTATAAATACTACCTTATAAAGAAAAAGGTCTTTGCAGATGTGAACAAGTTAAGGATCTTGACATGGGGAGATTATCCTGTATTATCCAGGTGAAACCTAAATCCATTTACAAGTTTCCTTATAAGAAACAGAAACAGATGGAGATTTGAAACACACAGAAGAGGAGGGGGCCATGTGACCAGGGAGGCAAGAGATTGGAGTGATGTGGCCACGAATTAAAGAATGCTGGCAGCCTCCAGAACCTGGGAGATGGGTTTGTCCCTAGAGCCTTGGGAGGAAATATCTTGGCTTTGGTTCAGTAAAACTGATTTTGGACTTATGGTCTCCAGAACTGTGAGAGAATAATAGTTCTGTTGTCTCAGGCCATCAAGTTAATGGTAATTTGTTACAGTAGCCACAGGAAACAAATACACCCATCAATTATGAGTTTTTCCAGTCCGACTGTTGAGAACAGGTACTGCTCTGGCCCTATATGAACAGCAGGCATGGGTCCCTCTAATCCTTTCAGATGGTTCTTTCCCTGATCAGAAAGTTTCCTCACATGCATGCGCTGAACAGTATTCTACTGAGTACTCTTGGAGGACCTTCTGCAAATTTCTAGGGTTCTCTCTCTGTGTAGCTCTCTTCTCTCTAGTACTCTGCTCTAAGAACTCTAACTGACTTGGTCTCCCTAGACTTTCAGTTCCATCTTTTCAACTCAGGAAGTCTGTCAGGCTTCACCTCAGTTTCTTCTCCCTGCACCATGTCCTTCCTAGAAACTCTGTTAAGGTGTTAAAGTTGGGGCAATTGTAGGGTTCATCTCCTCTGTTTCCTATCTCTCAGGGATTACTTTCTTTTGTTGCCTGATATCTAGAGCCTTGAAAATCACTGTCTCATGTATTTTGTTTGCTTTTTGTTTATTTTTTTGGTTGTTTCAGGCAGGAGGGTTCATCCAGTCCCAGTTGCTCTATCTTGACTAGAAGCTCCATTAATTTCATAGGCATCTTCTTTATTTTTTTTGGTTAAAGTTAAATGAATGCCCAGTGTAAAAGAACACTCTGGGAACTAAAGAACAGTGTTTATTAAGTTCATGATATTCTTTCATTCAACAAATTTTCATGAAGGAATTCTTTATAGGTACTGGAAACATAGTGGTAAATAAAATGTCAATATTGCTCAAAGAAAACATTCTATCACAAACTCCTTGAACAAAGAGGTCATTTTTCATTTTTATTTGTATCATGAGGGCACATAACAGATACTTTTAAAATAAACTGAGTTTAGTACTAAAAGGCCATTTCATTTAAACATAAATAAAGTTTACTGCAGCTTCTACTGATTTTTATTAAAGAATAATAAGAGAAAAAATTGATCAATGGACAGAATAAACTGATCCCATAAAAATGATGAAGTTTACAATTCTGAGTATGCTGAATTATGACCAAATTTCAGATTAAAATGAGTTAAGAATATATTCAATTATCCATATTTTTTCTTAATATAACATTTTACTAGTGAAAACAAACACGAAGAAAAATTTTTAAGTTTATCTTTCTTGTAAAAAGCAATATTTTAACTTAGAAACTTAGGACTCTTAGGAAAAAATTAATCCAAATCTAAATCGGGAAATTTAAATCTAAAATATATGTAATTTTGTTTTAGGAGTCACTGAACGGTGCAAATGGTTAAGTGTTTGATAGGTTGACTGTTTGAACCAACCCAGGGGCACCTGGGAAAACAGTCCTGGCAATCTGCTTTTGAAAGGTCACAACCTTGAAAACCCAATGAAGCACAGTTCTACTCTGACAAACACACACACACACACACACACACACACACACGGGGTCTCCATAGTCGGAATCAAGTCAATGCCAACTAATAACAGTAACAATTTTGTTTTACTCTCAAGGTTTAGAGCATTATTATTCAAGACTACTTTTCCAGTATAGGTAGTTTCCTGAAATAATAACAATAATAATAACACCTAACATTTGCTAAGCACATACTCTGTACCAGGTACTATGCTAAGCACTTTATGTGCATTGTCTCCTTTAATCCATACCTGCCTGTGAAATGGTATTATTTTTAGCCTAATTTTAAAGATGATAAACTCAGGCATATTAAGTAACTTGTCCAAGGTCACATAATTGTGTCATTAGCAAGGGTTGGACTTGGACAGTCTTCTTGACTCTAAAGCTCATGCTCTAAATAATAAACACAATATAAATTTACAAATAAGTAAAATAGGGTCAATTAATTGCAAAAAATTTCAGTATGAAGTCCCTTTAGATAGTAGCTTCTTTTAAAAATCAAATATCAGTTAATATTTGAGCTCAATATCGCAAGAGTACTTTTATTATAGAAGGTGAAGCTAAACTGTTCATTTCTAATGCAAGTGTGCAAGCACATCGGCACTCAAATATTAAAAAAGGCAGCTCTTGATTTAAATAATTTGTAGTCTCTCACAAATAAATCAAAATCATTTAGAGGAAAAACTTGCAAATGATATTTCTTCTTATATTCATATACACCCTTGTGAATACAGAGTATCTGAGAAGGGAAAACATAATTTGCACAAAAATAGATAAAATTATTTTCATATTAACATATTGTTTTAAAAAGAACTTTTTTAAAAATTATTATTTTTGGCATGTATACACATATTTGAAGCCCTGGAGGCACAGCGCTTAAGAGCTCGGCTGCTAGCCAAAAAGGTCAGCAGTTCAAATCCACCAGCCACTCCTTGGAAACCCTATGGGGCAGTTCTACTCTGTCCTATAGAGTCACTATGAGTTGGAATCGACTTGATGGCAATGGGTTTGGCTTTTATATGTATTTAGTCAATGTTGAGAAAACCAACAAAAACAAAACCAAAAAAAACCATTGCCACTGAGTTGATTCTGACTTATAGGGACCCTAAAGGACTAGGGTAGAACTGCCTCATAGGGGTTCCAAGGCTGTTATCCTTATGGGAAACCCTGGTGTTGCAGTTGGTAAGCACTCGGCTGCTAACCAAAAAGTTGGTGGTTTAAACCCACTAGCTGCTCCATGGGAGAAAGATGTGGCATTTTACTTCCATAAAGATTACGGCCTTGGAAACTCTATAGGGCAGTTCTACGGTCCTATAGGGTTGCTGTGAATTGGAATTGACTAGATGGCAATGATTTTAAATCTTTATGGAAGGCAGGTGAGTTTGAACCACTGACCTTTCGGTTAGCAGCTGAGGGCTTAACCCGTGTCACCATGGCTACTTCAATGTGGAGAATGGGTAAAAAATGAATGTAATGTTTTGTATTTCTCTGCCATCTCTGGAAAGAATGGATCGATAAAATGAAGTCCCTCTGGATTCTCTATCAGCCCAGAACTAAAACAATATCCGAGACCAACTCTTTAGACAGGGACTGGACTGGACTGTGGGACATCAAGTGATACTCGTGAGGAGTATGCCTCTTGGCTCAAGTAGATACGAGAGACTAAACAGACAGCTTCTGTCTGGAGGTGAGATGGGAAGGTGGAAAGGGTTAGGAGCTGGCGGAATGGACATGGGGAATCAGGGGTGGAAAGGGGGAGAGTGTGCTGTCACAGTATGGGGAGAGCAATTAGGGTCACATAACAATGTATGTACAAATTTTTGTACGGGAAAAAAAAAATGAAGTCCCTCTTATTACAAGAGTCTGATGAAGACACTTTTACCATAGGCATCTCAAACCACGTGTTCTAACATCTCAGTAAAAGGTCTTAGATTTTCCCATGGAGGCTCTTCTGTAAGCGCCTGTAAATGTAAACTCCCATAAGTGTAAGGGATGAATAGTGTAAGGGCATCTTAGAGAATACTTTGGAGCCTGGATGGTGTGAGTGGTTTTCAATCAGCTGTTAACTGAAAGGTTGGCGGTTTGAACCCAGCCAGGGGCAATGCAGGGGCCCTGGTAGCGCACTGGTTAAGAGCTAAGGCTGCTAACCAAAAGGTTGGCAGTTCGAATCTACCAGCTGCTCCTTGGAAACCCTATGGGGTAGTCTGCTCTGTTCTATAGGGTTGCTATTAGTTCAAATCAACTCGATGGCAACGGGTTTAGGGGCAATGCGGAAGAAAAGCCCTGGCGATCTGCTTCCATAAAGATTACAGCCAAGAAAACCTCATGGAGCAGTTTTATTCTGTAACTCTCTGAGTTAGGGGCCGACTCGATGGCAGCTAACAAGAGAATACTTCAGGTAAATTTTTGCTATTTACCTGAAGATTTTCACAGGTCTCTTGACTGTAAGTCAGTCTCTGGATTTCTGTTGGTGAAACAAGATACAATGCTTGTCCATTGTTGGTGAAGCAGAACGTTCTGGCTATCCGCATATTGGTAAGTGGCAAGTAATACACATCCAATAGAGGTCTTAAACTTGGCAAACTTGAGAAAAAAATAAAAAATTAAAAAAACTTGTTAATAATAACCAAGGTAGGCTTTAGTCTTGAACAAAGTATTACAGAAGGTAAAAATGGTGAAGGGCTTAGAAGCCTTATTATTTACTTTGTATACTTAAACAACAGAGGTGATCAATTTAGCTGAATGAAATAAATTCTCAGTATATGAAACCGTTAAAGCTACTTTTCTTTCAAACCAAATAAAATTCTGTAAAATTATAACTTGAGGGAGGAAATGCTAACTCTGTGTTAGAAAAAAATTATTCAATTCTTACCTAAAAGTCATAATATGTCCGTTGGCACAGAAACATGCAAGGCAGATACTGTTACTCAATGCCACAATATCTCCACGAAGTACAAATGAGGTCTCGGTAATGTTTTGCTTATAAACACAGTTCTGGGTTGGCAGTGAGATTACTTTTGCTTGCTTTTCAGAACATATCACTGCATACTGGTTTTCACTAATTTCCTGAGAAGAGGAGGGGGATACTGAGACAGGCCGCCGTTTTTTCAACTTCTCCTTTTCATCTTTTTCTTCAGGAACATTGTGTTCTCTCCAGGGTTCATAAGCAGGTGGCACTAAGCAGCCTGTGGTATCCAGAAATGCCATTCTCAGGATTGCACCTTTTAACCTCAATATAGTACCTAAAATATAGAAGTTTAGTGAATAACTGAGATACTTTAATCCACAAATTAAATATGTTTATTCCAACTGTGAGATGTAGTAGACACTCAAAAAAAGTTGGATGCATACTGAACTGAAATTGCACACTGGCTCGTTGACAGAATGCAAGCTTCACACATGGTATTTTGAATCTAGAAAAAGATATAAATACTGCATGCCCAAAGCAGATACATACCACTAACTGATATTTCAGAATTTAATTAAATATGATGAAGTCTGAAAATATATATTTGATTTAGCTGAACAAACAACTGATATTCCAGGGTGTCTGGAATTATGTCACTTCTCATACCCAGCAAGTGTACTACCAATAAGTATTAGAGCAGGTGAATGGCCTCTAGAGCTGCACTGTCCAATATGGTAGCCACTAACCACATGCGGCTGCTGAGCACTTGAAATGCAGCTTTTCTAAATTGTAGTGTGCTGTCAGAGTAAAATATACAACTGTTCGTTTTCCACTTTTTAAAATGTGGCCACTAGAAAATTTAAAATTACATATGTGGCTTGTATTGCAGTTCTAATGAGCAGTCCTGATTGAGAAGGCCAATGAGGAAAAAAAAAAAAAAAATCCACATATTTCTAAACACTACTTCCAAAATCATAACTTACTTTTAAACTAGTTACCAGTGAATGTCAGATAGATTCAAGGAATTGTTTTGGTCGGCTTATAATCTTAATTTAGGAGTTACATTTCTTGATTTGCTGTAATTAATAACACTCTCCTTCCTCACATCCTTGAAAATATACAAATGCTTTACATTCATTTCTAAGTAAGCCAAATGATAACTGTTTTATTAAGAATTTGGAAACCAATGGAAAGGAGGGTACAGAATCAATTTAGCATTTCAGTTTCTATTTTAGAAGACTCTATATTTTATTATTTTATATTTATACTATTTTACAGCTTGTAAAACATTTTCCATATATTATTTTTTTATATCTAAGAAGAGTTTCTGATGTTCTCGCAAAAAAAAAATTTTTTAGAGGCAAGATACTGTTTCCTTTCTTCTTTGTACTTACATGTTTTATCTATTAGTAGGGTTGCCAGATAAAATACATGATGCTTAGTTACATTTGAATTTTAGATAAATAATGAATAACTTTTTAGTATAAACCAAAAAACAAACAAAAACAAACTAAACCCATTGCCATTGAGTTGATTCTAACTCATAGCAACCCTATAGCTCAAGTATGTCCCAAATATTGTATAGCTCTCCAAATACTGCTTGGGGCATACTTATATTAAAAATTATTCACTGTTTATTTGAAATTCAAATGTAAGTGGGTATCCTGTATTTTTATTTGCTAATCTGGTAACCTTAGTCTACAATTCAGGCTTGGCAGTCAGATAATTTAACAACTATTTTAATCAGTTTGGTAGAAAAACGCGAAACACATGACAGTTATAATCTTGAAATTTTAATCCCTATTTACCTCAAAACATAATTTAAAGCTGAAAAGGAGCCCTGGTGGCACAGTGGTTAAGTGCTCACTGCTAACCAGAAAGTTGGCAGTTGGAACCACCAGCTGTTCTGCAGGAAAAAAATATGGCAGCCTGCTTCTGTAAAGATTACAGACTTGAAAACCCTATGGAGCAGTTCTACCCTGTAGCAATTGACTTGATGGCAGTGGGTTTGGTTTGATTTGGTTTAAGACATCTTAATTTTTATTTTGGTTCACCCAAAGAGTTCTTCTGGCTTTAAAGTTTTGATGAGGTCAGCTACAATATCCAGGCTAATCTGGGAACTGTTGATAGCACATGTAAGGTTATAATATGAAGCTTTTCTAAAAATGTCCTAAGATACCACTTAAGTGTATATTTGTCCTATAAATGGCAGGATTTTAGTATGTTTCCCAGTAGAGTAGTGTGAACTGTTAGGCCCTCTCCTTGAAGAAAAGAAAAAATAATAGGAGACAAAAATATACCATTTCAGATGCTTAAGCACTGAAACCCATCTGCTTGAAAAACACCTCTTTTCTCTTCAGAGTTTCAATACAGATAACATGACATGAGTGTTAGTGTTTTAGTTTTAAACAGGCACCTTATTAAAAATAAACTTTGAAGATTTCATCATTGAGAAGGAACTCAAAAGTTCCTTCTTCTGTTTAAAAATTACTTTGTGATCAATTAACTGTACAGTTAATTTGATTTTTTTTCCAAGTTGGAAAATATCCTATATATCTTTAGTGTAAAATATTAAGTTATCTACATTTAATCTTTCTCCCTCACGTTTATTGGAAACATTTTATTTTATTTTTTTTAGTATAAACCGACACGTTTGTTGTAGAAAATATAGAAACTACAAATCAGTAAAAAGAAGAAAAAATATCACCAATTCCACCATTCAGGGATAACTGCTATTAGCCTTTTGATTTTCATCTTTCCAACTTTTTTATTTCTATGCACATATTTGTTGCTTACTAATAAAAAATAAGATAGTAAGAATATTATCATTATGCAATCTGTTTTATCAACTAGCCATGCAGTATATACTCAAGCAATTATTGAGCTGAATGAATAAATCATTTCTATAATGTAAAAATAGTTTGGAAATAAACGTTAAAATCATAATTACATTTTAATTCTAAATTTCAAGTATTGTTTAAGTTCACCACATAAACCAATAGTAGTAATGAAAAACAGAATTCGCAGTTATTTCCAGACCTGATTGAGTCAGTGCAGCAGTTAAGAGATCAGCTGCTAACCAAAAGGTTGGTAGTTCGAATCTACCAGCCACTCCTTGGAAACTCTATGGGGCAGTTCTCCTCTGTCCTGTAGTGTCACTATGAGTCAGAATCAACTTGAGGGCAGTGGGTTTGGGGATGGGATTAAGTCTATATACATTTGATAAAATCCAATCTCATTTTCAATATATGAAGACAGTAAATTTTTCCTTTTTAAAAACTGCTATTAAGTCACCTTTTCTTAGTATTTCAAAGAAGATAAATAATCTATTTTAAGACTATATACTCAGAGATAAAAAAGTGTAATATGTTTAAAAATATTCTTTTCCATTTTTCCTCCTAAACATGTACCATCCTTTTGTTTACAGAATGTAGTATTCTGAGGTATTGGATACATATTTTTATAACAACAGTTTTTTTCCCCCTATTTTCCTATGTAATAACCATTTTAGACATGATCCTAGAGTTAAAAATGCATAACCTGTGTTGCTGTATAAATAAACAATATTCTGAAATCTTTTATATTTTTAATAAAGTAATATATGGGAAAAGTATAACTACAAAATAAAATTTAGTTTAAAGTTTAGAATTCTTAGTTCAATTTAATAATAAAAAGCAAAGGCTTCTATTGAATTAATGAATCAAACCGTTGCGAGAACTCTAAGTGCACCTCCAGAGAATACATACCACTTGGCGACACAATAACTGGCTGAAGAAGCCTTTGCTCTCCTCCTGGGGGAAGGTTCAGTGCAATGACAAGCACCGTTCCTAATGTAGTACCAACCCATAAACATGGTGAAGGGGATGAATCTGCCTTTCGAGTAAAAGTTTCACAGAAATGAAGAGCAGAGATTGCTTCTCGAGATTCTTTATCAATGCTGGTTACACTTGAACTCCGTGATCGGCTGAAGGAATTATCTTTTACATCTGAAATGATTTTTTAAAATGCTGTAAATGAGACTGCTCAAGTTTGAAAGTATCCCACTTTTGGGGTGGTATAAATTTGGCTAAGTAGTTAATCTGCAAAAAGACAAAATTTATAGCATATTTCATTGTAATTTCTTTTTAATTGAGAAGAAAAATAATTTACTTTTATGCTAATAATTTTCCCCTTTTGCTTAAATATAAAATACAAATGGGCAAATCCACACTTCTTAGAACTGAGCTGGGTGCACTGGATTCATTTCTGAACGTGTGACCCGTATGGACTTAGGTGTAGCTGTCAGTATCCTGGACACTCTTCTAATCCTAGCCCTGACCACTTTCTTTCTCATGGTGCTGTTTCCTCCCTTGGTAATATAATTCATGCTTAGGTAGAACTATAAAAGTGTGGGTATTTCAAACTTTCTACATTTAAAAAATATATTTAGAAGTACTCTGATTCTCTCTTAAAAGTTACTGTATGACTGACCTTTTTTTATTTTCCCCAAATCTGACCATACGAAAGCCTTTAATATCAATAAGGAGGGTGGCGCAAATGGTTAAGTACTCAACTACTAGCCATAATGTTGGCAGTTCAAACCCACCCAGAGGAGCCTTGTAAGACAAGCCTGGTGATCTACTTCTGAAAGGTCACAGCCTTAAAAACCCTATGGAATCGTTCTACTCTGCCACACGGACTTGCCAGGAGTCAGAATCCACTTGATGGCAACTAAGAACAACAAATATCAATGAAAATTTAGCTTTCATTTTTCTTCAATGTCATTTTACTGTAATCACTATTCATCTAAGGCATTTTACATCAAAATGTGTAACTGGTATCAGGCGTATTATTCCCTTTCCCAGGCTCTGTAATGAAAAGGATTCTTTTAAATTATGCTAACAAATCCTCACTCCTCTTTAGCTTCCTTTTCTGTGGCCAATCCCAAATCTCTCTCAAGCCTTGGCCTCTTTTCTCTTGGAATCACATTTCCAAATGCTTGTTGGACTTTTTCCGGTTATAACACACTATGCAAAAAAAAAGAAAAAAATCCCTCCAAAGCACATTTTTCTAAAGGCACTACTTATATTAATGACACCCCTATTGTCCAGGAAACAACATTCAAGCTGAGCTGCAGTTTTGATTCCTCCCTTTTACTTTACCAATACACCTTTTGGGATGCCAAGTTGTATATGTCATCTTATTCCAATGTTCTGTTTCCGTCTTTCTGTTACCAAATCTACGCCCATTACCCTAGTCCAAGACCACATCACCTAAGCTACCACACATTTCCAACTGATCTCCCTACCTTCAGTCTCTCCTCATAAACGTAATTCGTTTCCGTAGGGTACAGTTATAATTCTGTTACTTTGATTTAAAAAATTCTCAGTGGCTTCTCTATTTGAATGTTCATAATCTTACTCTTAAGCTTACTTTAAGATCTTCCACAAAATAGTGGCATCCTATCCTCTTGGTTCTATTTCTCCACACTGCCCTATTTCAGTTCACTGTGGGAAACAAACTGGGCCATTTGATGTTCTCTAAACATACCTTGCATTTATCTATTTTTTTGCTTTTGCTCATGATTTCCTGATTGGTGCCCTTGCCTTCCCCCTTTATCTATCATGATTATGATGTTCTCTATCTCAGGAATATTGTCTTCATGAAGTTTACCCTGATTCCTACACCATAGTTTCTTTCTCTTTTGAATCCCTATAGCTTTTCTTTTACTCTCTCCCAGAGCACATATAGTACATTTGTTCTGTAGTTGTTTGCTGACTTGTTTTATGTCCCACACTAAAGTGACGACAAGTTTCTTCAGTACAAGGGCAATGTGGTTCTCATGCCCTAAAGAATTTAGCACAGTGCCTGCATGTAAAAGGTATTCAGTTAATACTTGCTGAAGACAGATCTACAGTTGAAAATATCTACCGTATTGTTATGCAAATAACACATGCCTTCTATGTTTGTTTGCCAATCATTCCCTTCTCCCCACGAGGTATTTTCACAAGCTCTGCTATACCAATTTTTTTTCCATGTTGCTGTTAAAAACAAAAACAAAAAACCATTGTGCACTGTTGAAAATACCTTGTAGGGGGAAGGAGCAGTTGGCAAACAAACATAGAAGGTGTGCGTTATTTGTGTAAAAATACAGTAATCAAAGTGTTTCTGCTACACTATTAGGATATATCAAATTCTACTGCTCACATCTGATTAATAATTTCTCAAATCACATGCTTTCACCGTTATCTTAAAAGAAATGGTTCCCCATAATGTCATGAAAAAATAAAAAACATCAAAGTCTTCTTAGTTGTATTTTATTAAATAAAAAAAAGTATAATTGCATTCCACTTATACTCTAGAAGAAGGCTTTTTATAATGATTCAGATTCACAGCAATTGAAAAATCTTCCCCCAAATAATAAAATGCAACATAACTGTGATTATATAGCTAGCCTCTGTAAACAATAAAGCTTCTAGTCATGCAATAACATGAGTCATTTCTAACTTTAGTTTCTAAAAATACCTTTCTTTTGCCTGAAACTAATTTTCTGTTAGAGATTATGATGTGGTAGAAAAGAACTACTTACTGAAAATAAAATCACTTTCCATAATCAATAGCTCATTATTGGATGAGTTTGTAATATGATATTGACCCCAAATAGTCAAAACCTTTATAGTTTCCTAAGTTATTTTAGTAAAATAACAATTTTAATTTATTTTCCAATGATAAGTACATTTAATGTTATTTAAACAAAGCATAAACACACTACGAGGCAAACTGTCATATATTTTTAGTTGTGACCTAGTGACAACAATGGAAAGCACTAATAGAAGATGATCTGATAACATAAATTTCAATGTAAGTAACCTGCAAAAAAAACTCTTACTGATATCTATTAAAATTACAGCAGATGGTTCATAACCATCTATATTTTAAATGTTAACTCATAAGCCAAATGAACAGTGCTTTAATTTAATGGACTAATTTAACTATATAAAATCCATAAACTACAATTGCATTTTTATTATGACTTAGCTATAAAAAATAATGACCAAGAAACTAGTAAGGCTTCATCAATGTGCGAAAACAGGCTGAGTCAGAATCATGTTTGAAGTGGACTGTTAGGGTGCTTATTTTACCTGCTTAGAATCATCTGAAAATAAGCCAGAACTTCCAGCAATTCACGAATTACAACTACTCCTATTAAGTCAGATGTTGTGGGTCCCTGTGGTTTGATTTCTAGAAACTGGGCAAGCTAAACAAATGGAGCGGAACTTTTAATTTTTCATTCTAGAAATAAGAGTAGAAACCAAAATAGCCACCAGTAAGCAAGTTCTATTGTGTGGCAGACACTACTGTAATTCTTCATATTTATCATTTTCCAGAATCCACATAACATCCCTGAAAAGCATTATCATCACAATTTGACAGATAATCACAACAGAGGCCCCGGATGACAAAACTAGAAGATAGTAAAGCCAGCATTTATGTCAATGTCCAAGTTCAAAACTTTCCATTAGGTAACTCCAGATAGACACTGGGTCAGTCTTATTGTCAATATCACAGAGCTTGAAGATTTTGGTTATAACTAAGCATTAAAGTTCATTCTTTTGATTCTGGAAAACTACTTGAACATGTGACCTTTTGGGTAGATCTAAACTCAGACAAAATTTGTCATTAATGCTTTCTTTCAGCTTATAGCTATTACAATCTCTTCATAAATTCATTGCTTTCATGTTACTCGCCGGAAGCCTAGAGTATTCTATTTCTATATATCACCCTTTCCTGCTCAGGCAGTGCCTTATGCTACAAAATTCTATATCCCCAAATTAAAACAATACCAAGAGATGAATTTTCTCAGGATTAAAAATTAGTTCATAAAGACTAATTCTTACTAAGGTAGAGGACAGTTTGACGTTTTATCTCCTAGCTTACAGGCTATGGAATCTGGGAGGGTGAAGCTATAGTGAAAGCGTAGTACTGTACAATTTCCCTATAAGCAAAAGTAAATTCAATTCACAGAAGCTTCAGAGCTGAAGGACAGTGCAATGATTTTAGCAACATCCAGCAGTTTGAGTCTACCAATATAGTCCCCCGCCCTGTCACCTGCCTGACCAATTAGCAGCCAAGATTCAAAAATAAACATCTTTACCAAAAACTAGTTCCAGCAGCACAAGGACCTGCAGAGAAATTACTTAGGGAACAGGGAAACTATATCAAGGTATACATCAGTTAAAATTATAATTGGTATTGCTGTTGTTGATAGTTGCCATTAGTGCATTAAAACACATTAGCACAAGCTAAACCATAAACTGAATAAAGATAACCTGTAAAATAACAGAGTATAAACTTCGATTAAATTACTTATATTATTCATAAATGTGAATTTTTAAAAAATAAATGGTTATGATATTTTTGGTAGTTTTTAAAGTACTTCTACATGTGTCTTCTCAGATTTTTAAGATTCTAAAAGACACAAAACCCCTTTAACTAGTAGTATTTAATGTTACTAAAATCATGGGCCATTTTGAGTCTGATGAAAACTATGCATCTGACTGTAGGAAAAAAAGCACAATGTGAGCCTCAGACACATCTGTGTTAACATTATGTCTTTCATTTTTATAATGATAGGAACTATGTCTTTTTCAAAATATATGTTATCCTATATTCTAGGTTTAATTCTTATTCCCTTATACCAGTGATACTATAGGATTATACTACATTGTTTTTCCTGTGTTCAGGAAGGGAACTCTGTACTGACGACAGCGGAAGACATTATGCCTACTCATTCCTAATCACAGGCTTTCCATCAGTATAATGGACAAAACTATAAAATGGACCTATAAACACCTACGTTTGTATTATCGCGTAAGAAGACAGTCAAGGAATCCAGATAATAGTGTGAAGATGAGTGGGTGGGCAAACTGCAAGGGGAAAACGTAGCTATTTATAAGATAGAGGTAGGTGAAGTCATCCTTAAGCAGCCATACTCTTTGTTCAATTAAAGGCAACAGAAATCTCTGACATAGAAATTAAAAAACAAACAAAAAAACCCTGCTTTATATGTATTACAAGAAATCTTTTTAGCTTCTTTTGAAGTGACACTTGTTCCTATCCTAAGATATCAAGGGGCTGTTTTGGGCTGAATATAAACCAAAATGAATGCATAAATACATGTACCCTGCTTTCATAATGGATGAGTTACACAGAAAGTGCTAAGGAAGAAGAAATATTTTCCAATTAGTTAACAGCAAAAAGTCAGCAATGATGATTCTTGATACGGGAGATTCATTCCAATATAGTAAACAAGTAATTATCATAATTTAAATAAAAATAAGTTTATATATTATAGAGTTCAAAATAAGTTTTCAGATAGTTAAATGGGATAAAACTGCTTTTAATAAAAATTAACCTGAAATAACACATATTTTAATCTCATACAAAATTTTGTTTAGATATAAATTATGAGAGGGCTAGGGAAACATATTACTTTGGTTTGCCTGAAATTATGATTGTCTTATAATTTACAGATGGCATGCTAAAGGCTATTTTGAAAGATGTTTAATCCTTAATTTTAAATCTTCTGCTTTCCTTACTTGTCTTCCCATTACAGGGAGTTTAATACTATGGATTTCTATTTCTTTACTTATTTTACTTACCTAAGTCAGGCTTTAGATCAGTAGGCAAGCTTAACTTCCTTGACATCTTTGCTGAAAAATAAAATGCATTTTTAAAATTCTGAAAAATATTTGATTCATGCTCATTAATACCAACTGATTTTCAAAACAGAAGTGAATACTATTACTACTAAATGTAGATGCTAGGATAATTCAAATAATATTATAGGTGGAAAGTAAATCTTACTTTAGCATTTTAAGTATGTACTTACTTGATGAAATATCTTTTTGTGCTTGAAGCTCTTAAAGGAAGCCTTCTGAGTTCTAACTTTTAATTATTTCTTAGGCTTATAGGAAAGGATAAGACTTTTCTATGAGAAGAAAAGTCATTTCTCAGAAGGAATGTTTTGCAGATGAGGACAATGGAGGCAAAAGACTGAGTCTGGGTAGGTGATATAAAATCCTTCCAGCTCCTCATCTTCATAGCTATTGTGCTCATCTTTTTAAAAAGTAAATTTCTAGAATATAGGACAATTGTATTGACAGTCAAATTAAAGTATATGGCTACATTATAAACATATTTGGCTCATTCATTACTTGAGATAAGTTAACACCTCTATTTACATTTCAGTCAGTGGCAAAAAAAAAAAAGTCATGCTCAGTTTAAAATTACAGTATTTATATAAAATATAAACTACAGGCATTTAAATTTCTATGTAGTATTAGATTATTTAAAAAAGCTTGTGTATAAACTTACTGGAATTCACTTTCCATCCTCAAAATGAGTGATTTAAAGTTAGGAGTTGTTTAACTGTACCTATTGTGTTAGTAGTAGTGCATGCGTAACAGAATAGTGCTTCCTACGTGAAATTTTGAAAAAGCATTTGTTTGTTAATACATGAATGCATATATTGGGTTAAACTTTGGACTGTTAGGAGATACTTAAAGCACAGACCCTGCTAATCCATAAGGGCGCCATGTAAACAAAGAGAAATCCAGTCATAGTATATAACTTCCACATCTAAAAAAATGACAAATCCAGTGTTAGGAAAGAGGCATTAGGCAAACTGGGAAGGGATGGGGGGAAAAAAATCAAGTTTTCATTTCTAAGCTTCATTAATCTAATTAGCATCTTTTAAAAAATAACAATGGGTCAAATTTATCAATCAGTCTTATCCCATTTTTACTCTGGCTTAATCAATCTCGGTTAAAAGACAAATTGATCTCATATACATGGTTGCTACTGTATTTGACACCCAATTCTGTTAAAATTAGAAGGTATGATACCCCTAAAATAGTCCTCTAAAAAGCAGTATTAAACACTTTTGAAAAAATTTATAGAGGTTTTCAAAAAGTATCATAAGTACAATGTACACAGACTGATAGATAATATCTGTACAATGTATGGGATCCTTGGTGGTGCAGTGATTAAAGCACTCAGCTGCTAAGGGAAAGGTCAGCAGTTCGAACCCACCAGCCGCTCTTGGGAGAAAGCTGTGGCAGTCTGCTTCTGTAAAGATTTAGAGCCTTGGAAACCCTATGGGGCAGTTCTACTCTTTCCTACAGGGTCACTTGAGCTGGAATCAACTCAACAGTAGTGTTTTTTTTTTTTAATCTTACAATGGACATGCTATGTGAAATAGAAAAAGAGCCTGGCACAGTCTAAAAATACTCTTTCAGAGTCAGACGAAATGGATGTCTACCTAGATTCCACTATTCTGATTTGAACAAATTACTCTGGACAAGTCTTATGGACCTGTGCTACTCAAACGTGAACGTGCACATCAATCTCTTGGGGGATCTTGTTAAAACTCCGATTCCGATTCTGCAGTCTTGACTAGGACCTGAGATCCTGCATTTCTAACCAGCTCCCAGAAGACACTGAGAGTGCTGGTCTGTGGACCACACACTGAGCAGCAGAGTGCTTAAAGACTACAGGTAACTTCAGGGGAGGAACCAAGACTGATTCATCAAATTCACTATTTATATACAGTAAGTCTGTAACATTTTGCTTCAATATCTAGTGTGTAAAATGTGGAGGTATAAAGTATAGTTGTTAGGGCTGACTTTGGAATCACACCAAACCTGGGTGTGAATCTACCTGGACCAATTACTGGCTGTATGACCTAAGGGTAATCACCCTGCTTCTGTAAACCTCAAATTTCCTCATCTGCAAAATGAGAATAATAATGCTCAATTTCATGCTATAAGATGATGTGGGCAAAACACTGAACTATACCTGATGCAGAGTATGGATTTAATAAATGTTAGCTATTATTATTAATAATCAAATGAGATACGAAAATTATCATTAACTGTGAAACACTATGGAGCCTTGGTGGTACAGTGGTTAAGAGCTTGGCTGCTAACCAAAAGGTTGGCAGTTTGAATCCACCAGCTGCTTCTTGGAAAACCTATGGGGCAGTTCTACTCTGTCCAATAGGGTTGCTACGAATCAGAATTGACTGGATGTCAATGGAAATTGGGTTTATAAAACACTATGCTGATGAGCTATTAATATACTTACAAATAACCTAATGTTCCTTCATTCTAATTTTACGGTAATATTCCAAGTAACAAAAACAAGAAATGGAAACAAAAAAAAAAAAAACTTTAGGACTTAAAAAACAGAATGGTAAGCACCACTATTAAGCTCAACCTTCTTAGTTCATTTCAAAAAAAGTAATTTCAATATATAGCTAAACATAGCAAAGGGAAGTAACCTGAGTAATTTCCAAGATTTAAATAAGTATCATGTTTATACCTTTTTAAATTAGTTAAAAATATGCTAAATATTTTATTTATTAAAAATGTATCCATTAAAGCTTTCATTCAATAATCATACATATATTTATGGCAAAAAAATTCACTAGTAAAATAAATTTATATATTTCTGGATTTCGGAAGTGTATATTTTTTATCTCCTTTAGGATTTCTCCTAGAAATACTTCTGTATAACTTCCAAAATATTTTTAAAATTTCAAGTTACTCCCTCCCATAGAATATTTTTTTTTTGTCTAGCACTACTGAATTCTTTTATCATTAAAAAAAAATAAAACGCATGTAACTAACCAGTTTTCAAATAATTCTTCAGTTCATTTAATTTCAACATTTTATCAGTATTGAGAGGTTAAAATCACACATAGAAATGACTAGGCAGATTTCCTGAATACAGTAATTTTATTATAAAAAATCACAAAATGATTTTGTAGCTATTATTTCCTCCTGAAATACTTTGCAAGTGAAGATCTACAACGTGACCACCAAACTATAGCTTTCAATCAAGTGATGTTTAAGCTACACTGCTGTTACAATTGGATATAATTATAAGCAACCAAAAAAACCAAACCTGTTGCCATCGAGTCCATTCCAACCCATAACAACCATATAAGACAGAGTAGAACTGCCCTGTAGGGTTTCCAGCTGGTGGACTCAAACTGCCGACCTTTTGGTTAGCAGCTGTAGCTCTTAAACACTGTGCCACCAGGGCTCCTTGAACATAGAACTTGAAGTGACAAAGTTAAAAGATTAACCCTTCATTATTTTGTGTTAATTCTAGCTATCAAATAATGTGAAAAAAAAAGATACAGAACTAAGGGTTTTGAAAAACAGAGAAAAGTTTTTGTTACGTGAGGAGGTGGTCACCAGGATTAAATATTACTTGGGCACATGCCAGCAACGTGTCAGAAGGCAGGCCTACAGTTCCTGCTTTTCAGGAGCTTACAGCCAATTGAAGAACACAAATAACTCAAATGCAATGTAGAAAGTACCACCAGCAAAGGCAAACACAAGGTGCTAACTGGAGTACAATGGATTTATACTATCCTCAGTCTGAAATACTAATCTAAGACTCTGGGATGAAGAGATAAAGCTGCAACGGACAGTTCAGATTTTCTACAATTTCACAAAACAAGATTATTCCCTAAACATTTCTTTTGTTGACAGTGTTTTTTCTTTTGATGTAAAATTTACATACAAACACATAAATCGTAAATGTTATTTCATAAGTTTTGACAATGTACACACCTGTGTAACCTAAACATTACCATCACCTCAAAAAGGTTACTTATGCTCCTTCCCAACCAATCCCCGCACCTATCTTCAGAAGCAACCAGTGTTCTGACTTTTTCTTCCACCATAGAACGACCAGTTTTGCCTGTTCTAGAATTTCATATAGACGAAATCGCACTATAAACTCTCAGGTAAGGCATTTTTAACTCATGCTTTTTAGCTTCTTCCCAAAATATTTTAGAGCTTACATTCTTTTTCCAATACACAGAATGAGTTTTTAGATGAAAAAACAAATATAGATATTATCTTAATTAACAGATTCATTCACAAGTAATATTAACATTTTCTTACTGCTCCTCCTATTGGATATAACAATTAGAAAAATAAAGTACAGAGAAACAAGGGTGGGGAAGGTCACCACCAAAACCCATAATAAAGAGACAACTTTTTTTACATATATTTCTTACCAGTTTTTAAAAAATTTACTTTTCTTTACATAGTTGAGATCAACTATCACATACAAATCCATATTCTGTTCTTTTCTACTGATTAATGCTAGCATTTTTTTATGTTATTAACTGTTAGTACATTTTAATGGTTGTATTTTTATTTATATGGATACTTACGAACATTTAGGTATATTCCAATTTTCAAACAGATACGGCGATACAAGATGTTGTACATAAATATCTGCATATATTTTCGATTATTTCCTTCACAGAGTTCAATAACGGAGAATTAATGCCACTACAAATCTCACCTCCTTGCCTCCAAGGTCTCCTGAAGTATGTCTTTAAAGTTTTTTTTTTTTTTTTTTTAAAGAAAAGCATATAAGCACAATATTTTACAAGCCTCCACTTAGCTGAAGTTACAAAAAAAAGTGCATATTCGGCAAAGTTTAACAGTCTCAGCTCACAACTGTAAACCCTCCTAACTGAAAATATTATTCTAACTTCTTATTGTATTTGTATAGCTGAAAAATCTCAAGCCAGAGAGATTATCCCAAATCTCTGAATGTAATTTGTCTGATTTTTACAGATGCTTAAAGGAAAAAGTTGATAAAGGGTGGGGGATATAAATTCTTATAATTAAAACTTCTGCTAGGATGTGTCTTAGGGGTTTCATTCCCTTGAATGAAGAGACACCTATCTAAGTATTTTATAATTGACATGGCAGGAGTACTGCGCAGTATCTAGCAAGAATTTATCTTGAGTAGCACTGCTTACTTGAGGTGCTATCACCTACCCTTACCTCATTTTACTGAAATTGTGAATGCTCACATTTTTGTTTCATGTCATAGGTAATATAGTATGAAACTGGGAAAACCTGAGCCAGTAGTTGTTAGCCAGACATAAGAATGTCATGCTAACATTTAAACTATATTTTGAAAATTGTTTTTCTAAAATTAATTCATGTTCATTATAAAGAATTCAAACCGTGCAGAAAGTACACGTTAAAAAAATTGTCCACTATCCCACCAACAACAAATGATTAGGATTAGCTGAACATCACTTCTGATATCTTTTTTTGTGTGAGCACAGATGCAGATAGATTGCAATTAATATTTTTCATAAAAATGTGATATTGTACAACTAATAAAACTTAATTTTATTTAGTTAACTAAAGTAAAATTAAAGAAACCACTGTATTTTGAAATATTTTCTTTACTGCAAGACATATCATTTTACTCTTGAATGTAGAGTACCTAAAGCGCCATCATGATAAAGGGAGAAAATACTGAAGTTGTCAAGGAATTCATTTTACTTGGATCCACAAACAATGCCCATGGAAGCAGCAATCAAGAAATGAAACAACGTGTTGTACTGGGTAAATATGCTGCAAAAGACCTCTTTAAAGAACTGAAAAGCAAAGATGTCACTTTCAGGACTAAGGTGTGCCTGACACAAGCCATGGTATTTTCAATCACCTCATGTGCATGCAAAAGTTGGGCAACGAATAAGGAAGACCAAAGAATTGATGCCTTTGAATTATGGTGTTGGCAAAGAATACTGAATATACCATGGTTTGCCAGAAGAATGAACAAGTCTGTCATTGAAGAAATACAGCTGGAGCGCTCCTTGGAAGCAAGGATGGCAAGACTACGTCTCACATACTTTGGACATGTTATCAGGAGGACCAGTCCCTGGAGAAGGATATCATGCTTGCTAAGGTAGCGGGTCAGCAAAAAAGAGGACGACCCTTGACGAGATGAATTGACACAGTGGCTGTAATAATGGGCTCAAACATAGCAACGACTGTGATCATGGCGCAGGACCAGTGTTTTGTTCTGTTGTACACAGGGTCGCTATGAGTCGGAACTGACTAGGCAGCACCTAACAACACAACAACGTATCATTTTTAAAAAGTTCTATTATCAATTTCCCTTTAGCGTTTCTAGAAGTGTACGTATGAAGATGACAAATGCGTTCAGCTGTTGTCTTTATTTCATCCTCATTTTTAGGCATATTTTTGTTAGATATGTAATTCCAGGTTGAGCTTTTCAGCATTTTAATAAAATTATCCATTGTCTTCTGGTCTACACTGTCTTTGGATGAGAAAGTCAGCCATCATTTGTATCAGCGTTTCCATTAATGTTACGTACCTTTTTTCCCTCTACTATTAAAATTTTCTCTTTACTGTTGGTTTTCAACAGCTTGATTATGATGTGCCTGGGCGTGGTTTTCACAAGAGCTTCCTCGATCTGTAAGTTGATGTTTTCACAGTATTTAGAAAGAGTCTGACCACTATTTTTTCAAGTATTTTTTATGCCTCATTTTTTTCATTCTCTGGGACTCCAACTAGATCACATGATAATGTTTCACAGGTCACTGAAGTTCTGCTTTTTTCCCTCAATCTTTTTTCTCTTTGTCCTTCAGATTGAGTAATTTCTATTGATCTGCAGGCTCACTAACCCTCTCTTCTGTAATCTCCATCTGCTGATACCAACCACATCCAATGAAGTTATTTCAGATATTGAACTTTTCAATATAAGAATTCCCATTTTGTTCATTAAAAAGTTTCTAGTTCTCTGTTGATATCACTGTTCATTCATTATGACCATCTTTACCATTTAGTACTTGAACATATTATAGCCAAAACCCAAACCAAACCCACAGCTGTTGAGTTCATTCCAACTCATAGCAACTCTATGGGAAAGAGCAGAACTGCTCCATACGGTTTCCAAGGCTATAAATTTTTATGGAAGCAGACTGCCACCACCAGAGCAGCTGATAGGTTCAAATGCCAACCTTTGGTTAGCAACCGAGCTTTTTTAACCACTGCACCAATAGGGCTCCTTGCTTTAAAATCCTTTGATACTAATCTCAACATCTAGGTAGTTTTGGGGTCTGTTTCTACAGACTAATTTTTTTTTTCTTGATTATGGGTCATACTCTCCTGTTTTTTCACGTCTAATGGCTTTTAATTATATGCTGGACATAGAAGATACCACACTGAAGGAAGCCTGGATTATATGTTAATCTTAGTGTTAAGTTTTGTTCTGGCAGGCAGTTAAATAACTGGTGGATTGTTTCGGTTTTATCAGGCTTGGTTTTATTTCTAGTTAGGGTAAGTCTATTTCAGTTACACTAAGATGTAGTATGCATTCTTAAGGAGTGGCCTTTTTAGGATATCAACTGAATGACCCAGGTGCTCAGAAAGGATTACCTGCAACAACTCTCAGCAACTGCATGACCTCTGGTATCATAATTCAGCTTAGCCTGATCACCAGTAGCTTTGTGGAGTCTTGACCAGTTCATGTGCAGCCAGCCCTCAGCAAGAAACCTTCCTTGAATCCCCACATAGACTTCTGAAATTTCTCTCTGAGCAATTCCTTCCTTGCTGGTACTTTGCCCCACAAAATTTCAGTCACATCAGCATCCTAGAACTCCAATCTCTGTCTCTGTACCATAGGGAGACTGCCACTATCCAAGGACTTAACCTACCCTGTGCTGCGACATGAACATGCCTAGCATGAGGCAGAAATCTGGGGAGACTGTGGGGCTCACCTCATGTTTTCCTTTCTCTCAAAGATGACAGTCCTGGAACGCCTGTTGCTCAGTGCCCGGAAACAATTAACAATTGCCTCATATATTCTGACCAATTTTAAAGTTGTTTACTGTGGGACCGAGGTCCCAAACTAGTTATACCACATGGCTGAAAGTTGAAATTTAGGCTAAAAGTTTTTTTCCCCATTTTTTGTGACTACCTCTAATAAATAAGCTTGTTTTCAGTTTCAGCTTAATCAGTCTCCTAGACGGAAGGTCTAAAGAGGCAAATCTATCTCTGGAAAACCTCTATCAGTTTTCCTGGCTTATACCCTGTGCTCTGATATAATTTTAGGATAAAGGATTTGTAGACTTTAGCAGGATTTTTTCCAGCAATTTTCTGATGCTCACATTGTTACTTCTCAGGATTATCAGGACTTGCCCAGCCCAGTTATGCACCCAGTCAGCTGATTTCATTGCACTTATCAAGAAATTTTTGCTCATGGCTTGAAGTTACTCATCTTCCACTGTGGCCTTCAAATTGATGGCATATGATTTTAATGAGTTCTTGGAAGATGCCTTGTCTCTGTTTTTCTCTTCTTCAACAGTGTATTCTTCAACTCTTGCACCTTGCAGTCAGTATCTTCCTTGTTTTCATGTATTTTGTCACTGGAGAGTATAAACTTTCTCTCTTTTCCTATGCTTCTGTCCCAGCAGAAACAATGGGGATGATTAAAGTAAAGAGGCTTCTTCAGTCTGAGGAATACTAGTATCAGAAATACATCCAAGCAGGTTGTTATCCCAGGTCTTTGCTCTCTCTTCTTATAAACCTGAATAATAACAACAAGCTGCCTTGCTGAATAAGTAGTAAAGAGCTGCATTTGTTTGGTAAAATAATGATGTTATACCTGATCACAACAATCATATACGCAATGTCAGACTCAATACCAATGACAGATGTATGATGTCCAAGAGAAGCAAATCTCCAGGCAAGGAGACTGCTTGGACTGTTACCCATAAATGACAGTTTCATCATGGTTGATGCTTTTTAGTTCTTTTCAACTGGAAAAACCCTTGGAAAGTTTCTGGATTATGGAGTTCTCTTTATTTCCTTTAAACAGATGCTTTGCAGTTTTCCTTTAGTTTTTCTACTATGTTCCACATCTTATAGTTCTACAGAAAGTTTCTTAAAAGAAAAGTAGAACTATAACATCTTCTTTTTAGAGTGTGGCATCTATAGTAGAAACACAATTTAACAACAATAACAGGTAAAAGGATTTATTAATAAACAGTATGACGAGGTTGCCAAAAACAGCAAAAAACCAACCAGGACGGTAAAGCGACTAAAAATAAGCTTGAAGGATAGAGCAAAAGAGAAGAAAAAAGACTCATGTAAAGTATGATGGTGGTTGTTAAGGACTTGAAGTGATTAGATATGAAAAAGGATTAGATTTTTTCTTTAAGGAATCCAGGAGGAAAAACTGGGAGCAAGAAGACGAAACTCTCTTAGCACTTACCAAACATTATTTTAACAGCCATTAAAACTAATAATCTCAATATCTAGCTCCCAGGCTAGAATGTAAAACCCATGAGTTCTGGAAAGAATTTATCTTGCAAAACACTGTATCTATGTATCTGTCTAGCACTTATTGGGTGTTCAATAAACATTGAGATGAAAGAATGAATCAATGAGTGAACAAAAACTGTCACTGGAACCTTACTTCTATAGAAAAAAGCTGTATTTCTTCACAAATGAAACAAAACGAAGGCGTGGCAAATTAAATATGGGCTTATTAATAAAAAAGATGACTTCTGAAAATACTCACAGAACACATATCCATTCCCTGAAATGAATGGAAATTTTTAAAGAGATATAATACTCTGGTCCAGATTAGGCTATAACAAGTTCTACTCATTCTTGAACTATCCTAGAGCTTTTGTCTTCAACATTTTTTTTCCTGTCTCTATTTTCTTTCCAAGAAAATCTATAAAACTTAATGATTAGTATGTCTAGTATAATATCACCATAATTAAACTCTTTGTAACATCTCAATGAGCATTTTCTACAGAATGGAAGGGTTTATATAAATAATGGCAGAACACAAACTGCCATTTATAGTTCTCATATATTAAACAATGCTGGAAGAATCAAAAGATGATCGAAGGAATACACAGAGTCACCGTAACAAAAAGAACTGGTCCACATCCAGCCATTTCAGGAGGTAGCAAATGATCAAGAACTGATGGTACTGAAGGAAGGGGTCCAAGCTGCACTGAAGGCACTGGCAAAAAACAAGTCTCCAGGAATTGATGGAATACGAAATGAGATGTTTCAACAAACAGATGCAGCGCTGGAAGCGCTCATTAGTCTATGCCAAAAAATCTGGAAGAGAATACCTATTTGTACCCATTTCAAAGAAAGATGAACCAACAGAATGTGGAAATCGTTGAATAATATCTCATACTCAAGTAAAATTTTGCTGAAGATCATTTAAATGTGGTTACAGCAGTACACTGACAAGGAACTGCCAGAAATTCAAGCCGGATTCAGAAGACGACATGGAACGAGGGATATCACTGCTGATGTCCGATGGATCATGGCTGAAAGCAGAGAATACCAGAAAGATGTTTGCTTGTGTTTTATTAATTATGCAAAGGCATTTGACTGTGTGGATCATAACAAATTATGAAGAACACTGCAAAGAATGGCAATTCTAGAACACTTAATTGTGCTCATGAGGAACCTGTACTTAGACCAAGAGGCAGTCGTTTGAACAAAAGGGGATATTGCATTGTTTAAAATCAGGAAAGGTATGTATCAGGGTTGTATCCTTTCACTATACTTATTCGATCTGTATGCTGAGCAAATAATTCGAGAAGCTGGACTCTGTGAAGATGACTGAGGATTGAGGAAAACTCATTAACAATCTGTGATATGCGGATGACACAACCTTCCTTGTGGAAAGTGAAGAGGACTTCAAGCACTTATTAACGAAGATCAAAGACCACAGGCTTCAGTATGGATTACACTTCAACATAAAACAAAAATGCTCACAACTGCACCAATAAGCAACATTATAATAAACGAAGAAAATACTGAAGTTGTCAAGGAGTCCATTTTACTTGGATCCACAATCGACACCCATGGAAGCAGCAGTCAAGAAATCAAAAGAGGCATTGCATTGGGCAAATCTGCTGCAAAAGACCTCTTTAAGGTGTTAAAAAGCAAAGATGTCACGTTAAGGACTAAGGTGTGCCTGACCCAAGCCATGGTGTTTTCAATCGCCTCATATACATGTGAAAATTGGACAATGAATGAATAAGGAAGACCAAAGAAGAAATGATGCCTTTGAATTATGGTGCTGGGGAAGAATATTGAATATACCATGGACTGCCAGAAGAACAAACAAATGCGTCTTGGAAGAAGTACACCCAGAATGCTCATTAGAAGCAAGGATGGCAAGACTTCGTCTCACGTACTTTGGACATGTTGTCAGGAGAGACTAGTTCCTGTAGGGAATCATGCTTGGTAAAGCAGAGGATTACTGAAAGAGAGGAAAACCCTCGATGAGATGGACTGACACAGTGGCTGCAAAAATGGGCTTAAACATAGCAGTGATTGTAAGGAAGGTGCAGGACAAGGCAGTGTTTTGTTCTGTTGTACGTGGGGTCACTATGAGTTAGAATCAACTTGATGGCACCTAACAACAACCAACATAGTTCTCATGAAACAAGAGCAGACAAAGGCATTATTTCAGTAATGTACCTTTAACTTGGACTAATTTCCTTTAACTATGTTAGGAAGCAAACATAGCAAGTTATTTCTAGAAAGACTATTGCAACCATTTTAATGTAAAAAAAAGACGATTCTATAGAGAAAGAAATGCACACAGAAAATACTGGAATAAAAACAGACTTTGCTAAGCACATTTTATTATGAAATTTGATAGAAAATATATTCAGAAATAAAATTTTAAAAGTCTAATATACAATATACCAATGATGCTCAGATTTTAGTCTTCCTGAAAAATAAAAAGGAACTCAGGGGAATATACATTTAAAATATCATCAACATTGAATACTGAATATTTTGTTCAAGTTTTAGAATAATGAAAATAATTTTATAACTTAAAATAATAATTAATTTAAAACAGACTTCACTCATATGGCAACAAACTCCAAATAGATCTTTGTGAATTTAAAATAATTGGGAAAAAAAGACCAAACAGGAAATACAGAGCGGATGCTTGAGTGTAACAGAGTAGGGACACGCTGTAGTAAAACAGCAGTCAAGAGACCTGCTTTCTGTCATTAACATGAAGTACTACTTTGAATATGTCACTTGGCTTTTCTGACACTTAATTTCTCTTCTTGAAAAATAAAGGGGTTAAAACTGCTTCAAAACTGTATAACTTAATGGGTTAGTAATTCAGAATAAAATGAAAGAGAATAGATTTAAGTTGCGTTAGAACATTTAAAAAAGGAATCACTGGGCCGCAGGTATAAAAGAACTACTGAAAACCGCACTTGGACTAATGAACGTTATCTTCATTTAAATTGGCTTCAAAAATTATCTTGGTTTCTGTTACCCTAGGTGGTGCAAGTGGTTAACACAACTGGCTACTAATGGAAAGGTTGGAGGATCAAGTCTACTCAGAAGCACTAGGAAGAAAAGCCTGGTGATCCATTTCCAAAAAATCAGCCATTGAGAACTCTACGGAGCACAGTTCTGCTCTGACACACATGGGGTTGCCATGAGTCAGAACTGACTGGATGGCAATTTTTTTAACTGCTGTTAAGAAATTAATCATTACCCATATAACTGTACGAACTCAGAATTTGAGAGATATACTCCCTATATTAACAAATATCACACGGAAAAAATCTAGTATAGTGTCTAGAACTTAGGAGATGCCCCTTATATGAAGCTATTATTTGTACTTGTTTTGATGTGACACCCGTTGTTGTTACTTGCCATCGAGTAGGCTTCAATTCATGAAGATCTTACGTGTAACAGAACAAAACGCTGCTGCTCCTGTGTCATCTTTGTGATTGCTGGTACGTTTGAGTCCACTGTTTTGGCTACTGTGTAATCCATCTCATCGAGGGTTTCCTTATTTTCACCTACCTTCTATCAATCATGATACTCTTTTCTAGTGATTGGTCTTTCCTGATGATATGTGTCCAAAGCAAGCAAGTTGAAGTCTTGCTATTCTCACTTCTAGAGAGCATTCTGATTGTATTTCTTCTAAGACTGATTTGTTTGTTCTTCTGGCAGTCCATGGTATATTCAATATTCTTTGCCAATATCAAGGTTCTAATGTATCAATTCTTCTGTCTTCCTTTTTCATTGTCCAGCTTTTACATGCATATGATGTAACTGAAAAGACCATGACTTGGGTCAGGCACACCTTAGTCATCAAAGTGACGTCTTTGCTTTTTAAAACTTTAAGGAGGTCTTTTGCAACAGATTTGCGCAATGCAATGCATCATTTGATTTCTTGACTGCTGCTTCCATGGATGTTGACTGCTGATCCAAATAGAATAAAATTATTGACAACTTCAATTTCTTCTTCATTTATCATGATGTTATTTATTGGCCAGTTATGAGGATTTTTTGTTTTCTTCACATTCAGGTGTAATCCATACTAAAGTCTTTGACCTTCATCTGTTAAGCGCTTCAAGCAGTCTTCATTTTCTGCCAAGCGAAGTTGTGTTATCTGTATATCACCGGTTGTTAATGAGTCTCCTCCAATCTTGACGCCATGTTCTCTTGCATATATTCTAGCTTCTCAGATCATCTGTTCAGCATATAGATTAAATAAGTTAGGTGAAGGATACAACCCTGCTGCACACCTTTTCCAATTCTGAACTACACAGTATCCCCTTGTTCTGTCTGAATGACTGTTTCTTGATCCATGTAGAGGCTGAACATGACACCAATGAACTGTGCTGGAATTCCAATTCTTCATAATGTTATCCATAATTTGTTATGATCCATACAGTTGAATGCATTCATGTAGTTGATAAAACTCAGGTAAATTACAATAGTTTTGATTCTTCATTTTTTAATCTCTAGTATTATTTTCCCCTCATAGCTTCATGTAATCAGCAAGTTTGGTACTCATTCCTTCTATGTGAAAATTACAACGAAATGAGATATAGGCAAGGCCACAGACTAGAATCCAGCTAGACATCTACTTTTAGCCTGAAACAGAATTATAATGAAACAGAACTAATAATCTAAATAATCTTTAGAAACAGTTAATCATGTAATTTCAACAACAATGCTAGTATCTGGTCCATACTTTATTATCTTCTTCATACGGATATCATGAAAAATTTGAATAATACTTTGTTAATAAAGATACATATTTTACTACTACTTTTATACAAACCTATAATAATGAAACCCTTACAAAATTTTATACTCGCAAATTTTTATAAAATATAAATAAGCAAATAAAACACTGATAACCAATCTTATTTCCTAAGTGATTTATGGAAATTGCTAATGCCACAGGAAAAGTTAGTGATTTTAGGTTTAATAAGATTTTAGTAATAAAAATTAATCATAAGGTCTGAACAGCTAAAAATAATTACTATATGTGTATTACATGCATGGCTCTTTCCTTATGGATGCTTTAACTACATCATATTCTACTGTTTTTGCTGTTAAACTGACAAGTCTAAAGCTATGTCTTTATAAGTTACTGTTATACATGAGGACTCACTGGGTAGCACAAACAGCTAAGTGCTTGACTACTAAAGGAAAGGTTGGCGGTTCGAAACCAGTGTTGCCTTGGAAGAAAGGCTCAGCAATCTCCTTCCAGAAGGTCACAGCATTGAAAACCATATGAAGTGTAGTTCCACTGGGTACACACAGAGTGTGAACTGATGCAATGACAACTGTCTTTTGTTTTTTTTTTTTGTTGTTATACATAAAGAATGAAGTCATTGCCAACATTATTCACCTGAATTAGTGGTCAATTAGGAAACAATGAAGTTAGATTTTAGATAGGTGGGTTAGGGCACTCCATCATTCTCTTTAGATACCATTCCGTTGTCTCTGGTCTTTAAGGAAAGTAGACTTCCAGGCCCAGTGTTTTATGCTTGGGTGATAGGTACTGAGATGACCCGGTATTAGGAAGGAACTTAATATGAACCATCTTTCTCCAGATTACCTTGTAGACAGAAGAGTGCCATAACCAGATTATCTAATTACAGTTTGCACAGTGGATTTGTTTTTGAATCCTTATAGCCGTCAGTATATTCTGTTAGTACATAAAATAGTGTTTAAGAGGATAAACTGTGGCACTGGACTACTCTGGTGTTATTTGCTAGCTGTGTAACCAACAGATACATTCCTTTAACTCTCAGTTTCCTCATCTGTAAAATGGAATAACAGCAACTAGCTCATTGAGGTTACTGAATGAATTAAGTGTGAAAAAAATATTTATAAAAAGTTGGTACAATGCCACGAAAATTGTAACTGCTAAGTACATAACAAAAACATAGTTATCATCTCAGCTATACTGCCAGATAGTAAGAAAAGTGTTGTTTTCCCATGACTGCACTGGACTGCTAAGGTGGGAATGGCATCCTGCTGTCCTTCCTCTCTCCTCCACCCCTACTTTGACACCAGGAACAGTTACTCCCCGAAAACAAGTGAAACATTTCAGAGTCAAGCTATTCAGTCAGGCTTCTACACAAGGCGGTTCTTTTATCAGTGCCAGCCTTGGAAGTTCTAGGCTTAATTCTTATGCCTTTTCATTAAAAGGCCACTGTATAAGTGCCTAAATATGAAATGTTTGTAGACTGCGGAGGAGACAGGTAATAATTTTATGAAGTTAAGAATACTTCAGAGCAAATATAGGAACAAATGATGAGGTCACAATGATCAAGGAGTCCCAGTACTTTTGACACCATAGCTTTGCACTGAAAACTCCAGCCTTGACAGAAAGGTCTTCAGAGGATTCTATAAATTTTCTTCTAATATTCCATTGACATCTTATGAGTTTTTCAAAAGCATATTTTATGTTGTCTTATTACAAAAATAGATACTAATGTATTTTTTTTTAACTGCAAAAACTTTAGTCTAAAATGGGGCAGTCTGCCTTTGTATGAAGAAAAATTTTGAGAAGTTAGCTTTCCTTCCGCATACCTAAATCTTAGGGTTAATAAACATACTGAAGGAATCCAAAAAAATAAACAAAATTATATATAAAATAAGGAACATAACAATGCTTCCTAAAAATTAAAATAATTATGCATAACTATGTAATAATATAATTTTGAAAAGTTAACATCTGTCTCAAAAAGTGTAACTATAAAAACTGATATGACTGTAAGAAAAACTGGCCAATAACTTAAAAAGCAAGCAAGAAAGTTATCAAAGATTTATCTTTCCAATAATGATCTCCGTCCTAATAAATTTGTTAAAGAAGTCTTTCAAATACTCAAGTTCATATAGTCAATGTTATACATTCTTTTCAAAGCACCAAAAAAGATGGGAAGCTAGTCAATACATTTAACAAAGCAAATATAACCCAGTAACAAAAATCAGACAAATTATTAAAAAAATATATACAGTTATATACAAAGTGTCTTTCACAAAAGGTAAAATTCCTAGGTAATTAAATTCTAAAAGTTGTTTGGTAAACTATATGTAGGAAAGTCCCTTCTAACTTTTTACACTATGTGTCAATAAAAGAACCTCTAAAGTACTATTAAGACAGAATATATTACAAAGGAAATTGCATCATATAATTAAAGTGATTTAACTATTACCAACTGAATCACTAAAAAAACCACAAAGAGGTAAATAAGAGCCCTTTGCCCAAGAATAAGCCACTTTATTTAAAAAATGACAGAGGGTAATAGAAACCATTAATATAACCAAACAGGGTTCAATTTACAATATGTAAAAACATGGACACTAATTCCAAGAATTTTTTATTTATTTTATTATTTATTAAGCATTATCATGAGAAACACTAAAGCTATTCCAGCTACCCGGAAATACATGTAGTTTAATTCAACTCAAGGAATATGTACTAAGAATTTTGGGGCAAAAGACCTAACACAATAATTGTATAGTAAAAATTTTAGATTTAAATCAAGATTAAATTTATTTTCTTTTTCTGAAACAGTGTTTTCCAAGTCTTTTAAAAACTTTGGAGAACATTAAAATTTCTGTGACCAAAAAAAATCATAGTTTGATTTTGTCTCAGATTTTGATTCAATATTTTGTTCTTCAATTTTAAACTCTGAGAATCTTGAATTAAGAATGCAGTGAAAAATACATCCACAAAAATAATTTGAAGGAATAATACAAAACACTTCTCATCACTCATTTTTACTTTATGGAGCGGGGGGAGGTTCTAGACAATTCCCATTTAACTTTAAGAGTAGAGCAGACTCCCACTGCCATCGAGTCAATTTCAACTCATAGGAACCCTACAGGACAGAGCAGAACAGCCCCATGTGGTTTCCAAGGCTGTAAATCTTTACAGAAGCAGACTGCCACATCTTTCTTCCATGGAGCGGCTGGTGGGTTTGAACCACCAACCTTCCAGTTAGCAGCTGAGCACTTAACCACTAAGCCACCAGGGCTTCCTACAGTGAAGACTACAGACTAAATAATCAGTCTTTCAGAAAAAACGTTTCTTTGCAATCTGGATCTTGAAAAATGTTAAGGGAGATGGAGTAAAGGTAGAAAAATAGAAATAAAGAAAAAACTGCTTCAAAACTAACTTGGGAATTATGAAACTGTGCAATTTATGGCATAAATTGAACCCTGTTTATTTTAAAATAAAGCAAAAATAAAAATTAATAGAACAATTCACACTGTAAGTCAGAGAAAGAACTGTAACCCCAATTAAAATGATTTTTAATAATTATTGTCCCAGTGAGTTTAGAAGAGACACAGCCCAAGAGATTAATTATTGTTTAGCACAAGGAATAACAAATTAATATATATAAAATGCAATGCACTGGATAATTTTCTGGTGTTGGGTTAGCATTGCATATAGCAAGGATTAGAAAAAAAATAGAAATTTCTATTTCCTACCTATATCACTGGCTACCATCTTGGAAAACTTTCTGCTTTTGGTCTTCACTGAAAATAATATTTTGATATAAAATGTCAAAATCTATTCAAAGTAAACTAAACGAATTAAATGTAAATAAAATACTTTAAAATAATGATACTATACCCTTTTCTATAAAATTATTCATTTTTTGTTCATCATCTGAATTGTGTGGTGATGAAGAACCTACACAAATAAAGACAACGGAAGGAACAAGCACACAGTCAGTCACAAACACTGAGTGGTAACAGGAAAAAAGTACAAATGAAATAATCTGGTAACCTCTAAAACAAATTCACATTACTGACCAAAAGAATCTGTCACATATATAGTTAATAAGTCTTATAACATTACAGTAAGAAAAGTAATCAATACTATAGTATCTTGCCACAGTAAACCAATCCCTAGTATATGTAAATATGAACTCAAATCCAGTATTATTTTCCTAATTAAATAACAGTTTGGAAAGATAAATATACATATAATACTTAATATTTCAATTACTATAATTTGATTAAAATTCCATCAATTTGAAATTATACTACAGAAATCTTTGCTGTTAAAAATCAAAAGCGGAAATACTTCTTTTGACCCAATCACCTTGACTTGTGGGTATTTATGATTTTATAATCTTTTAAGGATTAGCTTAGCTCTGCTATTTTCCTTCCTAAAAATGTTCTATTCCTTTGCTTCCCATGCATTAGAAAAATCAGCTGAAACTCTTTATCTGGGATTTTTTGTTTGTTTTCTTCATTTCTGAAGAAAGAAAGAAACAAAAATTCTTTAAACAGAAGTTGGAGCCCTGGTGGTGCAAATGGTTAAGAGCTATGACTGCTAACCAAAAGGCTGGCAGTTCGAATCCACCAGCCACTCCTTAGAAACCCTCTGGGGCAGTTCTAGTCTGTCCTATAGGGTTGCTATAAGTCAGAATCGACTTGATGGCAATGAGTTTAGTAGGATGTCTTAATGAAAAGTTAAATGTTATTCCAGCTAGAAACTATAGTTTTGTATAGGACAAGAAGTTTATGAATCCTAAATTATAAAATCTTGGAATTGAAAGAGATGTTAGAAAACATATAAAAGAAAAAGATAAGTATCAGATAATGAATATTTTTTTAAAGAAAATTTAGGAATTCTTGACTTTAGTTAACTCAGAAAGGTTCATCTAGGAAAAACAGAATCCTGTATGAGTACTATCATGGTAAAACTTTTGTTATTAAAGAGTTAGCCTGCTACAAAAAAAGTTTAAAATTATTTGTACCTATCACACTATATATTGTAGAGTTCTTTAAACAGTGGGGATAATACTTATATTTTTAGTTATGTTCAAATTTTCACTTAAATTTAGTGAGATAAGAAGTAGCTTACTTTATTTTAGCTATGATTCACAACATTATCATATAAGCTTATCTAATATTTTTATAATTAAAATTTTGTCTTTTTTCATTAAAAATGTGTTTCTACTTTTTTTTAATTTCTAAAATGAATAGTATTTCTTTAATTTCTAACATAAATCTTTTCTTATAAATGCAATTCTAAGTGGTATTCTTGTTGGTCACTTTTAGAATCAAACTACCTATCCTTTAAAGGCACATCTCAAATGGTATTTTATCCATTAAATTTTTCATAATCTTCCCAGTTGTAAGTCACTTCCCCTCCTTAGAATTCAATTCCCGTTAACACTTGATCTGTACACTTCCCTTATGATGTTGACCACTTTATAACTTATATTTTAAATTTACACAGCATGACCTTTCCCACTGGAATGAATTTCTGAAAAGCGAGAACCATATCTGATTCATTTTTGTATCCTCTTTGTACTCAATGGAGTGCTTTACATATAAAAACCAAACCCATTGCCTTCAAGTCGATTCCAACTCATAATGACCCTATAGGACAGAGCAGAACTGCCCCACAGGGTTTCCAAGGCTGTAATCTTTACGGAAGCAGACTGCCACATCTTTTTCCCATGGAGCGGCTGGTGGGTTCAAACCACTGACCTTTCGATTAGTAGCTGAGTGCTTTAACCACTGCACCACAAGGGATCCTATTCTTCACATATAGGAATCTCTAAATAAGTATTTGTTGAATGAATGAAGTTTTTCTGTCAGAAGTAAATATCTAGAACTTAATTTCCTTTCTGTGCATTATTATCTTAGTAATAGTACTGACTCTTAATAAATAAGGTCAAAATTAACCCCAATAAAAAGTGTACTTCTTTTCTTTGGCCAGGTAGCAAATATCCTTGATGTCCCGTCTCTCTGACCAAGTAAAATCTGTCAACATTGGCATAATTACTTCTAAAATAGTCTTAAAAGATTTTTTTTAATTGTGCTTTAAATGAAAGTTTACAATTCAAGTTAGTTTCTCATACAAAAATTTATACACACGTTGCTATGTGACCCTAGTTGCTCTCCCTATACTCTGACGGCACACTCCTCCTTTCCACCTCGGATTTCCCGTGTCCATTCAACCAGCTTCTGACCCTCTCTGCCTTCTCATCTTGCCTCTGGACAGGAGCTGCCCATTTGGTCTCATGTATCTTCATGAGTATCATTTTATTTCCCACAGTCCAGTCTAATCTGCCTGAAGAGGTGGCCTCGGGAATGGTTTTAGTTTTGGGCTAACAGAGAGTCCAGGGGCCATGTCTTCCAGGGTCCCTCCAGTTTCAGTCAAACCACTAAGTCTGGTCTTTTTACTAGAATTTGAGTTCTGCACCCTACTTTTCTCCTGCTCCATCAGGGACTCTCTGTTGTGCTCCCTGTCAGGGCAGTCATTGGTGGTAGCCAGGCACCATCTAGTTCTTCTGGTCTCAGGCTGATGGAGTCTCTGGTTTATGTGGCCCTTTCTGTCTCTTGGGCTATTATTTTGCTTGTGTAAAAGATTACTTTTCAAAATCCATTTGATTTTTACTTAATAGGATTTATTGATGCTCATAAATATATTTTTAAAAAATCATATAGGTAACAATGAGCTCAGTAACATTTCCAGAAATATTAATATAGTTTTTATCATATAAATGTAATTCAGATTTAAAGAACAGTCATATGATGTTATATATATTTTTAAATATTACTGTCATCTGATACTAAACAGTCACATAAATGTATAAAAATTTATTATTAGTACTAGTCTTAGCTGATATATTCCATATTACAATGATAGCATAATAGCATATCTATACATAAATATGAAATTCTGAAGATACATTTCAACATAAAAATAGTAAACATAAGCCATAAATGTAAATAAAACAAGCAGACTTACTTTTTCCCTAACTGAAAATGTCAACCACTGGTTGTCATAATTTCTGTGATATGTCATAAAAAAGCTTCAAAATTGTTTTCAACATATCCTACTTGAATATATTCACTGTTATTATTATGGTTAAATAAACAAAGAAAATATCTACAGCTGCTTGTTTTTTCTAAGGCACATGGCAACTTCTGCAGGCACCACTCACATGATGGTCTATATGGCCCTGGGTTTTGCTCAGTTTGAAATAAGTTAACACATTTTTTTCTTTTAACCACTTTAGTATGCCAGATATATCTATATCAGTATTTTCATTTATTTATTTATATTGATACAGTACTTAAAAAAAAAAAAGTACTCAGTGAAGCAATCTGAGTTCTTTGAAATAAAGGTCAAATGAAGGCTACCCCTTCATTGTGCGGGATGCAGCACGTTCAAGATGAAAAAATTAATTTTCTATTCTAGAGAGCATGTTGGCTTATTTAAAAATAAATGGGAAGTACAAACTATATTCATTACTTAAATTTTCTAAGGATGATTACCGAATAGGGCCTTGATATTGATTAGCTGAATCATTGAGATCACAAATCTTGATTACAGGATTTAAAAGTTTTTCAAAAAAGTTTCCCTTTGTTTACATGAATTATTTAGAGTAAATATATTGGTTTTGATAAAAGGTGTATGGCTACTTTAAAGTTCTACAATAATGGTCTTTTTCTTAGTATTTATAAGGGAATCATTTAATGCCCAATCCACTTTTATGTATTTTTTCTTTTCCCATAAATGCTAACATTATTTTAACTATATTGGCTTTAATATACTATATTGTATCATTTAACTATTTATTTACATCATATCTCGTCATGGAAAGTATTTGAGGCTAGCCATTTAATTATAACTTTTCACGTTTTTAAATAATATGATCCTCTTGTGGCTCTTCAGATTAACTGCAAAGTCATTCTGACCATTATTCTTTTTGAACATCCCAAATTAGTAGAACTTGTATGCTGTTGATAAGAGGAATGATAATAAATTGTTTATTTCCCTACCAGAATGCAAACAGAGATGAAGGCAGTAAAGTTAAAACTATGCAAAGAATGAGACAATTAGCCCAGAATAGCAAAAATTACTATTAACTATTTAAAAATGGACAAGTAGACAAAGACACACATAAGTGGTGAGAATATAGTATCAAAAAGAGGTAGCTTTCCAGAATCTTATTCTCGTTTTACTGTAATGCTCTATGTACTTATGCATGACTGATGCCTATCATCTGCTATATAAACATGTTGCAGACAGAACTATTATTTACTAAAGTTTGCACCCCCCACCCTTTTTTTAAAGCAGTCTTTCCTGATATGCAGGAATGGATATAACTCCTCAGAAAATGTTCAGCATAACCCAGGACTAATAAACTAAGAGTTTTATATCTAAAGATAAGAATTCATGATTTATCAGTGACATTTTTACTTTGTATTTTAAGTTCACTGAGAAACAAATGTCTAGTGTCACAGGCATTTCCAAATGTTAAAACTACACTGTCTTTCCACGTGGACAAGACAGTACAATATATTTAAAAATGCTGAACCATGTTTGAGTTTCTGTGGTTTGAGGAAGAGAGAATTTGGAAAGTTTTTAACTTTATTCACTTTCTATACTTAAATACTTAGATATATATTACTTATTTACTTATCTACAATTACCTTTTATTGAGTTACTCCAAACTGCTAGATGTACATACCTTTTGAAAGTTTATCTTAGGACGAAAAGGAATATTAACTTATTTGAGCTGAATCTTATTAAAACCCTTTTGATGGTCATTTAATATACTAAAATGTAAAATATTGCATGTCCAATTTGTCTTATGTCCTTAACACACTGACAAGCGCATCCACATGGCCTTTAGAGAAGGTTAAGAGGACGGGAATAGTATTATATTTATTAGGGGATAGTTGGAGGAGAAATAGCAATAAATAAAAGATACTACAATTAAAAATTTCAAATTCAGAAATAATTCTAGTCCTATGAAGTGGGAAATACAGTTCCTTGTTCCATATTACTGATTTTATTCCACTAATCTTCAGACTTAATATTAGGTGCTAATTATGTGATTCCCATGGCTCCATATATTTTATTACCTAAATGGATGAGGTGAAATATAAAATTTAAAGGATAAGTAAACAGAAGATTTTTGTTTCTTTTAAAGAAAGTAATGCTTAACTTGTGCAACACCAGGAGAATGTAATTATTAAAAAAAATCGTATCACAAAAGCTTTTAAAGTCTAAGATCTAATAGATGTTAAACTGAAATGTCGGAGAGTTTATTAAATACACTTCCCAATATTTTCCATGCTTTTAATTGTTTTGGTTGTGGTAGAACCAGCTATGGAAGGATCAAAATCTATGCAAAGTCAGTGTTATTAAGTTAAGAACAATTTTTCTAGTAGCTGAAGAAAATTCCCAACCAGAATGATTTAACAAATATGGTAGTTAAAATTATAAAGTCAAACTTACTAAAGAACAGCAAAGTTTCAGTCTATTAAAATAAAATAATAAATTCAGCATCTTTTATTCTTAAGTCCTTAAAAGATATCAAAGACAATGTTCCTGTGAAACATTAATATACATATAGATCACATAAAGACCTATTTATGGACAACAAAGAATTGCTTTAATATAGCTATAAAATGATATAAAAAATTACTTTTATTAAAAATGCGAATAAAACTAATCCGAATAATTGTCTTCAAAACCTGAAACCCAATGTCTCCCAGTAGATGCCGATTCATAGCAACCCTACGGGACGGAGCAGAACTGCTTCACAGGGTTTCCAAGGAGTGGCTGATGGATTCGAACTGCCGACCTTTTGGTTAGCAGCCTTAGCTCTTAACCACTGTACCACCTGGACTCAGTCACCATTAAATTATAAACGTTAAAATCTTTTATAATAGTCAAATGGATATTATTTAAGGACTAGGAAAAGCAGCTTACACATCATCAACTCTTCTTTGACTCTACCTATTCTACTAGACTATGCCAGGTATGCCTAGAGGAAAGAAAAGACTGTAAATGATTAAAACATTTGATTCAATGGCAAGAAGTAAAATGTATTTTCCCTACAAAAGTACAACTATTAGAAAGTTAAGAAAACCATTATATGACTTTTATAACAGGTAACAGATGTGGATTTTCATCTAGTGCAAACCGTATGATTTTATGAATAAACGTGTCACACAGTTCCTTACAGATATATTTTAAATGCTTATCTATAAAAAGGAAGACTGATATGCCATATTGGTTTCTTCAGAATTATGATTATTAATGATATTAAATCAAATTACCAGAAGTCGGAGATTTGCAGCGATCCTCTGGGACTACAGTCCCTTCACTAATATCGCACAGGCCTGCTAAAAAAACAAAAAACAAATCATACCACAATTTACATAAGTATAGTTTTATCTCCTTTATACAATAACATTTAATTATTGTCCATTTAAAGAACCCAGCAGATTAACAGACTGCTGGCACTGATACTATGTTCATTAGGTTTAAGAGACAGAAACATAGACACATTTTGATATTGAAACACTTCAAAGAAATGTAGCCGTCATCAGTTAAACAAATAAGAACATAGGTTGGAAACAACGTCCAAAGGAGATAATATGCTAATCTTTAATACATTACATATAATAATGCAGGATACTGTTTCAAATCAGTCATTTGGGGATATATAATATACTTCTTACTGGTTTTCTGTTGAGGTAGAATAAATACTTGTCAGTAAATTTGGTAATTTTCTACATCATATGAACCTCCAACTCACACCTGAAAGTGGTTTCCCGAAGTATGTCTCAAATGCCTCCCTTAAATATTTCTGAATAAAAATAAAGGAAATATTTTATACCTCAAAATTTACAGTATTTAAGATATTGCTCATTACTTATCTTTCAGGGTGTACCTCTTAAAATCTGTATCATCACATTTTTTAAGGTGCTGTAAAGAAATACTTTCTTTTCACAAATATTTATGAATTATAAAAGCTGATCTATCTTATAAGATGACCTGAATTCTTAGGAAAACCATGTGTGTGTGCACGTGTGTATGCCACGAGTCAATTCCAACTCATAGAGACCCTACAGGACATAGCAAAACTGCTCTATAGGGTTTCGTAAGCTGTAATACAAGACCAGATGGCCAGGTCTCTTCTCCCACAGAGTCACTAACGGGTTTGAACTGCCAACCTTTCAGTTAGCAGCCACATGCTTAATCATCACGCCACCAGGGCTCCTTAGCAAAACCATAGCAAGCTATTTTATGCTATAGTTGAAAAAGTAAAGCCATGGTTAAAGGCAAAGTCAACCATTAGTATGCATATCAATTGGCCTGGTGACTGAAAAGAATTCCTGCACGTTGTTTAAAAATTACAAATAAAAACAACACATCAAAAGTTTGGATTCTCTGGGCAATAGTCAAGGGATTATGTGTCTAGGCTTTAGAAGAGGTTAGGTATCACATCTATATATGTGCCTATGTGACCAGTTATCTACTTTCTCATTATTTTGGTAAAAGACATACATTCTTCATACTAACAAAGCTTTTACAGTAACATTTGCAGGACACTTAGTTTGAAATTGGGCTTATGAGAAGGGTTTTCTATTTTGAATTACATATTATTTTTGTTCACTGGGTAGGAAGTTCTTGAATGGCAATCAGTTGTTTTTTTTTTTTCATCAAACTAATGGTTTTGGAAGAAATGAAAACAGTTTTTATAGTTCCAAGATGATGGATGTAAATAGGTTTGCATTTAATCTTTGACAAAATATTTGTTTATATAAATGAACTCTTTCTTGATACAGGACTAGGACAGCAGGTCACTAAATAGTAATGATAATATATCTAGTATTACAATGTGCCTGGCACTAAATTAAAATAATCAGTTTTGAAATTTTAAGCCCTTGGTATTTTTTTGTTGATTTCTATCAAACACTATAAAAACGTACTATGTGATTATTTAAGAAAATGTACTATGTGACTGACTTGTACATCAATTTGTTCATCTGTAAAATATTTGACTGTCATCAATTGGGCACACCTTTTAAATTTTGACCAGATATTGATAAAAGCTATTTGTTGAAACTATTTTCAGTCTGTTTTGATATCCTTTTATTATTGCTTGGTATACTTTATTTACATAAAGTAGTTTGAGCTTTAACTTCTCTTTATTACTTTTTGCATTTGCCAGAGAAAAAATCATTTTTCTTAATGGAGAGTTTAAAACCCTAAATTGGGGGTCTAATCCTTCCTTAACCGTATCAACCAATAAATGCACACTAACATACTGCTTTAAAAATAATTTTTTTTAATATTTATTTTTGGGATATATGTATGTATTTAGAGCCCTGGAGGCACAGTCATTAAGAGCTTGGCCGCTAACCAAAAAGGTGGGCAGCTTGAATCCACCATCGGCTCCCTGGGAACCCTACGGGGCAGTTCTATTCTGTCTATAGGGTCACTATGAGTCAGAACTGACTCGATGGCAATGGGTATTATATTTAATACTACAGGCTATAGAGCTATTTATTCTTTTTCTATTGTTTTGAAAATACGGAAGGTTTTAAAGTAATTGCAATTGTATAGTCAAAAATTTCACTTTCAGAACATCCTACCCATAAATATTGAAAAAAAGTATCTCCTAAAATCTAGATACAGCTTTGTGCCTGTAGTTTTCTTCTTCATAGTTATCAACTTCCACTAGTAAATAAGCACTTTTTCTAATGTGTCTATCATTTCTATATCACTAAATAGATCTTATTTGGGGTTTAATCACATTCAGAATAGTATTCCTTTTTGTGTCCTTCACTTCCTAACTGATAAAGTGACCAGCAAAACAAGACATATATTATCATGTTTTCACTTTTAGTATAATTAGACTTTTAGCAGATATGTAGGTAGCTGAAGTAGTTCACCACTACTTGCCCCTATGACAGTTTCATAATTTCTACTATGAAAACACTGTCTGTATTGCAGTAAATAATTCAACTGCATTTAATACAGCTATAAGACATTTAAGCCTCTCCTGAACAGTAAAGTTTTATCTTACACAATAATTCCATGAGTGACATCTGATTCTTTTTTGAAATATATTAGCATCTACTAGTAACAAAAATTTTCTTGGATTAAACTGATCTATTAAAAAATATTGAAGAAAAATTTGATGGCATTTGGGCTACATTTCAAGAATATACTATAAAATATACACTTTAGCTAGAATACCATTTTTTACAGCAATGCAATCAGTATTTTAGAACAGTTATTCTACATTTAACTTGATATGAAATATAAATAATTATGTTTTGGAATTAGAGGCACAAATATTCTTAAGAATATTCTTATTTTAGGGCATATTTTAATATAATGTTCTTTTAATTTTTACTTAAAACAATCATAACATTGGTAAAGAGAGGCATAATAACAATGAGTAAATATCTTAAACTAAAAAAAAAAAAAACTCAAATATTTCTCCTATGTCTAAGCATCTAACTTCAATATAAATAAAACAAATAATAAGATAAATAATATTACAGGCTTTGTTTAAAATAAAGCAGGATACATTAAAATTTAAGAAAAAATATTTTCAATATCGCATGGTAAAAACTGGTCTCAAAACTTGGATAAATTTAGATATTTAATTTCTAGCAGTTTTATGTAAACTATTATGAGGTACAAAGGAGAAAAGTAATGAACTAATTTTAGGACTAGTACAATTTTTACCTCAGGCTTGTCAAAAATTCTTCTCTATCATGGATGATGTTCACATATTCTAACAATAAATATTAGTTTCTTTGCTTTATAGAGAAATTGGATTGGAACACAAACATTATAATAGTTTTCATATACATTTTATGAGCTGAATCCAAGAAACAAATATTTTAGATATAGAATGTTTTAAATCCTCTTTTAAAGTAAAAAAAAAAAAAAAAACCAAACATTTAACAAAGAACAAACATGTCAAAATTTTATTGCCATGAAATAAATGACTTACTTAAAAAATGGAATTTTTTCACAGACTCAGAACATAAGCTAGAAAGGTCACACATGCAAGAAGTCACAGTCAGCATACCTTAGTGAAGCAATGAAAAGGAAGGGAGGGAAGGAGACAAAAATACTGAATGGTTATGGTTGAGACAAAAATTTCTGAAGATATCACATGCAAAATGATCACACACAAACAAAAATGGAAAGGAAAAAAAAATTTTTGAAAAGAAAAATTCAACCATCAAGCCAAAGTGAGAGTAAGTCTATACCCCCCCCACCTTTTTAAATTCCCACATAAATTGTAACACTGGTAGTACTAGTTAATAATTTACTGAGGGAACTGAAAAATGAATCTCAGATAGAATTTTAATTCAGAGAGAATGAATTTGGAAGTACAGACCAGAACTTCCCAAAGTGTTCCACTGTACACTGGTATTCTACAAATGAATTAAGTAAACCCAAAATAGGGCTCCCCCCTCAATCCCTGGTCCAGCTAGACAGGCAACTGGAGAGACTGGGGGACTATAAGCCATTATTGCTGGAGACCTCATTAGCTTACCTCTGTGTGCCACACATCAAATGCCATTTTGTGTGTGTGCCATGAGGTAAAAAGAAAGGTAGAGAATATTGGTATAGATAGCTCACTATATGTGTTCCATGAGGCATTAGTGCTAAAACATTAAGACTAATTACCTAGCAAACACAAAAGAACACTAAAAAGAAATTTCTTAATGAATCTGCGTTTGCAACGAATCAGGACCTGAAAATGCAATTATTTTTCATAGAATTCAAATTCACTTTCATAGCTACATTTTTTTCCACATGGGAATGATTCCTTCGAATTAAATGGTTGAAACAATGAATTGTTAAGACTACAGAGGTCAAAAAACAAAAAGAGGCAAAAAATTTTAACATTAACTTTCGTTCTGTAATAATGAGACAAATTTTCAGTCATCATAATTTAGCTTAAGAACTTTGATACTGTGGTTCTTCCCCAAGATTTAAACAGAATCTTAAAATGGTATTAAAAATAAAAGCAAGCATGTGGACATTTTTGAAATGGTGTATCTTTGGCTATGTGTATTTTCACCAAAAAAAAAAAAAAAAGAGGTTGAGAAGTTAGAGGGTTGGTATGTTGTAGGGTTGTTAACCAATGTCATAAAATAACATGTGTACTTCTGTTTCATGAGAAGCTATTTGTTCTGTAAGCCTTCACCTGAAGTACAATTAAAAAAAAAAAGAGAAGAAAAGTAAATAAATAAATAAATAAAAGCAAAAACCAGTAACAACACACACACAAAAAATAAGACTCATTATATATACAAACTATATCAGACAAGCTATGTATCTAACAGAAGTATTTCTGTTCACAGAAATAACTCGGCATTTATAGAAATTCTAAAACTCAGGATTTCTTCCTTTTTACCTCCTGAAGGTTGTCGAGATTTACGAGGAGATCGGGGTTCTCTCCGGTAAGGATCATTAGAGCCATATAATTCAATAGTGCCCAGGTTGAGGAGTACTGCTTTCTGGAGGTAGTCAACCATCGCAATGCCATTACAATTGCCAAAAACTACCCTGGAAACAGGAAAAGAGCAAATGTCTCAGCACAAAAATATTACAAGAAAATGTTTTGTAGTCTCTAAGGCTGAAGATCTTTCAGGAGATCCCTCTTTGAAACAAGGCAACCAAAGGAAAGAACACAGAAGTTACATATGCCTTCTCATGAAACAGATTACATCTTCTGCAAACATTAATGATTACAAATCAATATTAATAAAAAATTATTTTGCATAGGAGGTGAAACTTGATCAGAAACATAAATTTCCCACACTAGGCAACAGGACATCTATTTTTCTGCCTTGAGGGCACTGTGAGCCCTCAGGGCAAGACATTCCCTTCCACTAGGGACACAGAAGATTACACAAAGGGGAAAGTTGTGGTAATCCTTCGTGTCAGGAATAAAAAGTAGAAAGCGTAAGTCTTGAAGGTCTCCTTTTGGGGTATTCCAATTACTTTCTCCATTATGAGTCAGGAACTACAAACTAAGCAACTATGAATAAAGGAACGCTATTCTTTTAAGAGGAGATCTGGGCACAATGCTTAAGCGCTCAGCTGCTAATCGAAAGGTCGGCAGTTTGAACCCATCGGACTCTCCATGGGAGAAAAGACCTGGTGATCTGCTCCCATAAAGATTTCAGCCTCGGAAACCCTATGGGGCAGTTCTACTCTGTCCTATATAGTTGTTATGAGTCACAGTGGACTCAACGGCACACAACAACAACAGTGTTTTAAGAGGTGTTTCTGGGTGATGAAAACGGTTTAGCACTTGGCTACTAACCAAAACACTGACAGTTCGAATCCACCCAGAGGCCCGCTGGAAGAAAGGCCTGGTGGTCTACTTCTGTAAGATCACAGCTATTGAAAACCCTATGGAGTACAGTTCTACTCTGAAACACATGGGGTTGCCATGAGTTGGAATTGACTCTAGAGCAACTTGTTTGGTTTTTGTTATTCTTTTAAAATCTCTTCAGCCAGGAGTTGAAAACTGGGAAGTACAGATGGGCTATCTAAGGAAGTAAAAAGGCTGGAAAGGACTATGTGAATTGACGAGCATATTACCCATCTAAATGGGAAAAGCTTCAACTCAATTCCAGCTGACTATTGCATGTAAGACTGTAAACACAGGGCACATAACCAGATTTTTCAACTGAACCACTAAATATAGATTTTCACATTAAATAAAATTTTGGCAACTAGTTCAAATTTTAAAAATACATAACATTGGCTGAAAAAAAAACCAAAAAACAAAAACAAAACTGTGACCCAGTGAGTCTTGTGATCACCTGGATATAAGAAATGGTGTCCCGAGACTAAACAATGGAAAGGTTAACATGAAGCTTCTCTTCCACTACGAAGTTGATTTTTGAAAGGAAAAAATAACAAATTTTTTAAGTCTATCATATTATAATAACAATGTATACAAGTTAACTTCAGAAGCAGAAAGAACAAATCACATAGCTATGATTTGACACTGACAGAAACACCTTATAACACAGTCACTTGAATTCATGTGGCTGAATTTCCATTATACCAAATAGTAATAAGAAAATTATTTCTGAGAGTATATCCAGGAGAGGAGATGGAACTTTAAAACTTTATCTAAAATAACTTATGGGGTCCATGAGTTATTTAACTTTACAGCAGGAAGCACTATACACACACCCAGAGTAAATTATTCTACCAGAATTATGTTTCAAATAAATATTGAATTTGGTCTGAAAATAAAGTTATATAACAACATTTTGGGTGATGCTATAACAAAGACTGTGATTTCTATTTTTTAAAATAGCATGAAGTATAAAATACTATGAAGAGATTGAGACAAAACATAACTTATACTTACAATCCATAGGAAGAATTGACAGCCAAGCTGGTTATCTGTTGTGGTGGTTCTCCACCCACCCACACCAACTGAATAACGAGTTCTGTCTGATAACCTGGAGACTGTTTAAGTGGTGAATTTTTAACTCTGAAATAAAGGAAATAATGTTGTTACCTTCTCAGCTGTTTTTGATTATTTTATTGTTAGCCTATGGGACTATAAAATCATGCATACATATCCAAATAACTTTATAACAAAATAACTTTATACATGAAACTGTACTAGACATAAAATATGTATAAATCAGAATCCTCAGAAGAATTTATCTAGTTGGAAAGACTAAACATGTACATAAATGACAAACATCAGAAATCACGTAAGTTCCACATATGATGAGGAGGGGGATAGCAGAAGGAGGGGCAAGGGTAACCATGAGAAGAGTAGGGATGGTGGGGAGAAGGATGAAGAGACTAGGGAGGGTGGGGAAAAGGATGAGTAGAGCAGGGATGGATGGGGCTAAGGATGAGCAGAGCAGGGAGGGCAAAGAAGGATGAGAAGAACAGGGAGGGGTGGGGAGAAGGATGAAAAGGAGCAGCAGCCTAGGAATTAAGAAGAGGGAAAAAAAAATCAAGTTAGAAAAAAACGCAAGTTAGAAAAATCTCCATTATAAAAGCAGACTTAAAATTAAAAAATATGGTTTAAGTAAATAAAGAAGCAGGAAATCCATATTTAAAGATTGATAAATGTGTAGGTTTGGACACAGTGGAAGCCGTATGTAATAGAAGTAAGAAATTGGTGTAGCGAGATCCATGGCCAGACATTAGCGAGTTTTCACAGCCTGGCTGCAAAGGTTTGATGTTAGTAGAAAGAACTCTGAGCTCTCAGAAAGCTCAAATTTGAGTCCTGGCTCTGTCACTTACCAGCTGTCTTCTCATCTAAAAAAGTGGGAATATTACTCCCTAATTACATTATGAGGACATTTTGAGTACCTTGAAAGTGCTTTGTAAATGGTCAAATTATGCAAAAGTAAAATATTTTCATTAAAGAATTAAAAGCCAAGGAAGGTTGATAAAAACATTTTGGAAAAGATTAATTTGGTGGAGGTATGCAAGATGAAGTGGAACAGGGAGATAGATTAGAAAGTTCCTATGATTCTTCTGATGTAAAACAAAAAGAAGGTAGATTTGGAAGACATTATGAAGTAAGCATCATTAACGCTGCAAGTTCCATCAAGGTAGAAACCTTGCAGGTACTTTAACTGTGCTAGCACGAGGAGGTACTCAACAAATCTTTACTGAATGAATGAGTGAATGCATGAGTGAATGAGCTGGAGGCTGACTAGAGGTAGGGGAGGGGAGGAAAGAAGACAAGGTGACTCTAAGTTCCAAAGAAAATAAACATGGGATAAAGAGATGGTTTTAGGGAAATATATGGTAAATATGAGGTGAAGGGTGGGTCTTTGAGTGGAACTATTCAGCAGACAGTTAAATGTATGCCCAAACCTCGCTCATATTGAATAGGTTCACGCAAAACTTATATTGGCTAAACTTGTGACAGGCATGTTAGAAAGAGAGAGTGAGGGAAAGGTTTATAAGGGTGTGAGATTTTCTGAGGAATAAAGCTACTTAGACACAATATTTGTGTCTCAGACACAATACTGGATACTTCTATCAGAAAACTTCAAGTGGATTTGGAAGCAAAAATTAAAAAAAAAAAAAAAAACTGAAGAAATTATTTTTGTGTGTGTGGCTACTTTTATTATAAAAAAATCAAATTTGACTTTAGGTGAGAGCATTGTTGATTGCACAGATTCTTTCCCCGATACTTGTTGAATGCTGGTTAAAAAAAGAGTATTGTTCTTGCAAAACATATGCAAGTCTGGTTACTTCGACAATTCTTGAGGCTTTAGCATTGAAGTGACAGTATATAAAAGGACAGCAGGAAAGACTACTCAATGTTAAATCTCCTGATACCAAACACACAGGTAAGAAGCCTTCTGAATCATTTAGTCAGTACTTCTAGTGAGGAAGACCATGATACCTGAACTTTTGCTGACATATTTGCTAGTCTCACTCTAGGTGAGAAAAGAGACAATCCGTATGTTACCTAGACTTCAGAGTAAATGTGAATTACTGAGTGTAATCCTAACATGAACTTTGATATAGTCACTTCTAGCTTTGCCAGGTCTCCAAGGTAATACATTCAGAACTGTATATTTGCTAAGGCAGAATTTCTAAATTCTTCTCAGGCGAATACTCAGTAACAGCTCCAGCTGTCCATCTCAAGAGATAGAAATAAAGACTCAGTAGGCATTTGGTCTTTACCCAGAGAGAGTCTTGACATCAGCATAGACTGACAGTCAGAGTGTACTATTTTCTCCTTGAATGAATTAGGTATACAGGGTAAGGTTCAAGGAAGTGCCCAGGCTTCTACTAACATATTAAATGTGCACACAAAGATGGTAGATTCTCAAGAATGAGAACGGCCATCCAGGGTTAATTTTAGAAGTGTATATGTGGGTGCACTTAAGATTTAAGTGACCAGGATATGTAGAACTCATAGAATTCTTATTTTAATTAGTAGAAGAAACGAGAAAAGTTCTTAAGTAAAAATAAGGAGCCAGCCAAATCTGCTGCAAAATTCTCAGCTGGTAAAAAATTAAAAACTTGACTAATAAATGATAGAACATAAGTCAGATTTTAAAAACATAAAATGTCAGCTGGTTATTAAGTTTTACATCTATAATGGTTATATATAAGCTATCGTTTTAATACAGATAAGCTAATTTATGTGGTTTTTAAAAACAAGGAGATGAATCTTTATAAAAGTACAATAATTTGTTAAAAAGGTCTCAAAGTTTAACAATGACTGTGTCTGAACGAGTACTTTGCAAGAGGTCAAGTAAAATAAAATACGTAAATAAAAACATAACATTTCATTGGTAAAAGGAGTAAATCAAATAGCTGCTTTTAAAACGTTTCTTCAAAAAACAATTACGTACAGAAGTATTTTGTATAAAAAACAAAACAAAAAATCAATTAAAATCAATTTGGTCATATTTCTGACTTTAAAAACTGGTCTTTGGGGCTGTGGACTAAAACAATGTGAAGTTAATAAACACCTGTAGTTATCTGAAGACTTTTAAAAGGAAAAAAAATGGAGAACTAGAGACATCAGCAAGGTGATGGAGTAGGCGGCTGCAAGATGCCATTCCCCAAACAGAAACATTGAAAAACAAGCAAAAACTGTCAGAATCAACTTTGTAAGAACTCTGGAAAACAGTCAAAGATTTACAGCAACCAAGCAAATGCTGAATCAAGAAAAACGCAACTTCAAACCAGTAGGAAGGCTGGCTTTTTTACTTGCCCATTCCCCACCCACTTCAGGGCTAGGTGGCTGGCTTTAACAGGGCAGCTAAAGTTCCCAGTGTGCGACATTGGTCCTTGGTTCCAGATGGAGCAGAACAGATGTTATTTGCAAACTACTGAATCTGTCTATTCTAACCTGTCTAGTGGCTATCTGAGAGACTGATGCATGACTAGTGTCTGGTTTGTCTATATCGGAACAAAGTCAGGACAGAAAAGTGGCAGGCATCACTCAAACATGCCATAAGGCAAATGATCACTCTGTAGTCACCCGGGCCAAGAGTATGATTGAGACATACAATAAACCACCTAGGCCTGGGAGGAAAAGCTAGGGAGAGGATTTCATTGGGAAAGCAGAAATCAAAAGCATCTGTGTATACAGAAGAATATGAAAGCCATGTGCAGACCCAGGGCAAGAGGCATGTTAAGAAAAGACATGAGAAAACTCTAAACTTTAACTCTTGGGCTGATCTCCAGGCTCAGTGTAAGGCTAGCTAAGTGGTGAAGGAGTGTCCCAGCAGAGCTATTCTGAAAGACTGAGGGGAAGAAAAAAAAACTCCAAGTTTTTTTTTTTGCAGATATGGGAAAGCCAATCCTCAAATTTCTATGAAATGAGCCAAAACAATTTCGAGAAATAAGAACAAAGTAAGTGGGCTCACACTTCCTAACGTCAAAACTTACTACATAAAGCTACAGCAATCAAAACAGTGTGGCACTGGCATAAGGATGAATATAAAGACCAAAGGAATCGAACTGAGAGCCCAAAACTAAACTCATACATCTGTGGCCAACTGATTTTCGACAAGAGTTACAAAATCATTCAATAAGGAAAGAACAGTCTCTTCAACAAATGATGCTGGGAAAACTATATTTCACATGCAAGAGAATAAAGTTGGACCCCCACCTCACACTATATGCCAAGAAATAAACTCAAAATGGATCAGTGACCTAAATATAAGAGCTAAAACCATAAAATTCTTAGAAGAAAACATAGGGGTAAATCTTCAAGACCTTCAATTTGGCGGTAGATTTTAGATACAACACCAGAAGCACAAGCAACAAGAACAATGGCAAAAAAGATATGCTGGACTTCATCAAAATAAAAAACATTTGTGCATCAAAGGACTATCAACAAAGTAAAAAGATAACCTACAGAATGGGAAAAAATCAGCCACTGAAAACTTTGACACACATGGGGTTGCCATGAGTTGGAATGGACTTGATGACAACTGGTTACTGGTTATCTAGAATATACAAAGAATTCCTACAACTCAACAACAAAAAAACAAATAGCCTAACTAAAAAATGTGCAAAGGACTTGAATGTTCATTTTTTCAAAGTATATATAAAAATGGCCAATAAGCACATAAAAAGAAGCTCAACATCATTAGTCACTAAGGAAATGCAAACCAAAACAACGAGATACAACTTCACATCCATTATGATGGCTATTATCAAAAAAACCCAGAAAATAACAAGTATTGATGAGGATGTGGAGAAACTGGCACCGTTGTCCATTGTTTGTGAGAATGTAAAATGGTGCAGTTCCTGTGGAAAATTGGTAGTTCCTCAAAAAATATAGAATTAAATATAAAATTACCATGTGACCCAGCAATTCTCACTCCTAGGTATCGAAAGAATAGAAAGCAGGACTCCAACACATGCTTGCATACCAATGTTAACAGCAGCATTATTCACAATTGCTCAAAGGTAGAAACAACCCAAATGTCCATCAACAGATGAAAGGATAAAAAAGGGTGGTATATACATACAATGGAATATTATTCAGACAATAAAAGGAATGAAATTCTAATATATGCTACAACATAGGTGAACTTTGAAAACATGATGCTAAATGAAATAAGCCAGACACAAAAGGACAAATGTTACGCGATTCTACTTATATGAAATACCTAGAATAAGCAAAATCATAGATATAGAATAAAGTTTTAGAGGTTACCAGGGGTTGGGGAAGAGAAAATGAGCAATTACCATACTTTTACAAAAATAATGCGCACCTTCTACATTTGCTTACCAATGCCTCCCTCCCCTCTTGAAGTATTTTCGTAAGCATGCTAATTTCTTTTAATAGTAATATGTAAAAAATACAAGTTGGAATAGCAGTGCTTAGGAAAATACTTCCCAGGGGGAGGGTGGCATTGGCAAACAAACACAGGAAGTGTGCATTATTTGCATAAAAATACAGTATTGCTTAACTGGTAAAGAGTTTCCATTTGGGGTGATGAGAAAGTTTTCCAGATAGACAGTGGTGATGTTGCACAACATGTGAATGTAATTAATATCACTAAATTGTACACTTAAAAATGGTTAAAACAGAAAATTTCCTATATTTACTGTACCACAATACATATTTTAAAGAAGATTTTAAAAATTGTGTTCTTAAAACACAAAACCCCATACTCTCTTATACAGCATTAAAACTGATTAAATTAAAAATTGTTACTAAACACCAATTAAAAAAAAAGAGGTATGACAGATGGCTTGTTATTAAAAAAAAGTCACTAGTGAATATGCGGATTTTAGACAAAAAAAAATCTCATAAACTTGTCTATATTCTTTCATTGCTTATACAAAATTCTATTAAGAGACTAGCATCCCTTTCCAATATCTCCCTGAATATAGCCTATGACTCTCCCTCCAAAAAGTGGTCCTTTAGTAAGATGATACTACAGAATTATCCAGACTGTAAATTAACCTTAAAATAACGGCCACAGAAGAAAAGGAATTAGAGTTATCATACAATCTGTATGTATAAAACCTGGCTATATATTCCTGTTCTGAGCTTCTATCTAAAGTTCAAAATGAGTGATCTAAAAAACCATAAGAATATCAGTAGAGTCTTCATTTTATGATATACTGTATTATGATTATTTTATGATATACTGTATTATGATTCAAGTATGTTTCTGTTTTAAAAGTTAAGGTTTTAAAACTTTAAGTAATATTGTAATTTAAATATATAGATTATGTAATAATAACAACATCATATATTAAAAAGTTAGTAAGAATTTCTATTCATTTATCCAGCAAAAAAAAAAAAAAACAGATATACAAAGCTTATACACACACAAACACACTGAATCATGTTAAGAGGAATGCTTCTCCACATTGCCTTGTATTTCTTCTTGAGTGTAAGTGTAACTCCTGGGCCTCTCTCTATCCCCTATTAAACTCTACACTGGGCAAGGTGGAGTGCCTTAACTAGCTGGTAAATATGGAAAGAATTAACTAGGCCTGCTTATCTCTTGTCCACTTGGGAGCAAGTCTGCCCACAGAGTGCATGACCTTCTCTGCTTCTGCAAAGGCAGGTTGCTTCATGCTGCCAAGCTTGGCGAGACAAGGCGCCTTGGTATGCAGGTCAGTATTACAAAGCCCGTCTGGCTCTCCTGCTAGTTGACATCTTTGACCCTTATCAATAATTAGGGTGATATTTTTAGTTACCACCTGAAATTATTTTATTTCTCAGTGTGTTCAGAATCCAGATGGGGAAGAGCAGTACCATCACTGAACTGCCTTGTAGACCTCACTAAGCAGTTACAGGTGACCAGATTCTGGTTGAATCTATTATGTATACCTTTAAACTTCTAACTGCTTGAGAGTTCCATCCAGCTCACAGAACATATGATAGGGCAGTTTACCCACATGTGATATCAAATGCTGCTTCCAAGACAGAACTGTCAGTTAAAACATTAACAGTCTCAAAACAAAATGCGTTTATAAAGTTGAATCGAATCTTGTATCAGGCTAGTGTTTTTATAATCATAATAGAAGAAAAAATTCTTACAAGTAACTCAAAACTAAGTAATTTGACTACACATCACTTGAGAGAGATGCTCAAAGGAAACTGTAACGTTTTATTTTATTATTCATATAGTAGTTTTGTTGTTAGTGAAAATCTTAGTACTATAATTTTGGACTTATTCTTGTTAATATATAAACTAAATAGTTAATGGAGTAACTCCAGGTTAATCTAATTATAGAAGAGTAGTAATTTATAATTTAGGGAAGCGGCTAAAAAAGAAATCAATTAGGTACATTATAAAATAATGTGAAAATTCAATTAATAGTATAAGGATTTTAATTTTTAAGAAAAAAAATTTTTCCTAGCTCTTCTCACTGGCTGGCCTACTTTAATAGCATAATTAAGCCAAACCAAACCAAACCCATTGCCATTCTGACTCACAGCAACCCTACAGGACAGAGTGGAACTGTCCCATAGGGTTTCTAAGAAGCGGCTGGTGGATCTGAACTGCCAACTTTTGGGTTAACAGCCAAACTCCTAACCAAAACAATGTTATATACATTTCTAAAAATCATATTTTGGTCTGTTATGATAATCTCTCCTAAAAAGAACCAAGGATTCTTAGACAGTAGCTGATTCCATGTGTTAGGGGCAGGAAGAATTCAAGACAAGTCTAGAATATTTTATTGACTGAAATCAAGGATGGTTACAAAAGTGCTGAAGTGGTGTTGAGAGGACTCAGAAGCCAGCTTAAAAGGAGCTTCCTTTGACAAACTGTAACTAAATTATACTAAGTTAATCAAACTAAATAAAACAAACTACCTATACAAAAACTTAGAGTCCATAATGATACTCAAAAGAAAAAAAAAAGAACTTTATCATCAAATCTTATTCCGACTGTATTAGGTGACATTCTACTAAATAATTACAAAAGATTAATAGTGTATCAAAATATCCAATTACGTATGAAAGGAGTTTCCAACTAATAAAGATAGTCACACCAAGATCTTAGTTCCATGATAGTAGAAAGACTCATAGTCCCAGAACTAATTTCAGGTGGTGACTAAAAATATCACCTTAATTATTGACAAAGAGCTGGGGAAAAATATATTTAAAAATCAGAAGAAAGGACACTAACGGAACTTGTATAAAGTAAGATAGTACTGGATAAGTAATAAAGGGGAAGAATGTGGAGGTCTGTATTCCCAAGTTTCCGTCTAGCTAAACCTGTGCTAGAACTGGAGAAGAAAGGAACTGTGTGTGTGCGCATGAGCATGAGACAGAGTGAAGAAATCTGAGACCTTTCTGAGAAATGTAGCTGCTTAACCACAATGCTTACATTGTTTAGACCAGTGTTTCTCAACCTTGGCACTACTGGCATTCTGGGCTGGATAATTCTTTGTCATCCTGTGCCACTGTAGGATGTTTAGCAGTATCCCTGGCCTCTATCCACTAGATGCCGGTACCACACCCAATCCCTGTACTGTAACAACCAAAAACACCCCCAGACATTGTCAAATATCTCTTGGAGGTCAAAATCATCCCCTCTTGAAAACCTCTGGCTTAAAACACACACTCTTAAGCTTATGTAAACATATAAAGAAAAAAACGTTTTTAATCAATACTCCTAAAATGACTGTGACATAAAGCCTTGTCTTTAGAGTGAATGCATTTTTGATTACATGGTCATTCTCCACGGCAGGTGCTCAACTACTGGCCAACTAAAGAGATTCTAGCAGATCTAAAGCAAAATAGGGCAAAGCTTGGTTCTGTTAACAAATGCAAATTCTCTTACTTACCACTCTCCCTACCTTGAACCTACAACAGTCTGGCTTTTGCCCCCACCCCCGCCCCCCATTCTACAGCTAACTGAAAAAGTCCACAATCTCTTTTCAACCGTTATCCTAAGTGACTTCTCGGTAAATATAACACTTTTAATCACACTTTCATGAAATTCGTCATTGATTTTAACTGTTCCGTCATTGTACTACACCTCTGCCCATATTTTAGGCTTTTAGTCTAAAAAAAGAAAACTTAATCACTCATAATATAAATTGAAAAGAAAAAAGGAAAAGAAAACATTATACAATCTATCCCTGTATAGAAGCAAGATGCATTTAAATCTGGAATGCTACAACAAAGGCATGTAAATAAAGATAATGTGGAAATGATTACAAAATGATCAAGTCTTTAATTTAAAAACTGAAGGAAAAAAAACTGAATTTTCAGAGTGCTAGAAAGCAGTCTGATATAAATTTGCTCTACATAGAAATCTAGAATAAAAAATATCACTGAGCTGTGTACCAAGGACAGATGCATGCTAGTCAACTAGTATGTTTAGAGATCAAACCTTTGTATTTTAAGGATAAGATCACGGAATATAATAACATATCTCCTGAGGCCACTGTCACACACAGAAAAATGAGTTAGATTAACCACAGAAAAACAAACGAAGAGATGTTCTTATGCCATTCCACTCCATCACAGAAAAATGTTACTGCAGGTTTACTAATGCTTATAACTTACCTAAATTAAAAGATAATATCAAAATGTCTCTGTAATTTTTTATAACTTACTTTAAACAAGGGACATTGTCACGAAGCCCATCAGATGAACTGCTACTGGTAGATGGATGAGACTGAGGAGGAATGGGCTGAGGATTGGAACCTCCCACCGGTGTTGGCAAAGGTGGTGGCTGTTCACCCTCTGGAGATTCCACATCATTTATCTCATATAACAATCGAACTTCAAGCATCTGTTGTAAAAGCAGAACAAGTTACCCACTCCTAATAATTATTGTTCATTTTATGACAGCTTACACACACATACAAGAAACTTGGGGTGGAAGGAACATTTTTACAGGTACAAATTTAGTAAGATTTCTAAAGATAAGGAGCTATCAAGCAAAAACATTGTTTTTGATTTGGTTTTTAAAAAAATGTGTGTAATGATTTCAAAATTCATGGTTTTATGATTTTAAAATTCATGGCACCACAGTTAATACCAAATTGGAGCCTGCTTGTAATGGACTGAATTGCCCCCTTGCCTCCCCCAAAATGTATTGGAATATTAACCCCTATACCTGTGGATATAATCCCATTAGGAAATATATTTTTTTGTTATGTTAATGAGACCGTATCAATGCAGGGTGTGTCTTAAGCCAATCACTTCTGAGATATAAAAGAGCAGATTAGGCAGAGAAGCAAAGAAGCACAGATGGGAAAAGACAAGATGCCAGGCCACATGAAGGCTGCCAAAGAAGGGAGAAACAAAAACTGAAAAGAGATAAGGATTTTTCCCTAGAGCCAACAGAGACAGCCTTCCCCTAGAACCTTAGTGATAAATACAAATGAATTCGGACTTGTAGCCTCCTAAAACTGTGAGAAAATAAATTTCTGTTTGTTAAAGCCAACCACTTAAGGTATTTATGTAACAGGAGCACTAGATAACTAAGATGCTGCTCATACTCACATTAGCTTTCCTTAAAAGAAACACATAATGTATTTAAGGATCTAAGAATTCAATAAAATGGTAACTATAGAAAATATGCTATTTATGCAAAGTAAATATTGACATGTTTTTAAAATTCTAGACAAAACTGACTACAAACAGTCTTCTAAATAATTCACAAATTTAAAAATGTCCAACATCTAAAACTGAAGATAATTCAGAGACTGTTACCGGAATGACTTCTGTAATTACTTCCTGTTTGCTGAATCTATAAATAATGACATGAGCTGAAACTCCAGCTATGCACAGCATTCTACTTTCTGGACACCAGGAGATGATCTGAATGGCATATGGATCTTCATCAACAATATCTGTGTTTGGCCTGTCATCTTTATTTCTTGATTTTTCAAATACTTTAGATGTCTTTAGTTTATATAACACTTGTAGAGTTACTAGAACGAAGATAATACATGTTAGACATTTTAACACAAAATGATAAAATATGATATTTACTCTATCATATTATGTAAGGAAAGAAGGCTAAATTTGTCTGAACTATATTTTCATTCCTAATTCTACATTTCTTTATTATTCTCTTAGATAATGTATGCTGACAAAAAATAAAAGTGTACTCATCATTGTACACATTAACAAAGAAAAAGAAAAAAAAAACCATAGTGATTAGATAATCTGAAAAGAGTAAAAATAATTTTGGAAAAAAATGTAGAAACACAATAGAACATATCCTGAATTCCTGAATTAACTGGATTTTCACTGAATGCTTGCCGTGTATATTTTGCAAACATTACCTTTCAAAAGCATTTTTTCCTTTTTTGCTACCATGCAACCACTAGATGTATTTCACAATGACAACATAAACTTTGTGACATAAGTTTGGAATTAGGCATTTAAATTATTTTAGAAATTTCTGTTGATTTGTAACATATTCTCACTTCTCCTATCTCTGTGTTAGGAAGGGAAAGTTTGAAGAAAGGATTTGAATTCTTTTATTGAGAATTATTCTTGATTTACCAGTATCTATCATATCTTAATGATCTGTTTATTTCTACTGTCAAATAATTGATTTCTAAACTTATGCATTTGATAATTAGGAATTCAATTTATAGCCTCCTAAATTTCAAATTCAGTGTTGATTATGCAGTTAATATAAAACCAGATGTATAAAAGCAATGACTGTGTAACATATAATAAATAACTATTCAAAATACTTACTTGCAGAAGCGTCCCAGAACTTAACTGACCCATCAGCATGCCTATGAAAAGCAACATGAGTAAGAATGTAATGAAGAACAGAAAAAAAAACTACATTTTTTTCTTTAGGAGTTTGTTATTTAAAAAGTAGTCACTAAAATGAGGAAAAGGGTAAAAATTATGGTAAATTGGCAGGTTCTTCACAGTAATTTATTATATTACAACATAAAGCAAAGCTCTATTGCCCATTAACATTCATGGAATTTTAGTTAAACATATTTAGCTATTATTGATTTATTTGATAAAAATAGACTTTTACTTACCCTGTAATAATTATTTCTGGATAACTCTGAGCACCCAATCCCCAATTACCTCCATTGATGGGCCATTCCTAAAAAAATAAATAAATGAGCATTGTATAAAGCAATGTCCAAGCATACTGTAAGTCTTTACATATATATGTATATGAAAAACAGTAAATAACATGTCTTGCTTCAAAAATGATGTCCTCTATATTTTATTTAGAAAAGGTATCATCAATGTTACCAAATACTCCTTAGTGATAAACAGAAAACATTAAAATATAACATTAAATACTAAAATGTATATTCAATACCTTTTTGCTGTAACCTTGACGTTTCTGTCTAGCTCCAACAGAATAAAGTGCAGGAATAAGGTCCACAGGACAATCAGCAAAATATTCACAACATGTAACAGGGGATTCATGTATACTCAAAGGATAGGGATTTTCAAATATAGGATATCTTTAACAATACGAGAAAGAAAAAGGAAAATATTTATTAATTTAATGAATTATAACCTATGATTAATACAACAATAAATTTTTTTAAACATTGACACATTTGGAATGCAAATATATTTAAGTAAAGTTTGTTTAATTTACTGTTAGCATCTTTTAGAGGTCCACATGACAGTTTATCTGAATTTACATTTTAATTTTTAGAATAGTGTGCTTTTGTCTATAGAATTTTAGAAATCATGTAATTCTACCAGAGATTAGTTTTAATTTATGCAATATGTAAAAAAAAAAATGAGATCTTTTATAATGAAAGATGTTCAATTAGAAAAGTAAATAGAAAGGTTGCAGTTACTACTACATACCATGTGCCAAACTCTGAATGAAGTGCTTTATATATATTTATTGCATTTACTTCTTGCAGTAAACTTATGATATAGACTTGTTACTGAAGAACAAAGTCCTAACGATAGCAATGTGTCAAAGGCATGCCAGCTAAGGACTGGCAGAACCATAATTTAAATGGTTTTCTTAACCATTAAGCTGTAAGGTTCTCAGTAACAGATATCTCATTCTTAAATCAAGAGAGCTAATACAATTTTTCAATCTTCCTTTTTCCCTCAATAAATGTAATGTCTAGTCCAAAATGTAATCTAAAAACTTTCTCTTTTTGTTTTTTTAATGCAATCTAAAGTAAAATTCCACCGTAAATGTTTTTCAGATATTTCTTTTCTGGCTTTAAAGTGCTTAGAATGAGAGTAGCTACTTAAAAATATCTGAAAACCAGAAACTGATTAAAAAAATGAAAAAAAGCCCTAATTGGTTAATCTGCAAAAACTAGATATTATCTACTACTGATAATGATTTAAAAAAGGAGAGAAATTTCAGAAAAATCCTTACTGATTATAAAATAAAGCCAACTTTCACCACACGTATAAGAAATCAGAAGACAAAAAACGAACAAAAATGTGCCTTAGTAAAATGGAAGGCAATTTTTTTCTCTTTGTAACACAAGTATTTCCTTAGTGCAATGATTCCTTAGTGCAATGATTCTACTATAATTAAACATCTAATTGATACTGGTTGCTAAATAAGATGATGCCTAGTCACACACAGGTTACTTGGATAACATCTTCTTTGATTTAAATATATTTCAGTACAGGCCACTATGAAAAGTCTCGCTTATTCGAAAACCTTACTTAATGAAAAAATAAATAAATAAAAGAAAACCATATTAAGAATAAATTATTCTAGGTCTGTCAGAAATAATGTTTTCAAATTCCTTTATTCCACAATGGTCTTGTTATTTAAAAAGGAAAAAAAGAAAACTGAAACTGATTATTATAGGTAGCAAGAAGACCTTATTTGGAGGTAAAGTGTGATGGGACCAATTTTAGAAATGCTGATTTTGTATACCACAAGATTTCCAAGTATTAGGTTGAATCATATGAAATTTTAAGAAATTCTACAAGTTTTGACTTAAAAAATGGGAATTCTATATTATTTAACCTAATAAAAAATTTGGCAGACAATCAGACATGTAGATCTGGAGCACTAAAAAGAGGTCAGGTTTATAGATATAAACGTAGAACTTTCAAAGACATGAGACAGCCAATCCTTTTTTTTTTTTTTTTTACCACATACTGATAAGAATCACTCACAAAATTTTCTGTCTTACCCATTTTGTGCAAGGTCTATAAGTACTAAATCCTTTTCTAGAAGGACAACCACAGCATATGGTTCTTGAAAATCTGGAATAGGAAAACAATGCATGAATGGTAGTTTTAAATATGCAAGAGGATAGCAAATTAGATAATAAACATCTCTTATCTGGTTTTTATTTTACTTTATTTCATTCTCTAATATTTAACATTCTGATCCTGTGATCATGTCATATAATTTAAGGCTAGTATGTTTTATGTGAGATAAATCTATTCAATAACCCATTCAAAATTATCTCACTTTTGTAAAGATGAATAAGATAAAGTACTTGCCCTAAAGAAGCTCACAATAACTTCCAGTGTAGTATTTCTAAGGCAAGACATGGTCAACAAAACACCCTTAAGAACAATTATCATTCTAGGAATCCAACAGAGTTCTACTATAATATTTCAATATCTTTCCTGAATATTTTATACATGCCTATTACCAACTATAAAGTTCATTGCATCTTCACACCTCAATGAGCTTGAAATTAAGTAAAATAATACAAATTTAAATTCTTCTTAAAATCCTCATGCCAGTATTCTACAGAAATTTAAAATGTTTCTTTAAATGAATAGCTTTATCTTTGAAAGACTCTTACTACTAACATGCAATATTAAAGAGATAAAGCCTATCCAACAAAGTTAACCTCTAAAATAAAATTTACAAGGTTAGAAAGGCAGCATCTCTCCCCCAAAAGAATGAGCACAATAGAATAGGGAAACTACTTTGATAACATGTAGGTCTTTGTTCTTAATATTAGGTATCCACAGAGAACGAGTTTTAAAAGATGTAGTTTACCATTTGGGTATGGTGTTTCACACAGCGTTAGAAAATCAACAATTGAGTAGTCCATTTCTAGCACAGCAGTACTCTTCCCATGCATAACTGTTAAGCAAGGTCTTCTTCCTACAGTGTCATATGACAAACCTCCTGATAATATAATAAAAGGTTCCCTGAAAATAGAATGCATAGTAAGATTATAAATAGCATAGTAGAGACTATTTTCTTGCTGTATCATATTTTTTCTGCTTATTGAAATAACAAAATCTTAAAATCTAACATTGTTATACATCACATAATTGAATACTTGTATGTGGGATTTTTAATTGCATTCTTGAATATTAACCTACAACAGGCATGAATATCGACTACATTTGACTCTCATACCTCCCACCTTGGTCTCTAAATCTTTTTCCTATGTCCCCTGTATAAAATCATCAAAACTCTCTCTGGTTCTCTGCTGATAAGTCTCTTGAATGTATCCCCTTTGCTTCCAATCCTAACCAGGTCTTCTTAACAGAGGTTCCATGAGAAAATCTTAATGCCCAAAGGCATCCATCAGATGCAATGAGTTAACTTCTCACCTATGCACCAAGAATTGCACAAGCTACAAACTTCCCTTTAGAGAATAGGGAATCAAATCATTTCTTTTGTAGGGCTTAATTCTCTTCTGGAACCTCAGCTGGTATGTTCTTAAACTAGAGCTCCACAACAGATTTACATTTATATACATGCTATAGCTCTATAGCATCTATCAGCTGCTGTCAGTGTGCTACTTCTAATTAGTCCTACAACTCTGTTGTCAATCTAACTTACCTACTCTGTCATTATTAAATCTAAATGATTTATCTAGTACTACTTTTAAAAACTATACTCTATATATCTTTCATGTGTTACGTCCAAGCATATTTTTTTCTTTGACTTGTCTATTGTTTTTTGTAGATGTTTTTATTAGATTAACCATCCCTTTCTTATTGGTTTCTAAGAGTTCTTTGTCTACTGAGAAAATTAGCTCTTGATCTGCCATGTGTCTTCCCATTTGTTGGGAGGGAAGTTGTTTATGGTAGATCCTATAGATGATTTAGATTTTTGTTTATACAATTTTCTTAAATCTCTTCATTTATGACTTTTAGATAGCTTTTTTATGCTTACTCTAAGGTCAGTTTATCTATCTTCTTCCTCACCCATTGCTCATGATGTTAACCCGTTCTTTTCCATTTACCAAATCTTTAAATCTAGACATGCAGTAAAAGCAGTATGTAATACTACGTAATGACTAAGAGCGCTAGTTCTGAAACTAACCATCTCCATTTAAATCTCAGTTCTGGCTTTATTTTCTGTGTGATCTTGGACAAGTTGCATAGTCTCTTATTGTCTAGTTTTCTCATCTAAAAAATGAAGCTATAATGATAGTATCTAGCCTCAACGTTTGTTAAATTAATTAATATATGTACACCACTGAGGAAGAAGCCTGGTGGTGCAACGATTAAGTGCTCAGCTGCTAACCAAAAGGTTGGTGGTTGGAACCTACCAGCCACCTCATGAGAGAAAAGACCTTGGCGATCTGCTCCCGTAAAGATTTCAGCATTGGAAAACATATGGGGCAGTTCTACTTTATCCTATAGGGTTGCTATGAGTTCGAACTGACTGGACGGCACACAAAACAACAACAGCACAGAGGAGAATGTCAGGTCCACAGAAAACCCTTAGCTGGTATTATCTATTATTATTACCATCATCAAATTGTCCTTACCACCCACTATGAAGGTTTCCCTTTTGGTGGTGTGTGATGGAAAACATTAAGATTTGTAACTTTTTTTTTTTTAATCTAAAACAAGAACAAATAAACTTCACTAAAATTTAATTAAATAGATTGGTAGTAATGTTGTTGTTGTTACGTGCCATCAAGTTGTTTCTAACTCATAGCAACCCTATGTACAACAGAAAGAAACACTGCCCGGAAATGCATCATCCTCACAATGGTTGCTATGTTTAAGCCCATTGCTGAGGCCACTGTGTCAATCCATCTCTTTGAAAGTTTTCCTCTTTTTCGCTGACCCTCTACTTTACCAACCAAGATGTCCTTCTCCAGAGACTGGTCCCTCCTGATAACATGTCCAAAGCACTTGAGATGAAGCCTCGCAATACTTGCTTCCAAGAAGCACTTTGGCTATATTTCTCCCAAGACAGATTGTTCGTTCTTCTGGCAGTCCACGGAATATTCAATATTCTTCAACAACACCATAATCCAAAGGCATCAATTCTTCTCCTATCTTCCTCATTCATTCTCCAGCTTTCACATGCTTACGAGGCGACTGGAAATATCATGGTTTGGGTCAGGCGCGCCTTAGTCCTCAAAGTAACATCTTTGCTTTTTAACACATTAAAGAGGTCTTTTGCAGCACACTTGCCCAATGCAATATGTCATTTGATTTCCTGAGTGCTGCTTCCATGGGCGTTGACTGTGGATCCAAGTAAAATGAAATCATTGACAACGACAACTTCAATGTTTTCTCCATTTATCATGACGTTGCTTATTGGTCCAGTTGTGAGGATTTTTGTTTTCTTTATGTTGAGGTGTAATCCATATTGAAGGCTATAGTCTTTGATCTTCATCAGTAAGTACTTCAAGTCCTCTTCACTTCTAGCAAGCACGGTTGTGTCATCTGCATATCACACGTTGTTAATGAGACTTCCTCTAATCTTGATGCCCCGTTCTTCATACAGTCCAGCTTCTTGGATTATTTGCTCAGCATACAGGTTGAATAAGTATGGTGAAAGGATATAATCATGACACACTTTTGATTTTAAACCACGCGGTATCCTCTTGCTCTGTTCGAATGACTGCCTCTTGGTCTATGTACGGGTTCCTCATGAGCACAATTAAGTGTTCCTGAATTCCCATTCTTCACAATGTTACCCATAATTTGTTATGATCTACACAGTCGAATGCCTTTGCATAGTCACTAAAACACAGGTAAACATCTTTCTGGTATTCTCTGCTTTCAGCCAGGATCCATCTGATATCAGCAATGATATCCTTTGTACCACATCCTCTCCTGACTCTGGCTTGAAGTACTGTCAGTGTAGTTCTGCAACTGCTTTTAAATGATCTTCAGCAAAATTTTACTTGTGTGTGATACTAATGATATTGTTCAATAATTTTCACATTCGGCTGGATCACCTTTCTATGCAATGGGCACAAATATGGATCTCTTCCAGTCAGTTGGGCAGGTAGCTATCTTCCAAATTTCTTGGCATTGATGAGTGAGCACCTCCAACACTGCATCCGTTTGTTGAAATATCTCAACTGTATTCCATCAATTCCTAAAGCCTTGTTTTCACCAATGCCTGCAGTGCAGCCTGGACTTCTTCCTTCAGTATCATTGGTTACTGATTATATGCTACCTCTCGAAATGGAGAATGTCAACCAATTCCTTTTGGTACAGTGACTCTGTGTATTCCCTCCATCTTCTTTTGATGCTTCCTGTGTCATTCAATATTTTGCCCATAGAATCCTTCAAAATCGCAACTCGAGTCTTGAATTTTTTCTTCAGTTCTTTCAGCTTGAGAAATGCGGAGCATGTTCTTCCCCTTTGGCTTTCTAACTCCAGGTCTTTGCACACTTCATTATAATATTTTACTTTGTCTTTTTGAGTTACCCTTTGAAATCTTCTGTTTAGCTCTTTTACTTCATCCTTTCTTCCACTTGCTTTAGCTACTCTACCTTCAAGAACAAGTTTCAGAGTTTTTTCCAACAACCATTTTGGTCTTTTCTTTCTTTCCTGTGTTTTTAATGGCCTTTTGTTTCTTCATGTATGATATCTTGATGTTATCCTACACTCCTCTGGTCTTTGGTCATTGGTGTTTAATGTGTCAAATCTACTTTTGAGACGGTCTCCAAATTCAGGTGGGATATACTCAAGGTTGTATTTTGACTCTTGGGAATTGTTTTAATTTTCTTCAGCTTAAACTTGAACTTGCATATGAGCAATTGATGGTTTGTTTCACAGCTGGTCCCTGGACTTGTTCTGACTGATGATACTGAAGTTTTCTATCACCTCTTTCCACAGATGTAGTCAACTTTATTCCTGTGTATTCCATCTGGTGAGGTCCACGTATATAGTCACTCTTTACGTTGTTGAAAAAGGTATTTGCAATGAAGTCGCTGGTCTTGCAAAATTCTATCGTGCTATCTCCGGTGTCGTCTGTGTCACCAAAGCCATATTTTCCAACTACCAATCTTTCTTCTGTGTTTCCAACTTTTGCATTCCAATCACCAGTAATTATCAATGCATCTTGATTGCACATTTGATCAATTTCAGACTGCAGAAGTTGGTAAAAATCTTGAATTTCCTCATCTTTGGCCTTACTGGTTGGATAAATTTGAATAAAAGTCGTTATTAACTTATCTTCCTTGTAGGTGTATGGATATTATCCTATCACTGGCAGCATTTAAAATGGCCTATATCAGGTCCATTTCAGCTCATTAATGCCTATGATATCAATGTTTATGCATTCCACTTCATTTTTAAAGACTTCCAATTTTCCTAACTTTATTAATATTTAACTAGAAGAAATTAGTCATAAATAAAATGATCAAATAAAGTTAAATATTTTGACACTAAAACCCAGTTGCCACTGAGCTGACTCCAACCCAAGGCTACCCTAGGTGTGTCAGAGAAGAACTGTTCTCCTTAGGAGTTAAGATGGCTGATTTTTTGGAAATAGATTGCCACACCATTCTTCCCAGGCATCTCTGGATGGAGTCAAACCTCCAACCTTGTGGTTAAGTACCCTAGTGTCTTAATGGTTTGCACCACCCAGGGATTTCATTTTAACACTGTTGTTGTAGTTACAGTCGAGTCAATTCTAATTCATGGAGACCCCATGTGTACAGAGTAGAACTGCTCCATATGGTTTTCAAGGCTGTGAGATTTTGGAAGGAGACTGTCAGGCCTGTCTTGTGATGACTCCAGGTGGGTTCAAATCGCCAGCCTTCTGGCTGGTAATCAAGTGCTTAACCATTTTCACTATCCAGAGGTTTATTTTTATTACACTAGAAAGTGAAAATTATAAAACTACAATTATAAACTTATAAAACTTTTTGTTGGTATTTGGAAATTTATTAAAAGTTCTGGGGATCTACACTGTTACCAGTTAATATGTAATTTACAGAACTGAGTAATCTATTTGATTTTTTAAAGTAAAAGACAACTCTTTTGATTTTACAATAAGGTCTAGATGCAATATAATTCTTACTTCCTTACATTAAGCAGAATTTAAGTAGCATCCCCTTTCATGAAACTGTATACCAAATTTCTAAGATTCTTAGTTTAAATTACAAATGTAAACCATTGTTATCTAATTTGAATAGTCTAATGGAAACCCATGCAATTATGATATCATATTTGGTATCAATTTTCCTGTATTTCACATACAACTAAAGTTGAAAGTTTATAATAGGTTCACCTGTATACATGGTTAGAGTGAAAAACAAACATCTTCCTTGTAGGTGTATGGATATTATCCTATCACTGACAGCATTTAAAATGGCCTATATCAGGTCCATTTCAGCTCATTAATGCCTATGATATCAATGTTTATGCATTCCACTTCATTTTTAAAGACTTCCAATTTTCCTAACTTTATTAATATTTAACTAGAAGAAATTAGTCATAAATAAAATACAATGATGAGTTCCTTCTAAGTTTTTTACCTATCAAATAAAAAAGGAATAATAAACTATGAAGGTCTCAAAAATCGGAATCTTTAATAAAAAGGTTGTGAAGCAAAAAAGAAAATAAAAATTTTAAATACCAAGACATAAATTAAAAGCAGTCTTCTAATCATATAATGTTACAGTCTAGATCAGTGCTTCTCAAACTTTCTGTGGCCAAGAACTATATTTTCAAATTTCAATTCATTGCAGACTGATGCTTTTATACAGCTCACTAAGTGTGCAATCAATGTTGTTGCCACATCAAACAGTATTAAAGCTTCTACACTCTTGCTCTTGATTTCTGTACTCATTTGTCTCAAACCAGACAGCGGATGCACCCTTCATGGATCACACTTCGAGAGCACTAGTCTAGAAGACAAAATGTTGAGCCTTCTAAAGATACTACTAGACTTACACTATCACTATCGGGGGGAAATGTGAGATGTCTTCGAGGGTCTCACCACCAGGCCCCATACACCCTATTACTCTGTGGCGTTCAATCTGAAACCACATAACTGTTTACTGGGCAAGTCTGGGTAGGGAGGCTGATACCAAGAACTACTCTTGGACAAATATAGAGAACTACTGCTTAGTTATAACAAGTTTTCTTCAGGGTCCTTTTTGAGCTGAACGAGGAAATAACAGGGCAGCATAAGAACAAATCATTATGATAATGAAGTAGAATAAACAGCCCAGGCTTTGGAGGCAGACATCTGTGTTCAAATCCTAGTTCTACTACTTTGCATCCATGGAAACTATGAAACTTACTTTACCTAATACTTTCTTCCCAAATTATTCCCTTTTCATTTTCAGTCTATCCAATTCCAAAGGCTTTCTTTTCTGCCATTAACCGTGAGGTCTCCCTAATGCAAATATTTGTGTCTTACTCTTCCTAATGACACATAATTGCTATCTATATCTACTGCGGAATTCACTGAATACACGTTCTAAAGCAGTTATTTCCTATAGGGAATCCATTCAATTCTGTTTCTTTCTTTTAATGTCCCTAATCCCTGGCTTGCGTTTGAAATGACACTAATAAAGTACTGTCACAAATTAATCCTTCCTACCACATAAATCTCCTGGTCTTCCTTCTGTTATCATTCTCATCAATGGTCTATGTAGCACAGAACAATACTTACTTACCCTCTCCTATAAACAGTTATTTCCTGGCTTCAAGGATAACATTATCCTGGTTTTCCTAATTTTTTGCCTGTTCAGAATCTCCTGGCCATCCTTACCTCCTTACTTTGGTACCTTTCAACACAAAATATCAGTGCCTGGAGCCTTGGCTCTAAAGGGTTCTGAGCTGGCAAGGAACCATTCTGTATGTGCTCCTTTTTCTTATACGCAAGCAAGATGACCTCCATTTTAGTAATCATCACTGATTAAATATACATCAAAGGCTCAATACACGTCAACTTATAAAAAAAAGTTAACAAGAAAAACTTGCCAATGATATTAAAATGGATTTGTAAGGACTTAATAAAATACATGAGCATATAGTCAGTTTCAACTTAGTAGTAATGAATTGAAAATTAATACAGAGAAGAGCTTAAAATAAGAGATGGAGAGAAAGAAACTCTTAGCACCTTAAATTGACAGAAGCCACAAACAAAACTCAGTCTTGGGTATATGCCTGTATAGCTACTAAATAAGGTACTATGACATCAGAAAATTGAGTTATCAACCTAGTAGTCACAGTTTTCTAGTAATGTGGAATTGCAGCACAAGGCTCTAGTGGTCCTATTTCCCAAAAAAGTGATTAAAAAAAAAAAAGCAGGTCTGAAGTCACACTAGATAGCTGGTAACCTCACTCTGTAAACTAGCCTATTTCCTGTATTTGACCATTTACTGCATATAGAGTTAGTCTCTATTATATATTGCAGACAGAGATCATCAAAATAGTGTTAAGGAAATTCAAATCAAATGTTACCTTAACATGAAGACAGTAAATAGTAATTGAAGATTGAAACCTTTCGAACTACAAGGTAAAATTAACATGAAAATAGAGGTAACGTTATCTGATGAGGCATTTCAAATTTTAAGAGTCCATGGACTCAAAGAGATCTTCTCCCATTAGGTGCAAATGAATATAAATCTGCCCATGAATTTTTCCTAAACAGGTATAAGACCAAGGGCCATGAACACAAAGGGATACCAAGAAATCTAAACCTAGACTTTTATCATCAGAATTAAACGTGAAACATGAGAGTGATCTATCAGGTTCTCTAGTCTTCTGAGTAACTGGGGTGATTTGCATTAGCTTATCCAGATTGTTAGCGGCAACTAACAACAACAGAGGCACAGAAGATCTCCTAATTCTCAGTTAACATGAGTGTGATTATACCGAATATGACAATGTTAAATTTAAGAATACAATCTGATACACTAGCAAATTTAAAAGGGAATCTACTTCTTGATACACTGAGGAACTTGTTAATCATTAAGGACAGCCCCATGCTATCTGTCAGAATCCTGTGTACTGATTTCAAGAGCTCCAGCTCTGGAGTCAATGCAGGTTCAGATTCCAGCTCTGTCACTTCTTGGGGCAAATTACTTAACCTAAGACTCAACATCTATATCTCTAAATGGAAACGGTAACAGTGCCCATTTGACAGTGCTGTTATGGGGGTCATGAAAGATAATGCATCCAAACTGCATAGCAAAGTGATGGCAAATAATGAATGTTCATTTTACCTATTAATTTTATTCTTTTCCGTATTGAGTACAACACTGCAGTTTTAGTAGGTAATACAGAATAATAGCTGTTAGGAGGATCTGTGGGTATGAGTACAATCATGGAGATTGGTGCTTGATGTGAACAGGGAGTAGGTTTTATTAAAAAGGAAGTGTAGTGTAGTTAAAGAGTACAGAGTTAATTAAATATGAGCTCTGCCACTTATGAGCTGTATGATCTTGGATAAGTTACTTGGCCTCTCTGTGCTTCAGTTCCCTTATCTGTAAAACAAGGATATTAATAACACCTGCATCTTATGGCTGTTGTTACGGTTAAATCAATTAATATTTGTAAAACACTTAAAACAGTATCTGGCACACAGTAAGCACAACATAAGTGTTAACAGCTGTAGTTATTAAAGAACAATCTACAGTTGAGAAGGAAAACACCCACGAGTAAGCCTCTGTTCTGGGAAAACAACAATCTTTGTGGTTACGGAAATTTACTTCTGGGCTTTGGAGAATTCAGATTCTGTTATTTGGAACCAGGCCCTGGAAGCACGGAGGGAAACTCGGTGGTAACAAGTATGCATATAATACTGAAATAGGCTTTTAGATATTCTCAGAACTAGCATATCTCAAATGTAATCTAGGTTTTTATTATAGTCTGTGTTTTTCACATCTTATATAGGTAATCCACATATAGCTTTTAGAACACAATATAAAATTAAAATGTAAGAAATAATCTTACCTTCTAAATCACTTGAAAATACAGATTCCATGGAAGGAAACAAGCAAACACAAAACCCCAGTAATTTTTCCTTAAAGTTATTATAGGAGCACATGTGTATGACAAGGGTCAGAAAACTGTGGCCTGCTGCCTGTTTTTGTACGGCCAGGAGTTTGCCACTTCAGTAAAAGCCTGCTTTGTGAAAGCAAAATAAGAGACTATTTTAGATGTCTCTCAGAGGTTATCAAATGCTGTTTTCAGACAAGTAATATGTGAGACAACTGGTTTAGAAAGTATGTTCCAAGTGCGTTTTATACATTAATCTTTGTAACTCTATGAGGTAGATACTATTATTATTCCCATTTTACAGACGAAGAAACAGGCACAGATTGCTTAGTTGACTTTCCCAAGATCTCACAATGAGTAAACGGCTAAGGCAGGCAGTCTTGCTCCACTGCTTTTTTAATTTTAATTTTATTTTATTGTTGTAGTTTAAATGAAGTTTACATTTCAAGTTAGACTCCCATACAAAAATTTATACATACATTGTTATGTGACCCTAATTGCTCTCTCCATACTGTGACAGCACACTCCTCCCTTCCACCCGATTCCCCATGTCCATTCAACCAGCTCCTGACCCTCTCTGCCTTCTCATCTCACCTCTGGACAGAAGCTGCCTGTTTAGTCTCTTGTATCTACTGGAGCTAAGAGGCACACTCCTCCTGAGTATCACTTTATGTCCCACAGTCCAGTCCAATCCCTGTCTGAAGAGTTGGCCTCAGAAACTGTTTTAGTTATATGTGGATAGGGAATCAAGGAGCCATATTTTCCAGGGTTCTTCCAGTCTCAGTCAGACCATTAAGTCTGGTCTTCCTAGTAGAATTTGAGTTCTGCACCCCAATCTTCCCTGCTCCATCAGAGACTCTCTGTTGTGTTCCCCGTCAGGGTAGTCATTGGTGGGAGCTGGGCACCGTCTACTTCTTCTGGTCTCAGACTGATGAAGTCTCTGGTTTATGTGGCCCTTTCTGTCCCTCAGGCTAATACTTTCCTTGTGTCCTTGGTGTTCTTCAATCTCCTTTACTCCAGGTGGTTTGGGACCAACTGATGCATCTTAAATGGCCGCTTGCAAGCTTTTAAGATCCTAGACACCACTCACCAAAGTAGGATGCAGAACATTTTCTTAATAAGCTTTGTTATGCCAATTGACCTAGATGTCCCCTGAAACCATGGTCCCCAGACCCAAACCCCTGCTACTCAGTCCCTCAAAGTGTTTGATTGTATTCAGGAAACTTCTTAGCTTTGGTTTAGTCCAGTTGTACTGACTTTCCCTGTAGTGTGTGCTGTCCTTCCCTTCACCTAAGATCATTCTTATCTACTATCTAGTTAGTAAATGACGCTCACCCTTCCTTCCCACCCTAATAATCATCAAAGAATGTTTTCTTCTGTGTTTAAACCTTTCCTTGAGTTCTTATAATACTGGTATTATACAATATTTGTCCTTCTGTGACTGACTAAATTCACTCAGCATAATGCCCTCCATGTTATAAGATGTTTCACAGCTTCATCGTTGTTCTTTATCATTGCGTACTACTCCATTCTACGGATATACCATAATTTCTTTATCCATTCATCCGTTGATGGGCACCTAGGTTGTTTCCATCTTTTTGCTACTGTGAACAGTGCTGCAATGAACATGGGTGTGCGTATATCTATTCGTGTGATGGCTCTTATTTCCCTGGGATATATTCCAAGGAGCGGGATAGCTGGATCTTACGGTACTTCTATTTCTAGCTTTTGAAGGAAGCACCGAATTGATTTCCAAAGTGGTTGTACCATTTTACATTCCCACCAACAGTGTATACGTGTTCCAGTCTCTCCACAACCACTCCAGCATTTATTATTTTGTATATTTTGTATTAATGCTAAACTTGTTGGGGTGAGATGACATCTCACTGTAGTCTTGATCTGCATTTCCCTAATGGCTAATGATCGTGAGCATTTCTTCATGTGTCTGTTAGCTGCCTGAGTATCTTCTTTGGTGAAGTGCCTGTTCATATCCTTCCTCCATTTTTCAATTGGGTTATTTGTCTTTTTGTTGTTGAGGTTTTGCAGTATCTTGTAGATTTTAGAGATTAGACGCTGCTCGGATTTGTTGTAGCCAGAAATTTTTTTCCCACTCTGTAGGTTGTCTTTTTATTCTTTCAGTGAAGTCTTTTGATGAGCGTTTAAGTGTTTGACTCTTAGGAGCTCCCAGTTATCTAGTCTCTCTTCTGGTACTTGTGCATTGTTACTTATGGTTCGTATTGTGTTTCAGCAACATATCAGGGCTCCTTGTGTTCTCCCTATTTTTTTTTCCATGATCTGTATTGTTTTCAATTTTATATTTAAGTCTTTGATTATTCTGAGTTAGTTTTTGTGCATGGTGTGAGGTATGGGTCTTGTTTCAGGTTTTTGCAGATGGATATCCAGTTATGCCAGCACCATTTGTTAAAGAGACCGCTTTTCCCCCAATTAATGGATTTTGGGCCTTTGTCAAATATCAGCTGCTCATAGGTGGATGAATGTATGTCTGGATTCTCAATTCTGTTCCATTGGTCTATGTATCTGTTGTTGTACCAGTACCAGGCTGTTCTGACTACCATGGCGTTATAATAGGTTCTAAAATCAGGTAGTGTGAGGCCTCCCACTTTGTTCTTCTTGAGTAAATGCTTTACTTACTCGGGGCCTCTTCCCCTTCCAGATGAAGTTGGTGATTTGTTTCTCCATCTCATTAAGAAATGCCAGTGGAATCAGGATTGGGATTGCATTGTATCTGTAGATCGCTTTGAGAAGGACTGACATTTTCACAATGTTGAATCTTCCTATCCATGAGCAAGGTATACTTTTCCACTTATGCAGGTCTCTTTTGGTTTCTTGCAGTACTGTCTTATAGTTTTCACCGTATAGGTCTTTTATGTCTCTGGTTAGATTTACTCCTAAGTATTTTATCCTCTTAGGGGCTACTGTAAATGGTATTGATTTGGCGATTTCCTCTTCAAGGTTCTCTTTGTTGGCGTAAAAGAATCCAACTGATTTTTGTATGTTTATCTTGTATCCTGAAACTTTCCTGAAATCTTCTGTTAGTTCCAGTAGTTTTCTTGTGGATTCTTTGGGGTTTTCTGTGTATAAGATCATATCATCTGCAAATAGAGATGACTTCTTTGACTTCCTCCCTACGAA
>NW_004443938.1:24478219-24512880 GCF_000243295.1 Trichechus manatus latirostris
TCTCTTTCTACTTGTTCCAGTTGTAGGGTTAATGTTTTCATTATGGCCCTTTCTTCTTTTTTGATGTGTGCATTTATTGCTATAAACTGACCTCTTAGCACTGCTTTTACTGTGTCCCAAAGGTTCTGGTAGGATGTGTTTTCATTGTCATTTGATTCTATGAATTTCTTTACTCCATCCTTAATTTCTTCTGTGACCCAGTAGTTTTTGAGCAAGGTGGTGTTCGGTTTCCATGTGTTTGACTTTTTTTCCTAGCTTTTTCTGTTATTGATTTCTACTTTTATGGCTGTATGGTCAGAAAAGATGCTTTGTAATATTTCAATGCTTTGGATTTTGTTAAGGCTTGGTTTATGGCCTAATATGTGGTCTATTCTGAAGAATGTTCCACGTGCTTTGCAAAAGAAAGTATACTCGGCTGCTGTTGGGTGGAGTGTTTGGTATATGTCTACGAGATCAAGTTGGTTGACTGTAGCACGTAGATATTCTGTGTCTTTACTGAGCTTCTTTCTGGATGGTCTGTCCTTCACCATAAGTAGTGTGTGGAAGTCTCCCACTATTATTGTTGAGCTGTCTCTCTCTCTTGTCAAGGCTGTTAGAGTTTACATATTTTGAAGCCCTGTCATTGGGTGTGTAAATATTTATTATAGTTATGCCCTCCTGGTGTACTGATCCTTCAATCATTTTACAGTGTCCTTCGTTACCCTTCGTGGTAGCTTTTACTTTAAAGTCTATTTTATCAGAGATTAATATTGCCACTCCTGCTCCTTTTTGAGTGTTGTTTGCTTGATATATTTTTCTATCCTTTGAGTTTTAGTTTGTTTGTGTCTTTAAGTCTAAGGTGTGTCCCTTGTAGGCAGCATATAGACGGATCGTATTTTTTATCCAATCTGCCACTCTCTCTTTATTGGTTTATTTAGTCCATTTACATTCAGTGTAATTATTGATATGTATGAATTTAGTGCTGTCACTTTGATGTCTTTTTTTGTGTGTTGCTCACAGTTTCTTTGTTCCACTTAATTTTCTGCGCTGAGTCATTTTTCTTCATGTATTTTCATCTTTTTCATTGTTGTTGATTTTGTGTTTGCTGAGTCTTTATATTTTTCTAGTTTTATTTTGACTTGTAGGATTGTTAGTTTCCTTTGTGGTTATCTTAATATTCACCCCTATTTTTCTAAGTTTGTACCAGTCTTTTATTTCTTTATAGCACCTTGACTTCCTCTCCATATGAAAAATCTATGTCTAAATTTTTTAAGTTCCTCTTTTTTGTTTTAATGTTGTCATCTTTTACATATTGACATCTGTTTCCCTATTTTCAGTGTTTTAGCTTTATTTTTGTGACTTCCCTATCTGGGTTGATAACGGGTTGCTCTGTCCTGTGTTCTAGTCTTGGGTTGTTATTTGATGTTATGATTTTCTAACTGGAGGACTCCCTTTAGTATTTCTTGTAGTTTTGGTTCGGTTTTTGCAAATTCTCTAAACTTCTGTTCATCTGGAAATGCCCAAATTTCGCCATCACATTTGAGAGACAGTTTTGCAGTATATTTAATTCTTGGCTGGCAGTTTTTTTCTTTCAAGGCTTTATATATGTCATCCCATTGCCTTCTTGCCTGCATGGTTTCTGCTGAGTAGTCTGAGTTTATTCTAACTGACTCTCCTTTGTAGAAGTCATTTTCCCTAGCCGCTCTCAAAATTCTATCTTTGGTTTTGGCAAGTTTGATTATATGTCTTGGTAACTTTCTTTTGGGATCTACCTTATGTGGGGTTCGATAAGCATCTTGGATAGATATCTTGTCATCTTTCATGATATCAGGGAAGTCTTCTGCCAAAAAAACCTTCAACAATTCTCTCTGTATTTTCTGTTATCCCCCCTGTTCTGGTACTCCAATCACTCACTCGTAGGTTATTCCTCTTGATTGAGTCCCACATAATTCTTAGAGTTTCTTCTTTTTTTTAAATCCTTTTATGTGATTTTTCCTAAGTTGGTGTCAAGTGCTTTATCTTCAATCTCACTAATTCTGACTTCCATTGCCTCAATTCTGCTCCTATGAGTTTCTACTGAGTTGTCTAATTCTGAAATTTTACTGTTAATCTTCTGGATTTCTGATTGCTGTCTCTCTTTGGATTTTTGCAGCCTGTTAAATTTGTCATTATGCTCTTCTCTACTCTTTTTAGTTTCCTCTATTGCTTGTTCTGCCTTTTGATTAATTTCCTTTCTAATCTCTTGAAGAGTTCTGTATTTTAATCTTTTGTATTCTGCCTCTGATAATTCCAAGAAATTTTCCTCCTCTGGAAAATTTCTAGATTCTTTATTTTGGGAGCTTGCTGAAGCCATCATGGATTGCCTCTTTATGTGATTTGATACTGACTGTTGTCTCGGAGCCATCAATAAGTTATTATATTTATTTATTTTATGTTTGCCTACTGTGTCGTAGCTTCTTGTTTTGTTTTGATATGCCAAATAGGCTGCTTGTATGAGCAAGTTTGATTATTGGCACATTTGAAGCTCTAATGTCTGTTACCAGGTGGTTAGATCTGTTACTAGGTATGTGAGCTCAGGAGTCCGCTCAGGTGCCCAGGTAGATAGCACCAAGTGTGTGGTGTAGGCTGTCACTTACAGTTCTAGACAGGCATGGATAATCGGTGTAGGCCCAGGTGTCTGGCTGCAGCAGGGGGACACACTATGAGTAAGGCAGGGGGCTGACGGCTGCCCCAGAGTGTCCAGGAGGAAGGTGTGTCCCTCCTCCCTAGAGGGTGTAGGTGGGTGGGTTTTGCAGCTAGACTATGAGTACCCAATGCTGCTGGCTGTAAGGATTGGGGGGAACCTCTTATTCTTTGGCCCCCATCACAGGTGGCTAGGTGGCGTGGGTGGAGCCACCAATCTTCAGGCCCCTGATATAGGTAGGTGAAGACCTTGATTAATGGGCAGAGCAGTGTCAAATGTCAAGAAACTACCACTTCACAGCTGAAGCAGCTAAAGTTAGATTTCAGGTATATACCCTGTTGTACTATGGTAATGAGGGCCTACTCTGTTGAAATGGGCCCACACAAGTCTATGCAGCGGAAAAGGCACTCAAAGTCTGTGGATCCCTTATGCCTGTGCCTTGGTAAAGTGCTGTGCCTACCTCTGGTTCCTGGCTTAGGGGAGCCGGTAGTTTATTATTTCCCGTTTGTTAATTTTTTCACTCTCCAAGGCAGGGAGAATCGCTCTGTGCATGTGACGGATCCTGCTTCTGGCCCAGGGGACTCAGCAATTGTTGAAGCAGGTCCAGGACCCAGTGCAGAGCAGGGAGCGGGAAACTAAATGGGAGAGAGGTTTATCCCCAAGGGCAGTGTTTTTGACCCACGTGGCAGGCCGTCCCCAAGTACTTATCTTTCATTGATTGAGGGCTGCTTCTCACTGGTTCTGGGTGGTTGTGCAGACCCTCTGCCACTGGGTCTCTCCCAGTGTGGAAAACGCACCTCGCAAACACCGCTGCTTGCCTGCCTCAGCGCTCACCCATGAGCTGATCAAGCCTGAAGGGATCAGGCTCTCGCTGGGTCAGGTCTGGCAACTCCTCGCTGCTTCCAAACCATCTCTCCCACCCCCTGCCACTCAGTCCGGTTCCTCAACTTTGCCTTTGATGTTCAGGGCTCCTAGACTGCCATATATAATCCATTCACTTGTTTTCTCGGGTCTTTGTTGTAAGAAGGTCCACCAGAAGCGTCTCACTACTCCGTCATCTTGGCCCCACCTCCAGAGTCCACGCTCTTAATCTCTTTGCTCATCAGCCACAACACTTTACAGCTGGGTCACATTAGTTTCTCAAAGAAACAACTTCAACCGAATTGACTTAACATTTAACTTTTTATTAAGACTTGGGCACATAAAGACTAGTTCTGTATCTTTAATAAAACTGCTACTAAAATATTATATTAATTATATTGACACTGTTCCTTGTGGAGCCCTGGTGACACAGCAGTTAAGAGGCTGACTCCTAACCGAAAGGTCAGCAGTTCAAATCCACCAGTCACTCACTCCTTGGAAACCTTATACAGCAGTTCTACTTTGTCCTATAGGGTTGCTACAAGTCGGAATTAACTTGACAGCAACAGTTTTTATTCCTTATGTGAGGGAAAAATCTGGTCTCTCTTGATCTAATTTATTTTATTAGAAAATGAAAGCTACTTAACACCTTGATACCATTTTTGTCAGAGTTTACCTGTACCTGAGTTAAACTATACAAGTATCATTAACAGGTAGCTTTTTCAGCTGAGCTTTCCTATATGCCTGCCTATCTTCTTGGAGCTCTGGTGGCACAGTGGTTAAGTGTTCAGCTGGCAACCAAAAGGTTGGCAGTTCAAATCCACCAGATGCTGCTTGGAAACCCTAATGGGCAGTTCTACTCTGTTCTATAGGGTTGCTATGAGTCAGAATTGACTCGATCGCAATGGGTTTATCTTCTTATTCCTCACATTCAGCAAAACTATACTAAGAGCTGGACAATCAGAAGTGAGACAGATATGTTCCATGCTCTCATGGAACTTATTTAATGAGTGAGATGGGCATTAAGCAAATTATTTCATTATTAATAACAAGTAGAAGTTCTAGAAAGGAAAAGTACAGCATGCTTTAAGAGTGTATTCCTGGGGGAGCTAATCCACTGAAGGAGGTCAGGAAGAAGAAATGTCACTTAAGGAAGTGACAATTATGCTAAGTTAGGGAATGTACTTAGAAGGATTTCTAAGCAAAGAGAAGGAAATGTAGAAGATCCTGAGGAGGAAGGATGGCTCTTCTATAATAATATGTGGTAATTTGCCAACAGGAAGTGACAGAACACCTTCTACTTGCACCTGCCCAAGACACTTGCTGGGAACAAGAAAAAGAGAAGGTGAGAGCTGCATAGCTTACTTAATAGAGTGATGTGTTCCAGGTGGAAGGAATTAGTGTAGCAGTTCTCAGTCTTGGCTTCACTTTAGAATCTGGGGAGCTATCTTAAAGAAAGGGGTCAGGGAGAGAGAGAAAGAAAAGAACCTTATTCAGGCTACTAAATGCCCTATCCCAGGTGGAAAAGAAATTGGTAAACTGAAGGTAACTGTTACAAAAGGGTGATCCTATGAACCTATTTAACAGTATCTACAAATGCTACAAAAGAGTTTTTTTTTTTTCATTTCTGATCCTTTGAAAAGAAAGTATTGCTGCCATCTAGAAGAGACCTGGAACCAATAAATATGGTCATTATATAGGAGATATTACTGGATAGGTGGAGCAGAGAAAAAAATTTTCCCTAGACTTTTACCTTTGTCGCCAATCAGTATTTGTTAAAATGAATAAATAAGAACTCAAAAGACAATTAGCAATGTTAGTTTAAATATTTAAACAATTTATTTTACGTTGTATTAAAAACATACTTTTCTTGTTTCCTTCCTTTAAAAATAATTTATTTTTCTATCATGTCCTATTTAAATTCCTTTGCCACAGGACAAGTGGAACAATAAAAAATCAGTTGGTGATAGGTAATGAAAAACAATCATTTATAGAATGTTTATTATGTAGTAGGCATTGTGCAAAATATGTCACACCACTTAATTTCATCCCATCACTTAATTTCTTACATCAACCTTTTGACCTATTACTACATCTATGTCAGAGATGAGGAAGCTGATGTACAGAGAAATCAATTAAACAGCATCCCTGAGTAATACAAGTGGTTAAGTGTTCGACTACTAGCCAAATGGCTGTCGGTACAAACCCACCCAGAAGCATCTCGGAAGACAGGCCTGGTGATCTGCCTCTGAAACGTCACAGACTTGAAAACCCTATGGAGTAGTTCTACTCTGCACATATGGGGTTGTCACGAGTCAGAATCAACTCGATGGCAACTAACAACACATCTAGAGTTCATTCGACCTATTGCCTGAACACTGTAGATCTGAGTCCCAGAAGAAGGCTCCAAGAGGATCAAGGAAAACAACAGCAATTTTACAGTTCTTTAGCTTAGTGTCTTTTCTCAAAGAGCTGAGTTGAATTAGATTGGGAAAAGAAGAGATTAAAAAGGAAAGTGTGCCAATTCTGAAAATCACTATACCACTGCTTCCAAACTTTAGTGTGCATCCATATCTCCTTCAGTTCTAGGTAAATCATTTATTTCTGGGCTCCATCCCCAGAGTTTCTGCTTCATTAGGGCCTGATAATTTGCATTTCTAACACATTCTCAGCTAATGCTGCTGCTATAGGGACTATACTTTGAAAACCACTGCACTATACTACATAAATTCAAATTCACTCTCTTACACAGTTGTAGGAGGTCTGGTGGTACAGTGGTTAAAGAACTCGGCTACTAACCAAAAGGTTGGTGGTTTGAACCCACCAGCTGCTCCGCAGGAGAAGGATGTGGCAATCTGCTTCTGTAAAGATTACAGTCTTGGAAACCCTATGGGGCAGTTCTACCCTGTCCTATAGGGTTGCTATGAGTTGGAATCAACTCGATGGCAGTGGGTTGGTTTTTTACATAGCTGTACTAAAAAAAACTACATACTTTTCCTAGAACACTAGAACAGAGATATGGAATTTTCAAAGTAATCACAGCTTTTCCTTGATGATATTTTAAATATAACTTTCGATATGAACAAAAACATAGGTAAGCTTAAAACTGGAAAAGCCATATAACTGTCATATCTAATTCATACAGTGGCATTAAATGTCTTCAAATACAACTGACAAATTTCTCTTAATATTAAACTTCATTTATTTTTGTTTAATTGCCAAACACTGATGAGATTTAATTTTTTTAAGAATACATATAACATTCAAAAGTAAAATATATAAGTATATAGGTCACATTTTAAATATTTTTTCTCCATTGCTTACTCCACAATTGTCACTAGTAAAGAAACACTATTGTTACTGAAGGCTAATCTAACAGAATGCATTAAGTTTGACAACAGAAATACTTCAAACTTTCCAAGATACACAGTAAAACCACTAAAGAACAGAGAGAATACAGAATTATTTTACCCTAAATTTACCAACTTTAGTTGTTTTATTAAAAATAGGAAAGCATAAAATTTAAGACTGGGCTAGACCATTCTAAAATAGGCCTTCAAAAATTATCATAAAATAGCCTTCCATGTCATCCAAATAATTATATACAATGAATATTGGCAATAAGGTAAAAATCTTACCCAGATCTAGTCGTTTTGAATTCCACCTTGAGGATAGGTTTGCATGGTTCTGGCTTCTTCCCATCCTTTAACTGTTTTCCTAAAATATATTTCCTGCATTAAATTCTAAATTCTAAATTTTCTAAATTCTTAAACATTGATAGTTTACAGAATGAACTCTACCATGCAACATTTTAAAGTTATTTTGAAAGAAGTATTTAATACAAAATAAGATACTTTTAAGATGATCAAACAAAATTACTGTTTGAGATTCAGTGTAGTGTTGAAAAGTAAATAAAATGAATACCTTAATTACATTTATGTAATAAAATTATAGTAAGATAAGCTGACATAAAGTCTTCCCAATGTTCTTAATTGCAGATCAGCAAAATAGACTTTCCATTTTAAATGCATTCAACGTTTAAAATAACTAGGTTTGAAAAAAATCAAAACTACATTTTCATCCAAGTGTGACAGGTTGTAAAACTGAACTCTATGTTAGAAAATTTATTTACATTTATTCACCTAAAGTAAAAGCTATCAGTTGTGATGTCCAAAAGACTGCTAAACTGTGTCTATAAAAGGCGTTAGGAAATCATTTTGTCAAAGAATTTTGATTATTTTAAAAAACATTCATTTTTGTTATCCATCTCTACACGTTTATTGTAGAAACTCTCCCAGAAGCCTCTATAGAAAACTCAGAAAAATATAATGAAAACAAAATATCTACTTCCCATTTCTTAGAGATTAATCATTTTCAATATTATATTTCTTTGTTTTTAAATATATTTAAATCTATAAAGTGATGAGCTAAGTATATATGTATATACATACTGTATATAACACAAAAACAGCTCTATTTGTATATAAAACATACGTACATATGTTATATATACAGATATGTGTACATAAATATATGTGCATATGAAAAATTAAAAAAACTAATCAAATTGGAATCATGCCCATGAAATGTAACTTTTTAAAGTTAAATTATATAAAAATTTCCTCAGGTTATAACAATCTTCAAAAACAATTTTTAAAGACTACAAATACTCCTTCTTATGCATATACCCCAATCTAACCATTCCCACCTTTTCAGACAATTAGGTTGTTTTCAATTTTTTTGCCATTTTAAATAACTGCATTTTACATTCTTCTAAATATGTCAGATCAAGTCACTCCTCTGCTCCAAATCCACTGGCTTGCCATAGCAGAGTAAAGCAAAGTTCTTACTATAAGGTATAATATAAAGTACCAGTGGCTATTTACCTGCAAGACAGTAAAACTTATTCCAGAAATTCTAATTCAGAAATTTTAGAAGACTAAGCACTCAATTTCTAGCCAAAAGTCTGGCAGTTCAAACCCACCCAGAAGCACTTCAGAAGACAGGCCTGGTGATCTGTTTCCAAAGGTCACAGCCTTAAAAACCCTATGGAGCAGTTCTACTCTGCACACATGGGATCATCATGAGTTGGAATCGACTTAACAGGAACTAAGAACAACAACAACAACATGTACTTCTACTACATGCTGGAGTCAGGGTGACCTTCTCAACTCACTGAAGCCTAAAACACATTACAAAACCCACTGTCATCAAGTCGATTCCAACTCAAAGCAACCTAACAGGACAGAGTAGAACTGCCCCATAGGGTTTCAAAGAGTGGCTGGTAGATTTGAACTGCCAATCTTTCGGTTAGTAGCTGTAGCTCTTAACCATTATAAAAGACCAACCTTATTCAACTATATAAAAATTAGAAGCATTTTATGTGGTAAAAGTCACCACAGTCAGTAGATAACTTTGGAAAAAATATTTGTAAAGCAGACAAAAAAAGTGATATTTCTAGGATATATAAAGCACTCTTGCAAGGTGACAATTTTTAAGAAAAACAATTCACTGGAAAACTGTGTAAATGAATAAACAACAGAACAGCAAATCCAAGTGCCCAACAAAAACATGAAAACTTACCCAAATGCACTAGCAGGAAAATGTACATTAAAGTTCTAATGAGACACTTTATATCACCAGACTGGCAAACCGTAAAATGAGTTATTATACCTACTGCTGACACAGACACTGAACAGGGGCACTCATACATGGCTGTTGGAAATGTGAAGTACACAGCCTTTTCGAAAAGGAGTTTGAAAACATCTATTAAAAATAGAAATACATAGAACTCTTCAACCTAGCAATTCTACTCCTATGCATTTATTCCACAAAACAAAAGTACCAATTCCAATCGAATATGTCTAAGGATGGCAACTGCAGTTATCATTTGTAGTGATCAACAAAACTGAAAGAGAATGCCTATTTACTTGGAATGGCTGAATAAATTGTGAAACAATTATTGGCTATTACAGGGCCATTAAAATTAAAGAATTAGAGCAATACCACTAACTAAGGTACTGTTGATTGAGAAAACCAACATGCAGTAAAAATTGTATAATTCTATTTTTTATAAAGCAATGACCATAAAAAAAACTTACATGTTTGTATGTGTGTGTGTGTGAACATAATGTGATTTGAGAAATAATTATATTGTGGAAGCACACCTATATGATTTTTGACACACCTTACCTGGAGGTGTAAGAAAGGGGATGATTTGTGAGGGAAGGTTGCTAATATGGGGGAAGGGCAGGGGAGAGGGGACTGGTAAGATTCCCTTCATGTAAAATGATGTGTGTGTGTGTGTGTGTGTGTGTGTACATACAAAAAATTAAAAACAAAAACTATCAGCCTTTTTTGTCATCTTCCCTTTGATTTTATGCTTAGACAGTTCTTCTCCACACCAAAAATCATATAAATTTTTGTTTAATTTCTGGTAACTGTTGTATAGTTTCATTTACTACATTTGATAATTTTCTGAAGTATACTTTGATATAAACAAAAAAACTCATTGCCGTAGAATCGATTCAGAACCATTGTGATCCCGTGTGTGTTACAGTAGAAGTGTGTTCCATAGTGTTTTCAATGACTGATTTTTCAGAAGTAGATAGCCAGGCCTTTCTTCCAAGGCATCTCTGGGTGGATTCAGACCTCCAATCTTTCAGTGAGCAGTAGAGTGTGTTAACTGTTTGCACCATTCAGGGGCTCATTTAAACTTATTAGAAAAAGTCTATAGCCAGTCTGATTTTTATGCTTTTATGGGTAAACTTTTTTTATTCTCCTGCAAGGGTGTTAATAAGAATAGTTTCATTATCTCTGTAGGTTAAAAAATGAGGCAATTTTTATACTGGACTCTCTTTAGTAATTTTGCTTGGTAAACCAATGAGTCCTTAAACGAATAACTCCTTTTGTAAGGATCAACACAAAGCTGGTTCCAATGAGGCAGAGGTTAAAGATGCCCCAAACGTCCAGCTTTTCCAAGCTGCTGTGCTACTCCATCATCTCTAACATCAGCTATTCCCTCTCCCCTCAGCACTCTCCCTCCCCCATCTTTGGGTTCCCTAATTCGATGCACTGTCTCACAGAACTCAGGAATCATATAAAGGAAATGGCTCACATGGCTGTGGATGCTGGCAAGTTCCAAATTTGTGGTCAGGTGTAGGCTTTTCCCTGGCCCTCAGTCTTTGCCCAAAGGCACTCAGCTTTCTCTCTCCATGGGCCAGAAGCCCACTGCACCGTCTCTGCGGGTCTCTGCTGCCAGCCTCTCCTTCCTTGGTGGTGTTGGGCTCTTCCCTCTGCTCTGGAATTGGCTCTCTTTTAAGGCAAAACTGACCAATCCCCTTGGTGGGCCACAATTACCTTATTTGCACAGCCCTGCCCAATCACCTGGGTGGGAGTCACAAGACCGTGGTGAGACAGACCATACTAAGCAATTCATCACACCACAGTCCTTTTGATCTGTACATTCTGATATATATATTTTTCAACTCAGGTGTTTCTAAAATTATGTTACTGATTACTTTTACCAGTCCAAACCAAACTCGCTTCCGTCGAGTCAATCCCAACTCACAGGGACCCTGCAGGACAGAGTAGAACTGCCCATAGGGTTTCCAAGGCTGTAAATCTTTAAGGAAGCAGACTGCCACATCTTCCTCCTGTAGAGTAGCTGGTGGGTTCGAACTGCTGCCTTTTTGGTTAGCAGCCAAGCATTTCTAACCACTGCGCTATCAAGGCTACTTACTAGTCCAGAAAAGGTAATTTATTCATCTGTAATCCTAAACATTTTCTAAATCAAATCAGGTAATAAGGCACTAGCTACGATTTTATAAAGTATATATAAATCAAAAAATGTTAAGAAGATCACCAGATTTCACCACTAGGTGTCATTTTACTTCTTAAGTGCTTTGTCACTGGGGAGTAAGTCTGTGCTTGTTGTTTTAACTACCTGTGAAATGCATGCCTTAACAAGTCATTGAAAAGATCTGGTTAATCACAACATCTGCCTCCTTGTCACATCTAATTACTTCTTGCCTCTCATTATGCCCAGCTTCCCAGCCCCTAAACCATCCAACCACAATGAATTGGTCTAAGACTTAATTGATTCTAATTCCAAAATTTCATTCAGGTATGTCTTTTTTTTTCCATTTCCTCAGTCGCATATGAAATCTTCATTTATTGTTTATTAATACAATAGTTTCCTAATTGGCACTATCACCGAAGTGATATTTCCAAAATGTAAATACTATGTTTCTTACTGTAAAATCATTTCCTCCATCACGCATTTCAAACATTTTAGCATACTATGAAGTCCTTCATAATCTGGCCTCTGTATACTGTTCAGTTTTCATTTTCTGATATTTGCCGAAAGGAGTTTTAAACTCTGATAATACTAAATTATTAGCAGTTTCCAAAGAACACCCTGCTCTGGATTATGTTTTTCTGCCTTTGTACCTTCTGACTGAAATAATCTTGCCTTGTTCTTTCCTATCTCATAACACTCCACTCATCCTTTAAGACCAAATTCATACACCCTGGATTTGTGAAATCTTCCTATACCCTCCACCCAAAAACACAGTAACCACTTCTATGTTTCCACACCATGTTATGTGTGCCTTTATTAACACTTATCACAATGTGTTATAATTATCAGTTTTAGGTCATTTTCATTCCCTTAATTATGAGCTCTTCCAGGGCAATATATTTCCAGCATTTAATCTCTGGCACATAGGAGTTGCTCCATAAGTGTCTGGTGAAGAATGAAGATGCGTAACAAAATGAATGAAGATCACCTACAAAAACAATTGCTTTCCAAGTTTTTAATTTTTCCAGTTAGACTGTAGAGCACATTTTCTAGCTGATACACAGTTAACTGTTGTTACACAGCAGTTAAATTCTCAATCTAGAGCTGGACTATCCAATATGGTAGCAACCAGTTACATGAGCACTTGGAATATGGCCAGTCTGAGTTAAGATGAACTGTAAGAGTAAAATACACACTGGATTTTGAAGATTTAGGATTTAAAAAAAAAAAGTGAAACATCTCAATTTTGTAGATTATGTGCTGAAATGATATTTTGTATGTACTGGTAAAATAAAATTTATTATTAAAATTATTTTTGCTATTTTTAATATGGTTACTAGAAAGTTTTAAATTATACATGTGGCTCACATTCTATTTCTATTAGATAGGAATGGTCTAGAAAATAAAATGATTCAAACTAGAGAACCACACTGCCAATAATACTAGTCTTAAATAGGGAGGATGGTGTTCCTTCCTTAATGAGTGTGAAGATAAGAGTTCATTTACAGCTAGACTTGACCCTACATATCTGGTTATTTTATTCTTAGCCAATTTAATGGCAGCGGAATTTATGATGTGCTATTTAAGGTCCAAAAGGACCTTCTAGTGACCCCCAGGGTCAGTTGTTTTATTGATGGTTGGGAACTGGTCTAACTGGTTTGACAAGAAAGCCTAGATCATTTCAAAGCCCTCCTTGAGAGTTTCTCTTTGAGCTCTTCAGAAGCCTAGATTCCTTGCACATTTCTTGGTGGTTGCAGAAGAGACTGAGCACAATCCTTGTGTGCAAATAAGTGCCCATGGTGAGTTTGCATATGGGATGTTTTTCAAAATGTTTACTTGCTACACCATATCCTTTGCCTTTAAATAAAAGCCTTATTTGCATATTCTATGTGGAGTCTGGTTGTTGTGTTGTTAGGTGCCACTGAGTCAGTTTCGCAACCCTACATACAACAGAAGTCCTGAGCCATGCCCACAATTGTTTTTATGCTTGAGCCCACTGTTGCAGCCACTGTGTCAATATATCTTGCTGAGGGTCTTCCTCTTTTTTGCTGACCCTCTACTTTACCAAGAACGATGTCCTTTTCCAGGGACTGATCCCTCCTGATAACATGTCCAAAGTACATGAGACACAGTCGAGCCATCCTTGCTTCTAAGGCACACCCTGGTCGTACTTCTTCCAAGATAGATTTGTTCGTTCTTTTGGCTGTCCATGGTACATTCAATATTCTTCTCCAACACCACAATTCAAAGGTGTCAATTCCTCTTTTGTCTTCTTATTCATCGTTGAGCTTTCACATGCATATGAGGCGACTGAAAACACCATGGCTTGGGTCAGGTATACCTTAGTCTTCAAGGTGGTATCTTTGCTTTTCAACACTTTAAAGAGATCTTTTACAGCAGATCTGCCCAATGCAATGCGTCTTTGGATTTCTTGACTGCTGCTTCCATGGGTGTTGATTGCGGATCCAAGTAAAATGAAATCCTTGACAACTTCAATCTTTATTTATCATGATGTTGCTTATTGGTGCAGTTCTGAGGATTTTTGTTTTCTTTATGTTGCAGTGTAATCCATATTGAAGGCTGTGGTCTCTGATCTTTATCAGTAAGTGCTTCAAGTGTTCTTCACTTTCAGCAAACAAGGCTGTGTCATCTGCATAATGCAGGTTGTTAACGAGTCTTCCTCCAATCCTGATGCCCCGTTCTTCTTCATACAGTCCAGCTCCTCAGATTATTTGCTCAGCATACAGACTGAATAGGTATGGTGAAAGGATACAACCCTGACGAACACCTTTCCTGACTTTAAACCACGCAGTATCCCCTTGTTCTGTCCGATCTATGTACAGGAGCCTCATGAGCACAATTAAATGTTCTGGAATTCCCATTCTTCGCAATGTTATCAATAATTTGTTATGATCCACAGTCGAATGTCTCTGCATAGTCAATAAAAGACAGGTAAACATCTTTCTGGTATTCTCTGCTTTCAGCCAGGATCCATCTGACATTAGCAATGATATCCCTTGTTCCACATCCTCTTCTGACTCTGGCTTGAATTTCTGGCAGTTCCCTGTTGATATACTGCTGCGGGCAACTTTTGAATGATCTTCAGCAAAATTCTACTTGTATGTGATATTAACGATATCATTCGATAATTTCCACATTCGGTTGGGTCACCTTTCTTTGGATAGGCATAAATACGGATCTCTTCCAGTCAGTTGGCCAGGCAGCTGTCAAATTTCTTTGCATAGACGAGTGAGCACTTCCAGTGTTGCATCCATTTGCTGAAACATCTCAATTGGTATTCCATCAATTCCTGGAGCCTTGTTTTTCCCCAATGCCTTCAGTGCAGCTTGGACTTCTTCCTTTAGTACCATCAGTTCCTGATCATGTGCTACCTCCTGAAATGGCTGAATGTCGATAATAACACGGGGAGTCTGGTAAGTCTTTTCAAATATGTGAACTGGGAAAAGCTATGAGTCGAAACTGACTGGACAGCAAGGAGTCTGGTTTGTTTGCTTGTTTTTTTAACAGTAGATAATAGACACCATGAGTGTGATTCAGTGGGTTCCTTTGGCTTCCGTACTGGGTACATGCTGATGGTCTATCTCTTTCAAATGATTGTCTTTGTCCTGGCTTAATAAAAATCTCTTGTGGATAAACTGGAGTCTAGGATCTTTTCCCCCACGACATTTTGGCAATGAAGATGGGATTCAAAGCCGTCTTCCTTCAGGACCCTTGAGGGGCCAAGGAACAGAGCAGGTGCCAGCAACAGGGCCTTTTGTGCCCTACCATTTCCATGGGCACCACGAACCCTGAAAAGATAAGTACTCTTGGATTTGAACCCCATAATTTACAGAATGGTTCTCTGAGATCTTTTATTAAGCCTTTTGTTGTGTTTTTCTGTTCGGATTCTTTCAGATGTCTTGGTAAGCTTTCACTTGATTGTGTTGTCTAAATTTGAGCAACTCGGTACAGAGGTCAATCTACTTCAAAGACTATCTCTGTGATTTCGGAGAAACTGAAGGTAATTTTTTTGTACAGGCAGTTTGTCTCTGAGATTGCTCAAAGGTGAAGTTTGTGCGCCATTTAATGATACGTCGTTGTAACTTCAGGTTTGTAAAATTTAAGGTTGCAAGCGCTGAACTCTAGTAAACTGGGGAATGCCGTTTAGCATGAGAAATGACATATACTTACCAGAGACTAGGAACCAAACCAAATGGCCGGTCTGGGAAAATTCTGAGCTCAGTAAAAGTAATTTTTCTGAGCAGTGGATTAGAAAAAAGGGGCTCTAGAATAAATCAGCAGGTTAAATGAGAAGCTGCAGTTTCAGGCACTTAAGTAAAAGTCCTCTTTCACTTTCCTGTTTGCAACTGAAGAAGGGTGTTAAAGGTTTGTGTTCAAACCCGTATAACAAGTTTCTCTTTACTTTCAGGTTGCTCATGGTTTGAAAGACTGCAAGTTTTTGGTCTTTTGTTTTTGTTTATGGTTTGAAACTTTACGTATGACAAGTCCACCAAAAGGTATGACTCCTCAAGCAAACCTTTAGTTTTGTTTCTTTAAGGGTGGCTTTTAGCTTAGCACCCTTTCTTTTGTTGGCACGTGCTGTTACTTAGTATGATAGAGATGCCACTTCTAGCATGCACTTAGGAAGTTCTCCCGCTTGCAAGCTTAGGTTAAAGTTTGTTTGACCTAGGTCTGGTGCACGTTTGAGGTCACTCCTCACAGTTTGGCGTTTTGGAGGTTACTTTAAGGGATGAAAGACCTAAAGTAATGTTGCACCCTGCAGCAGGGGTACAAAATTTGGCATTGTGGAGGTTACTTTAAAAGGTGAGAAACCAAAAGTAATGCTCACAGCCATTTTTTTTTTCCCTTACTCACTGAATGCACATTAGCTAAATTCTTGAAAAAAACAAGGGGGGAGGGGAGAACAATACCAAAGCCCTGCCACAGCGCCTTCTGTTTTGTTTTGATCTGAGAGGTTCCTCAGTTATTATTTTTCATGAGACTGAGTTTTTATCTTGTCTATCTGGGCCTTTAGGAGCTACTCTAAAAAATTTTAATATGAATTAGTCTATTTTAAAAATTGCACTGAAAAAGGATAGTTTATTTATTTAGCATAAAAAGGCTTTTAAAAAGGACAAATTATTCTAAATTACTCTTTAAAGTGCACAGAAGACAGGGTTATGAAAATATAATAACTTCCTCCCTCCAGATGGTGTTATTAAATTATAACAATTCTTCAAAGAACTTATTCTAATTATTTTAATAATAAATAAGTGCTTATAAGTCCAAATATTTCCAAAAATTAATAAAGGTAAATTTATTCTAACAAAGCTTTTGTATTCTGTAATATGTCAATCTTTAATGCAAAACCTTTCTAAGTAACTTACACTAGATATTATATGAAATACGTTTATTTAAAAAAAAGGGGTAATTTCCAAGAATCAATGAGTTCATGTTTACTAAAGAGCTTTTGTGTTTACTGGGTAAATAAAAAGCTATGATAAAGAAAAGGCAAAAACTGCTTGCCAAGAGAGTAATAAAAGGAAAGAAAAAAAAAAAAGTTACCTTTTGTCTTTCAAAATACCCAGGGCAGCTTAAACATTTGAAAATAAATTGGATAACCAATTTCTGTCTTTAACCACAAGCCATAACATAAAAATTACAGACACACCTAAAATAAAACGGTAAAGCTTCAAATAAATATACAGACTACGTAAATAAAGTTTTATTTCAATACTAATGTTTCGTGATATATAAGATTAAAATAATTTCCAAGGCCTTCAAGTAAGTTACTAATATTAATATCTCAGTTTCTACTTTTTTGTTTCTTTGCCACAAAAGGGGAAATAAATATAATAATAAATATTTATATAGTTTTTATACCACAGAGATATTATTTAGGTTTAATGATAAACATGTTCATTGTTGTCACTTAAAGAACTGTATAAAAGATAATAAAGTTTTTGTCTGTCTGCCTGGCTAAAATTTGATGAGTTAATTTATGAGATTTTTAAGAACACTTAGTATCAAATAACATATAAAACAAATTAGGTTTCTCACTGTTAAAATAACAAAATTTTCTTTGATTACTAGGTTAAAAGTTACTATATTTTTTATGTAATCCGTCTTGAAGACAAGGGTATGGCTTCTCATCAGGAAAAGATACCTCGGTCAAAACAAAGCTGCGTGGTTTTGAAAAAACTAAGGTTCTTACATTTAAAATTTTTGAGTTAAAATAACTTAAGTATTGATTTTCAGTGATCTATATCAAACTCTTGACAATTTTTAAACTTCATGGAAAGTTGCAAAAGATTTGTTTCTGTTTTATAAAAAATAAAAAGGGTTTATTTACTATATTATCAATGATATAAACATGTTACCAAATCAGAAAAAGTATTAAATTTTCTTTGAGTTAAAATTTGTATGCCTAATACTAAACAGGAGCCCTGGTGACACAGTGGTTAAGAGCTATGGGTGCTAACCAAAAAGGTCAGCAGTTCAAATCCAACAGCCACTCCTTGCAAACCCTATGCGGCAGTTCTACTCTGTGCTATAGGGTCACTATGAGTCGGAATTGACTCAACGGCACCTAACAACAATACTAAACAATAAGCACATGATATTACATCATAATTTCATTATTTCAACTGCTAACTTGGTCACAAATGTTTCTTTCAAATCTAGGATCATCAAGTCAATAATTTTTAATAAGAGAACTCATATCATATGCTTATAAAGTTTTTGTTACCATTCAAATGTGTAGCTTCATATAGTTTTGATATATTTTAACTATACGGTACAATATCTCAAATAATCATGTGCTATATCTAAGGCTATTTAAAAATGAGGTCAATCGTTATGTTTAGAGATATTTTTATCTAAACTTCTTTATTTAACTTCATTTGGCTTTACATTATTTTTGTAGTTACTTCCCATCAAGTCTTTTTACTTAAAAATTTTTTTTTCTTTTCCTTGTTATTCTAGATGTATATTTCAATAGTGCAATCATTTAATTTCTATTTTTTGTACCTCAAATAGGATTAAAAGATGTCATAGCACGTGTCAAAATTCTGACTAAACATATTCAGAGTGTTTTAAATAATTCTGCCTGTAGACTCCAAGAAATGAATGCTAAAATGACTATAATAAGGAAAGTAGTTCTTCAAAACCAAATGGCCCTCCCTTATTTATTTAAGCTGACTCTAATATTTTTAAATTTTTAATCCAATACTCTAAAGAATGTTTTCACAGGTTAAAAGAGCTTCTGACAACCAAAATCTCCAAATCTGCCTAATATTGTTCCAGGGGACTATATATACATATATATACTTAAAAACACATCAATTAAAAGATTCTCTGGAGCCTCATTAAAGAGGACTGTATGTAGTTCTCTGCTAAGTTACAGAGAGTTAAGACCTGGTGGCACAGAGGTTAAGAGATATGATGGGGTATGGCTGCTAACCAAAAGGTTGGCAGTTCAAATCAACCAGCTGCTCCTTGGAAACTCTATGGGGCAGTTCTACTCTGTCCTATAGGGTCCCTATGAGTTGGAATTGATTTGATGGCAATGGGTTTTTTTGGTACATCTCTCCCAAATGAAGAAAGCCGCTGGTCCTACTTGGACAATTCAATCAATTAAAAGACTCAAACTAAAATTAAAAAATTGTCAGGATAAGAAAAAGATGAAATCTGGTGTGGACAACTCATCCCAAGATCTAGGACCAGGCCTGTAAACCCTTTATTCCCAAACACCAGACCACATATATATACAATTCTTAGACTTTCCATATTTCTTTTTCTAGTATTTGCTGTTCTTTTGTCTTGTATGCCTTTAAGATTATAGTTAAGTTACAAGTCTGCGGACTAATAACTTTCCCTTGGTAAATGAATGTTATTGAAATTATTGCTTTGCAACTAACTCTCATTGTTTTTAAAGTAGCTTTGTTCTATCAATTAGGTTTTACCAATTGATAAGACATTTGTATAGGTAAACCTTTCCATGTGTTTTAACCTAAAAACTTGTATTTTTCTTAATTAGTATTTTAAAAATCATTAAATTATTTGTCACACTCATTCTTGTTTACTCATACATGCCCTTATTTAAGGGACCCTATTTTAGTTTCTAGGTTATTTGTATGTTAATTTCTCCTGTTTATTTCTTCTAGACAATTTTTCTCCATTATAAAGCCTTTTTAAGTTCTTTGTTACCTTGCCTCTTAATAACTACTGAGGTCTGAAAAGATAATGCTTTTGTCAAATTAGCTCAGTCAGTAGCAAAAACTTCCTGTTGTTCCTGGATAAACAGCACCAGTAAAGTAAAGGAAGATATACACAAAATACATCAAGAAGCAGTATGGCTACATCCAGTCCTCCCAATCCAGATGTCATCAGTATCTGGCCTGTTTAGTTAACTTCCACAAGGGATAGGACCGTGGTTATGAACATTATTGCAAATTGGAATAACTGTGTTAATAACTGTTGTAATCATTGTTGGCATGGTCAAATGTATTATGAAATGTGTAGCCAAGGTCAGGCAAACAAATGTTCCAAAACAACTAATGCATATTGATTCTGGACACTTTTGTAACACAGTAGGTGGGTCCTGCACTTTGAACTAGTTTTCCTGAAAAGGTCAAGTCGTTCTTTCTCAATTCAGCTTTTGTCTCCAATAGATATATCCTGAATCTGCACAATATGGTGAAAATGAACACAGAGTATGGTGAAGAACCAGACAGTATCTGGCAGAGATTACAGGTGCATAGTGAAGAACCAGATGGTACCCAGCAGAGAGTACAGACAATAAACCTGAACAGTAAAACCCAACAACCATAAATTTAAAGACTTAAAACTTATAGACTGCCATCTAGGAAAGCAAAGTCCATGCTGAAGATAATGTAAGGCCAGAAGCAGAGTCCATGCTGAATATAATATAAGGCCATACAAAAGACAGTGACAGTGTGATCAAAGGATATTCAGCTGAAATCCTTGAGTGAAAGGAGGGACTGACGTGGAGAGTGGAAACCTCCTAAATCTTACAGGGCTTGGCCACAGTAAGGAAAGCTAGGATAAGGTCCAATTTCCCTTTCCTCTAGTTATGTGATAGAAAAACTGGCACACAGCTTTCTCCGTTAGTTAATAAATAAGCGTACCTAAGTAAAACAAAGAAGGAAATGCTCCATGACTTATGTTATCTAAGTTAAAGGTAGTTATAAGACAATGCCAGAACCCCCAACCTTTTAAACACTACTGCTCTTGAAGTTGTAAAGGATTTCATTTTACTTGGATCCACAATCAACACCCAAGGAAGCAGCAGTCAAGAAATCAAATGACCCATTGCATTGGGCAAATCTGCTGCAAAAGATCTGTTTAAAGTGTTAAAAAGCAAAGATACCACTTTAAGGACTAAGGTGTGCCTGACTCAAGCCATGGTATTTTCAATCGCTTCATATGCGTGTGAAAGCTCGACAATGAATAAGGAAGACTGAAGAATTGATGCCTGTGAATTATGGTGCTGGCAAAGAATACTGAATATACCACGGACTGCCAGAAGAACAAACAAATGTGTCTTGAAAGAAGTACAACCAGAATGCTCCTCAGAAGCAAGGATGGCGAGACTGTCTCATGTACTTTGGACACGTTATCAGGAGGGACCAGTCCCTGGAGAAGAACATCCTGCTTTCTAGAGTAGAGGGTCAGCAAAAAAAAAAAGGAAGACCCTCGACGAGATGGATTACCACAGTGGCTGCAACAATGGGTTCAAACAAAATTGGGCAGTGTTTTGTTCTGCTGTACGTACGGTTGCTATGAGTCAGAAATGACTTGATGGCATTTAACAACAACAACTCTTGAAAATAATTCAAATTTTAACAGTCAGTACTTCTGACCACCTACATTTTTAGAGTATTATACCATGCAAAAAAAGGTCATCCTCTTTTTTAATACCTGCCATTGGAAAAAAAATCACTTATTTACATTTCATTTGGGTTCTAGTTTTGAGAAAACATATTAAATCAATATTCTTTATTTATTTAAAAATAACTTTATATATTACAGACTCTGTAGAAGCTGATTTATACCATTTCTAAAAGTCTGCTCTCAAAGACCTAGGTTTTTGGTATAAAAAAGGATTAAGATTAAATAGAAAATCTCCATTTTTCAACCATCGCAGTAATAATTAATTCATCCAAGAAACACCAACAGACACCAAAACTATAGGGTGAAGTATGAGAAATAGTATATTTACAGAGTCTCAAAGTACCTCCTTCAATCAAAATACTTACTGATTAGAAATATAAATCAAAAATACTTATTAGCGTCAAAGGGTAAAATAATAACTTTATAATGGATAGACCTTAATCAAGTGATCAAGGCATGGGACATTACCAATATGGAACAAACCAAAATCAAGTTCCACTTAAGATGATGCAATAAGAACACATCAATCCTTCTGGGATATTCCTGCCAAAAAACTGTGCAACTTGAAGAACTATCAGACAAACCCAAATTGAGGCATAGTCGACAAAATAACTGACTTGTAATCTTCAAAAATATTAGTTATAAAAGTCAAAAAAATGCTCAAGAGCTGCTCCGGTTTGAAGGAGGCTGCACCAGGATATCGACAGGGAACTGCCAGAAATTCAGGCCAGATTCAGAAGAGGACATGGAACAAGGGATATCACTGCCGATGTCAGATAGATCCTGGCTGAAAGCAGAGAATATCAGAAAAATGTTCACCTGTGTATTACTGACTATGCAAAGGCATTCGACTGTGTGGATCATGACAAATTATGGATAACATTGTGAAGAACGGGAATTCCAGAACACTTAATTGTGCTCATGAGGGCCCTGTACATAGATCAAGAGGCAGTTGTTTGCACAGAACAAGGGGATACTGTGTGGTTTAAAATCAGGAAAGGTGTTCATCACAGGTGTATACTTTCACCATACCTATTCAACCTGTATGCTGAGCAAATAATCTGAGAAGCTGGACTATATGAAGAACGGGGCATCAGGACTGGAGGAAGATTCATTAACAACCTCTGTTATACAGATGACACAACCTTGCTTGCTGAAAGTGAAGAGGATTTGAAGCATTTACTGATGAAGATCAAAGACCACAGCCTTCAGTATGGATTACATCTCAACATAAAGAAAACAAAAATCCTCACAACTCACCAATGAGCAACATCATGATAAATGGAGAAAAGACTGAAGTTGTCAAGGATTTCATTTTACTTAGATCCACAATCAACAGCCACGGAAGCAGCAGTCAAGAAATCAAATGACGCATTGCACTGGGCAAATCTACTGCAAAAGACTTCTTTAAAGTATTAAAAAGCAAAGATGTCACCTTGAAGACTAAGGTGCGCCAGACCCAAGCCATGGTGTTTTCAATCGCCTTATACACATGCTAGGGCTGGACGATGAATGAGGAAGACCAAAGAAGAACTGACGTCTTTGAACTGTAGTGCTGGCGAAGAATACTGGATATGCCACGGACTTCCAAAAGAACGAACAAATCTGTCTTGGAAGAAGTACAACCACAATGCTCCTTAGAAGCAAGGATGGTGAGACTACATCTTACATACTTTGGACATGTCAGGAGGGATCACTTCCTGAATGACATCGTGCTTGGTAAAGTACAGGGTCAGTGAAAAAGAGGAAGACCGTCAATGAAATGGATTGACACAGTGTCTGCAACAATGGGCTCAAGCATAAGAACTATTGTGAGCATGGTGCAGGACCGGGCAGTGGTTCGTTCTGTGGTACACAGGGTCACTATGAGTCAGAACCGACTCGACGGCCCCTAATAACAACAAAGAATTATGACAACTAAATCCAATTCATATTAGATCCTCCCCTGCCCCTCAACATTAGATCTTTTTGATAAAAGGCAAAACTTGGTGATATGTGCTTGTTTGTAGAAATAGACAGCAGAAGATATAGGGAGATTGGGCACCGTGTAGACAACTGATTCTCAAAAAGGAAAAAAAAAAAAACCTCTTTGCACTATTCTTACAAAACAGAATAAAATTTAGATAAACGTCAAGTTGCAAAGTCTGTATTAGATATTTTTACCATCTTTGACTCTAGTTTCACTTTCTTCCAGGCTTGAAAAGAAAGATTTTAAAACTAATCCTTATTGCGACCTGTTTGGTATTCTTGATTCCTAGATTCCATTGGGGTTGGAAGAGCCTAAGATTTATCGAAATTTTCAGGTGTATCACCAAGATTAGAGGTCTAGGTCTAGGAAGGAGGCAAATAATTTAAGAAAAATTGGAACCTTCTATCATTAGGGGTATCCTCTGAATGTACACATAAACAGATCTCTAGCAAATTTAAAATAAGTGCTTTCCAGAAGATGACAGCAAACAATATGTAGTAACAAAAATTGTTATTCCTTCCAGAAAACAAACATACCTAAAAACCCATAATGCCACAAACAGATAAAACTAGTTTTTAATTATACTATTTCTTTAATTTCTTCATTGCAATAATTTAGAATGTACCAATTTAGGGGAAAAAAGTAGGTATTCATATATTAAAGTAAGCAATGGTGGCACAGTGGTTAAGACCTCAGGATGCTAACCAAAATGTCGGTAGTTCAAATTCACCAGTCACTCCTAGGAAATCCTATGGGGCAGTTCTACTCTGTCCCAGGGGTCACTACGACTTGGAATTGACTCAATGCCAACAGGTTTGGTTTGGTTTTTAATGAAATATTTGCAATAGCTACAAGGATATTCTTCAACACACTATCTGTTGTTAAGAATCTCTTGGGGTAGAAGCAGAGAATGCAATAAAGAGATAAGAATTCCTATATACTCTCTGAGTGGCACAAATGGTTAAGAGTTTGACTATTAGCCAAACGGTTGGCAGTTCAAAACCATCCAGAGGCACCTTGGAAGACAGACTTGGCAATCTGCTTCCAAAAGGTTACAGACTTGAAACTCCTATGGAGCAGTTTTACGCTGCACACATATGGGCCCACCATGAGTCAGAATCAACTCAATGGCAACTAACAACATCCAAAACCTAAATAAGGCTCTCATAATTTGTTTTTAAAAACCCTAAGGATCCTTTTAAGTTCTATAAATACCACTTGTACAGAATAGTTAACATAGCAGGCCTGAGACTGCTGTCCTTAGAAAGGCCTGCTTGTAAAGTTGGTCCGTGGTTGGCATCTGGGAATTTGACTTTTTGAGGAGGGGGGAGGGGCTCCCATCATTCTCACCACATAATAGACACTCACAGTGCCTGAACTGTTTATATAAACAGTGCAGTTTATGCAGAACATCACTTTTCTTCTGGAAATCTGGCAGTTTGTAATTCATGAAGCAGAGGGTGACTAAATGACTAACTCCTAGTAAAACCTCTGGACTCAAGGCTCAGGTACCTTTCCCTGGCTGGTAACATTCCAAATGCACTGGTTGGAAAAGTGCATTGTGTGTGACTCCACTGGGAGAGGACTCTTGGAAGCTTGTTCCTGGTTTCCTCTAGACTTTGCCTCATGTGCCTTTTCCCTTTCCTGATCTTGACTTGTGCATTTTCACCGTTAATAAATCATAGCTGTGAGTACAACTATATGCTGAGTCCTGGACATCCTCCTAGTGAATCGCTGAACTTGGAGCTGGTCTTGGAGATCCCAATGCACTATTTTAATTTATAAAATTACTTTCAATACAGCTCCAAATATTTCAAGTACAATGTTATAACATACATTAGCAATTAATAACTCTAAGATGCAAACAGCTTAAATTAAGTCCTATATCGCAAAAACATGTAACTATTTACTTTTTGGATCACTGGAGTGATGATATTCAGAAGATTATGTGACATTCATTTTCCCAAAGTTCAAGTTCACAATTTTAACTGCAAATAGGGTTGAGATTTTAGTACCTGGCTTGTAGATATTATCTGTATATACCTAAATATTTTTAATTCCCTCAAAAATGAAAGGAACCCCATCCTCATTCTTAAAAACAAAAGAACAAACAAATTCAAATACAAGCCCTAACAGTTTATTCCCCAATACAATTTAGGTAGTGCTTAAAAGTGACACATTCTTACCATGTGGAGTGATTGTCTGCACAGGCTTGGTAGGTGACCGCACATTCCATATAGTCAAGGTGCCATCTGAATGACTGCAAATGAACTGTTTTCCTTCATGATGCCAAGCAACAGAGTGGATAGCCTACAGAAGAGGGGTGAAGAATTCCATTTTTAAAAACAAAAATTTATTCAAACACCAAACTATTTACAACTGGTTTATAATTTTTATTTTAAACTTTTTCATATTTTCCAAGCAGAAGTAAATATGTTAACTTTACATTTCCATAATTATCAGGCCTCTTGCAAACAAAAGAAATTTAATTCGAAATTGGCACTGCTTTCTTTTTACTTTTGTTATTCCTCAAGCCAGCATAAGAAGGATATGATAGCAATATACGTACTATTGACAAGTACATGAAAACAAAATGTATTCTTGTAGTTTCTCTGAATAAACCATACCTAAATATAAACTATCAAGTAGTTACAAAGAACACATCATTAGAAAATTGGCTGCACTGAGAGATTAAAACAATATTTCTAAAATTAACTAACATTGTAAGAAGACAAAAACGTAGATTTGCAGGTAAAATCAATTAAAAATACGGAAGGTTGAACTTCAAGACATCCTATCCCCTCCCACACAGTAATGATTGAAGTAATTTCTAGAAATTAGAGGAGACCCTCTTTTGGCTAGAAAATTATTTTATACCTCTGAACCACTTAAAAAAAAAAAAAGGCATTTGTACTTTTTCTTAAGTCTTCTTGAGAAACTGATGCAGACATTTATGTAAACCAAGTGGGAACAGCAAATCTCACAAACCAGATCTGTCATGCTCAGAATGAGAAGCAAAGTGGGTTAGGGGCAAACATGAATAGTTGATGGGAGAAGATCTGAGGTGTAAAGTAGGACACATAACCTGAGATTAAGAAATTTTGTATGCAGGTGGGCTTGTGTATTTTTCAAAGGAGAGAATAGTTTCCAGTAGATTCTTAAAAAGTTACTTGATAAAAAAAAAAAAAAAAATCTGAACTATAGACACAGATGAATAAGAGGAATAAGAGGACCAGGCAGTGTGAGAGATAAAAGGCAGAATGAATGGAAGATAGAAGAATATAATGAGTGACAGATGCAAAAGTTGTGGAGGAACAAAAATAATTCAGGATAGACAACGTGAAGACTAGAAAGAAGGGGAGATGAGACAGCCACTGGCAAAAGCTCTAACGAAGCAGTATATACAATTCTACATGTTTTTTAAAATATGCAATGTCGGACAAGAAATCACAACCATAATAAAGGTCTTGAGCTAGTTAATGGATTAAAAGAGTGTGGCATCAATATTTTCATCTTTAATACAATTTTTAAAAAACAAATGCACTGCTTACTATGACACATACAAAAAGTTTAGTGTCTATTACTAGGTTTTGGTAAAAGTAGTACCTATGATGTTTTGTGCTTTTCTTATCAAATAAGAGGGCTATCTTGACAGACAATTCTCTGGAAAGATAGAGCCGGCTAGCTATTCACCTATCAAATTTTGCACTCACTAACTCAAAAAGGTAGGTTTTGCGAACAAATCAGTATTATTAGAATCACTTCACAGTAAAAGTTATATATAAATCTTAGTCCAGCTGCTCTTATGTTACACATCATTAACAATATTTAGTGAAATTATACCAAAAATAAATTTTCTCCTAGAAAATAAGATAAACATTTATCTTAACATTCTATTCAAAAGCAACACTGATTCTTAGCACAATTTTTATATATACTGTTGCTAGAACACTTAGAAAACTGTCAAAAAAAATTTATAATGCAGACTTTTATTTCAAATTATAATGCTTACAAATATATGGAAAGGAAATATTGAAAATATTCTATAATTTTATTATTCTCATGTAATCAAATAACAAAGCGAATGTTATAACATTCAATGAATTCTTTCCTGTATACATGAATAATACATTAAATTGTGCAGTTTTTGCCCTAATATTTTAACTAGCAATTAGTTCCAATACAGAAGGCAAATAATAGTAATACTGTATTATTGAACAAGATAATTATTGAATTATACATTTTATAAGATAGTTGATTAAAAAAAGTATCACATATTGGATATTAAACAATTCATAGCTTCTCTCTCTCTAGTTAAAGATTTTAAACGTAAGTTCAAATACTACCATTTTCAGTAAAAATAAAACTCAAGAGAACTTTCTGAAGTCTTGATTTTTGATAATTTTGAAATTAGATGTTTTGGAAATGTCACCTAATTATTATTTTTTTAAAGTATTGTTTTATCTTTGGTGGATGTGTGTGAAAGAGAAAATAAGCAGAAAATCAGCTGTCTTAAAAGTAAGCACCAGTCTAAACTTGGAAGAAAAAGATCTTAAAGGTGTAAATACTTTGATTAATATCTGTAGTGCTAAAAAATATTTCTTTAAAGCTGTTACTGATTCCAACACTGTGAGTTACAAACATAACTTATGTCAACATTCTTTTAAAAAAGGCTTTGACAGTCTTGAGATACAAATATACTCAAAGGTCTAGCAACGCAAAACTTTTCCTTTTTATTTTACTACCCATATTTCTATCAGTTGCTTCTCAGTTTATTAGGAAAAAACAAAAAAAAATTCAAAAGGCACTGATAAAGGACCCTACACATATGACAAAGAATAATCCTTAAATAAAGATGTTTGCATGTATATTAAATTATCTTAAAATATATTTTTGTATTTATATTTGGTATTTGACTTCTGCAACCACTTTGATTATTTTAAAAAGAATACTGATATTTTATTACCAGTTATAGTCTAAAAAACTGAGGAGATATAATTTTCTACATAGACTGAAATATTATATGCAGAAAACATCTATAGAAAATTAAGAATACCACTCACATATGCTCAAAAACTATCATTTAGACATAACCAGGGCAGAGGAAAGTTTACCAATTTGCAATCTGTGATTACAAAGCAACAAAAGCTTAATGAATATACAAAGATGGATTTCTGTTCCCATTATTCCCACTCATCCATATCACCCCTACAAAAAGGAAACTGTCATGGATTGAACTGTGTCCCCAAAAAATATGTGTATCAATTTGGCTAGACCATGATTCGCAGTATTGTGTGACACCCACCATTTTGTCATCTGATGTGATTTTCCTATGTGTTGTAAATCCTATCTCTATAATGTTGATGAGATGGGATTAACAGCTGTTATGTTAATGGGGCAGTACTCAAACTACAAGATTGAATTGTGTCTTGAGCCAATCTCTTTTGAGACATAAAAGAGAGAAGCGAGCACAGAGACATGGGGACCTCATACCACCAAGAAACAAGAGCCACGAGAATAAGCGCATCCTTTGGACCCAGCGTCCCTGCGCTGAGAAGCACTTCGACTGGGGAAAACTGATGACAAGGACCTTCCTCCAGAGCCAACAGAGAAACACTTTCCCTGGAGCTGGTAACCTGAATTTGGACTTTGGCCTACTAGATTGTGAGAAAATAAACTTCTGTTGTTGAAGCCATCCACTTGTGGTATTTCTGTTATAGCAGCACTAGATAACTAAGACAGAGACTAAATAAACAATCAAAACTGTACCAAATAGAAGTAAATTGTTTCTAAGGAGAAATCTGTTGTCATTTGTATCTTTCTCTGTACAGAATGTGCTTTTTTCCTCTGGTTGTTTTTAAGATTTTCTTTATAACTGGTTTTAAGCAACAGAATTATAACGTGCTTTTGTGTAATTTCCTTCATGTTTCTTTGGCTAAGGGTTATTTGAGCTTCTTGGATCTCTGCGTTTATAGTTTTCAGCAAATTTGGAAATTTTTTGGCAATCATTTCTTCAAATATATTTTCTATCCACCCTCCCCATTCTGGGACTCCAATTACATGTATATTAATTAGTCTGCTTGAAGTTGTACCATAGATCACTGATACACTGTTTATTTTCTTTTTTCCTGTTTCATATTGAATAATTTTAATTGCAATGTCTTCAAGTTCATTAATCTTTTCTTCCATAATATCTAATCTTCTGGTTATCTCATTCAGAATATTTTTCATCTCAGACATTTTATTTTTCATCTCTAGAAGTTCCACTTGTGTACGTTTTTAAGTCTTCCATGTCTTTCCTCAACATGCTTATGTTTTTGTCTATCTTCTTCAGCATATGAAATCTATTTGATACTATCGGTTTTAATATCCTTGTCTACTAATTCTCAGAAGTCCTGGTGGTGCAGTGGTTAAAGTGCTCAGCTGCTAACCAAAAGGTCAGCAGTTCAAACTCACCAGCCACTCCCCAGGAGAAGATGTGGCAGTCTGCTTCTGTAAAGATTTATAGTCTTGGAAACTCTAAGGGCAGTTCTACTCTGTCCTATAGGGTTGCTGCGAGTCGGAATCAACCTGATGGCAGTGGGTTTGGTTTTCCGATTTTCTATTAATTCTACCATCTGTGTCACTTCCAAGTCTGTTTATATTGACTGCATTTTTTCCTCATTAACCTACTGCCATTGAGGCTATTCCAACTCATGTCAACCCCATGTGTACGACAGTGGGACTGTGATCCACAGGGTTCTCAATGAGTAATTTTTGGGAAGCAGATTATCAGGCCTTTCCTCCAAGGCACCTCTCAGTAGACTAGAACCTCCAATCTTTCAGTGAGCAACAGAGCACATTAACCATTCATACCACCTAGGGACTCCTTCTACTCATTATGAGTCATATTTTCTGGCTTCTTTGCATGCTTCCTTTTTTTTTTATTTGACAGGGGTGGCAAGGAGATTTTATCTTTTGAGCTATGAGAATGTTATCCATTATAAAAAAATTTTTCGAGTTACTGCAATCACAAAGCTTGCCTAAACTAAAATCACCAATTAAGTCGAGAAGCTGCTTTGAATGACAAAAAAATGACAACTTTTGATTAGCAAAACTAACATCATTACCTCATCATATGTGTATCTGTAGTCAGCCTTCTTTGATTTGAGGTCCCATAAGACTACTGTTCCAGATTCAAACCCAATCAAAAGCTGTGATAAAAGAAAAAGCCACATTACCTAGGAATGACAACAATTATATGAAACACTTATTTGTTGACAATAAAGATAACTATTGTCATTCATATGGTTCAAGTATAAACTTATAATTAAACATTTTTGGAACCAACTCGACGGCAACAGGTGTTTTTTAAATTAAAAATTACTAATAACATAGATGACAACTGAGAACATTGCAAATTTATATGCCTTTGACAATTAGGGACTCAACGTACATCATGAAACTGATTTTTGAAAAGGAAAACAGTACTATTCACCTTTATTAACTAATATATATAATAAAATATTAATAAAACTTAACATTTGTATATGCTTTAGAGATTACAAACTTTGCTAGTTCAACACATTATCTGGCAATATCAAGATGGAAGGAAAGTCTTCATTTATCTCACCATGCCTCCCACCCAAAGGCTTGGATTTTACACAAGTATCTTTCATAAGAAAAAAAATAAGGGAGGGTATAGGTTACTGTCACTTGTTTCATATTCAGTTTCTTTCAAAATATATAATTCTAATATTGTGAGTTAATTCCAGCAGTCCAGTTATCCTTTTGTTTTCCCAGTAAGGCAAACTAAGAGAACAGTATTAAACAATATACAGGCAAGATCTCTCCCACCAGTTGAAAAAAGTAAAACCTAAGTAAACACCCTCACAAAATCCAGAAGTTTCACTCAACTGATTTCTAATAGTGATTACAAGTTTCCCAGCATTTACTTAATCATAAAATTACACAGGTAGAAAAATATCATTATTAAACTGAAAACTTCCTGAAAGATTGGCTTGAATTCAGTAATAGATTCATGGGAAAGAAAATTTTGATTCCTAACTGTGTCAACTAACATTTAACTTACAGCTAAAAAAAACCTAGTTGCTGTTGATTCTGACTCATGGCAACCCCATGTGTTTCAGAGTAGAACTGCGTTCACAGGGTTTTCAATGACTATGACCTTTGGGGGAAACCCTGGTGGTGTAGTGGTTAAGTGCTACAGCTGCTAATCAAAAGGTTGGCAGTTTGAATCCACCAGGCGCTCCTTGGAAACTCTATGGGCAGTTCTACACTGTCCTATAGGTTTACCACTAGTCGGACTCGACAGCAACAGGTTTTTTGGTTTTATGACCTTTTGGAAGTAGATCACCAGGTCTTTCTTCTGAGATGCCTCTGGGTGGATTCAAATTGCCAATCTTTCTGTTAATAGCCAAGCACTAAACTGTTTGCATCACCCAGGGACTCCACATAAGTTAACAATAGCTAGGTACTGACTGTGTGAAACTGGCTTCAAAGTACTAAAAACTAAATGTAATTAGCACAAGATGGTCTAAAATATTATATTCAATAAATTATATTTTTAAAAATCTCTATTAATTTGAGATGTTTATGAGGAAAAATTTAGGGAGGATGAGATATAAAAACAACTCTAACATAAGGCAGTATGTGATGAGCACCATAAAAATTGTATAACTAAAGTATTAAAAAGAATTCACAAGAAAAGAAAATATTTTTGGTTCGTATTATCAGAAAAGCTGGGAAAATATTCTGAATAAGTCAAATACAAATAACTTTTAATAATATTTATTTTACTTATTTTTAACTATTTTTGGTTATATAAAATAGTTAATAATTCTAATTCTTCTACTTGAGTATATAAGATATATAATCTCTGTTAGGAACCTCAATTGTGGAGGTTAAGTGTTCTCCTAGAATAGTTCACATATGTAAAAAAAATAAAAGGTCTACCTTTCCCTCATCCATTGGATTATCACTTATATGGACAACAGGTCCTGGGTGAGATTTAGATGACCTAAAAAAGAAAACGTTAATAAGCTGTTTTCCTCAATTAAAAATGTCAATACAACTATATATTCATTACAATAAGAATAAATGAAAATAAAAATATATTTATGAAGGATGAAAGCACTTCAGTAAGTGATCAATAATGGGTGTATAGTTCTTAATATGTATTAAAATAGCAATAGAGGGAAAAGGTAACTCTCTCGCGTTGATGCAAGCCAGCAAAATTTACAATTAAAAACACTTCCTGTATAGGAAAGAGTCTTCAATTTAGTCAAAGTTTTCAGCCCAGGAAACCTGTTCTTATGGTAGCATTCTCAGAGCTAATATTTTTAAATAAAGCAGCATCTAAAACATTAATATTTCACTCAATTCTAGCCTCCAATGGGGTATGCCATCTTGTTCCACAGCTCACACCAGAAAGAGCAAAAATTCTATTCTATTACTACAATCTACAGCAGTAATGCCACTTATACCTTCTCAGAGAAAAATAAACCTTACAGATAAGAATATAGTTGAATTGATGTCTACAGAGTGTGAATAAGCGTATCTCTATTCTTAACCTCCTAGGGTTGAGAGACCACTCCACTTCATGAGAGCCATCTGTCCATCTGTAAAACTATACAGACACCTGAACTGGGCCTACCCACTAGATGTTATGACAGATCATGAAACTCACACTAAGAAGGGTCTGACTGCATGGTAATAACATCCCCAACACAGTCAGGAAAATAAGGCTTTAAGCACTTTTACAGTTGCACCAACACATTACTTAAAAGACATGCCATAAAATTATCTTTCTGTAAAGAGATATAAACGTCAAAAAAAAAAAACAAAAAAAACACACATATACAGAAAAAGATCCTTAAACTGAAATTTTTATATCTGAACAATATAAAAAGAACTTGTAGAAGAAATAAGATGCAAACATTTTTTAAGACCAAATGAAAAGTTTACACAACACATCCTTAGCATCCTATAGTTAAACCTAGTTTTTGTTAATATTAGCAAAAGAAACCATCCTTGTATCAAAACTAAGTGAAATTAACTTTCAAGCAAATTCTGCAATATGTTATCTTTAGCAAACACTTACATTATGTATTTGTTAATTATTAAATCATATCAAGTAGTGGTTTAGATTAGTATTCTTCAAATACTAGTGGGAACCCATTAGTGAGTCATGAAATCAGTTTACAGACCATGACCAGAATTGAGAGAAAAATAATTACAAGACAAGTGAACAAAAGATGAGGTACTCTGCACCTAGGAAAATGACTGTTTCATTAAACTTGTGTTACAGTTCATATATATATATATATATATATATATATATATATATATATAGCATTAAAATCTACAAACAGCCAATAGGACAATAGTTGAAAGTGAATAATAAATGTGTATTTAATAGTATGAACATCTGACACATATTTTATTTCAACGGATATACTGACAGGCTATTATACAGATATTATATATGGAACTGATACTTTCAGAGACGGAGTATTTGCTCAAACTTACAGTTCAATGGCTTTATTCCACATAATGACGTATCCTGAGAGTGTGAAGGACTCCACATTGACAATATGTATATTACCTCGTTCAGTGCCTACATAGAGCCACTTACTCTGGAAAGGCAGATGGCAAAATGTTACCCTGCAAGAGAAAATACATCCAAAAGGAAATAAGAAAAATGTCTGGTAAATTTTATTAAATGTATTAGAGGGTCAATCATGACACATGTAATTGAGGAAAAGCAAAAACGATATACAGCCATCAGATTTATAAATGTATTGTGATTAATATTTAATTCTGCTAACTCAACTTTTAAGTCAAAAATAAGGCCCTACAGTAAATAGCATGGCATGACGGAAAGATGAGCTTTGAAGTTAGAACGTGTTTCAAACCTCCTGTACTTCACTAACTGTGTAACCTTGGGCATATCAAACTCAACTTTTAAGCCACAAACTATGATCCCAATACCTACATCACCTCTGGAAACTAGTGCATTTCCTAGAAGTCACTAAGCACACTAATCCATCTCAGTATCTGTGCTAAGTATTCTTCCCAGGCAAAGTGCTCCTCCCTCCCCTATTGTTCTTCAACTACCACCTCTCATTCAAATTGATATTCCAATACTTATGTACCTCTATCAGGCTTCCCTTGTACTTTATTTTATTTTTATTTTTTTATATTTTTTATTGTACTTCAGGTGAAGGCTTCCAGAACAAATAGTTTCTCATGAAACAGAAGTACACGTTGTTTTATGACATTGGTTAACAACCCCACAACATATCAACCCTCTAACTTTTCAACCTCTTTTTTTTTTTTTTTGGTGAAAATACATACAGCCAAAGATACACCATTTCAAAAATTTCTACATGCACAGTTCAGTGACATTGACTACACTCTTCGAATTGTGCTGTTATCAGTCACTTAAGATG
>NW_004443938.1:24518886-24544250 GCF_000243295.1 Trichechus manatus latirostris
TTTTGCCTCCTTCTTCAACTGGCAGGGTCAGTCACTCAGATATGGGCAGGGTAGGGCTAGCTGAAGAGGAGTTACTGGCACGGGTTGTTTGTGGCACTTACTACAGCCACCAGAGCGGGTCGGTAATCAGTGCAGGGCAGGTTCCAGTAGGCTGTGCCTTTGCTGTTTGGTGGTGTGATGTCAAGCACACAGTGCAGGTAGGCAGGATGCAGCAGGGAGACTGTTATGTGTGGAGCTAGGATGGATATGGGAGAGAGGAGAGAGGAACAGGAGCCAAAAACATACAAACAAAGAAGAATGCTAGGGGAGCCTGCCGTTGGAGTGGAGAGATGAGAGACTATGAAATGGAGAAAAACAGAAAGGGGAGGAGGAAGAAAAGAAAAGAGTGAATAAATAAAAATCGGAAAGGTTAAAGAACCGCAAAGTTCCCAGGGATACCACCGGTTTAGCTATGAGGTCTGGGGAAGTCGCTCTCAGGTGTTGCAGTACAGCCTGGCTAGAAGGCGTAGAGGTATACAACGCCAGGTATTCAGGGAACAGAAAGAGAAGGAAGATATAGGGAGACGAGAAACTGAACAATGAAGAAAGACAAAAAGGGAAAAAGAGGAAAAAAAAAACAAATTAAAAAAAAACAGAAAGGCCCCCAAAGAAACAGAAAAAAAGAAGAAAACAAAACAAAACAAAACAAAAAAACCAACGTAAAGAGAAATACCCTAAGGGATCCCTCTGCATGTCTGGGGAAGCCGAAGGGGAGTCTCCCTGCCACGCAGCTCAGCCTGGCCAGAAAGGGCTCCCAACTCAGGAAAAGGAAAAGAAAACAAACAATTCAAAACTAACAAATTAACAAAAGCCCCGGGATCCCACCAGCATGGTAGCCCAAACCAGGAAGCTGCTCCACACTCGAACGGAGCTCCGGAGCCCCTCAGGAAGAAGCAAAGATGGCACACGGAGCCAGGTACCTGAGCAAAGGGAGGGGGAGGTGACGAGAGGCAAGTAAGAAATCAAAAGAAGCACAGAAAAAAAGCAACACTAGCAGCCAACAAATGGCACTCAGAGAGCCAGCTAGTGCGGGCTGGTGTTTCTGGACAAGAGACTGTGTCCGTGGCAAGCAGAGGGGGCCGAGTGCAGGTGAAGAAGGGTAGAGAGTGGGAAAGCATATATCACAAATTACCGGAGCTCTGCAGCCCCTCAGGAAGAAGCAAAGATGGCGCACAGAGCGAGGTACTCAAGCGAAAGGAGGGGGAGGTGGGGAGAGGCAAGGAAGAAATAAAAAGAAGCGGAAAAAAAGCAACACCAGCAGCCAACAGTTGGCACTCAGAGAGCCACCTGTTCGGGCGTGTGGAATCCAAGCAGCTGCTGTTTCCCGGTCAAGAGCCCGTGGCTGCGGGAAACAGAGGAGGCCGAGTCGGGGTGAAGAAGGGTAGGGGGTGGGAAAGCGTATATCGCCAATTACTGGTTGTTTTGTCACCCGCTGGAAGCTCTGTGAGGCTGCTTTCTCGTACCCCGTTTGCTGGTCTCTGATAGGAGTCCAAGATGGGGGATCCACGCTGCGTTAGCTGGTAGGGGACCTCTGCATCAATCTCTCCTCACTCTCCGTTCTTTGTCAGTTTTCTCACTCCATTTGGTGCTTGGCTGAGTTCTTTATCTCTTCATTTGATGTTTTAGCGTTTCAGGATTGTTGTATTCTCTGTTCGGCTTAGTTTTTCGAATCTTTGCTGTGGAGGGACGGCATGGTGCTTCTGCCTAGAGCGCCATTTTGCCGGAACTCTCCTTGCCGTATATTTTAGTTAGGGTCTATCTTCCTTTTTATCTTGCAAGCCTCTTGAAGGGCAGAGACTCTCTGTACTCAGACTTAACCAGCATTTTTCAAGTACATTTGAACTATCTCTTCCTATGCCCAGATGACATGGGAGGGAGGTCTTCTTTAAATTATAATAATTTATAACCATGTACTAAACTTTCATTATTGTTCCCCCCAAAATTCAGACATTTTCTACAGCAGCTCATTTGATTTCAAGGTAAAGAATGGAAACTACCTTATGTTTTTTTTTTGCACTTATGGAGCTCTTTCGGTTAGTAGCCAAGCTCTTAACCACTACACCACCAGGGCTCTCAATAAATGTTAGCTAATTATTATTAAAAATAAGTGATATTCTACCAATTAGAAGCTATAGGTAAATTTTACCTATATGAAATAAATAAAAGTAGCAACAGCATGTTGGATATGAAACGAACAATGCAATAAAAATCAGAGAAGCAACTATTTAATTTGAAACATGCCATAAAATTAAAATATAAACATAGCAAAACATTTTCAAAGTTCGTATTTCAAAATAAATAAGCTGAAATAATGACTGGCTGAAAAAACATCAGAAAAATTCAACTTCCCAATCTGTTCCACTGTTTGCAACTCCATTATTCTCCGCTCTATGAAAGCAGTAGCTATAATTTGCTTTTAGTACAATTATATAACCCATCTTTGATTTTATTACTAACAAAATTATTTAAATATCATAACATGCTTACAAAATTTAAACTTATCTCTTTAAGGGCAGAGATTTTAGATTTATCAAATAATAATTTTTACTCCTAGAACAGCAAAAGCGCACAGTAAACTATACTTTAAATATTTAAAGAAATGAAGTAAAAAGAAAATCTTCACTGTTCAGAAATAAAAATGTGAAACTTTTCCCTAGACTCACTTTCTGAATATTAGCCACCATTCAAACATTTTTCCTCAGTCGACTCTACAGCCAACTTACAGTGTTTGAATATTTTAAGCATCCCTATGTTTTTCATAAGTGATAAGAATAAACTACTTAACATTTAATGTTTCAAAAAGGAACTTAAAGTGTTCACTTAACTAACCTGGCACCAAGATTTTAATATGGTCCCTTGAATTTGAGTTTTGCACACTTAAAAAAAAAAAATTAGAAATCATGGGAGTTTAACACCACCAAAGTTAAAAATTACTCTGCTCCATAACTATCTTCATTGTTTAAGTTGGCAGGGGGGAGCCAAATACTGTAGCTTTTATCACAATTAACCCAAGAATCTTAATTAGCAGATTTTAATGGCTCTGAACATGTAGGGATAGTGGGAAAACTAAAATTCTGTGTTGCAACCAAATAAATTAATACCATGACAGTGATATTATGGAAAGGTCAATAAGAAGATGTGGTTCCCCAAAGTATATTACTAGAAAAGCAACTAGATCAACAAGTCCTATCAAGAAATGCAAGATTCCAAATTATGAGCAATAAAATCAGTAGTTAACAAAATTTAACACTGGTGGTTGAGAGAGACTGGACTTGATACACTGTATTTAACAGCATTCTTTCAATGTGTCATATAAACATTAGCTTATTTCCTCATTTATAAAATAAGAATCTTGGCCTTCTTTACTGAGAGCTTAAAGAACAAAACAAAGAATAAGTATATAAGCTTTTACATAATAATTAAAATTCATAATAAAATTATATTATTACTTAAAAGGGGTTATACATTAAAGCACTTAGACTATATGTGTGTATAGTTTTCCTGTATGTGTGTATATACACCCACACCCACACACAGGGAGGAAGACAGAGACAGAAAGAGAAGATAAAGAGGTTTGTTGCTATTATTTAACGACTCTAAGGAAGGGATCCAAGATAGAAATCTGATATTTTTCAGTAAAATCTGTCATGAAACTAATGGCACTGGATAACCTTGGGACAAACAGATTTCAAACTTAAAGAGTTCAGACCAATAGATGTGAAAAATACATTGAAATAAGTAGAAATTTCAACAAAAACTAAGTATCACATGTGGTAATTCATAGTACTCCAGTGAATCTCACCTCCCTCCCTATATCTGCACCCTTGTTTAGTCCCCTCCCATACTGACTCTAGTACTGACCATGTGACTTGCATTGGCCAATGGAGCATTAGCAACCATGTTACAAGTAAAGGTTTGAAAAGCATTTGCACCCTGGGGCTTACTCTCTTTCTTATGCTTTTGGAACCAAGGCGCCATGGGATGAAGCCTAGACTAGCCTGCTTGAGTCACTGACTCAGCCCACAGCCATCGTCAACTACCAGACATGTGAGTGAAGCAAGCTAGATTACCAAACCCAGCTGAGCCTCCAGATGACTGCAGCTGTGTAAGTGACTACAGGGAAGCCTGACGCAAATTACTGATCCACAGAATTGTGACCAAACAAAATGGTTACTATTTTAGCCTCTAAGTTTTTGAGATGTTTTGCTATGCAGCAATAGATAATTCATCTATTACATAATATAATACACTCAACTAAAATCTTTTCAGTTGAATATAACTAATAAGGTTATATATTTTAATACTATAATAATGGCATATTAATGTGAACCTGAAAAGGTGCCTTAAAATGGATAAGTTGAGCCAAGAGAGAAAAGTCTGAATGAAACAAATGTATTAGAAATATATATATAACAAAGCTGAATTCCCTCAGCATGTCACTAAATAGAGTTGCATTCTAAATGCCTTTACTTGATCTAAACACAGACATACTTACACATAGTGTTTCTGGGAACATGATAATTCTTATATTTGCTAAAGGGACTTATATATCCTATTAAATATTTAGCCTAGTAGCAGCTTGTCGAACATTATGTAGTAAACAAGCATCAAACTGGAAGATTTTTCTATTACCAACTTTCTCTGACAGAAGAATACATACAGCCTCCTATGTTGAAATTAATCATCTATAAACAAGGGCATAAATACAACATACAGATGATTATAATTTTAGAATTTAATCCATAGAAAGGAATATGAACCAGTAAGCTCATCTATACGCCTATGTAACCATTATATTAGTCTGACATGACAGAAAATATATCATCACTTTTATATTCTCAGCAAATACCACAGTACCATGCACCTAACAAGTGGTCAATGAATATTTGTTAAATCAGCAAATCAACTATAGAAAATGTGTGGATTTATTATGTTAATTAATAAAACAATCATCAGAGTTTCTTGACTTACCCTTCTTCCCCCCATCCTCACGGCCTGGGCCTAATTTAAACAATTATATTGTCATATCCGTACCAACAATAATAGTTATGTTTTTAAAGGCAAGTACAAACACATCATTATCTTCCTTAAAAAACTCTAATGGCTTCCTACCTTCTACCATAATGCTTCTTAGGCAATACTTAGTAACATTCTGTGGTTCATATGTCTGGGAGAAGGAGGCAGAGATATAGTGTGCTAGATTTGGTCAATTGGTACTTAACATCCATTTCCACATCCTTATATATGCCTTCCTGTACCACAGATGCTGGAAAGCTAAAACTTACATTTTCTACTCTCCTATAGCTAGGGTTCAAGATGAGATTAAGTTTCTACTAACTGGATGTGCTTGTCATTTGTGAGGCACAAGTGAGGCAGCAACCATCTTTCTCCTGCTGTTTCTGCTGGCAAGGAGATTCATTCATGGAGACCTGAGTGGTGAGAGACACTTATGGAAGAAGCAGTGGGGACCAGGCACAGTATTCCAAGGTCTAATCATGAGCTTCAAAGGGTGAGAGGCAGTCGTAGTGGCAGAAATAGTAAATGCAGCAGCAGTTTCCTACACCCTGGTTGCAACTATGCCGACATGTTCTAAAACTCAATAGGTCTACACCCTCCCAAACATTTTACAGATACATGCCTGTATTAAATCCCTTTATGCTTACAATTTCTAAAGTAGTGTCCATTCCTGCATTGAACCCTGACTAATATACCAAGAAAATAAATGCACCAAATTTGTAACTTATCTATACAACAGACTATAAAATAAACAAACAAAAACTAAACCCGCTGCCGTCGAGTCCATTCCAACTCATAGTGGCCCTACAGGACAGAGCAGAACTGCCCCATAGGGTTTCCAATGCTGTAATCTTTACAGAAGCAGACTGCCACACCTTTCTCCTGCAGAGCGGCTGGCAGTTCGAACCTTTCAGTTAGCAGCTGAGTGCTTAACCACTGTGCCACCAGGGCTCCATATATGACAGACAGCCTAAAGTGACGAAAAAATACCCATTTATGATATGTCTTACTAAGATAATGTTATTCATTTAATGTGTCAAAGTAGAAAAAAGAATGAGAATCTAACTTTCTTATAGTTGTATAGAAGGCTTTTCATCAGCTAGAACTTTTCTATCTTTCCAAAGTTACCCACTTTGGAGTATACACCCAGCGATATCTAACTAGATACAACTAGATACAACACGTGCAACTGCTTCATGACTTTATGCCTCTGAACATAACAGAAAGTCTCTTTGCCCTCTGTCAATGCAGCAAATCCCTACTAACTCTACAACTCTGTTCATATGGGTTCTACTCTAGCACTTTCACTAAAATTCCCAAAACATACTGATACATCCCTTTTTTCTGGAAAATCTTTAAAATTTCACATAGAAAATTCCAGTACATTCAGCTTATATAATGGTTCCACTGCATTGTAATTTACCATTTCATCTTCCTTAGTCACTTATAACCTCCATGTCTCTTCAGAATTTATCACAGTTTTTGCATGGCCTAGAAACTCAAGGTTTGTCAAATGAATTAACGATAAAGGAAATATGAAAGACAGAGGTATTATTTGGTACATGTCTTAAATTACTTGTACCTTATACCGTCTTGTTATTAAATGAAAATTTAAGTTTGCATTAATAAATATGGAAATGGATTAAAAATAACAGCAGTCAGGTGAAAGCAATTTATAAACCCGCTCAAAGGATCTCCTTTCTACTTGTAGTCCCATATATCTTATCTGATAAACTGTCACAGCTACTTTAGAAAAATCTTCATCACCATCTCTAACCTAGAAATACAATGTACATACTTCACAAAATAAGCTTCAGAGGTCTTTGAAAGCTGTTTTACATTTGTATTGATTTACAGGTAGTCCCTGGTTATGAACATCCAACTTATGTACAACTACAACTGGTTGGCCTTAACAAAGAGAAATTTACTCTCTCATAGTTTGTTGTTGTTGTTGCTGGTGGTGCCATCAAGTTGCTTCAGACTCACAACGACCCTATTTACAACAGAACGAAACACTGCCTGGTCCTGCGCCATCCTCACAATCAATGTTATGGCTGAGGGCATTTTTGCAGCCAGTGTCAATCAGTCTCATTAAGGTTTTCCTCTTTTTCGCTGACACTCTACCAAGCATGATGTCTTTCTCCAAGGACTGATCCCTCCTGGTAACATGTCCAAAAAATGTGAGACAAAGTCTCATCATCCTCCCTTCTAAGGAGCATTCTGGCTGTACTTCTTCCAAGACAGATTTGTTTGCTCTTTTGGCAGTCCATGGTATATTCAATATTCTTCACTAATACCATCATTCAAAATCATCAATTATTCTGTGGTCCTCCTTATTCATTGGCCAGTTTTCACATGCATGTGAGGCAACTGAAAAACACCATGGCTTGGGTCAGACGCATCTTAGTATCCAAGGTGACATCTTTGCTTTTTAACACTTTAAAGAGGTCTGTTGCAGCAGATTTGCCCAATGTAATACATCATTTGATTTCCTAACTGCTGCTTCCATGGACGTTGACTGTGGATCCAAGTAAAATGATCCTTGACCACGTCAATCTTTTCTCCGTTTATCATGATGTTGCTTATTGGTGCAGTTGTGAGGATTTTTGTTTTCCTTATGTTTAGATGTAATCCATACTGAAGGCTATACTCTTTGATCTTCATCAGTAAGTGCTTTCAGTCCCCTTCACTTTCAGCAAGCAGGGTTGTATTATCTGCACATCGCAGGTTAATGAGTCTTCCTCCAATCCTGATGCCCTGTTCTTCTTCATATAGTCCAGCTTCTCGGATTATTTGCTCAGCATACGGATTGAATAAGTACGGTGAAAGAATACAAACCTAACACACGTCTTTCCTGACTTTAAACCATGCAGTATCCCCTTGTTCTGTTTGAACAACTGCCTCTTGGTCTATGTACAGGTTCCTCATCAGCACAATTAAGTGTTCTGAAATTCCCATTCTTCGCAATGTTATCCCTAACTTTTTATGATCCACACGGTCGAATGCCTTTGCAGAGTCAATAAAACACAGGTAAACATCTTTCTGGTCTTCTCTGCTTTTAGCCAGGATCCATCTGACATCAGCAATGATACCCCTCATTCCAAGTCTTCTTCTGAATCCAGCTTGATTTCCTGTCAATGTACTGCTGCAACAGCTTTTGAATGACCTTCAGCAAAATTTTATTGACTCTGTCTGATGTAGTGTTTATCAAACCTATTAAGCTTATATTAATGACTACATTTTTAATTCCAAACTCGCTAACAGGGTGCTGTTCAGAGCCTCATACACGACATATACAGACCTGTATACATATAGATCTGTTTTTGTTTTATAACGTCTTGTTCTGTGTTTTTCCCCCCAATAGATGAAAAGCACCTTTCTTGATCATTTTGAAGACCTTACATGTATTTTCATCTCCTTTTCAGGGAGGTATATTTATTTTAAATTTCTTGGGATCTTTCCTAAGATCAATATTTTATAGGCTGTCTTTCCTAAAATTAGTATTCCGTATTATTTAGTAAATACCTTCATTATTAATTTAACAGGATAAAATGATATTCTTTACCTGGTTTAATGTTTTGGCCTTGAATTCTTTCTCCGCAGTGAGTATTTTCATCTCATTTCTTCCATTTTTATATGTCTTATTACATAAAACTGCCAATTTTAACGTTTCAGTCATGAATTGATTTAGGTGTGTTGCTTATAAGCAGCCAAATAAGAATTTTAAAAAATCCAATCTAAATCAAATTATTACCTTCATAGAAATATCAAAGGTGTCTATATAAATTGTTAGAATTATTAAGAGTTTATCAAGGCTGCCAGATGAAGCAATATAAAAAAGAATCAACTGTGTATCTACTCACCAAGAATAGTTAAAAATAAATGCTAAAAAAGATACTATTCATAGGAGCTTTAAAAAAAAAAATGTGTATAGTAATAAAACAAAAGATATGCCAAACCTAAATTAGGAAAATTTTTAAACCTTCTTGAAAGGCATTAAAGAAGCCATAACTGTTTATTTTTGTTACTCTGTAGCATATATACTTTGGTGAAATATACCATATTTGTAAATAGAAAGATACAATATTGTAATCTTGTATACATCTACTACACTAATCTATACAATTAATGCAATTCCTATCTAAATGACTGTGTATTTTTTTGTTTCTGTGTCTTTTAATGGAACTGCACAATTCATTTACACAACAAATATTTATTAAGCCTTATTGTGTGCAATGTTCCACTTGCTAGAGAAAAAGCAGTGAACAGAAAGGTCAGTTTTGGTCTTGTGATGCTTACATGCAGTGGGAGGAGACAAGCAATAAAAAGAAAAACTGGTTTGAAAACATATACAGAGGAGCAAAGGTCTTAGACGATCCTCAAGAATAATTACATGAGAAAACCTGAGAAGCCAGAATTAAGACTTATTATAAAACTATAATAATTAAAAGAGTGTGATACAACAAAGATAGGCATAAAGAAGAACAGAAACTCTATTGCCAGTAACAGCAGGTGCTTACTTAACCATACTAAGCCTCCTAGCCACCACTCATCTGTCAATTTGTCATACTGTGGTGGCATCAGAATTGCAGGACGACTCATTAACAACCTGCGACATGCAGATGACACAACCTTGCTCACTGAAAGCAAAGAGGGCTTGAAGCACTTACTGGTGAAGATCAAAGACTACAGCCTTCAGTATGGATTGCATCTCAACATAAAGAAAACAAAAATTCTTACAACTGGACCAATATCATGATAAATGGAGAAAAGACTGAAGGTGTCAAGGATTTTATTTTACTTAGATACACAATCAACACCCATGGAAGCAGCAATCAAGAAATCAACACATTGCATTGGACAAATCTGCTGCAAAACACCTCTTTAAAGTGTTCAAAAGCAAAGATGTCACTTAGAGGACTAAGGTGCGCCTGACACAAGCCACGGTATTTTCAACTGCCTCATATGCATGTGAAAGCTGGACAATGAATAAGGAAGACTGAAGAACAACTGATGCCTCTGAATTATAGTGCTGGCAAAGAATATTGAATATACCATGGACTGTCAAAAGAATGAACAAATCTGTCTTGGAAGAAGTACAGCCAGAATGCTCCTCAGAAGCAAGGTTGGCGAGATTTCATTTCATGTACTTTGAACATGTTGTCAGGAAGGACTAGTCCCTGGAGAAGGACGTAATGCTTGGTAAAGTAGGTGGTCAGTGAAAAAGAGGAAGACGCTCAATGAGATGAATTGACACAGTGGCTGCAACAATGGGCTCAAATGTAACAACAACTGTGAGGATGGCGCAGGTCTGGGCAGTATTTTGTTCTGTTGTACATGGGGTCACTATGAGTCAGAACCGACTCACCGACACCTAACAATAACACAACAACAAAGCCCCCTAGATATAACAGCTACAGACTGTGGACAAAATATGAAAAGCAACTTTTTGAAGGCACTGAAAAGCAATAAAAATAGGCAGAAACTGTTATGGAGTTGACACTTGAAAGAGGAAAACTGCACAGTGTGAGATTTGCTTCCACGCAGCTGTTCACCTGAGGGTACTCTGGAATCCATGCAGCAGAGGGCAGCTAAACTATGGCAGAAAACCACACTCTTACTGGCTTGAAGCGTCAAAGTTCAAATTTTTAGGCTGGCACAATGGGTGAAAACTGAGAAAGGATATCCTGAGAAGAGGGAGCCAAATAGGGCAGGCAAATTCTGGCTATGAACGCAACTAATCCAGGCTGACCTCTGATATATGTGTGTGGGGAGCAAAGCACAGGGTGCCTGATGGAAAGCAAAAGCTGAAAGGCTAAAATACTGAAATAACTAAAAAGAGACTTCACCTGCTGCCCACTTCAGGATAGGCAGTCTTGAGTGTGAGTCTAGCCAAACAATAACTAGAGGCAAATAACAGAATCACCAGTCTTTACAATGTATCACCCCCAATATCTGCTACTCAATCAAAAATCTATATACATGCAAAGAAACAGAAAAATGTGACCTAGAGTCCAAAGAAAAGACAGTAAAAAATGACTATGAGACACTCTAGATGTTGCAATTACCAGACAAGGACTTAAAAGCAGCTATTAGAAATATATCCATGGGCTTAAAAGAAAAATACCGCTATGATTATTGGGGATTTCAGCAGATTAATGGAAATTATTGAAACAGCCTGAAAACTGAAGTTGGCATTAGTGAAGAAAGAGCTCCAGGAAAAGTCCTCTAGTTCAGGTTCCAGGAGCTGGAAAGCAACCGCATCAGTATTAGTGACTACAGGTATTTAAAACTCTAAGGGAGGGTAATGCTCCTCTGTGATCAGAGAAGCTGTGGTCCCAGGAAGGTAGAACAAGTCCTAGCTGATTTCTTTTTGTCTGTTCTACCAATCTTTAGCTCCAGACATGGGCACAATCACAGGAAATGTGTGGCAGAATGGGTTAAATAATGCCCCAGCTTTCTGGGTGAATGGGGATTAAGATGAGAAGCTTCAAGGAATGAGAAAATCCCAGGAAGATGGCAGAGAAAGAGAAGCTCAGAAAAGCGACCTCTTAATGCTGATTATGACTAATGAGCTCATCCCTGAACTCTGCACTTATGGATCTGATCCTAATCAGTACATCAAAGTCTTTGAAAGCTGAACTGAGACAGACTATCACCAAGTCCTAGATTGGCCACTGGGTGGTGCACAAGACAGATCACAAGCACACTCCAAAAGTTTTGAAAATATAACTGATATTGAAAATAACATCTCACAGAGGGAGGTTGGTAGGAACTTGCTAATATAACATTCTCCATAGAATTTAAGCAAGACCCAGAGTCTCATAACGTAATATTCAAAATGTGCAGAATATAATAAAAAATTACTTGGCGTATGATGAATCAGGAAAATCTCAACATGCACGGAAATAGACAATTAATAGATACTAATGTTGAGATGATAGAGATGTTGCAATTATCTGACAACAACTTGAAAGGAGCTATTATATAAATGCTCCAAGAAGTAAACGCAAACGCTCTTGAAACAAAAGATTCACAGTCTCAGAAAATAAATACAAGGTATAAAGAATTATAAATTTTAGAAATGAAAAAACGAAATAAAAAATCTTACTACATGGGCTCAACAGCAGACTGGAGAGACAGAAAAACAAGCCAGTGAACTTGGAAGTAGATCAAGAGTCAAGAGAAGCTGTCCAGTGACAGACAGAACAAAGACTGATAAGGAAAAAGAGAGAAAGAACAAACCAGAGCTTCAGAGACCTGGGGGACAATACCAAAATGTCTAATATTCATGTCATCAGAGTCCTAGAAGGATAAGAGAAAGACATCAGTGTAGAAGAAATATTTAAAGAAATAATGGCTGAAAGCTTCTCTAGTTTGGGATAAGTATTAACCTACAGATTCAAGAAACTCTGTGAACACCAGCCTGGATAAATCCAAAGAATCGTGCTCCAACATATCATAATCAAACTGCTGAAAACTAAAGACAAAGAAAAACTCTTGAAAGCTGTCACGGAAAAACACATTCCTTACAGAGGAACAATGGTTTAAAGGATGGTGAATTTCTTGTCACAAACTATGAGTCTGAAAAAAGAAGAACATTTTTAAAGACTTGAAAGAAAATTGTCAATTCACAATTCTATAGCCAGCAAATGAAGATAACAATAGTTTCAGAAGAAGAAAATACAAGATAATCCATCGCCAGCATATCTGCTCTAAAACAACTGCTAAAGAAAGTCCTTTCGACAGAAGAGAAATCACACCAGAAGGAAACCTGAAACACTGGGAATAAAGGAAGAACAAAAGAAATAAGTTTGATCACTGGTCACATTTTGAATAATGATATATCAAAATAAAAGCATTAAAAAAAGGCAAGGTCAAGAAACACAAAGAAAGGCTGAGAAACAGCTTCTAATTAAAAGAAAGTAACAAGAAATGGCAGGTAAATGAAATTCATAAACCTGGGCAGGATCCTGAACTAGGGGGAAAAACAGCTATTTGAAAAATTAGAGAAATCTGAATGTGGACTATAGTTTAAATAATAATATTATATTGGTGCTAACTTTTCTTATTTTGAAAACAGTACTACAGTTATGAAAGAGAATGCACTTTTCTTAAATACATACCAAGAATTTAGATGTAAAATAGCACAATGTCTCCAATTTACTTTTACCTGATTAAAAAAACTAATGGAGCTTAACAGAGAGCACAGAATGCAACTCATGCTTCTATGTAAATGTAAAATATAACAAAGCTTGTATTGTGATCATTGGGAAACAAGATGGACTATTCATAAGCAGTATGTGGACAACTGCTTACCCACAAGAAAAAAATAAAATTGGATAAGCACCTCATACCATACCACATACCAAATTCCAAATGGATTTAAGTCTTAAATGTGAAGGTAAAAAATTTTAGCATTGGAAAAAAAAAGCATCTGCATGATTCCAATATAGGAAAGGATTATTTTTAAAACACAAGATTCAAAGTAAATAATTGGATTCATTAAAAATACCATAAAGAGGAAGAATCAAAAAAAACAAAATAACAACATTTTACATTCAAGGAAAAAAAAAAAGAAATTTCTACAAAACAATAAGTCAACAACACAAAAAAATCAGAATGTAGATTATAGATTAGATAACAATATTGTATCAATGTTGAATTCCTCATTTTCCATCATTGTACTGTGGTTATGAAAGAGAATTTCACACATGAGGAAACACAAATGGGCCATATACATATGCACAGGTACTAAACGTCAACAGCAATTAGGGAAATACATACTAAAAATAAATAAGATACTCAAGCAGAATGACAAAGTCAGTCAGTATGAAATATTGATGACAACGTGGAGTAATAAGAAATCTTAAGCAATGCTGGTATCTTGGTCATCTAGTGTTGCTGTAACAGAAATATCACAAGTGGATGGCTTTAACAAAGAGAAGTTTATTCTCTGACAGTCCAATAGGCTAGAAGTTTGAATTCAGGGTGCCGGCTTCAGGGGAAGCCTTTCTCTCTGTGTTGGCTCTGGAGGAAGGTCTTTGTGATGCATCCACCTTCCCTTGGTCTGGGAGCAACTCAGCGTCGGAACCTCAGGTCCAAAGAATGAGCTCTGCTCCCAGCACTGCTTTCTTGGTGGTATGAAGTCCCCAACTCTCTGCTTGCTTCCCTTTCCTTTTACCTCTTTTATATTTCAAAAGAGACTGGCTTAAGACACTATCTTATCTTGTAGATCTCATCAATATAACTGCCACTAATCCATCATAGTGACAGAATATACAACACATAGGGAAATCAGATCAGATGACAATAGGTAGACAATCATACAATGCTGGGAAACATGACCTAGCCAAGTTGACAGATACTTTTGGGGGACACAATTCAATTCATGACAGCTGGTGAGAGTGTAACCTTGGCAATATCTAGTGAAGATGAACAGCTAACTATGGCTCAGCAATTCCATTCCTAGATACGCCCTTAGAGAAACTCTGCCATTTGAATACCAGGAGACAGGTACAACAATGTTCACAGTAATATTGTTTACATTCACGGTAACAATGTTTACATCAAAAAAAATCTAGAAACAATTCAAATGTCCATTAACAGAACTAAAAAACTGTAGTGTATTCATACTATAATTATTCATAGTAGTAGGAAATAAACTATATACAGCAAGGTAGGAAAATGTCAAAACCAATGATGAGCAATACCAAAAAAAAGAAGCAAATCAGAATAATGTAGTATGACTTCATTTATATAAAATTTAAAAATTAATAAATGCAAATCACATCTTGTTTAGAAATGCATGCATAGATAGAAAAACTATGATAAAAAGGAAGGAATACATGAGAGTAACGAGGTACAGGAGTCCAGTGACAGGGCCCGGAAAGCAGAAGGGGAGTAGGAAGCTGATGATAGGGAACACAAAGTAGAGTAAGGATATTGTTGATGTGTTGTGAGATTGTTAACCATTGTCATAGGGCAACATTTGTAGTAACTGTTAAATGGGAGACTATTTTGTCCTGTAAGCCTTCATCTTAAGTGAGAATAACAGCACAATTAGAAGAGCGTAGTCAATGTCACTTAAATGTGTATGTAAAAAACAAAAATTTTTGAAATGGCGTATCTTTGGCTATGTGCATTTTTGCAAAAAAAAAAAAAAAAAGTTGAGAATTTAGAGGGTTAAAATGTTGTGGGGTTGTTAACCAATGTCATAAAATAGCATGTGTGTTACTGTTATATGAGAAACTATCTGTTCTGTAAGCCTTCACCTGAAGTACAATAAAATATTTAAAAAAATAAAAAAAATAAAAAAAAAAAAAGGAAGGAATAATTAACAACAAAATTCAAAACGGTAGTAATATTTATGGGGCTAGCATGGAGTTGGATTTGAGGACAGAGACACAGGGTCTCCAAAGACACCGATAATGTTCTTGTCGATTAGCTGAGTGCCTTTTGATTATTTAAATTGTACATATAAGCCATATACATTATTCGTATGTGTGACATAATTTAAAAAAAAAACTATCAAAAGCATATCTTTTATTAAAAATAAATAAATAAATAAAAAACAGTTGCCACCAAGTTAATTCCGAATCATGGTGGCCCCATGTGTGTCAGAGTAGACCTGTGCTCCATAGGGTTTTCAATGGCTGATTTTTCAGAAGTATACTGCCAGGCCTTTCTTACAAGGTATCTCTTAATGGACTTGAATCTCCAACCTTTAGGTTAACAGCTGGGCCTAGGGACTCCACATCTTTTGTTAAAAACAAAATCAAACCATTGCCACTGAGTCGATTCCAACTCACAGCCACCCTACAGGACATAGTAGAACTGCCCCATAGGGTCTCCAAGGAGCAGCTGTTGGATTCGAACTGCCAACCTTTTGGTTAGGAGCCGAACACTTAACTACTGCATCACCAGGGCTCCATATCTTCTTTTTGGGGAAGGCTAACTGAATATATTGCCACTATTTATATGCTTTTTGGTCAAGTGTATGATCTCTTGCTGTTTTCATTACTATCTGTCTTTTACTCTAAAAGATCACAATGTAGTTTGATTTTAATTTCTGAAGTAATTTGTTAAAAATAAATCTTGCCTTTAATTCAACTAGAAGTCTCCTGTAGCAAATACATACTTATACCTGTATTTCTCAAAGTGCCCAAGATCATGAATACATAATCATGGTTATGTATCCCCTCCTTCCATATAATCTTTTTATACCTGAGGAACACTGTGAGGCATCTATACCAGTCTGTCTCTTCCATTCTTCTTAATGAGAATTTCTTAGTTATTATCATAACTTTATTCTAGGAAGTTATCTAACACTTCCTGACCATCTTTCCTTTTAGTCTCAAGGCCATCAAATCATAACTGTTTTTCCTCTGAACATTAAGAGAATTTTTTTTTCTTTTTAAATTTTGTCTGAGTATTTACCTGGAATTCTCAAGGTTATTCATCATTTCCATATCACCAACCAGTTCTCTTTGTAGATTAGAATGAGGTTCAGAATAGTTGATCCCCTCCTGCCTGCCTTTCGAACAGGCCTGGATATCATTCCGTTCTTGTGTTCTAGTCCTGAATTTCATCCTCCCAAATCGCTCTCATTTCTAATGCTTGTATACTTTTCATTAAGCTCCTTTCAGAGAAAATTATTTAGCTGATATGATGTAATTATTACAAAAACTGTAATTCTAGGTGTCAAATTTGTTCCAATATTGTGATTAAAACTTTTCTTGTTTAATATCTGTAGTGAATTAATTCAAAATCTTTGGAAGACCTACACAGAGTTTTGGGGGATGGTGTTTGACCAAATGCTCTCTTACAGCTAGCTATCCAGGTTTGTGTCTTGCTCATATGCAAAGCACATTCTAAGCCCTATAAATATACAAAGTACAACATTTAGGTAATAGTCTAAGTTTAATATTACTCATAAGAGTATAATGAGATAACTGAATTTTTGTTTCTACATTTATTTATTTATGCTACTAAGAAAATCTGATGCTAAGGCAGTGGCCCAGTTCCTGTAGTACCTCATAGACACCAAACCTTCCGCTGCTGTGGAATAGATTACTCCAGTTTTCAAAGTCCTTTTCTTAAGAAGACATTAGACTTTGGTGCTCTACTGATAATTAAATTTAGAATGCATGCATGCTTATTTATCCTCTAAGCCTAGAAGATGCATCTATTATCATATGAAACAGATGTACATCACAGTGTTAGAATAAAGGAAAAGCATGTATCTTTAGGAATATATTAATTTCAATATTAAGACTCAACGATTCAGATCATACTTCTGGGGAAAATAATTCCTATTCCATGAAATTTCACTATGGGAAATTCTTCTTGACCCTTAAAAATAAGTAACATTTATGTGAAAATGCTTCATAAACAATAACGACCTAACAATTATTAGACAAAATTATCAGATATTATTAGGTCCTAAAATAGGAAAATCCACATATATAGTTTAGTCCTCAGTTATAAAATGCCTCAAATATTATTTAAAAACTGTTATGTAAAAATTTAACATGGCTGAAAATGTTGCTCATGTTAACTCATGGTGATGAAAACGATTAGCAGATAGTTGTTTATAAACCGATGACTTCCCCCAACTTAAACTTCCTTTAAAGGGAGGGAAAAAAAAGTACAAACTAAAAGGAACATACTCTGATACTGCAACCACCAGACAGAATTTTACCTGTCAAATTCTCAGTTTCTAGCAAAGCCAAAGAACTCTCCTTTAAATGTATAAACCCAATGGCACATAGTAAGGAGGTCAGCCGATAAAAAGCAAGACCAACAAAGGGGAAGAAGCATTAAAAGCCAAACCTCCAAGGTTCTCTACGATGACATACTGCTACTACGAACCCCTTTTCAAACCACAGGGGACTGAGGTAATGTAGCTACTACCGTTGACAAATTAGTTCCTGTGTTACAAATTTTAGACAGATGAAATCCCTAATAAGAGCTAAGCCCGGCAGATGGCACAATAAGCTACATGCTAATTGTTATGGATTGAATTGTGTCCCCCCAAAATATGTGTTGTAAATCCTAACCCCTGTACCTATGGATGTAATCCCATTTGGAAATAGGGTTTTCTTTTTTATGTTACCTGTACTTGTTGCCATTGAGTCGATTTTGACTCACAGTGACCCTACAGGACAGAGTAAAACAGCCTCATAGGGTTTCCAAGGCTGTAAATCTTTATGGAAGCAGACTGTCACATCTTTCTCCTGCAGAGCAGCTTGTGGGTATGAACTGGAGACCTTTCTGTTAGTGGCCGAGTGCTTAACCACTGCACCACCAGAGCATCTTTGTTATGTTAACATAGCCATACTAGTGTGGGTGTGTTTTAAATCAATCACTTTCAAGATGTAAAAGGAGCAGATTAGGCACAGAAGCAAAGAAGCACAAATGGGGAAGACTGATGCCACAAAGAGATCACTAAGGACTGAGGAAGCGAAGTTGAAAACAGACAAGATTTTCCCCCAGAGCAGACAGAGAGAGCCTTCCCCTAGGGCTGATGCCCTGAATTCAGACTTTTAGCTTCCTAAACTGTGAGAAAATAAATTTCTGTTCGCTAAAGTCACCCACTGGTGGTATTTCCTAGGAAGAGAATAAAATAAAGCCCCTAGAAAGCAAGAATGTGGTAGGGGTTGGTTATTTTACATAGGTTAGCCCAAGAAGATTAGGTGACATTGAGCAAATACCTTCATAAAATAAAAAGGAATTAGCTAGATATGTGGAGAAGGAACATATTACACAGAAGAAAAAGCAAGTGTAAAGGTGCTGCTATACAAGTGAGTTTAGTTTGAGGGACAGCAAGAAAGCTAGCATGGCTAAAACAATAAGCAAGGGGGAAAGAGATAAGGCCAGACAGAAAGATAAGGTCTGAGAGGGGGCAGGGAGCCAGTCACATAGGGCCTTGGAGGCCATTATAAAGACCCTGGCTTTTACTCTGAGTGAGATTAGAGCCATTGGAAGATTCTGAGTAGAGGAAGTATATCATCTATTAGACTATAAGGATAATTTTGGCTGCTATGTTTAGTAGAGATTGTAGGACACAGTGGCTTAAACCTGGGGGAATATAGTGGAGGTGATGAAAAGTGTTTGGATTATGGATATATTTTGATAACAAAGCATGCAAGATTTCCAAATAGAATGTAGGCAGAGTGTGAGAGAAAAGACAAGTCAAAGATCACTAAGGTGTTTGGTCTGAACAACTGGAAGAAGAGAGTTATGAAGTGATACGGGGAAGGTGGGAAAAAGCAGTTTGGGCAAAGAGAATCATGATTTTTGACTTCAGACATAAATACGCCCTAATAAAATGCCTATTAAATAATTAAGTGATAAAGTTTTAAAAGCAGATGGATAAACAAGTCTAATTTTCAAAAGGGGATGGAAAGTGGAATAGACTTGTCTATCCACCTACTTGGGGAGGTTGGGACTGAGAAGGACTGGCCAGTGAGGTAAGAGAAGAACCAAAAGCAAATCAAGAAAGAGTGACCAACCATGCCTATTGCCGCTAGGAGGTGAAGGAAAATGACGTGACAGAGATTTGGCCACTGGACTTTACAATATGGGGGTTTCATGAATGATTTTGAGAAGAGAATTTCAGTGGAATAGTGGGGGGTGGGGAGGGGTAGGAATCCTGCTTAGATTGGCATCAAGAACGAAAGGGATAATAGGAATGTAGGGGAACAGAAAAAAGGGACAGTAGCAGGAAGAAACATGTGGTGAAGAGTTTTTGTTTTGTCTTTAGATGAGAAAGGAAGAGAACTGGTAGAGGGAAGTCATAACTGTTGGGAGACAATTGTCTACGAATGGTTCAGATTTCTGCACAGTAAGGCATTCAAAAAAAACAACATTTTTTGGTAAATTTTTGAGCAAATTTACAAAACACCTTTTGAATAAAAGCATTTACAGAAAATGTGAAAATGTTTATATAAGGAGACATTCCAGGGTAGCAAAGCTTAGATACATCTCCCTCTCCAGAGACAGACCAACATAGTAAAGATAAATATCTCTTTCCCCTTCCCAGAGGAGATTTGCTTACATTTCAGAATATAAGGTTTCTCGCTCTCCATGGAGGATAATGCCAGATATGTCATCAGATTATCTATGTAAGATCAGAGTTTTCTAATTATGGGGTTCCTCTTCTACAAGGCACCCCTCTGCAAGTGTAGGGACCACTTGGCCCTCACCACACTGCCCAGTGGGGATCTGGGCTCAGGGAACCTCTACAAAGTATCATTCTACTGCTTTTTGCTCTGAGTAACAACCAGTCTTGGTGTCTTACCCAAAGTTCTTGGTTTTCTATTTCTCTCTCTCTCTCTCTCTCTCTGTGTGTGTGTGTGTGTGTGTGTGTGTGTGTGTGTGTGTGTATAAAAAGGTGGCAGACTAACTTGTTGGTTTGAAAGCAGGATAAAATCTCAGCCCCTCAGCAGTTTCTTACTTAAAACAACATAAAACAAACATGAAAAAGTTAAAAAAAAAATTACTGAAAACTGATTACATCACAATAAAATGGATTCCCTTAGGAGAACTATGTTTAGAAGCTATTCTTTCAGTCTAAACCCATGGAAGGTAGAGATGTCAAAACAGATAACAGAAAAACAAATAATAATAAAAAATTAAAGTGGCTGATGGGATCCTTGCAGTTGAAACCCATATTTTAAGGACTAAACACTGATTAAGGGAAATAACAGCTGTGTGCTTATTAGACCTCATATATTTATAGTTTTAATATTTTATACCTTCCTATATTCTGATACTCTACCAAAAAAACAAACCCAAAAGACTCTATGGTTAAATACGGGTATCTGCACTGCATATACTATACCTCCCCCTTAAAGATTTATAGTATTCATTTATATACAATACTCTGCAAAGGTCTGCAACAAAGCATCCTTTTTAGTCCAAACTTTTCCATACTACCCTAACCAAGAATCATAAGTAAAATCTATGAATTATTCTACAGAATGCTCTGTGAAACAGCTTATGAGAAACACTGCTTTAACTAATGCAAATCCCATTAATCAGCAATGAAGAGAAGTAAGAAACCAGAACTAAGCATGTTTTGAGTTTTAAAAAGAGACACGAGGACTTCTGGCAACATGGCACCCTAGGCAGAAGTACCACGCCGTCCCTCCACAGCAAAGATCTGAAAAACTAAGCCAAACAGAGAAAACAGCAATCCTGAAACCCTAAAACATCAAATGAAGAGATAAAGAACTCAGCCAAGCACCAAATGGAGTGAAACACTGACAGAGAACGGAGAGCAAGGAGAGACTCATGCAGAGGTGCCCTATCAACTACTGCAGTGCGGATCTGCCGTCTTGGACTCCTATCAGAGACCAACAAATAGGGGGTACGAGAAATCAGCTTCACGGAGCTTCCAGCAGGAGACAGAACAACCGGTAACGGGCGGTATACGCTTTGCCACCCCCCACCATTCTTTACGCCCACTCAGCCTCCTCTGCTTCCAGCGGCCACAGTCTCTTGGCCAGGAAGCACCGGCTGATTGGATTCCACCAGCCCGCACTGGCCAACTCCCTGAGTGCCATTTGTTGGCTGCTGGTGTTGCTCTTTTCCACTTCTTTTGATTTCTTCCTTACCTCTCACCACCTCCCCGCGTCCTTTCGCTAAAATACCTGGCTCCACGCGCCATCTCTGCTTCTTCCTAAGGGGCTGCGGAGCTCTGTTCGAGGGTGGAACTGCTTCCCAGTCTGTGATGGCATGCTGGTGGGATCCTGGAACTTTTGTTTGTTTCTTTTGAATTGTTTGTTTCTTTTCCTTTTCTTATCTCGAGTTGAGAGCCTACTCTGGCCTGGCAGTGCTACGCGGCTTGGGACCTACCACCCTCAGCTTGCGCAGATGCACAGAGGGATCCCTGAGAACATTTTTTTTGTGTGTGTGTGTGTGTGGTTTTTTTTTTTTCCTTTTTCTGTTTTTTAGGGGCTTTTTTTGTTCTTTGCTATGTTCTTTTTTTCATTTGTTTTGTTTTGTTTTTTTCCCTCTTCTTCCCTTTTTGTCTTTCATTACTCAGTTTCTCGTCTCTCTATACCTTCTTTCTCTTTCTGATCCCTGGGAAAAACTTCCCCAGACCTCGTAGCAGCACCAGTGGGTTCCCTGGAAGCTTTGCTATTCTTTTTTCTTTCTAATTTTTATTTACTCATTCTTTTCTTTTCATCTTCTTCCCCTTTTTGTTTTTCTCCATTTCATAGTCTCTCATCTCTCCATTCCAACGGCAAGCTCACCCAGCACACTTTTGTGTTTGTTTGTATATTTTTGGCTCCTGTTCCTCTCTCCTCTCTCCCATACCAATTTTAGCTCCACACATCACAATCTCCACCTCTACCCTGCCTAACTGCACCATGTGCTTAACATCATACCACCAAACAGCACAGGCACGAGCTACTGGAACCTGCCCTGCACTGATTACTGACCCGCCCTGGTGGCTGTAGTAAGTGCCACAAAACAACCCATCCCAGCAACATCTCTTCAGCTAGACCTGCCCTGCTGAACCATATATGAGTGACTGACCCTGCCAATTGGAGAAGGAGGCGAAAAGTATTGTGCCCACAGATGAGCAAACAACAAGGAACACAAAGCCTGCCTGCTCAGACACAGCCAAATTTTTTTTAAAAAAAAAGGACGAAACAAACAAATCCACAATCAATAAACGAGAAAAATAACAACAGAATGCCCTGAAGACAGCCGACAATATCAAAACATTTACAAAAACAGGACAGGATGGTTCCAGTAGGCGTCCCAAATAAAACACCAGATGACTTTCCAGTGGAAGAAAAGACACTAGAAATACCTGATAAGGAATTCAAATCTCTAATACTGAGAATTATCCAACAATTGAAGCAAAAAGCAGACAAAAATGAGGAAAAAACACATAAATTCATGGAAAATACAGACAAAAAAAAATGGAAGAATTCAGAAAAATAATGCAGGAACAAAATGCCAAAATAAATTCACAACTAGAAATTATACAAAAACAACAACTACAAATCCAAAAGATAAACAACAAGATTTCAGAAATGGACAGTGTCCTAGAAGGACTGAGGAGCAGATTTGAAATGGTGGAAGACAGGATCAGTGGAATTGAAGACAAACACTTGGATACAACTCTCTTTGAGGAAAAATCAGAAAAAAGAACAAAGAAAAATGAAGAGACCCTGAGAATTATGTGGGATACAATCAAAAGCAAAAATGTGTGAGTGATCAGAGTTCCAGAATAGGAGGAGAAAACAGAAAACACATAGAGGATCACAGAAGAACTCCTGACAGAAAACTTCCCCAATATCATGAAAGATGAAAAGCTGGCCATCCAAGAAGCTCAACGAACCCTATATAGGATAGGACCCAAAAGAAAAGCACCAAGGCATATCATAATCACAGTCGCCAAAACCAAAGACAAGCAAAGAATCCTGAGAGCAGCTCATGAAAAACAAGAAGTCACATACAGGGAAGAAACAATAAGACTAAGCTCAGATTACTCAGCAGAAACCATGCAGGCAAGAAGGCAATGGGATGACATATATAAAACCTTGAAAGAAAAAGATTGCCAGTCAAGAATAATATAGCCTGCAAAACTCTTGTTCAAACATGATGGTGAAATTAGGACATTTCCAGATAAACAGAAATTAAGGGAATATGTAAAAACCAAAAAAAACTTACAAGATTAAAGGGAATCCTTCGATCTGAAAACAAACAACTTCAGCTCACAGGCTGAATCTAGGACGAAGGATCATACCAGTCAGATACCAATCTAGGAAATGAACTCTCAAGGACTATCCAAAACCAAAAGAAATACAACAGGGAATCAGAGTCGTTAATCGGTAAATGACAACAACATCAGAACAATAAAACAGGGAATAAACGGTGCTGGTATAGAACCTTCTAATGGAGAGGAAGGCAAGGCGATACCAAGTAATCATAAACTGCTTCGAACTTAGAAAGACAAGGGTAAATTTCATGGTAACCACAAAGGAAGTTAACAAACATACTCATAAAAATAAAGAGGAAAAACCTAAAGTCTCAGTAAAAACAAAACCTACAAAAACAAAAGAAATGAAAAAGAAATCCACAAACAAAAGGAATTCAGCACAAGAGAGTAAGAACAACAAAGAAAACATCAGCACCACAAAAAAAAGCACTACAAAATGACAGCAATAAACTCACATCTATCAATAACTACACTGAATGTAAGTGGACTCAATGCACCCATAAAGAGATGGACAGTGACAGAATGGATAAAAAAAGAGGATCCATCAATATGCTGTCTACAAGAGACACACCTTAGAAACAAAGACGTGAATTTACTAAAACTCAAAGGTTGGAAAAAAGTATATCAACTTAACAGCTATGAAAAAAGAGCAGGAGTGGCAAAACTAATCTCAGATAAAACAGACAAAGAAGGACACTATATAATGATTAAGGGGATGATCAACTATGAACACATAACTATAATAAACATCTACGCACCCCATGACGGGGCTCCAAAATTGATAAAACAAACTCTAACAGCCCTGAAAAGAGAAATTGACAGTTCCACAATAATAGTAGGAGACTTCAACACAACACTCTCAGTAAAGGACAGATCAACTAAAAAGAAACTCAGCAAAGATACGAAGAACTAAAGGGCACAATCAGCCAACTTCACCTCATAGATATTGTCACAGATTAAATTATGTCCCCCCAAATACGTGTATATCACTTTGGCTGGGCCACGATTCCTGCTATTCTGTGATTTCCCATGTGTGGTAAATCCTGCCTCTATGATGTTAATGAGGGAGGATGGGCCACAGTTGTGTTAGTCAGGCAGGACTCAATTTACAAGAGTGGATTGTGTCCTGAGGCGATCTCCTGAGATATGAAAGACAGAAGTCAATAGTGAAACAGGGCAACCTCATACCATCAAGAAAGCAATTCCAGGAGCAGAGTGTGTCCTTTGGACCGGGGTCCCTGCACAGAGAAGCTCCCAGTCTGGGGGAACACTGAAGAGAAGAAGGCCAACAGAGAGGAAAGGCCTTCCCCTGGAGCTGATGCCCTGAATTTGGAATTTTAGCCTACTTTAACTATGAGAAAATAAACTTCTCTTCATAAAACCATCCACTTGTGGTGTTTCTGTTATAGCAGCACTAGATGACTAAGGCAGACATATATAGAACACTCCATCCAACCGCTGCAAAGTACACATTCTTTTCCAATGCACATGGAATGTTCTCCAGAATAGACCACATCTTAGGCCACAGAGCAATCCTCAACAAGATTCAAAATGCTGAGATAAT
>NW_004443938.1:24545490-24581057 GCF_000243295.1 Trichechus manatus latirostris
AAAAAAAAAGGTGAAGAAGGGAGAGGGTTGACATGTTGTGGGGTTGTTAACCAATGTCATAAAACAATACGTGTACTACTATTTCATGGGAAACTATTTGTTCTGTAAGCCTTCACCTGAATTAAAAAAAAAAAATTTACTTGCCTGTTAGAGTAATTATTGTTCAATAACTCCCGCATTCCACTGGATCACCTTTCTTTGGAATGGGCACAAATATGGTTCTCGTCTAGTCGGTTGGTCATGTACCTATTCTCCACATTTCTTGGCACAGACGAGTGAGTGCTTCTAGCATTTCATCCGTTTGTTGAAACATCTCAACTGGTATTCCGTCAATTCCTGGAGCCTGGTTATTTGCCAATGCCTTCAGTGCTGCTTGCACTTCTTCCTTCAGTATCATCAGCTCTTGATCATATGCTACCCCTGAAATAGTTGAATGTCAACCAATTCTTTTTAGTACAAAGACATCTTCTTTTGATGCTTCCTGCATCATACAATTTTTGCCCAGAGAATCCTTCAAAATTGCAACTCGAGTCTTGAATTTTTTCTTCAGCTCTTTCAGATTGAGAAATGCCAAGAGTATTCTTCCCTTGTGGTTTTCTAACTCCAGGTCTTTGCATATTTCATTACAATACTTTACTATGTCTTCTTGAGCTATCCTTTGAAATCTGTTCAGCTCTTTTACACTTCACCATTTCTTCCATTCACTTTAGCTACTTAACGTTCAAAAGCAAGTTTCAGAGTCTCTTCTGACATGCATTTTGGTCTTTTCTTTCTTTCCTGTCTTCTTCATGACCTTTTGCTTTCTTCACATATGATGTCCTTCGTGTCATCCCGTAACTCTTCTGGTCTTCAGTCATTAGTGTTCAAATGTGTCAAATCTATTCTTGAGATGGTCTCTAAATTCAGATGGGATATACTCAAGTTCATACTTTGGCTCTTGTGGACTTTTAATTTTCTTCAGTATCAGTTTAAACTTGCATATGAACAAGCACGGTCGGTTCTGTAGCCATCTGCTGGCCTTGTTCTGACCAGTGATATTGAGCTTCTCCATTGTCTCTTTCCACAGACATAGTCGGTTTGATTCCTGTGTATCCTATCTGGCGAGGTCCACGTGTACCGTTGCCATTTATGTTGTTGAAAAAAGGTATGTGCAAGGAATAAATCATTCGTCTTGCAAAATTCTATCATATGATTATTTCTATCACCAAGGCCATATTTTCCAACTACTATTCCTTATCTTTGTTTCCAACTTTCACATTCCAATAACCAGTAATTATGAATGCATCTTGATAGCACATTTGATCAACTTCAGACTGCAGAAGTTGGTAAAAATCTTTAATTTTCTCATCTTTGGCATTAGTGGTTGGTGTGTAAATCTGAATAATACGTGTATTAACTGGTCCTCCTTGCACCAACAGCACTGTACCACAGGACAGAGCTTGAAATGTTCTTTATGACAATGAATGGGATGCCGCTCCTCTTCAATTTATCATTCCCTGTATAGTAGATCATATGATTGTCCGATTTAATATGGCCAGTGCCAGTTCATTTCTTCTCACTAATACCTAGGATATCAATCTCTAAGCAGTCCACTTCATTTTTGATGACTTTCAATTTTCCTAGATTCATACTTCATACGTTCCACATTCCGACTATTAATAGGTGTTTGTAGCTGTTTCTTTTCGTAAGTCATGCCACATTAGCAAATGAAGGTCCCGAAAGTTTTACTCCATCCATGTCATTAAGGTTGACTCTACTTTGAAGAGGCAGCTCTTCCCTAGTCATATTTTGAGTGCCTTCTAACCTGAGGGGCTCATCTTCCAGCACTATATCAGACAACGTTTCGCTGATATCCATAAGGTTTTTGTTTGCCAATCTTTTTTGGAAGTAGACCACCAGGTCCTTCTTCCTAGTCTGTCTCAGTCTGGAAGCTCCACTGAAATGTGTCCACCATAGGTGACCCTGGTGGCATTTGAAATACTGGTGGCATAGCTTCCATGTAAGCAACTTGTAAGCACAGCAACACGTAAGCCACCACAGTATGACAAACTGATAAGACAAGTAGTGGAACTCTTATGTGTTAATGAGAAAAAGAAATAATTCAATAAAAATAGGCAAAATTCATGACGAGTTTAAAAAAAGAAGTACGTACAAATATCTTATAAATATAGAAAAGATGTTCACATCACTCAAAATAAAAAATTTCAAATTAAAACAATATGGTATCATTTTTCACTTACTAGGCTCACAAATATTAAGCAGGAGAGAAATTAGCATTCTCATACACCCTGGGTAGAAGTGCAGATTGATGCCACTTCTTTGGAAAGCAACAAATCCACTGAAATCTAAAATGCAAATACTTTTTGACGAACCTGATCCAATTCTACAAATATACCTTATAAATATATTTGTCTATATGTACAAAGACACACAACATTACAACAAAGCAAAATGAACAACAGACTGTAAATGATATAAATTCCCATTAATGAAGACTGGCTGAATAAGTAATGACACTTCCATATATAGAATACCAGGCAGTTGTGAAAATGATTAAAGAAGATGTAAATGTCCTGATACGGAACACTCTATCAGGTGTATTGTTAAGCAAAAACAAGTTACAGAAAGAAGGTGTAATGCCCTCCCTTTCATGCAAAAAAAAAAAAAAAGAGCTTTATAGAGAGATTTCTGCTTATATACACAGATTACAAGTATTTTTAGAAGGACAAACAACAATTCACGTGGTTGCCTGTGGAGAGGAAGATGGGTATGGAAAGGAAGGAAAGTTGCCTTTCACTGTATGGCCTTTGAACTTTTTGAATTATTTTTTACATTGTGCATAAGTCTTTCCATTACTAAATAAATAAATAAAAGAAGAAAATAAATGTTTCAGTATAGAATAGCACATATCCTTTCTTACCTTTCTCTGCAGAATTTAAGTGAATGTAGTATGGCAGGTCTCTTCTGACGTAAATTCCATAAGTGTAAGGTGTCATCAGCCAAGGCACTCACAAGAGCTCCCTTAAAAACAGATTATAAGACATTTTACATATAATACATTTTACAAATTTTATGCTACTTAATAGCTGCCAAAAACCTCCTCCCCAAATTTCAAAACCTTCTGCCAATAGATTTAATTCAGAGAAATACTTGCCTCGCCAAAATTCTACACAATAGATGTATGTATTATATGTATACATGTGTCTAAATACTTATGTTTTAACTCATTTGATAATTTATAATTGGATATATTATAAACCAAAAGCTGGATATTATGGTTGAAATCTAACTACATATGATCAGAGTATAAGTCATTTAGTCCTAGTGTACACACTTCCTTGGCCAACAGAGTAAAGCCCATTTTATGAGGCTTAAGACAAATCCTTATGACAATATTATGCCTAGAGCATAGTTCTACTACTAGAACGGTATGGAAAATAAAGATACCATTCAGCACACTGTAACTTCAATCTCCAAAGGGTTGAAAAAACTGATTAGATTTTTAGAAACTTAAAACAACTAATAATTAAATACTATTAAGCACAGAAGAGAATATTCTGGCAGTAAGTGAGAATCATCAAGGTGACTCAGCCTCACTCCAGACCAAACCATTCAGAATTTCCAGAACAAGGGCCTATGTAGGTGTATTTTAAAAAACCTCCAGAGGTGGTTCTATTATGTGAACAGGATTAAAAATCTCTATACTAATGGTTGATTTATTAAGACATATGAATAATCTTCCTCAAAGGAGTCAAATAACCTTAATCTACACTGAGAAAAGAACATGACAAAAGATGTAACATTAAATTAATATTAATTTCAGAAAATTTTGTAATCCCAAACTTTTAGGTTACTATGGGAAGTCTTAAAATATCCCTCTTTTAAAATAAAAGTGTTTCTCATCTATCCAGGAAAATTAAAATAGCTCTGAAGATAAGATTTACCAGTACATTCAATATTTTCTCCAAGTCCCTTCTAATTTCAAAATAATTCTGTAATGGCTAGTTTATTGTGTAACTCCTATTGCTGCAATTTGACTGTTAGGAAACAGAACATAAAGTCTACACACTCTCCCTTTCACTAGACAGCATCTGTCTTATCTACACCATTTTGAAACAGAGAAACTCAAAAGATTCAGGGTATCAATAATTTGTACTGTTCATTCTTATTTCTACCAGTTTCAGACCACATCATCTTCTTTCTGAAGGCATTTCCCCATCTTAAAATCTCAAGGTAAAAGATAAGACATAGACCCAAAATGGCAATAACTGCTGACCTCCTTCTATGGTCTCTTTTACCTCTGGATGGCTTTACAAAAATGAAAGCAAATGGGCACTCTCAATTTTCAGATTTTCAAGGCTGTCTCACTTAATATTCATATATTTGCTAAGCATTTTTTTTTAAATAGCTATCTTAAAGTACATTTTAAAATGAAACACGTAAGCATGTAAAATAAAACAAAATGGTCATTTTAAGAACTTTATCATGAATCCTACTGAAGAGAAAAGAATCCTGTAATGTAAATAACAACAGTTTAAACCACTTACAATTTCTAAAATTTAGGTGTACAAGCAATCAGTCTGCAATATGTTATTTATACTGGCTAATATATTGCTTTAAAAAATAATCTTAACAAAACTATAAAGATGGAGATAGGTTTAGTGGTTAAGGGGAATGTGATTATAAAGACACAGAGTAAGGAAGTTCCTTTAGGGTGATAGAACTGTTCTGTGTCTTGATTACGGTGGTTGTTCCACGAATCCATGCATGCAATAAAATTGCATGAACTATACATATATGCGTGCATGCACATACACACACACAAATGCATACAGAAACTGGTAAAATCTAAAAAAGGTCTGTAGTCTAGTTAATAGTATTGTACTGATGTCATTCTCCTGCTACTGAGGTTGTACTGTAGTTATATAAAATGTTAATATTGGCGGAAACGCGGTGAAGGGTACAAAGGACCTTTCTGTAACTATTTTGAAACTTACTGTGAATCTAATTATTTCAAATAAAAAGTTATTAAAAAAACAGGGGGGAATAATCTTAAATTCTCATGTGAAGGGGTTCAAATAATCTTCTATATTGTGATTTTTTTTTTGTACTTCAGCACCTTGCAACACCTATTATACAGTTCCACACAGAATACTAAGGTTTTTAAAAATAATTCTTCTGATCCTGAAAAACCTACACATTGTATATTATCTGGATCACAGTTTTACTGATTTTTTATATTATCATCTTTAGCTCTGCATCCATGATACCTCTCTTAGATCCTCTGATATGAATAAAACATACATCAAAAAGCAGAGGTATTCAGTACCTCTTTTCCCATATACAGTTAAGAATTTTTTCCATGGATCCCAAGGATTTAGTGGCAAAAAGAGTGGCCACAAAACATCCTCCTATCTGAAGATATTAGTCTTTTCTGCAGTCATTTCTCTTTCTTCCTTCTAAGACCAGCATTCTCTACCTGTCATTACTTAATCTATTCTCAGAACTGCTAATACTTTATTAAAAATCAGCAAACACAGTGCTTCTTTTGCTGATAAAATGGTGTGTTCTCTAGCTTTCATATTTTATACTCTATCAAAAGGAAAGACACTGTCAATTACTTCAACAAATAAGTAACACAACTTACAGTGTTACTGAAGAAATTTGGCAGTAACCAGTTTCTAACAGATTTTAGTTTCCTAGTTGTATATCAGAAATTTTCATCAAAAAAGAATATTTTATTTACAATATGCTCAACCTTTAAATATATATTAATATAGATTTTTGTGTTACATAAAATTTAAACGCGGCCCCTTCTAACCAAAAAATATTTACCTTACACCATTCTATTTTCAATATTGTTTTCAGAAAACATCTTACATTATTTATATTACTGTCCATGATGACACTTTCAAGTAAATTACTATTATCTCTGACCATGAGAAATTCTATTTCCTGAAATATTTAAATATGAATGCATGCAAGAAATCTGAAAGACAAGATGTGGCCATATTTCATATATAAGTAGAAGAGATGAAAGCAATTCACTAACCTCATTAATCAGGAACTGAAGCTGGATTACTGCAGCTCCACTGTCATGCTGGCAATAACATTCTACTCCTGGACGACCAAAGCTGTCATTAATTCCATTAAGGAGCTTATGGTATGTGTGGGCATTTTGGATATCGATAAGTTATATAATAGACTAATATTCTGATAACCTGATAATCATATAGGTTATACACTGAAGTCAAGATTTAGAGTTAGGCTTATTACACATCAATATAATCAATAACTTAGTTTCTGCTGATAATCAGAAGTCTCATAGATTACAGATCTAAAAGAAATAAGAAAACTGTTCCTTCTAGAAAAACTGAAGTACTAAAACCAGCAACATACAAAAATAAGACAATATACAGTTAATATATTTTACTTTGGTCCAAATTCTCTTTTTCAACTTAAAATAACAAAGCGAGGAGAAAAGATGGTTTATCTGTAAAGCATCCAATTTTGCCTGAGTCAGCAAACAAATCTGAAAAGCAGACAAATGTATTTTGGAATATCGCTTTTAGAAACAATCTTTTTTAACTGCCATTTTTGATTCTTGCAGTGGCATTTTTATATAATGAAGAATGATATAACTATGTTTCTAATTGAAGCATGATGTTATATCACCAGCGAATATACTCATCTTTTAAAATAAGCATGAATATGGATTAATATGTAAATTTTATCAATTACATATAACGATATATAGCATTTTCTGTGTGTCAGACATTATATTAAACATGTAACATTTCATCCTTATAACCCATGAAGAATATATTATTTCTTCCCATTTAAACAGACAGGAAAACTGAAGCACAGAAAAATTAAGTAACTTGCCCCAAGTTACACATCTAGAAAGTTGCAAAGACAGCATTGAATCTAAGCATTCTGGTTCCATATGCTGACTCAGGAACAAGACAAAAAACAGAAACCCACACACTTATAAAAATTATTATATGCTTGGCACTGCTATATGCATTTTACCTGTATAAACTTGAAATCAGAAGTTGGCTGTTTTAAAATGCTGCTATACTAACCTACTTCTCACTAGTTAATAAATATTAACAGAAAATAAAAAGCTAAATCTAAAAAAAATTAGTATGATAAAATTACAGCTCTTCATATACAAACTCACATACAAATGTATAGACTATCACTAAAAAACTAGTTGCTGTTAAGTCATTTCCGACTCAAGGCAACCCCATGTATGTCACAGAACCATGCTCTATAGGGTTTTCAATGGCTGATTTTTCAGAAATAGATCGCCAGGCCTTTCTGAGGTGCCTATAGGTAGAGTCAAACTACCAACCTTTCAGTTAGCAGCCCAGCACATTAATCTTTTGCACAATCCAGGAACTCATTCACCATCTCTGCATTCTATTAATAAATGTCCCAGGACTCTTAATTAAACAATCATACCATAGGTTAAATTTGTATTTCTGCATAGCTGTTTTTGTTCTGATTCCAAGAAAATTTTCTAGATATTTATTTTCAGTAGATTTTTTTTTTCTATTACTAGAAGTTAACTCTTCTATTATTCTGTAAACTAACAGACTAATTGAGTGTGTTTAGCCCTTAGTATTCTACTCTTTGGAGTCCCTGGATGGTGCAAATGGTTAAGGGAATTACTAGCCCAAAGGTTGGCAGTCTGATCCCACCCAGAGGTGCTTCAGAAGACAAGCCTCACGATCTGCTTCCAAAAGGTCACAGCCTTGAAAATCTCATGGAGCGGTTCTGCACTGGACCTAAGGGGTCGCCATGAGTAGGAATCGACTCACCGGCAACTAACAACAACAATTCTACTCTTTAAACGCCTACATTTTTTTTTTTTCCTTTTGCTAGTACAAGAACGCAAGAATGCAACTACAGGAAATTAGATTTCAAACTTCTAGTATTGGTCCTGCACAACCACATCCTGGTAGACCAAAAAAAGCAATGTTCACATTTCTGTTGACATATCTTTTTTCAGGTGACAATACAGACCTTGCCCTTTCTTTCAGTACAGTGGTTCTAATTCTAATATCTCCAGTTAAATTATTCTTTTCTGGCACTAACTAGTATATTCTATAATACCCACTTAACATGAATGGAGTAAAACCTCTCTTATCCAACCAGATCAGGATTTAAGGCAACTGATAAGCTAAAGATACTAGCAATGCAATCTGAGTGCAGCATTCATGTGATCTTAATATTTCATTTCCAATCATTAGTTATTTTATCCACAACTAACCAGACAGGAAATTGTTAGTGATCTAACTTCATGAAGTATTCTTAAAATACTCATTTTAGGTTTTTATAAAAAAAAAATTCTCTTTTTACATTCATATTTCATCAGTTTATAAATTTTTAAAGTGAATTACTTGATTATAATAATAAATATAAGTGGCACAAACAGATTTGAGGATACTAACTGATTTCTTGGTAAGCAAAGAATAAGCAAACAGCTCTACTAATTTCAGCTTCCTAGGAAGTAGCCTACTGGTCTTGAAATTTTAGCATGCTATGAGCATAGGTCAGTATTTTATACACAGAAGATGAAATGTGTCAGTAAATCCAGGAAGTCAGTTACATGGAGGTCAAGAAAGGTTTAACTCTTACTCTATTCCAGACAAAACTGTATTATTTTATGATGTAATACAGTCACTTAACGTCTAGCTAAGATGATAAATATATTTTCTTAATATAATTTTAAGTACTTAGTGAATATCTACCAAGTTTCAGGCACTGTGCCTTAAATACATAATTGTACTTTATCTTCACAGGATCTATGAAGTATAGCTATTATCCTTATTTTACAGACGATAATTCTGAGGCTGACAGAAGTGTTTTTTTTTTTTGTTTTTTTTTGCCCCCGAACGCTCCTGATTTCTTTCCTTTTTCCCTTGCATAAGGCAGTACTATGCAGCTGCAGCGAGCCCTACAGGGTCCTTTCACTAAAATAGCCCTAAGAACTGGAAGGGAAAATGAAAGAATTTCATAATAAATAGTTACTTCATAATAACAGAAAGTTTAAAATTAAATTTTAAAGAACACATTATTTACGTAGAATCATGAGATAGTAGTGTGAAAAGAATACAGATTTCAGGATAGTAGTTCTCAATCCTGGCAGTGTGTCAGAACTCTGACTCTGTTGCAAGTTTACTGAATCCAAAACACCAGAGGGGAAGGCTGGGTAAGTATCTTATTATTTTTTTTTTCAAGTGCCATGGGAAACTGCTGAGGCACAGAGAAAACTGAAGACCACTTTCAAGTCAGTTCATATGCCAGCTGTCATTACTTCCTGTGACCTGAGTAGGATTAATAGACCTCTTAATTTTCTAATCTAGCAAATGTAGGTAATACCTATCTATCTTGCAGGATTGTTATGAAAATCAGGCCATACACAGGCACTCATGGTGGTCATCACCATTATTTAACACAATGTATTCATTACTTTAGCTAGAATTAAATGTTACCCTACAGAGGACATTAACACAATAATGCAAAAAAAAAAAATCAACCTTGAATATGTTAGATCACAAAACAGTTCTAAGCCCATGCTTTTGTACTTCATCTACTGAGACCATTAATTGCTTTAGTATAAAAGACATGTTACAATGAAAATCCTAAAACAGGCTTACAATTATACAAGTGATCTTTAATTTTCTATAATCTTGCCTAAAATGTTTCTTGTGAGTAACTGTGTAAGCAAGATTTTATTATATATGACAACAATCATTTTGTTCTCAGGGTCAACATTACCTTTCAAAAACTAAAGAAATAGTTTTAAAAAAAAGGCAGCTTTAACTTCAATAATATTTTTTAAAAATGTTTTATGATAATATTTTATGCCAGGGAGCAGTAAACTTTCTATAAATGGCCAGATAATAAATATTTTAGGCTTTGAAGGCCATATGGGCACTGTCATAACTATTAAACTCTATAGTCGGAATGCAAAAGCAGCTAAAGACAGTAAATAAACAAATGGGTGTGGCTGTGTTCCAATAAAACTTTATTTATGGACACCGAAATGTGAATTTCATATAACTACTTATAAAAACAAGCAGCAGGCCAGATTTGGTCTGTAGACTATAGTTGACTAACCCATGATTTATGGTATGATAAGTGTAGCTGTAAGATACAGCACCTGAAAAAAGCCTAATTTATCTGTTTTTATAGCCAGAATAACTCCAAAGTCAAAGTAAATACAAATTGTAAAAGTACAATATTTTAAAAAAATATGGTAAACAAGGTCTTGTAAATAATGAAAACAAAGAAAAAAGACCTATTCATAAACATTTAAAACAAAGACATATTTATAAATAACAATTTTTCTTCTTGCATTTTGTGGGCTGTTTTTCTAATGAACATCTAGAAATCACTTTTCTATTTCCTAAAGAGTTACTGACACCATATCTCCATATAAGATGAATTTAGAAGATGAAAGATAAATAGGTATGGTGGTCAGAGAAGGGAAAAAAAAGGGAGGGGAACAGGCCTGGGGGGAAAAAATACCACCCACTTTGGACAAGTGTAAAAGGAAGCCTTCCTGAAATCCAACACAGAAGCAAGTAATAGTGAGTTTGTGAGGAGATACCTAAAAGAAATTACATTGCTGCTCTTCATTCCCCTTCCAGTTCAGCTTCAATAGGAGAAGGATGAGTCTATTTCTAAAGTTAGATGCTTTAAATCAGCAATGTGGGGAACTATACATGAATATATAAGATACTAGGTGTGGAAGCAGTGGTACCATTAAACCGGAATGGGGCTACTTCTGACTTCATAGGCAAACAGAACTTCGCCAATAAGCATTAAAATTTTACAAAACTAACAGCAATTACACAAATCTATGCCTGTGACCCATGTCATCAGTCTCGCTAATTAGGAAGGCAAACTGGTTAAGTGAGTCTACATTGGTGAGTACAAATAATCATACTCTGACACAACTATGATTATTGCTTCTTGCATATATAATTCTTCCTAAAAAATTGTCATTACTGAAACTTTAGTTTTATTAGACAATGGTCAAACACTGTAACAAAGATCTGCTTGGTAAATGATTCCCATTTATCCTATGTTCACAATTAAATGAAGAAACCTATAATGCCTGAAATTAAAACTTAAAAAGTCAAAAGAAAAGAAGATAACACATTGTACAATTCTGCAAAGGTTATTTGTTGAATGGAAAAATACTTATTATTCTGATGTTCACTCTTTTACATATGTTATCAATAAACTATAAAACAAATATTTATAAATACCACTATATCTTATCTCCTAACTCTAAACTCCAGTGTAATTGTTTTGAAAACAGTATAATCTTCCTGTCTCAGATACTTTTTAGTCTCAATTCTTCTACTGCTTGTCCATTAAGAGCTCTGCCCATCTACCTAATCCTTCTAGTCATTTCTTCTCTGGACAAACCAATTAATTTCTCTGACCCATGACACATGCCAGATACTTCCTGCACAGCTAGACTCATGGTCCTTGTCAAGACAAGTACCATAATATCTGGTATATTTATGAAAAGTAGTTGCAGAAGGCAAGTCTAAAAGCAAAGGTTGGGAGCAGAGTCTCTGAATGCAAGGCTAAGAAATTTAAACATAATCCTTTACAGTAAGCAATGGCAAAGAAATATTTAAGGAAACAACATAATGAAACAAACAATTAATGAAGAATAATCATGAAGAGGCATGCAGGACAGATGAGCAGGAAGAAGGACCACAGGCAGGAAAACCTTTTATTTTACAATACTGTACCGTTAATTTCAAAATAAGCATTTATTCAATTACCTAAACAGCTATTTTTTTAGGGTGGATATGGAGGGAGAGAGTAGGAATTAGGAGGTCTTTAAGTGCCTCGTCGTCATCATCATCATCATCACAACAGCTAATAATTGCTGAACGTTTAATATGTTTTAATCACTATGTGTTTGTTTTAAGTGCTACATATGCATTACCTCACAATAGTACCTCTATTATAACCCTGTTTTCACAAAAGTAATTTTCCTAAGCCCTTAAGGCTAGTGAGTGACGAAGCTGGGATTTGAACCTAGGCAGTCTAACTTCAGAACCTACAGTATAAATCACCAAGCCTTATTGTGCAAGAAAGAAAAGCATATTAAAAGCTAATTTCCATATATGTGTCACTCTTCCTGTCTTCCTTTATGTGAGCTTAAAAGTGGAAAATGAACATAGAGGAAACATATTTATAATTAATATTTTGCATCTGAGTGGTTAATAAAGTCAGATTGGTTTATACTATAAAGCTGGACCAATTATGACTTTTAGTAGCATGTAAACATCATAAACCAATAAGATGGTAAATGATATGCCAATCAAAGAAATAATATTCTCGAACTCCCTTTTCCTGTCAGTTCATGGTATTAAGTATCTATTAATTTTATTAACGAAGCAATATGACCCAGCAGGATAGGCAAAACTTTGAGTTCAGTGTTCTAATTCTAGTTGTAATTTTGAGACAATGTCCTTGCAAATACCTTCATTTGTAAATGATCATCCAAACACTTTAGCGCCTACAGCTATATAAGGAGCCCTGGTGGCACAGTGGCTAAGCACTCGGCTGTTAAGCAAAACATCAGTGGTTCAAACCCACCAACCACTCTGTGGGAGAAAGATATGGCAATCTGCTTCCGTAAAGGTTTACAGCCTTGGAAACCCTATGGGGCAGTTCTACTCTGTCCTGCAGGGTCGTTATAAGTCAGAATTGACTCAATAGCAATGGGGTATAGCTATATGAAAGAAGAGTATTTCGCAAAGTTGAATAAAAAATAGAAAGGAATGAACAACTCTATCTTCAAAAAGCTCACAGAACAGTAGTGAAGACGGAAAAATAATTATACAATAATGTAATGAATGCTATATAATAATATGTATACATATAACAGTACCAAAGGTGCAACTTAATACTGGCAGTGAACAAAAAAAGAGTGGCCTAAAACAGGTTTCACAAAGGAGATATCCATTAATCTGAATCTTGAAACACTTGAGAAAATGGAAGACATTCTTGAAAAAACAATTAAACTTCAATAAATAAAGATGCAGTAGATGTGAAACAGCACAGTATGGATGCAGAACTCCTACACATGTGGTTAGAACAAGGCATTCATTAGAGGGTGTTATAGAATTGACCATTTCCATTTTTCTAAATAATAATAGTATGCACAGGTATTCATGTCCTAGGAATTTTCATAAATTTCTGGTGCAAGTATTAACTGTTACAACATTTTTGGAGGATAATTTATAAAAAATGTGTCAAAAGCCTTAAAAAAATATATATCATCTGTCAAATCCATTTCTAGAAATTAATCCTAAGGCAAAAATACAGCACAAGAATGCCTATCACAGTGGTGAATATAACTGAAAAACTGAAAATGAAATATATATGAAAGAATTGGTTAGACACTGAAAATAATGCTGAAGAATATTCTTTATGAATGTAATCCATGAAAGCATTAAAAAAAGAGTTAAGATCATAAGCTTCAAAGATATCACAAGAAAACTAAAGACCAGTACCCTATATGATAATAGTCATAAAAGACCTCAACAAAATACTAGCAAACCAAATTCAAAAATATAAACAGGATTATATACCATGACCAACTGGGATATAGTCCAGGAATGTTAAATTGGCTTAATATCCAGAAATCAAGGTAATATACCATATTAATAGAATAAAAGACAAAAAACAATCATCTCAATGGACAAAATCCAATACCCATTCATAATAAAATCACTTAACAAAACTAGGTATAGAGGGAACTTTCTCATTCAGAAAAAGGGCATCTACAAAAAACCCACAGGTAACATCATACTTAGTAGTGAACGACTGAAGGAGTACTTTTCCACTAAGATCAGGAAGAAGACAAAGATGTTTATTCTTGTCTCTTCTATGCAACATTTTACTGGAGAAGCTAGCCAGGAAAATCAAGCAAGAAAAAGACATAAAAGGCATCTATAGTGGAGAGAAGAAAGTAAAACTATCTCTATTTGCAGATTACAAGCTCTTATATATAGAAATCCTAAGGACTAATCCTAAGGACTAATCCTTAGGACTAATAACGAGTTTAGCAAGTTACAAGATACAAGATCAATATACAAAAATCAATTGCATTTCTATACACGGTCAATAAACAATTCAAAACTGAAATCAAGAAAACAATTGCATTTACAACAGCATCACAAATAATAAAATAATTAGGATCAAATTTATCTCAACAAGTGCAAGACTTGCATGCTGAAAACTACAAAACACTGTTGGAATTAAAGAAGACCTAAATAAAAGACATCCCATATCCATGCATCAGAAGACTTAATAATGTTAACATTGTCAATATTCACAAACTGATCTACAGAACCAATACGACAATAACTATCAGAATCCAGCTGTTTGCAGAAATCAATTCTAAAATTCCTATGGAAATACAAGGGTCCCAAAAATATCTAAAATAATCTTGATAAAGAAGAATAAAGTTAAAAGGCTTACACTTTGCAATTTCAAAACTTATTAAAATGATACAGTAATCAAGACAGTGAGGTATTGGTGAAGGCTAGGCATATGGATCAATGGAATAGGACTAAGAGACAAAAAAAAATTCATTTATAGTTAATTGATTTTTTTGGCATCAGGAGTACCAAAACAATTCAATGGAAAACAAACAATCTTTTCAATAAATGGTGTTGGGACAAGTGGATATTCACATGCAAAAGAATGCTGGACCCCTATCTCACACTATATACAAATATTAACTGAAAATGGATCAAAGACCTAAATAAACAGCTAAATGATAAAACTCGTATAAGAGAACATAAATCTTTATGACTTTGGATTAGGTCATGGTTTCTTAGATATGAAACCAAAAACATAAGTGACGAAAGGAAAAAATAGATGAATTGGACTTCATGAAAATTAAAAACATCTGTGTTTCAAAAGACATCATTAAGAAAGTGAAGACAATCCACAGAATGGGACAAAATATTTATAAATCATGTATATAAGGATCTGATATCCAGAATACAAAGAACTCTTAAAATCGAACAATAAAAAGACAAATAACCCAATTGATGAACGAGCAAAGAATGTTAACAGATCTTTCTCCAAAAAAATATACAAATTACCAATAGCACATGAAAAGATATTCAATATCATTAGTCATTAGAGAAATGCAAATCAAAACCACAATGATTCCACTTCAGAACCACTATGATGGCTACAGTTAAAAAAATAAAAAAGTGTAGACAAGGATGAAGAAACTGGCACCCTCAAACACTGTTGGTAGGACTACAAAATGGTACAGCCACTTTGGAAAACAGTTTAGCAGTTCCTCTGTTACACTTAGTTACCACTGTTGCTGCTGTTAGGTTCCGACTCATAGCGACCTTATGTGCAACAGAACGAAACACTGCCCAGTCCTGCACCATCCTCACAATCATTGCCATGTTTGAGCCCACTGTTGCAGCCACTGTGTCAATCCATCTCATCAAGAGTCTTCCTCTTTTTCACTGACCCTCTACCAAGCATGATGTCCTTCTCCAGGGACTGGTCCCTCCTCATAACACATCCAAAGTACGTGAGATGAAGTCTCACCATCCTTGCTTCCAAGGAGCACTCTGGATGTATTTCTTCCAAAACAGACTTGTTCGTTCTTTGGGCAGTCCATGGTATATTCAACACTCTTCGCCAACACCATAATTCAAAGGCATCAATTCTTCAGTCTTCCTTATTCACTGTCCAGCTTTCACATGCATATGAGGCAACTGAAAATATCATGACTTGGGTCAGGCACAACACGTCTTGTCAGTCTGTCATATTGTGGTGGCTATGTGTTGCTGTGATATGGGAAGCTTTGCCACTAGTATTTTAGACACCAGCAGGCTCACTCTTGGTGGACAGGTTGCAGTGGAGCGTCCAGACGAAGAAAGACTAGGAAGAAGGACCTGGCAGTCTACTTCTGAAAAAACTGGCCAGTGAAAGACTTATGAATAGCAGCTGAACATTGTCTCATATAGTGCTGGAAGATGAGTCCCTTGGGTTGGACGGCACTCAAAATACAACCGGGGAAGAGCTGCCTCCTCAAAGTAGAGTTGACCTTAATGATGTGGACGGAGTCAAGCTTTTGGGACCTTTCTTTGCTGATGTGGCACAACTCAAAACAAGAAGAAACAGCTTCAAACATCCATTAATAATTGGAAGGGGGAATGTACTATTGGAAGTCATCATAGGTGAAATGGAACGCATAAAGATCTACATTCTAGGTATTAGTGAGCTGAAATGGACTGGTATTGTCCTTTTGAATCAGACAATCACATGGTCTACTATGCTGGGAATGACAAATTGAAGGGGAACGGCATCACATTATCAAAAAGAACATTTCAAGATCTACTGAAGTACAACGCTGTCAGTGATAGGAGAGTTACCGTTAAGACTTAGCAATTCCACTCCTAGGACACCCAAGAGACCTGAAAACATAAGTCTGCATAAAAACTTCTACAAGAATGTTCACAGCAACATTATTCAAAACAGTCAAAAGTGGAAAACCCAAATGTCCATCAACTGATGACTGGATAAACAAAATGTACTACATAACAATCAAATGGTTCACTCTGGGGAGCAGAGGTAGTCATGGGGTAAGGCAGAGCCAGTATTGCTTCTCATCATAACTCCTTCTGTACTACTCAATCTTCAAATCATGTACATATCTTTAAAAAATCAGTTTCTTTTAAAATATTTTTGAAGTACAGAAAAACAGCAGTACAGAATGACATTAATTAGAAAACAGATATTTGGATTTACTTCATTATATTCCTATATTCAGCAAACTCACTTATACCATTACTAGTATTATAAAAACTGTTTGAATCAAGAGTCTCTCACAAGATCCACACTGCAGAGTACCTTGTTTTGATACTACTTCATATTTTGGCACAACAAACCACTTGCCTAATCTTCATCCCTTCTCAATAACCGCTGGTTCCTTTCCAACTACCCCTTCTTCATTCACAATTTTTATAGATTTCGATGGCAATAATAACGGGCAAATTAATGGGGACAAAAGGCAGAGCTTCTTGTACTAAAGATCTACTTTGTCTCCATGTTTTCCCACCTTCTAGCTCCTAATGGGGTAAAGGTGACAAGCAACAGAATGATACTCCTTAACCATGTTTGCTTAACTCATTCATTTAATTTTTTCTTAATTGGGAACTTTTATAGGTATTAGGGTATAAACAAATTCCCTATTCTAAGGATCTTAAAGTATAGTTACAAATATAAAAGGACAATAGCAGTCAGATCCACATATGGATCAAGTAGATAAGACTATACCTTGCAAAGGAAAAACACTTTCAATTATTTTCACAAACATCAGTTGATTTGAGACTTTTGCCTATCTTACACTATCCTTATACGCCCCTGCTGTTCTTTGTTTTTCTTCCTTGCTTATTATATACTCACATTAAATTCTGTAGACATTTCCTTGTTTCCTTCAATAGGGACCATATGTGACTGAATCATAACATTATTTCTGAAAGCCTTCCATCCTATAGGTCACCTAGACTTTTAAAAGTCTCATTTAATAAAAGCATGGCAAGTGTTCATTGCTGTACCTGCAGAGCCTGGGAACACTGTTTGACACATAGTAGGCACTCAATAAATATTCATGAATGAATAAATGAAGAAGCTTTTTTAAATCTAAGAGACATTTATGTTCAGTAGTATTTACTAGGATTAGCTCACTATTCAGAAAGCCAATCAAAAATATACAGCAGTAGAAACATCCCACCTGTTCTAGATCTCCCTTTATCACAGGACTGGATTAGATTGCCTCTAACGGAAAAAAAAAAAAAAAACCACTGCCATCAAGTTGATTCCAACTCAGAACGACCCTACATAAAATAGTAGAACTGCTCCACAGGGTTTCCAGGTTTCCAAAGAGCAGCTGCTGGATTCCAACTGCAGACCTTTTGGTTAGCAGCCAAAGCTCTTAACCACTGTGCCTCCAGAGCTCCATAGATTGCCTCCGGGATCCATTATACATTATTCTTAAAATTCCAGGAATCCACATTCCCAGCCCATTCATCTTCTGATCATTTGTTAAGCTGGTATTACAATCATAGCAATTAGTTCCTCTTATCTCTTATTCTTCCTTCCGAGATTTATACTGTACTGTCAGCAAGTTGGAACCCTGGTGGCACAGTTGTTAAGAGCTATGCTGTTAATGAAAAGGTTGGCAGTTTGAATCCAGCCAGCTGCTCTTTGGAAACCCTACAGGGCAGTTCTATTCTGTCCTATATGGCCACTATGAGTTGGAATTGACTTGACAGCAACAGGTTTTTGGTCAGTAAATTAGAATCAGAAACAGTAAAAGTTGGCGACGGGCCCCAGTCAGTGATAAGGTCCAATAGTACAGCTCCTGGGCAAGTTTTCACTGCTGTCACTACCACTGTGTGTTACCTAATACATCTGACACAAATATTTTGCCAACCTCACTTTTATGAAAAAAATTCAAGCCTCGAATTGCAATATTGAAGGATTCTATAGGAAAAATATTAAACAACGCAGGAAGCAGCACAAGAAAATGGAAGGAATACCTGGAGCCACTGTATCAAAAAGAATTGGTCAATGTTCAGTCATTTCAGGAGGTAGCATATGATCAAAAACGGATGGTACTGAAGGAAGAACTCCAAGCTGCACTGAAGGCACTGGCGAAAAACAAGGCTCCAGGAACTGACAGTATACCAATTGAGATGTTTCAACAAATAGATGCAGCACTGGAAGTGCACACTTGTCTCTGCCAAGAAATCCAGAGGACAGCTGCCTGGCAAACCGACTGGAAGAGATCCATATTTGTGCCTATTCCAAAGAAAGGTGATCCAACAGAATGAGGAAATTATCAAACAAAATATCATTAGTATCACACAGAATAAAATTTTGCTGAAGATAATTCAAAAGTGGTTGCAACAGTACATCAACAGGGAACTGCCAGTAATTCAAGCTAGATTCAGAAGAGGACCTGGAAAGAGGGATATCACTGCCAATGGCAGGTGGATCTTGGTTGAAAGCAGAGAATACCAGAAAGATTTTTACCTGTGTTTTATTGACTATACAAAGACATTCAACTGTGTGGATCATAACAAATTATGGATAACACTGCAAAGAATGGGAATTCCAGAAGGCTTAATTTTGTACATGAGGAACCTGTGCGTGGACCAAGAGGCAGTCGTTCAAACAGAACAACAGTATATTGCATGGTTTAAAGTCAGGGAAAATGTGTGTCTAGGTTGGATCCTTTCACCATACTTATTGAATCTGTATGCTGAGCAAATCCAAGAAGCTGGAATGTATGAAGAAGAATGTGGCATCAGGCTTGGAGGAAGACTCATTAACAATCTGCGATATGCAGACGACACAACCTTGCTTGCTGAAAGTGAAGAGTATTTGAAGCACTTACTGATGAAGATCAAAGACTACAGCCTTCAGTATGGATTACACCTCAACATAAAGGAAACAAAAATCCTCACAACTTGACCAATGAGCAACATCATGATAAATGGAGAAAATACTGAAGTTGTCAAGGATTTCATTTTACTTGGATCCACAACCAGTACCCCATGGAAGCAGCAGTCAAGAAATCAAACACCCTATTGCGTGGTGCAAATCTGCTGCAAGAGACCTCTTTAAAGTGTTGAAAAGCAAAGATGTCACTTTAAGGACTAAGGTGCATAGGATCCAAGCCATGGTGTTTTCAATCATCTCATATGCATCCGAAAGCTGGACAATGAATAAGGAAGACCGAAGAAGAATTGATGCCTTTGAATTATGGTGCTGGTGGAGAATACTGAATATACCATGGACTGCCAGAAGAAAGAACAAATACATCTTGGAAGAAGTACAGCCAGAATTCTCCTTGGAAGCAAAGATGGTAAGACTATGTCTTACATACTTTGGACATGTTATCAGGAGGAACTAGTCCCTGGAGAAGGACATCATGCTTGCTAACAGGAAGACCCTCAACAAGATGGACTGACACAGTGGCTGCAACAATGGACTAAGCATGACAACGATTGTGAGGATGGTGTAGGACTGAGCAGTGTTTCGTTCTGTGGTGCACAGGGCCACTATGAGTCGGAACCTACTCAACAACATCTAACAACAACACTTTTATGAAGAATGTGATAATATCAACAGTAGTATATATTCGATAAATTATTCAGATTTTTAAGATTATATATATTCTCAGAAAAATGGTTCATCAGCTTCCGTCAACAAAAACAAAAAGCCAAAGAAAGTAATGCCATTATTTCAACCTCTACTGAAGTGACATATTAATTTCCCAAGCTAGGAATAGTAAACTAAAATACATATAAAATGGAAAGCAACTGAAGAACTATCTGTGCGGCTTCTGAAAATACATTTATGTCATGCAAAGTCTGAGGAAGAGAACAAAGGTGACTATATTTTCTATGACCTAATAAGTGACTAATAAATTACCTTTATAGCACTATATATTTAATATAACATTATATTGTGTGAAAGCAACTTTTTTTGAGCAGCTATTCTGCTACCAAACCAAGAAGGATTTTTAAGTTGTTAAGGATTTGATATCATTCCTTCCTGCCACAGTAGAAGATATAAACCCAAGGCATAATTTTAATTCATCAGAAACCCTGAAGATTTCTATTAATCTCCATTACCATTTCTTTTAATATATTTTTATACTTTTAGCAAACAGGGTAATCTGTACCTCTTTAAGTATTGTATTAAGCCTTCAAGGTGTTGCTACTCTGAATTGGCTTACTCCTAAAAGGGAAGTGGATAATTTTTCTTTCTAATGCCACAAGTCTCAAAGAGATTGAACCATAATGTGATTATTTTTCAATAACAAACTTAAAATTGTTTATTTCTTTTTGAATATGAACAATGAATCATTTAGCATCTGAGAGCTTTGATATCTTCCTCTCTAATCTCACCGACTGTTACGAGGTCTCAAAATGTTATGAATGCTTTAAAACGACGTCCTTTCTGTACACGCTGCATTGAATATGTTTCTTATCCACCACCTGCGGCACTAAGAATACTGCTACTCAGTATGTCAAACGTTTAAACTGGTGGTTCTCAAATCTGGCTCTACACGAACAGTATCCAGGAAGATTTAAAAACAATAATTTACAGATGTCATGCCCCATGCTAGACTTACCGAATCAGAAACTTTAAAAAAGAAATCTAAACATATGTTTGGGCACTGTTTGTATGCTTTTTTTTGCTCCACAAATGATTTTAATGTATAGCCACCGTTGAGAAACACTGGAAAACACTGTAGACATAGGTATAATTTAGTCTTCCTTACAAATAATTTATATATATCAAAAACCAAAAAACCAAACCCACTGCCATCAAGTCGATTCCGACTCATAGTGACCCTACAGGACAGAGCAGAACTGCCCCACAGGGTTTCCAAGGAGCGCCTGGTGGATTCGAACTGCTGAGCTTTATGGTTAGCATCCGTAGCTCCTAACCACCTATGCCACCAGGGTTTCCAATTTATATATATGAATCATTAAATAGTTTCTCAGACTTCCATTCTTCAAATGGAATAATCATGAATTCCTTTAATATCTCCTCATAGACCTTATCTTCGAAATTTTTAATCATTTGCTACTTCTCTCTGAACTAGCTTCTGACTGACAATAGGTATATGCTCAAAACATTTTAGTAAGACTATACCAAAGTTTAATATAGTGAGGAGTATTTCATTTTGCATATTATGACCTATGAATGTATTTGCAATATAAAGCCTTTGTCAAATAACAATTATTTACACTTTTACAGTAGAGTACCCCATTCTACAGTTTCATCTACTTGACTAACATCAATTCTAAAACTTTTGAAGGTTATGTATTTTTTCACCTATAAAAATTAATATATTAACAAATCAAGATAGTGACATCCTAATGACTGTTGTGTTGATATTTGGTGCCACCAAGTCAGTTCTGACTCACAGTGACCCTATGTACAACACAACGAAACACTGGCTGGTCCTGCACCATCCTCACAACTGTTGTTATGCTTGAGCCCACTGTTGCAGCCACTGTGTCAATCCATCAAGGGTTTTCCTCTTTTTCACTGGCCCTCTACTTTATCAAGCATGATGTCCTTCTCCAGGGATTTGTCCCTCCTGATAACGTGTTCAAAGTATGTGAGACGAAGTCTTGCCACCCTTACTTCTAAGGAGCATTATGGGTGTACTTCTTCCAAAACAAATTTGTTCATTCTTCTAGCAGTCAACGGTATATTCGATATTCTTCGCCAACACCATAATTGGTGATTGTAAGGACTATCACGATTATAAGGATGGATATACTTATTTTTTACTGCTGACTCAGAATTCTAACATTCTGCTAGTCTGCTATTTAAGTGAAACTATAACGTACAGGATTTCTGCAGTAAAAATTTAACTAATGCTAAAAATAACTGTAAAAGAAGCGTAAATCAACTTTTAAAGCTTCTGTAATGTAATACAGTTGTAACATTTTACATTAAATGTCCAATAATATTTGAAAAATGATGTCCAACTGCTTTCTCTTAATGTTACTGAAGCAAGCATGAAAACAAAAAAAAAAGTTGTAGTATCTAGACATATATAACTATAATATTAACTGGGCTGAAATAGGCCTTTAGTTTCCACTATTATTTTGAATGAGTTTTTTTTATTATTTATAAATACATTAGAATACATGAAAATATTTTTATTATTCACTACTTCAGAGAGAGCAAAATGAATTATGTTTATTAGTACAGGCAATTCTTTAGAATGGCTTTTGATACGTAAATTTACTTCTAAATGAACCACTTGCTTAGCCTATTATGAAATACAGTCATAAATAAAAGTAGTCTGGGTTAAGTCAGCAAGGAGGAACGAACATTCTCACGTATCAAATAAAAATAATCGTTTATCCCAGCATCTTCTCAGATACTTAATGGTTAAGTTCTTGAAAAGAAAAATACAATACATTTTAAAAAATATAGCACAAAGACTGAATAGATGAAAAAAATCTGTTTCAACACTTTTCCCATTTTCAAAAGACCAAAAAAAAAAAAAAAAACCTAAAAGGAAAGCAATTTAGCAGAACGTACTGCAATAGCTGATGCCACCAGATTTATAGTCACCTTTGGCAGAGTACTGCTGTGAAAAGGCAGAGGTACTGCTGTTACAAGAAAAGATTATGTACTTTCAAGAAAGGGTAGGATTAATCACTCTTCAACAAACAACCTTACCAGTAAAAGCTTCAAAAGTTCTAAACTACACTTTCGTTAAAGGAAAATAGGATGAAAAACTATTATAAAAAGATCTTTAAATTAAAAAATGAACTTATTATTTAACAATAAACGCCACACAGTTTCTAAGACTGTTCATATATTTTACAAATAACATCATGGGTTAAGCAAACCTAAATTTTCAAATGAAGATTATATAAAACCAAAAATATCAGCTATTTTCTATTTTAAAACCTTCAAATTCTCCACCATTTTACAGGGATCTAAGTTATTCTACATTATTGTTCATTTTTAAAACATGGCACCAACAAGAATGAAGAAATATGCTCACCATGTCATTATTTTATTTGTTTATCTTATATAACAACTTCCAAAAGGATTAATACCAGTTGGAGAAAATGGAATCATGTAGAAATTAGCTTTATTTACTGAAAAAATTATATCAGTGTTTGCTGCTACTGGAAAATGATGCAAATAGTAGAAAATTCTAAAAATTTTTCCAAAATTACATATAATATAAGTTTCCAATTAAACTACCATATACATTCTTTCCCAGAAGGGCCATGCAATATATCTGACTCTAAAGAAGTTAACCACGCACCTGAATTTGTTTCTAGGAGCCTTATGTGTGTTTTTTTTTTAATATGTAATTTATTTTTCGAATTTTCTTCTATAAATGAAAATGAGTTACTTCTTACCAAAATTTTCACACATCTAAGAAATCACAATCTTTTAATAAAATGTTTACATTCACTTTTATCTTTAAAGGTAGGTATCTATCTAAAGGTATCTATAAATGAGTCAAAATTAACTCAACAGCACCTAACAACACCACATAATATTAATGAAAAAATTAAGAAAAAGCTACAAGTGCAAATACATTACTTAATTTAATTTAGGAAGTAAAAGTCTCAAACAAGCTGAATACTTCAATGATACAAAAGACTGGTGAACTACATCAAAAATCCCATTGCCATCAGGTTGATTCTGACTCACAGCAATCCTATTAAAAAAAAAACCTATTGCCATAGAGTCAATTCCAACTCATAGTGACTCTACAGGACACACCAGAACTGCCCCATAGGGCTTCCAAGAAGCAGCTAGCGGATTCGAACTGCTAACCTTTTGGTTAGCAGCCTGAGCTTTTAATCACTGCACCATATCCTAATTAAACACCTTCATTATTACATTAATTATAATTTACTAGAAAGATCATGCTTCTTCCACATGATCAGAAAAACTACTTACAAAAATAATTTACTTTGGTATACACAGTTACTATGTATCATTGAGAATTACTGATTCCTTCTTCAAATGTTTTTCTACTTTTGACTAAAAGGTTAAATTTAAACTAGTATGCAGGTGCAACTCATGTAACTTAGCTATAAAAATGTTAGTAGTAATTCTTTCCTGGGCATTCCTCTCTACACATCCTTTAAAAGCAAGCCACCCTTATAAACTACAACAGGGATTGGGAAACCTTGGCCTGTGGGCCAAATCCAGCGCACTGCTTGATTTTAAATAAAGTTTTACTGGAATACAGTCACACTTATTCACTTACATATGGCTACTTTGTGCTATATCTGCAAAGTTGAGTAGTTGTGACAAACTCATAAAGTCTAAAATATTTACTATCTAGCCCTTTACAGAGAAAGTTTGCTGATTCCTGAACTAAAGATTTAGATCTTAACTGTTTTAAATGCATGCTCATGTGTGTGCATGCACACAGACCCATTCATCTTCCATATGATAATCATTAAAGAACACATTAAATTGACCATTTAAAGATCTGTTGGTTCCTTCTGTTTCGATTTTATAACTTGTACATTGACTACTGTCTAATTTCTGGACTCCTAAAGCATGGGATACTGGCGGATTCTGCTAATTTGCATTACTTAGATTGTACTGCTATAGCATGTTTGACAGTTTTTTTTTAAAAAAGAAAATACCACTCAATATGATAGGTATAATTTCCATAACAAAAAACAAAAAAAACCACTTTAAGACATCTGATGTCTAATGGTACATAATATTACTTACAGGGAAGAATGGTGACACAGAAATCTACATTTTAGACACTAAATTCTGGAAAACATGGCTAAACGGGTGGAGAGTGGAGATGAAATCAAATAATAGATCACAAAGAAAAAGACACTGGGTTTTAGAGATAAGAACTATTTTAACAGGGAAAAGAGTACTCTAGACTTAAGGAAGAACATCAGAAAGGGCACAGAGACATTTAAACACAAGGCCCACTGTGGAACTCTGAGTACCTAAAGAGTAAACTGTCAACAATTCTTCCTCTGTTTCCTCCCTCAGCCTACCTTCCACCTACAGCCAAAAACGAAAAACAGCTAACATGGTAAGCAGAGCTAATGTCCCAACGCTCTTTAAAATAAAAAAGGGAGAATGAGAGATTAAAGAAACTGGAATCTCAAAATTTAAAAGTAGCTGACTGCTAGGTATTTAAGGTCTTCAAAAATATGTAAAACAATAATATTGATAAATGGAACATCACTAACTTGTCATTATTTTTATTGTTGCAAATAAAAACTAGAAATAGGCTCAAATTAAAGTACAAAATAATTAATAGAAGCTTAAATGTCTTCACAGGAAAAAGTCTGAGTAATTGGGAGATACAATTTCTTCCGCTTAGAATGATTTACGTCACATGTGACTAAGGGAAGAGAGCTGTTATCAAAAAAACTTTTGGAAATCCTTTCATGACAATTTTATGAATTCTTTGTATATTTCATAAAAACCAAGTCAATAATCACTTTCTTTTGCTTTCCAAGATGTTGTCTAGTACTATTTTTTCAATTGTCTTAATAACAGGCATTCAAATCTAGAATATATACTTAAATGCCCTTTTCTTTGTATCATTCTGTTATGCTCTTAAACAGATGGTTATACATCAAACCAAAAAACAATTTCACTAATCTTATATTCCAAGATATTGAGTGTGTACCTTCTGATGATAATATGACAAATCATGTAAGGAATTCTCATTTAAACACTACAAAACAAGTCATTACTGACATTCTTGGTTATTAATTTTCTTCTTGTAAATAATGTGCCTCTTCCAATGTGTGAAGTTAAAGCTAAATAAATACAACCAAAGTTTATCTTTTATTTAAATATTGAGTCCTAAAGTCAGTCCACAGTTATTTACATGTCAACTCCCAGTCATCACTATTCCAAGTTACTACACAATTATCAAGTTTAGCACTCAAATTACATAACAGCAATTCAAGGATGATGGTCCCTAAATGTTTTATATAAAAATTAATAAAATCATGTGATTTAGAACAATTATTTTTAAGTAAATTCATTTTAATTTTGTTACACCCTGATCATTAACACCCAAGAAAGGGAGGTAAACTTTTGTAAATGGTATTAAAAAATTCCCAAGTTTCTGATGTCATAATGAGACGTTATCTTTTTTACAAAGAAAATGCTACAGCCTACCATCTTAGTATTCAATGTGAGCTGCTGTTTCAACAACAAAAAAGTTTTGTGTTAGTTTATTCATATGCTCTTTTGTGGTCCCTCCTATGAACAAAAGCTTTCATTTGTGACTCTACTAACTTGCATTATGAATGCAGTCAAAGGTTATAAAGCAGAGCGACCCACAAAGAGATGGAGTCCAGTACTTCATCCTCTTTAACAAGTACTCAGAACAACCCATTCTAGACAGACATGATCCAGAGAATTCCCAAATCCTCCAGATAAAGAAATATAAAACCTTAGAGCTGGAAGGATTCTTGAAAATCATGCATCGCGACTCCTCATTTTACAGGAAAGGAAAGTGAAGCCCAGAGATTTTAGTTGGTTTATCCAAAATTAGTCTGAAGATTAGAGCACAAATCTTCTCATAATACGGTAGCTCTCCCAAAATTCCTTTACCTTTTCCTCAGGATGGCAAAGTCAGGTTATAATTTTCAAAACAAATTAGACTAAAAAACAAATAGAAAACAAAGAGAATGACAAAGATAGCAAACAAACAAAAAAACCCATCCAACATAAAGCAGAAAGCTTTATAAAGCACAGACTTCATTATCCAATATTTAACATATCCTTTTCTATCAATTGCATACACTTTCTCCCACTTTTTATTTCCCTCCACAAGAAATCCACTGCAAAATAAACTGCTTCCAGGCAAATTCTGTTTCTGGTTGTTTCTAAAGTAAATGGGTCTACTTCTCCTGCTACAGTAGTTCATGCTATGAAGCACACACTTAGGGCTGATACAATACTCATCTTTCCTTTTACGTAAAGTCCTCTTTAAAGAACAGCTGAGAATTGAGAGACAAAAGTATTTCACGGTCCTCATTTCTCCTCTACACCTAAAACTCCAAATGACTAAAATCCTTCTATATGCAAAAAGGAGGGGAAGAGAAGAGTGGATAAAATTCTGGCTAAATTCTAGCAAAACTAATTATTTCACTTTTAACTATTTCACACAAAAACTGTATTTACAGATGTATTTCACAACAATGCAATTATGTTTTGTAAAATAAAATTAATAAGCAGCAAGTCAAAACATTTTAATGCTATCTTACAAGTATAGAAAGTCATTAAACAATCATTTATGTAGCACCTATTATGTGTAAGGAACTTTCACATACATTTTCTTACTAATCTAAATGGCAATTTTGCATAATGCGGTTGAGAAGAACATAATCATTCTAAGGACACACTTGAAGAGAAAAACAGCACTTTTCAAGATCTCCTTCAAAGATTGCATCAGCTGCAAAATATATGAAGGCTTTCCTACATATTTTTTGAGAGGCAGCCTGGTACCTAGCTCAATAAATATTTGCTAAGTAAGTGAATGAAGGACCTAAAAATTAAAACCACAGAAAAAAAAACCCTCATATTAATACTAATAATACCAAACATTGAGTATTCACTAGAACAGTCCCTAAGTAGTCTTGAAAGTTACCAAACCTACTGCCATCGAGTTGATCTCAACTCACAGGGACCCTACAAGAGCACAGAAGAACTGTCTGTCCCACAGGGTTTCCAAGGCTGTAATCTTTACAGACGCAGACTGTCACATCTTTTTCCCACAGAGTGGCTGATAGGTTCAAATCACTGACCTTTTGGTTAGCAGCCGAGCACTTAACTACTGTGCCACCAGGGCTCTCTTAAAAGTTACACACACACATTATTGTATTTAATCCTTACTATGCCTTGGTAGGGAGCCCTGGTGGCACAGTGGTTAAGAGTTCGGATGCTAACCAAAAGGTCAGCAGTTTCAAATCTACCAGCCGCTCCTTGGAAACCCTATGGAGCAGTTCTACTCTGTCCTATAGGCTGCTATGAGTCAGAATCGACTCAACAGCAATGAGTTTTTTGGGGTTTATACCCCGGTGGCCCAGTGGTTAAGAGCTATGGCTGCTAACCAAAAGGTCGGCAGTTCAAATCCACCAGCCACTCCTTGGAAACCATATGAGATAGTTCTACACTGTCCTACAGGGTCACTATGAGTCGGAACTGACTCGACAGCACCTAACAACATAACCTCATAAACTAGGTGAGGTTATTATTCCCATTTAACTGTAGAGGAATTTAGACTAAATGCAGTAATTCTCAACCAAGAGTACGTGGAAGTGTGGGGGAGGAGGGGTTTCAGTTGCCACACTGATGGGGAAGGCAACGCTGGCATTTAGTGCGAGGTAGCCTGGGATGTTAAATATTCTACAAGGTGAAAGACAAATCCACAGAATTATCCTGCCCAAAATGCCACCACTATTGAGAAACAGTGACAGAGCATAAATGAACAAAGCCAAACAGGTAATGACGTCTTTAAATTAGTTTCATTCAATAACAAAATTCAGAAAACTACCAAGGACTAGTCCAAAAGGAAATCAAATGTAGAAGTGTATCAAATTCTGATACTAATAAGGATATGCTACTTTCTCAAAATGGCACTACATTAAAAGATGACATAATTCCAAATTCAACATTACTACTCTTTAATGAGTTCTCTATTTCTGTCTTTAGTTGCTTCGGAGCTTTATCTGCAAATTTTATCATCTTTAATTACTCCCCTTAATATTTTACACAAAAGAATCATCAAGTCCTTCTCCAATCCCCATTTTACTCTCCCATTTTGGACCCACTTTACTACCTATATGGATTAATAGTTACCTGTGAGGTTTTGCTTGGTCTATTCTTGTCATCCATGACATCACTGCCCCATTAATTACTCTAAAAATCACACTTTCTGTTAGCATTTCATTATATAACTGCAATGATTCCTAACTGGATAATGCCCAGATACTTCAGATTAACATTCAAAGCCCTCCACCAACTGGCTCCATATTTTTCTCCCCAACTCAAAAACAACCTCTATGCCAAGCAGTCTCTTTAGTATTCTTCCAAACTACCATGATGACTCCCTTTTCCATACTTTGTCCATGATGTTTACTATGCCTAGAATAATTTGCCTATTCTTTCCTTCCTGCCATTCAGAATCCTTTATCTACCAACGTGTAGAAATGTTCATCAGATGAAACCTGTAACTTGACTTTTGTGTAAAGTCAGTAGACTCCTAAATAATTCTCTAATTTTAATTATATTTATCTAGTTCTAGTCCTGTGGTTAGGAGTGGAAATTTTTTGAAGGTAAGGATCATTATTTTCATTTCATTTATATTATTCACCTAGAGCAATCTATATATATATATATATATATTTGGAATCACAGAATTGTTTCCATAGAATAAATCATCTAACAGCATCTTCATTTTTAAACTAAGAAAACAGACATTAAAAGCTAATTTATACATAGACATATGATTTTTTAGTGGCAAGACAAGAACCAAAATTCAGGCCACAATTTAAAATCTAATGTTGTTTGATACTTAATAAGTGCTTGTTAAGTGAACTCCAGGGTATAAAAATCATTTTGTAAGCCTGCATTCAGTGACATTATAATGCAATTTAGAAGACAGTCCATGCCTCAAGTAGAGATTCTCTATTACACTGTACTTTCCACAAGTCAAGAAGACAAATGAGGTTCTTAGAGATATGTACAATTTGATAATTATTTTTAAAAAAAAAAACTTCACAGACATTTATGCAAATTCAGTAATTTGAAACTCCATTTTTCTGCTTCGTCTTTGAAATATTCATACATAAAATGACCTCATTGTGTTTACACAAAATTGTACCTCAAAAATAGGATCAGGGTAGTCCATGGTTAAGATTATATGAGTGAACTAAGAGTCTAGATAAAGACATAGCAAGCTTAATAGAAATGCCATCATTCTTCAGTCAGAACCTGTTTTCTTCCTTTTATTTATGCATATGAGAATAGATAATTAGATTATTTTATTCCAGTAGTTCTGACCTCTAGATTACTCATAAGAATAGAACTGTACCACTTTCTACATAGCAAAAAGAGCACATCCCTACGATGTAAGCTCAAATGTAAAATTCTGCTTTCTTGCTTCTTATCACTAAGTACATTCCAACTTCATATTCTTTCCAGAAGCCAAGAAAGTTGAGCATTAGGCATATTTATGATATCATCAGTTGTGTTTTATACATTAATGCAATAAATGCACTAAAATTTACTTTGCCTCATTATCAGTTCAATATTTATGGATTCTTAGATTTTTGTTAATTCTTGTCTACAGACATTAGCTGTAACTTTCTCATTTAGACTTTTTTTTTTAACTCAAAGTATACAGATCAACTTAGTATATAAAGTCTTCCAACATTTGGTAAGACATCCTATTAGTCAAATTAGATAATGCATTTGGAATTAGAATAACCCAATCCTACTTCTGAAAACATCTCCTACTTTCTGCTCTGTAGTTAAATGAAAGAAAAGACTTTATTATCTATAAGTACATCTCTGCTCAAAAGATCTCTTTTAGGGCAAAGGTATTACAGGCTACAAGAGTATAATATGAAGAGAGAATAATGACAAGGATCAAAAGAGTCCAACTACAATATGGAAAAATATGAAAGAACAAGGCAATAAAATAGACTTGTAAATAAGTCTACATGTTAAACCAACATAGAGCTTTGAAATTAGAATCTATAAATCTTAGGTGTCTAGTATTAAAAATAACAAAGAACAGAGAATCCAGCATTATATGTTAAATCACATATGTGGGAAATCGGATAAAAATAAAAAAGTCTTAGGCATTTCGTATAAATTAAAGCCATAATAAGACTCATAAGCTCATCTGCTACTTAAACCTAACAGAAGGTATGAATAGGAGGTATTACTGGTGGGCAAACCAGTATGTCACTCTGCAACGTTCACAGAAATGGCAAGTGGAAACTGATTTTGTAAATAGGTTCCTGACTTCATTCTAAATATAGAACTAGAGGTTCTTTAAAAAATAAAAAAAGTTAGAATTACAAGTTCATTTTCATTATACATAATATTTAACTATACATATATGTATAGCAGAAATCATATACAAGTGATAATTTTGGACACCTGATCCTTACTTTTAACTGGCAATTAGCACTACACCTACCATTTTACCTCCTTTCTTTGTCTCAACTTGCTAGTTACTTAAACACATCAGGGGTAAAAGTCTTGTGTAAGAAAAACAATAAAAATAATTGGTTTTATAAAATTAGCCTTGCTGGTGGTACTCACTTATAATTATACTGAACTATAAATGGCCAGGTTGACTGCTTAAAAAAAAAAAAAAGTTATGTACCATGATAAAATTGAGACCATACTGGGAAAACATTAAAATTAAGCCCATTTAAAAGAAAAGGAAAATAATCTAAAAGTAACCAATTTAACTCAACTTTATTTTTTCATCTAGTCCAGCGATAAAATTTCTTTGGTTGAAAAATAAAAAATCTGCTTTCAGTTCCAAGGGTCTATCTAGAGTCAACAACGCAGTAGTCTTGCCACCACACAAAGTTCTGCTAACACTTAGTACTCACACCAACAAAATTAACTTTATTTTCATCTTCACAAGACTAAAATAGGAACCCTAAGCTAGAAGGTCTTTATCACTGAGTTCAGCAATAAAATTATCTAAACAATTGGAGCCAAAAAATACTCTAGTCTCAACTCTCTAGATACTGTCTCAGAAATTCAGATTCAGTTTTAGCCTGGTCAGATTTTACGATTTTAACAGGTACGTCCTCACTACTAGTATTTACTATGAATGGTAAACTTCACTTAGTAACATAGTTTAATGTTTCATTTGAAAACTTTTATTAAGTGTTTTGAAGATAGCATACTAAATCCCAAAGGAAAACTGAGGCATATTCTGATATCATGTAGTACTTCTTTGAAAGAAAGATGTTAAAAGATTTGTAAGTAAAATGCCTGATACATGTTTAACTCAAATGCTGGGTCCCTTTGCCCTTCTCAGGAGCCACATAAGTTTAAAATGTAAAGGGGTAAAGCTCCTTTATTCTTTTCTTTTTTCTCTTTTTTTAAACACAGAAATGTCTACTGAGATCATCTAGCGATTTTCTAATTACTAATAATGCATTACTCCAATAATATGTAGGAAACCGATATTATACTACAGATGGATGAACGTTTTCCTTTTAAACTCTTCCGTTTAAGTTTAAAAATAAGGGTATTCAAGTCAAGTAGGGTTAAATGCCATAGTAAAAGCAAATACAATTTTACTTCAAGCTAAATAGTTTAAAAGAGGAAGCAAGAAATATTCTCCAGTGTTCAGACTAAAAAATAATATTGAAGAATGTGTAGGTATTTGGAAAAAAGTTTAGGACAAAACTACCATAGCTCATAGATAACCAGGAAAAATAATTCTTTCTATACTGACACTTTAAAGTACAGTTAACCTAATAGTTTTTACATATGAATAACAGACTATAAAAAGGAAAATATTATCGAGAGCACATTTATCCATATGTATTTTACAACACAAACGCTCTAGAACTTCTAAGAAACGTCACCCCTTCATAAATACATATATAAAGTTAATTTGCTATATCTGTCTCCTGCTAATGATTTTTCTAGATGGATAAGTCAGGAACTACCAAATTCAAATTAAAATTCAACCTCTAACTCATTAGAATAATTAATAGGTCATTAGTTCAACATCTATCTCCCACAATATTTTAAAAAACAACTAAAGGGTACATCCTGAAATCCCAGTATAAGCAGATATATTTCCCCCTAGAAACTTACAGCTCCTTGGAAAGAAAGTAGTTACTAAAGCAAAACTGCAGACTTCTCTTTGGATAAAAGTCAGAGAGCTGAGAAACAAACAGCAACACATAACCTGAATACACATATAATCAAGGGAAAAGCCAACACCACACAGTTTCACATAATGTATACCTGATCACACCATTTCTTTGGAATTAAACAGGAAAAGGAACTAATCAGCAATACAGAAGGACTAGGAAGAATAAAGTAAAAATTAAAAAAAAAAATTAAATGAAAGGATACAGCCTTAAAGCACCAGTCTGAGTTCCCACTGCCAGGATCTTCTGTACAGGATCAAAGGCCAGGGCTGAAGGTTGATAGGGAAATCCATGGCGAACAGTCTAAGGATGGTCAAGTTACATCACAGCAACCAAAGCAGCATGCGAAATTTAAAAATAGAAAAGTCAACAGAGGCACCAGAATTTAGAACAGTAACAATGCAAAACACATATACATGCACTTACTGATTTAAAAAAAAAAAACACTACGGAATCTACAATGCTAACAAACAAAAGTTATTCACATGAAACTTGAAACCAAAAATCTATCCCAATGTTACACTTCAATTTCTGCTTTTCCATAATACTTGAATTCTCTAGAAGCCAAATTGCTAAAGTTTGCAGTGGTCAAAAAATTCTGTAAACTTACTTAAAAGTGTGATTCATATTTCATTTCAAAAGTGATCACTTCGTTATGACTTTATTAAGATGCTAAATGCAAGTATTTCTAAGGAAAAGCTCATATGATGAATTAGCTGAGGATTCTGGAAAGCAATCATCAACCTTCTATTCCAACATTTTGCAATTGCAAAACAACTGCAAACAAGCACATCATATCACATTTTTTCATTTTATTATTAAGCCCCAAATAATTTCAGGGCATTAGGGGGAGAAGTGTAGGTACACACTTTTAAGAAACTCTGACGATATGAACGCATGGGTATTTATGGGAAAAGCAGGTATTACCAAGACTAGTTTGTATTTCTCATTGAGCAGCTAGTGAATTAATTCGCTGCATCATTCTTTCTGAATTACAGAAAGCTATGGCAATTACCGTGCCATTAATAGGCAAAAATCACAGTGCTAACTTTTTCACCAAACATAATGATAAAAAAAACTGCGATTTCACAGTTTAAATCACTCATACCCCATTTTAAGGGAAAAGCGATGATAAAATATCCAGTTGAACAGCTTTGACATTTTGATAAACTATATTCATCAGACACTGTCTCCAAAAGCAACTTCAAAGTTGGTGAATTCTATTAAAGTGCTTATACATAAAAGCTTGCACATTATTACTAGCAGTGTCAGAATACAAATTACAGGTCAGTATAATACGTTTTAAACACCCTTGAAATGATTGCTGCAAATGATCAGGGGAGAGGAAAAAAAAAAAACGAAAAGGAGTAAGATGATGTCAATCTCCAAAATAACCCACTAAGCAAACGTTTTCTGAAGGAGTGCGCCCTTTATTCGCGCTACGATTATTACTGGCACTCACTGTTCCCTCGCACTCCCATGTTAAAGCTCGAGTTGCCCCCTAAAACTACCCCAGATTTTCAATGTCGGGGGAGCGGGCTGCGCGCCGGGTTCACCTTGCAGAGCTGGAAGTGCTCGGACTGGAGGGTCTCCTGAATCTCGGGCTCCCGGGTCCCAGACGGGTGCTGCTGCTGCTGCTGCTGCTGCTGCGAGGCCGAGGATGAGCCGGCGGTCAGGCCGTCCAGCACCTTCCTGATGTTGAATTTCCTCATGGTCTCGGCGGGACTCCCCCGGACCCCGGGAGGGGAGGCAAGTGGCGTCCCCGGGAGGGAGCACCTAGCCGGGGCCGAGGGCAGCGTCAACCGAAGAAACGGAGGAGTGTGAGCGGGTGGGAGTGTGAGGACAAGGAGGCAGCTGGGGAGAAGCTAGATATAATCCAAACAGGAAATACTGCGACGACGAGAGAGCGGCGGCCGCAAGAGCCCTCTTCCTCCGAGACCGCCGGCCGCCCGCCGCGCTACCGGAGGGGCTGTGTGGCGCGCTTCAGCCGCCGCCGCCGCCTCCTCGCCCCACGGCGGGGCGGCAGCAGCAGTG
>NW_004443938.1:24581157-24604770 GCF_000243295.1 Trichechus manatus latirostris
CCATGGGCCCCGCCGCTTCGCGCCCGCCTCGACCCCACAGTCCCTCGGCGCTTCTTCCGGCTCCTGCTCCGCTCCTCCTCAGGGGGTCGCCGGCTCGTCCTCCACGGCTGCCGCTCGGCCTCGTCGCCGCTCAGCGCCGCTGCCCGCCCGGCATCGCACGCAGGGTGCCCGGGGTGGGTCCCCGCGTTCGCCTCCTCGCTCCGCCTCGCTCCTCCGCCGGGGGACCGGCCCGCCCTCGCCCAGTCAGAGCCCGGCTGCCTTCCTCAGGCGTCGCCGCCACCCTCGCTCCGCGCCCGGCCGCTCCCTCTGGCCAGACCAGGCGCCTCGGCGCACGGCACCAACGCCCGCTAGAGCAGCAGCAGCAGCCGCGGTTACAGCCGGCCGGCGGTGGCAGCAGCTGGGCCTCCGCGAAGCCGCGATGCTGGATATGCGCATGCGCACCGCCACCTTTTTCCCCCCCCTCCGCCCAGCCTGAGAGTAGCTGGCGCTTAAATTATCTTCTGTGAAAATCCCAGACGAAGGCTAAATATCTTCCACCCCAGTCGCTTTGCCAGAGTATGCAGCTGCTGCTCCTGCAGCTGGGGTAGTAAAAATGTTGACGACTAACAAGCAGCAGGAAACCTTTATTTCGAATTCGGTCGTTGAAGCGGAGGTTTATGCTTTCACACTTTGACAAGGTGCATACTCCTAGCCACTGGCTGCAATATTATTGTTGTTGCTTTCTGGATGGGCTTTGTTTTGGATCGATTTGGATTTGGTTTTTGAAGAAGAGCGTCTAGGCAACGTCGAGGTCTGTGTAAAGAGGATGGCAAACATAGGAAAGGAGATAAACCTAGGGAAACCACAATTCTTTCCTGAAGCGTATACTGTTGGTGGAATTAAAGTCTGATCATCGCAGGTAGCTGTTAGACTGGAAAAGGATCCTGATGGGTGCCCGCCAAAGGAGAACCGCTCCAGGGCTGAGTGTCTGCCCCGACCAGTGACAAGGCACACTCCTCAATTCAGTCCACACGTTGGAGCGGGCAGGGATGAGGCGGGGGAGCAGGGTTGGAGGTAAACACCAAGCTGTCACTCATTTTTAAAACCTTAAACCTGCCCTGTAATACTGCTTATCCCCTAAGTAATCCCGGGTGGCTTCTCCACTCTTGAAAGGGGCAAGGATGGTAAGATAAAGTTTCTGCTCAGACCTTTCCGCCGCTTCCCTGACACAATCTTGCTGGGATGCTTAGAGATAAATGTCTGGCTCAAGTTTGAAAAGGGAGAGATTCCTGCTGACAGGACCCTCTCGGAGGAGAACGCGCGTTCCACAAGGAAAGGTGGGTGGAAAGCAGAAGTACTTGACTAGGAAGGATGTGGGAAATAGGAAAAACATAAAAAGGAAGACAGCGCATAAAAACAAATTCTAATTCGAGGTGTGGGGAAGACAATCTCCCGGTTAGAGATTTCCCTCCCTCTGGTGCAGCGCTAAACCATCAGGCCAGCTACAGAGTGTATTCGGAACGGAAATCAGAAGTACCCGCCCCCTTCGTTGTGATTGGCAGCCTCCTGCTCAGGTCAGAGACATTATCGTCACGCTATTGGTTAAACTGGCATGCCCTTCAAGAACCGTCTGCAAACCAACTGTGACTGGGGTCCGTGGGTTTCGGGGGAATGTAGTTTTTCTTGGAGCTTCTGCATCCGAAGACGATGTCCTACGCTTGGAACCTATAAACTTGTTTTGCGGTTTATCATTTATTGAATTACACATTTACTTACCGTATACAACGAACAATAAAACAAAATTTGAGGCTTTCTTAAACTATTTCTAAGTGGCTTTGAACTTTTTGTTTAATAATTCTGTTCTCTTGAACACATTTTCATTGAGTGTGAGGCATTGTTATAGGTACTGAAGATACAAAAATACAATCCTTACTTTCAGCAAGCTCACCACATTCTAAGGGAAATCACCCTCACGTAAATAATTGTAAGACAATGTGATGAGTTCAGTGATGGGATATGAGGAGGAAGGGGACTGAAGAGGGTCACTTAATTTGCTTGGGAAGGCCTCCTGGAAACAGTGACATCACCATAGCTGAGTCCAAATAAGTAGGAGGTGACCAGGTGAGCAGAAAGGAGAAGAGAATTGGAAGGAGGTGAGGAGGGGAGCATCAGAATTACCTCGAGAGCTTTTTAACAACATCAATGCCTCCATAGAGGAATAATTCCAAAACATTACTTCCCCACAGAATTCTATGATCATACCTTTACATTTAGCTTTAAAATAAATCCACTGGTTAGTTTGTCATCATTGGGTTACAAAAGTTTTGGAGAAGTTATAACTTGCTGAAAGGCCTTGTGGTTGAGTGGAAAAACCCTAGGCTTTGTTGTCTGTCGGATGCGAATATAAATCTAAGCCCTGCTAATATGTGTAACTTTGGGCAAATTATTTAATTTTCCTAAGGGTCAGATTCTTCATTTGTAAGGATAATACACTTTCCTCTGGGGTTTTGTGAGGATAAATGAGGGGGAAAAAAAAAAAGAATATGTAAGGTTTGCAGTACGTTGCTTAGCATTTCATAGACAGTCAAAAACATCAGTTTTCTCATTCTGTTATCAGGGTTATTGAGCTGAAAGGGACTTCAAGAGACCTCCAATTTAAGCCAGTCCCCTATTTTGGACTTTAGAGTTTTGTTTTGATTTTCACATCTCAGAAGGTTACGAATTCATCCTGGCATTCACAAAACGTTGGTTCTTAGAGGATAAGTGGAATTTAACGTGAATGTGGAGCGTGTCTGCTAATGTAGTTTAGCTTTCTGAATTTACAATCCAACCTCTCCAAGTTCAGGGATTCTAGGACATATTCAGAAATATGTTCAGGTAAAAGAAAAATGTTCCAAAATATCTACCTTTATGAAAGAAAGATAATATAATGGGTCCTCAAACTCATGGTATTTTTTTGTAAGTCAGTTTCAATCAACCAATTGAGCTGTTTTTTTTTTGTTTGTTTGTTTTGTGTTTAAATTAGGACAGAAAATTTAAGAATAAAAAATTAATTAAAATTTTTAAATTTAAAATAAAATCATTAAATTATATTATTCATTTTAAAATATATATATTATTCATTTTAAAATTGCATATAACAGCAAGTTTTACCTATAATAAACTCCCAGCAAGGCTTCACTTTTTATTTTAATGAATGAATCGGTGTGTTAATTCCAAGCAACTCAGTAGCTTCTGACTTTGGACAAGTGACATCATCACAAATGGAATTAGTTCTTACCTACTATGAGTCAAAATCAATCAGTGGCAACGGGTTTTATTTATTGAAGAATAGACCAGGAGACGATGATGTAATAGTATACCACTGACAAGTTATAGATATCTATATTACATTTGAGATCCCTGGGTGCCGCTAACTGTTGTGCTCAACTATTAACCTAAAGGTTAGTGGTTAGAAGCCACCCAGCAATGCCGAGGAAGAAAGGCCTGGTAATCTACTTCTGTAAAGATAACAGAAAAACCTACGGAGAAGTTCTACTCTGTGACACATGGGGTTGCCATGAGTCAGAATCAACTCCATGGCAATAGGTTTCATTTATTATCATTATTATTATTGCATTTAGCCACCATCACTGAACGATACACACTTAATACAATGAAAATTAAAAGGTAAATTAAAAAAAAGTCACACACACACACACAAGGCCAACCTACTAAATAATTAGGCATGGAAGGCCAAAGATCAATAATTCATTACGTTCCTGAATCTGCCAGTCCTCATCATCTGGTTTAAAGGCTAACGAAGGCTCTGGTATTGGTCTCATAGGGGCAGCTAGAAGCTGATTGAGAGGAATAAAATAAAAACCAAAATAAACATTTTAATGAGAAATTACTCTACAGGCAATTCCCAGATTATGAACAAGTTCCTTTCTTAAGTGTATCTTTAAGTCGAATTTGTATGTAAGTTGCAACAGTTAGGTACAGTTCATATCTAACGTCAGTCAAATGTTTGTCTTAGTATATAATATATAGTATACCTTTCTATGCATAAAAAATATTAAAGAAACACTTCCAGATACAGTAAAACATCTTTAACATAATACAGTAATAATAGGAATATCATTGCTGATATCAGCTAGATCTTGACTAAAAGCAGAGAATGCCAAAAAAGATGCTTACCTGCGTTTTATTGACTATGCAAAGACATTCAACTGTGTGGATCGTAACAAATTATAGATAACTGAACGAATAAGCAACATCACAATAAGCGGAGAAAATACTGAAGTTGTCAAGGATTTCATTTTACCTGGATCCACAATCCACATCCATGGAAGCAGCAGTCAAGAAATCAAATGACATATTGCACTGGGCAAATCTGCTGCAAAAGACTTCTTTGTAAGTGTCAAAAAGCAAAGATGTCACTTTGTGAACTAAGGTGCATCTGACCCAAGGCATGGTATTTTTGGTCGCCTCATATGCATGTGAGAGCTGGAAAATGAATAAGGAATACCAAAGAATTGATGCCTTTGAATTATGGTCTTGTTGAAGAATATTGAATATACCATGGACTGCCAGAAGAACAAAAAAAATCTGTCTTGGAAGAAGTACAGCCAGAGTGCTCCTTGGAAGTCACGATGGTGAGACTTCATCTCACATGCTTTGGGCATGTTATCAGGAGGGACTAGTCCCTGGAGAAGGACATCATGCTTGGTAAAGCAGAGGGTCAGCGAAAAAGAGGAAGACCCTCAACGAGATGGATTGACACAGTGGCCGCAACAATGAACTCAAACATAGCAACGATTATGGGGATACTGCAGGACCAGGCAGTGTTTCTTCCTGTTGTAAGTAGGGTTGCTATGAATCGGAACCAACTTGATGGCACCTAATAACAACAAGAGGAAATCATGTAGAGGTAGGACTAAGGTGGCATGTTTTTCTGAAGCTGAGAGTGCTCATATTTAGATGGAACATGGGAGAATGGAGCAGAAACACAGAGACTACACAGAAGTGACCACCAGTGACTCTAGAGAGGGGGAGAATAGAATCTCCATTCCTCACTTCTCAGCTCCCAGTCCTTGTTTGTTGTGAAGAGTGGCTATACTTTCTTTCCTTCTTTGTGTAAACTAGTTTGAATGGGTTTCTGATTCTTGGAATCAAGTATTCTCTCTGACAGAAAATTTAGATGCAACCTTCCCCAAAATGTAAAAGAATGAAGAGATATTGTAGCCCATCTTTTACCTGCCATTTTTACCTCCTATTGTCAATTCTTCCTACAGCAAGGAGCTACTGCAATAACCCAGCAAAGGGTTGGTGGCTTGGACCAGTATGGCAACAGTGGCGGTTATGAGAAGTGGTCAGTTACTGGATACATTTTAATGGTAGAGCAAAGAGGATTTACTGAGGGTATGCTGGGGGAAGAGAAGAGGCAAGGATGATGTCTCCGTTTTTCACCTGAGTACTTCAGAGTGGCATTGCAATTTAATTTACACATTTATGACTCCTGGATAATTTCCAGTCACCAGTTGTACCTTAGTGGGCTCAACAAATATCATTGGCTAAATAAATAAGCCTCGTCTGGGAACAAGCAGGATCCACCACATTGTGATCTTTGTTTAGGGCTGGCCTTTCTAGAAAAACAAATCAGGCAGCTATTGGTGAGCCTTCATTATTACATATGTTGCCTCTGACATTATTTAATGTTATATGTAAGAGTATTATTAATCTATAGGCAAAATGTCTAGACAAAGATCACTAAGTTCAAGTGAACAGAAAATTCCAGCAGTGCAAAACAAAGCTAACACAACCACATGAATGCTTAAACATAAAATATGAAGCATTAATGTAATATGAGTGAAAAATGTTATGAAGTTCTTCAAACATAGGAACTTATAAAGTATTGGGCAATCTGGAGTTCCTCAATAAATTCTCATACACTTCAAATGTCATTTCTACAGTGGGAACAATATTTGAGGTAAGGAATAATGCTCCCCATATTTTTAATTTCAGTATTTTATTTTATCATAAAAATTTTGAGAATTTTGCTAAAGTTTTACCAGAGAGTTAGCTTTTCTTTTTAAATAACTCCTTAAAATTTGACTTACAGACTGAAGAAATAGCAGGAAAGTTTGCAATTTACGTACCTACCAGCAGTTAATATACTATGGTAACTGAAATTTGTACCACGTTGTTGGGTGACTGGTGATATTTAGTTAAATTGTATTAATTGATGTTTGCAGAGAAGAACCATACAAAGTGAGGATAAAAACCAAAAAAAAACAAACCTGTTGCCATCGACTTGATTCTGACTCACAGTGACTCTATAGGACAGAGTAGAACTGCCCCATAGTTTCCAAGGGGCACTTGGTGGATTCGAACTGCCAGCCTTTTGGTTAGCAGCTGTAGCACTTAAACACTACACCATCAGAATTCCCAAAGCGAGGATAGCTGTATTAAAATAATTTGAGAATTCATTAAATATCTAGGATTATAGGCTTATTCAAAATTAATTTAGAGCTAAGTCCAAAGAAAGAAGTCTATCAATAATATATATTGTATTTTAATTTGCAAAAAGAAACAATAAATGCTATAAAACAGCAACCACTCATCAAGATAGGTCTCAGGCACGATAGCTTTGAAAACCAGTTAAAGTTAATACTTTGTTCCACCCCATCACCAACCCCTGCACACATGAGAAAAAGGAATAAATTGTACATCCCTAATATTTCTAAAAGTATTCCTTTCAGGTAGGTCTAGCATACCAAGTGTGATTCTGAGGGAATTTCCAGGCCACATTTTTTTTTTTTTTAAATTAAACATTACTCATCACACAATCCTTTTCTGGAAAGTAGATCAGTAACTAAGTACGAGCAAGTTAACCCAAAATGGAGCACTTGTTTTCCCTCAGAGTCCCTTGACAGTGGAGATCAGTGAGATCACATCGCTTGAGGCTGACTAACATGACAAAAACTTTCATCTCAGGCTCCAGGACTGGACATAGAACTGTGCCACATCTCTTACTCACCTGGCTGTAGAACTTTTAGAACCCAGCTCTCCTTTCTTCCTGGTCAACCTTAAGGACTACCACACGAGAAATCAAGATGGATCAAAACAAAAACATTTTAATGTTAGAAGAGTGGGAGCAGTCCTCTCTCCAAGCAGCTCTCAGAGCCAAGAAAACAACACTAACAATGAGAGCATGCAAGAGAAACTAATGAACTCTCAGAGGTTTTATACAAACGATTGAAAAGCATAGTGTCAATACATGGAATGTGGTTCCTCAAAATAGGACTGGACTCCAGGTTTAAACTCAGAATGGATTCCTTGACTGTGTTTTTAACAAACACTATACACTTTGTCCAATGTAAGTGTGCCTGGAGACCTGTAATTGCAGTATCTGCTACCCTCAACTCTAGGTCGGACATCTCCAACTTTTGGGTAACCTTCTGGCCTCCTGGCCAGCTGTTCTTTTTTATGCCACTCTGTTGTTCTGTTTTCACACACCCTTTGTTCCTGGTTCTATGACCAGTGGCGCAAACTAAGTTTCTTTGCCATGCAATGTTTTATGCAAAATCTCTATTAATTAACATGTTAGTAAACTGAAACATTAGAGAAATGAGTGTATAAGGTGTTGTCAATAACTGGGTCTTCTTCTCATCTTTAGGCCTGTCTCAGCACACACAATAACACACACACATACGCACTCATGCACACTCACTCACACCTAGTTCCCAAAGCCTTGGAGAACAATTTAGATATTTTTGAATGATTTTTTTTTTAAGGATACTTTCGAAGGAAGAAAAAACACTTACCATAGGAAAACTTCCCCAAAATTCTCTTTGCCCACTCTTCAGTTCGCCACCCGACTCTGTCACTCCTCTTGATACTTCTTCAAATACCCTCTATTTCTCTTTCCTTAGCCTTTGCTTGATGGCTTACTCAATCTCTCCAAATCCCTCCTCCCCTACCCCCCAGACTTTTTATTTTCTATATACCTTCTTATGTGGCACCATCTACTCCTTCTTCTCTGATATCCTCAACGAATCAGAAAATTAATCAGTGAATCGCCCAGAAGCACAAACAAAGAATATTCTTCACAAAGAAAGAGTTGGGGGAACAACAAGGAATGTGACTACTTGGACTTTAACAGTTTAGTTCCAGTTTTCCTCTTGGCACATAAATTCATGCAGAGAGATAATAATAGTGATATTGGGGGCCCAAAATTACTAAAATCTGTGAAGTAAGGGAGACATGGAAGAAGAGTGCAAAATAGTGGTTCCGGATTCTGAATCTTAGCACTGATCTTTACCTGCCAGCAGAGTGATCATTTGTATTCCACTCCACAAACATTTGCTGTGTGTCTTTGCTGGGTGTTGTTTAGAATACAAACACAATGAAACTTGGTTGTGGCAGTAAATAAGATGGTAATATAGTGTGAAGAAAGCAAAAACCCTTAAAGGGAAAACAGGAACCAATGCCAAAGACATCTTTTTATTCTCCTGAGGACCATTACCATATATCATTTCAATCTCTCCGTAGCAACATTCTCCCATTGGGCATGTACTCATCATCCTGTTCCTAGAAGATGTCCCTCCGTGGAAGCAACACCCAGGTTGAGGGAAACTTGGAGGGTGGAGGAGGAAAGGCACTGGAATCACTCAGTTCCCTATTATTCATCCAAAACTTCTGACTATTCCAAGTAGGTTTCATCCAGACCAGCATGACCCAAATACTTCTGCCAAGGCTTAATCTTGTTTAACAGGCCCCAAGTACAACTTCCCTTGCTTGGTTTCCTCATAACTGTAATAAGCTTGTAACCTCAAGGTGTGGTTTCATACTTGGAGTAAGTGAAGGTTGTCTCATTTGTATACGGATTCCTTCCTATTCACTTTTCAGCATGGGAGTTCTGTGTCTCTTTTGATTTTTGTAGTGATAAAATGAATGATGATTCCCTTTAGCCCAGGCCTGAAGGAAGAAAAGGAAGCAGGTACAAGGTTTCTCTTTTTGCTCCACACTATTTTTTAGCAGTCAGATTTGACTGCACCTTCTAGAAGCCAATGAAAATAACAGATAGTTTGAGACTATCCATCAGCCAAAAAACTTTTTAGTGCCAATTCATTTGTGAGAGTAAATGTTACACTATAAAGATTTTGGTCCCATTGTAGGTCACGTCTATTGCTGAGTGTTTGTCTCTGTGCTGTTTCACATGATTCATATTCAGTTTTCAGTCATGAGGTTTGTTTCCTGTGACTCAGTATTGAATTTGCCCAGCGTCCTGTAAGAGTAGCCCTGCTAGTAACCTGTAGTCTGCCTAAAATGCAGTGCATGTCACCAATGTCCAAATTCCTCTGCAGTGGCTGCCTCTTATTCTGCTCTTAAACTAGAAAGATTCTGCTTATTCATGATAAGAAGGTTTGTCAAATTCAGGAAATTGAGGAGGAAGTTCCATAATAGCATTATCATTGTTCACCAGTCTAGCGATTTCCTTTCTCAATGCGGCTGAAACTTGGAGGAGAGGTACCCAGCTGGTGACAATATTAGTGTAAACGTGTAACCTACTTAGGTAATTCTACTACCTCTTTAACTATTCAGATATGTGCAGCCCATGTTTCTCTTTTATATTTCTATTTTTTATGTCACAGCCTAACAGAGAGGGCTCAGACCTGGATTTGGCCCCTAGCTAAGTAGCCTCAAGTAAGTTGCTTAACACTACCAAACATTCATTTCCTCATGTATAAAATAGGTTTGGCATCCCTGGGTGGTGCAAATGGTCAGCTCCTCAAGTCCACCCAGAGGCAGATTGGGAGAAAGGCCTGGTGATCTACTTCCAAAAATCAGTTATTGAAAACCCTGTGGAGCACAGTTCTACCCTGATACAGACACTCATGGGGTTGCCGTGAGTCAGAATTGACATGACAGTAACTGGTTAAAATGGGTTTACAAATACCTCCCTAAATAGAGTGTTACAAGGTTAAAGACAAAGAATATAAAGTTCCTAGCTCAAAACCTGTCACATATATTAAAATTAAATGGTAGCTGTTTACATCATTCTCTTTAATATCTATACCCACTTTCTAGGTAATTTTATTCTGTTCTCATGACTTAAATATTATCTAAGCATTGATGGCTCTCAAATATGTATGTACATTTCAAACCTCTCCCCTGAACTCCAGATTCAATTCATATATACATCCTTGACATGTTCACTTGGATCTACAGTAAGCATCTAAAATTTAGTATGTCCAAACTAAACTCTTCATTTCTAACCACAAACTATATATTAGATCTCCCACAATCTTCCTCATCTCTGTTAATGATGATTCTATTCTCCCAGATGTTCAGGCCCGAAAACCATGAGTAAAACTTTGAGCACAGCTCCCCTACCCTTACCCCATGTACAGCACACATACACACCACACACACCACACGCACACAAACACACACACACACATACCCTCTATTTAAAGTCCATTGGCAAACCCTATCAGCTCTGTCTTTACAATGTATTTAGAATCCGACAAATTTTTACACCCTCCACTTTCATGCCTTGATCCAAACCAGAGCCATTACTCGTTTGGATTATTGCAGTATATTCCAAACTTATCCCCTCCCTCTATTCTAAACAGCGTGACCAATTTAAAATATAAGTCAGGTTATGTCAGTCCTCTACTCAGAGCCTTCCAATAGTTTCCTATCTCAGTCAAGGTAAAGGTCAAAGTTCTTTACAGCGGCCTATAAGGCCCTACAGGATACCTACAAGCCCACTTCTCTCCCCTCAGTCTCCCCTTGTTCACTTCACCATAACCACATTGGCTTTTTTTTTTTTTTTTTTTTTGCTATTCATTGAATACAGTCAGCACATTTGTGCCTCAGGACTTTGCATTCGTTGTATCCTCTGCATAGAACAGAGGTCAGTAAACTTTTTCTATAAAGGGCCAGATAGTAAATGTTTTCAGTTTTGTGGGCCATATACAGTCTCTGTCACTACTCTACTCTGTCAGTTTAGTGCAAAAACAGCTATTGTAATTGCATAAAAAAATGAGCACGACTGTGTTCCAACAAAACTTTATTTACAAGAACAGGTGGTAGGTCAGATTTGGTAGAACTCTGGCCTACACCTCTCTTCCCCCAGATATTTGCATAATCCATTGCTTCATTTTTTCATGTTCCTGTCCAATTGTCACAAATGTCTCCTTATCAGTGTGACCTTCCTTGACTTTTTTCTCATAAAATAGGACCAATTCAACTTCTTCCTGCCCCCAACATATAAGCACTTCCTACTCCCACCCAAACTCCCTTTCCCTGTCTTATTTTTCTCCATAGCACTTGCTACTACCTGACAACTCTACATTTATTTGTCAGGGACTTTGAAGGCAGGGACTTTGTTTTCTTTTCTTCTGTGTCTCCAGGGCATAACACAGTTGACTGAGATAGAATGAATCAATGGGCCCTGAGCCAAAAGGCAGGAGTTCCTTCTGGCTTCCAGTATAAGTCAATGTAACCCTTAGCAAAGCACTTAATCTCTCAGGTTATAAATCTCCCTCTGTAAAATGGAGAAAAATAAGACATGCTATAGAGATCAGATCAAAGAGTAAATGCAATAAGAAAAAAATTAAAGTTATAAGAATAATAGAAATGTAAGTTTTATTTGTTGTTGCAAATAAATTATTTTACTAAAAATATAAGTAAACTTCAAATTGAAGAACTTTGAGTTATTCAAAGTTTTAAATGATCAAAATAATTTCCTCTTTATGATCATTTTCTCTGTTTCAAACTCCACATGGAGAAAGAAAAAAATCTTCAGGAATAATTTGAAGATTCAGTCTAATTGTTTCCCCCTTTTTCCAAACATTTCCTTAATAATCTAAGCATCCACCACAGATATCAGGCAAAAGTGGTCATTTGGACCTCCATTGATAATTTAAGAACTAAAGATTATTAAATTTGAATTAATTAAACCTAGAGTTGTATCATGAACACTCTCCATCCTCTTTCTCTCAATAATTTGATTTGCAAACTATGATTCATATTTACAGGATATTTTTAATTTGAAAGGTCCTATACCAGAACATTACTGTCCAATATATGTGACTTCTAGTTCCTTGTGAATGAATTCTAATATCAGCTCTTATTAAATCTAAAGTGACCAAGTTTCAGAGAAGCACAAAGCTCTATCCAACTACAATCCCTCTCCTTCTTCCATAGAAGGCTTTGGCATCTCCAGATAGACTTCAGTGAGTCTCTCCTGTGCCTGGGTGGAGAATTGAGATGCTATTGGCCAGGAAACAAGCTTTATGGATCACAGGACTTGGAATGAGGGAGTGGGGCTGTTATAGGTTGAACTGTATACCCCAAAAAGATATACTGAATGTAACTTTGTTTGGAAATGAGGTCTTTGAGGATGTTATTAGTTAACATGAGGTCATGCTGGGTTAGGGTGAACCCTAATCCAATATGGCTGGTATCCTTGTTAAAAAAGGAGAGACGCAGAGACAGAAGTACACAGAGGGAAAACAGCCATCTGATATGATGTATCTACAAGCCAAGGAATGCCCAGGATTGCCAGAAACCACCAGAAACTAGGAAGCTAGGAAGAGGCAAGAAAGGATCTTTCCGCATAGACTTCAGAGAAAGCATGGTTCTACTGAAACTTTGATTTCAGACTTCTCGTCTCTAGAACTGTGAGACAATAAATTTGTGTTGTTTTAAGCCACGCAGTTATTGATACTTTGCTACAGCAGCACCGGGAAACAAATATAAGGGCTAACTAGACTCTAAAACAATTCTGGCAGAGGATAGCCTGTTTTGCCTGCTGCCCCTGAGCATGAATTGTTACATCCAATTAGCAAACACAGGATCTGAGATTTTCTTGGCTGCTATCTTGGTATCTAGTGCTGCTATAACAGAAATACCACAAGTGGATGGCCTTTAACAAAGATAAATTTATTCTCTCACAGTCTAGTTGGCTACAAGTCCAAATTCAAAGCATCAGCTGCAGGAGAACGCTTTCTCTCTCTGTTGGTTCTGGAGGAAGGTCCTTGTGATGCAAGTCTTCCCTTGATCTGGGAGCATCTCAGAGCAGGAACCTCAGGTCCAAACGATGTGCTCTGCTCTCGACACTACTTTCTTGGTAGTATGAGGTCCCCTATGTCTCTCTGCTCGCTTCTCTCTTTTATATTTCAAGAGAGATTGGCTTAAGACACTATCTAGTCTTGTGGATTTCATCAGTATAACTGCTGCTAATCCATCTCATTACACCATAGTGATAGGATATATAACACATAGGGAAATCACATCAGATGACAAAATGGTAGACAATCATACAGTACTGGGAATCATGACCTGGCCAAGTAGACAGATATTTTTGGGGGACACAGTTCAATTCATGACAGCTGCCATACAACTCAGATTGCTGCTTTAGTGGCAGCCAAACGATTATCCAGGAGCACATTTGGGAGAAGGACAGAGATTCCCAAAACAGCACATTTGGAACATTATTATCCCAGCAGCAGGCACGAAGTTCACAGCAACAAATTTGGATGTATAAGAAGTGAAACCTTTCTTCATTTCAAATACTAAAATTAATTTCTGACTTGAATCCCACTCTCTGTTTTTTTAAAACCTGATGTAGAAAATTAGTTTCATTCTGTTTTAATAAGGTGGCTATGACTTGGAGAAAAGGAGCCCTGGTAGTGCAGCGGTTAAGCGCTCAGTTTCTAACCAAAGATCGGAGTTTTGAACCTACCAGTGCCTCTGAGCGAGAAAAATGTGGCAGTTTGCTTCCATAAAGATTACAGCCCTGGAAACCCTATGGGGCAGGTCTACTCTGTCCTATAGTGTTGCTATGAGTTGGAAGAGACTTGATAGCAATGGGTTTGGCTTTGGGTTTTTGGTTGTGCATTAAATAGATAACAAAATATTCCTTTAAAAGTGTGAAATGCTATATAAGTGAAAGATAGTGGCTGTATTATTTTCAGGTTCAGTCACTGTTATGGATTGAATTGTGTTCCCCCAAAATATGTGTCAATTTGGTTAAGCCATGATTCCCAGTATTGTGTGGTTGTCCTCCATTTTGTGATTGATGTAATTTTCCTATGTGTTGTAAATCCTAATCTCTGCCTATGGTTAATGAAGAAGGATTGGATTATGCTGAAGAGGGTTAGTGTGGGATGTAACACCCTTACTCAGATCACATCCCTGATCCAATGTAAAGGGAGTTTCCCTGGGGTGTGGCCTATATCACCTTTTATCTTACAAGAGATAAAAGGAGAGAGAAGTGAGCAGAGAGTTGGGGGACTTCATACCACCAAGAAAGCAGTGCCGAGAGCAGAGCACATCCTTTGGACCTGAGGTTCCTGCATGGAGAAGCTCCTAAACCAAAGGAAGATTGATGACAAGGACCTTCTCCTGAAGCCGACGGAGAGAGAAAGACTTCCTCTGGAGCTGGCGCCCTGAATTGGGATTTCTAGCCTCCTAGACTGTGAGAGAATTAACTTCTGTCTGATAAAGTCAGCCACTTGTGGTATTTCTGTTATACCAGCACTAGGTAACTGAGACAGTCACTGAACACTTTTCATCTTTTCCTTGATCTTTTTCTTGTTGGGAAAATTTTTTGGCATAGCGAAGTAACTTGGCATCAGCTTAGAATTCAGTTATGCTAAGCTTTTAAAATTCTTCAGTAGAAAGGCAGTTAGATAACAGAGAGAATATTTCTGAGATTAAATTCCTGACCCCACACTCCAATCAGGTTCTCTAGCCACCAAGTCCTAAATCAGTGGACTCTTCCAGCCAACCCAAGGGACAGAGCCCACCCCTCATGGAATTTCCGCTCTGTTTATGGCTCCAGGCAAGAGGTAAGTGTGTACCTGGAATCTGAGATATTCCAACAACATATAATGCTTCCATAAAGATTACAGCCTTGGAAACCCTATGGGGCAGTTCTACTGTGTCCTACAGGGTCACTCCAAGTCGGAGTTGACTTGATGGCAATAGGTTTTTGGTTTCTGAGTTGGAGCCAACTCAACAGCACCTAACAACAGAAAATTAGTCCAGTCAAATCAGAAAGCTAAGGGGTTTTTCCAGCCATTTCAGATTTTAAACTCAGTCACTTCAAGATGCTTGCTCTTTGTCTCCCTCACAATGTTCCCATGTTGGGGAAGTGGGTAAGTGTGGATTTCTCAGCCTTGGTTTGAACTGCCAGGTCCTCAGCACAGGTGAATGACCATTCTTCAAAGGGCAACGAGATGATCTTGGGAGGCTGACTTGACACCCTGAAGCTGGCAGTCTCCTGAGACATAGCTATGGACTCAACAGATTTCTAGTGGAGAATGTCCAAGCCATATCCTTCTAATACAATATCCCTTTGTCCAGTGGCAAGACCTTGTAGGCTTAATGAATTTCTCTCTCCTCCTTCTGGCTCCAGGAAACCAGGGGAAGCTTCTCCAGCCCTCTCAGGGGCTACTGTCCTGCTGTCTTACTGTCCTGCTGTGGTTTACTTTACTGGCTGCCCCAGCTTGTGTGGGGATTGGTGATTTCTTTTCTGGGAAACTTGAAATCTCCCTGGGCCTTATCTAGAATAGGAGGCATAGGTTCTCTAGTCATGAATCATTAAACTCAAAGGGAGCAGAAGAAGAAAGAAGAGTTAGAGAGAGATACGGCTGTGGGATGCCCTTCCCCCAACTCTCTACTCCCTGAGAGGAAGGAGGGGCAAGGCATGGGGGTCCCCACACATATACCCAACTCTGCAACTCTCCTCTTCCTCCCTTCCCAGCTTTTATCTGTAAGGGGAAAGTAGGAGAGCAGACAGATTTTTTTTTTCTGGCCAATTTTGTCTGCTTCTTAAATATTTCTATTTTAAATTTAAGCTTAAAAATTAAGATTTGTCTCCTTTGTTCTCCTGTAAAGCTCTCATAACCTCCCAACAGACCAAACAGGGGTCCACCTCTCTGAGCCTAAAGACAGGAGGGTGGTGAGAGGGATGGACAATGAGTGAGAGGCAATCATGTTGATTAATATGTTTTCTTATTGCACCGTATATTATTATATTCAGCATCCTTGTAGTAGTATTATTTTGGCATTAAGTGTTTATAAATACTAGAAAAAAGGAAGTTCTTGATTTTATTTAAAAATATCATCATAATAATCCTAATAGTTGGTTATCCACATTGAGGTTAGTTCTCCCCTCCATACCTGGAAAAGTACTATGCTTTTTTTTCTCCTTTTAGGGGAAAAAAATACTGACCTCCAGAGTATGTGAAGTCATAAATTTGAGGCAAGTGTTGCTGCCAGTGAATAACATCTCTCTTCTTTGCACTAACAGACCAAATTCCACTGACACAAATAAAGATCTACTCCTTTCATGGACAGTGCAGTCCATTTTGTATGAGAGCCTAGTTCTTCCACAGAGCTACTCTGAACCTATGCTCCTCTGAAGAATTCAAGTCATCCAGCTCCTCTAGAGCTTCATTACTCCCCATTCATTTTACCCAGCAAAGGCATGATCAGTAAAAATCAGTTACTGTGAAGTTGATTACAACTCATGGCAACCTCATGTGTGTCAGAGTAGGACTATGCTCCATAGAAATTTCAACGCTGATTTTTCAGTAGTAAATTGCCAGACCTTTTCCCCAAGGCACTTCTGAATGGACTCAAATCACCAACCTTTCTGTTAGCAGTCAAGCATGTTAACCATTTGCACCACCCAGGGACTTCCAGTAAAGTGGTAAGTATAGATGAGGGGTTGTTGTTAGTTCCTACTCATAGCAACCTTGTGTACAACAGAACGAAACACTGCTCAGTCCTGCACCATCCTCACAATCATTGCTACGTTTGAGCTCATTGTTGCAGCCACTGTGTCAATCCATCTCGTTGAGGGTCTTCCTCTTTTTCACTGACCCTCTCTTATCAAGAATGATGTCCTCCTCCAGGGAATGGTCCCTCTTGATAACATGTCCAAAGTATGTGAGATGAAGTCTTGCCATCCTCCCTTCTGGCTGTACTTCTTTCAAGACAGATTTGTTCGTTCTTCTGGAAGTCCATGGTGTATTCAATATTTTTCACCGTTCATCTGTCAGTTTGTCGTCCCGTGGTGGCTTGGGTGTTGCTGTGATGATGAAGCTACACCACTGGTATTTCAAATACCAGCAGGGTCACCCGTGGTGGACGGGTTTCAGAGAGCTTCCAGACTAAGACAAACTGGGAAGAAGGCGATCTTCTTCTGAAAAAATTTGGATAAGACGTAGATATGAATAAATGTCAGAATGTATGACAGATGAGCATCTTTCCACTTTTCAATTTCTGTCTCCCATTCCTTAAAAATATGTATTTGAGGTATTGCTTTAAAACATTTTGTCAGATTTTTATGTTAGTTTATAACCTTGTAGAAATGATTAAAATTCAGGGATGTACCTTATGAATGAAAATTTCAGGATTCTGAATCAAAGTTATAAACAGCACCAACAGCAAATGTTTCATTAATTCACGTTGACTTTCTCTTCCCTCTTAAATTTGATTAACAATTCACCAGGGGTTAGTCATCTTTTCCTTATGTTTTTATTATATTTCACTTCAATTTGCTTATCAAAAATTTTACTTTATTTTCTATCCAAGTACAGGAATAAATACCACTTCTAATATATTGTTATCTGAGCCTTTGTGGTTTTCCTTTGTTGGCACTGACTTTTTATTTATTTTTTGATCAATGACTTTTCTAAATCAATAACTTTGAAAATGTAGCATGGATTCCTGATTGCTCACAATCTAAACAACCAGAAAACTCAAATGACCGTAACAATCTTAAGGTTCAGCATCATAACTGACAGGCGCTGTGATGTTGCTGTGACAATGCTGAATGCTGATGCCTCCATTATCAAATAATTGCACAGTTATTTTTGAAATGCTTATGTGTAGACGTAGTAGGAAAAGCATATATATATATAGTTTCATTTATATATATATATATATACATAAAAATAAAACAACACTGCCATTGCGTTGATTCTGGCTCATAGCAATCCCATAGGGTTTCCAAGGCTGTCAATTTCTGTGGAAGCAGACTTCATTTCTATACAGGTAGTCCTCAACTTACAATGTTTTTGAGTTGAGATGAACTGCACTTACCACCATCTTTTTTTTTTTTGACGTCTTATTGTTAGTAATATGTACTACATACAATGTTGCAGTGTGTGATTTGCTGATGTTATCATTCTCAGATGTTCACTCGAAGATGTTGAATTTTATTATTTACTGTTCAAAACACTACTGTATAGATTTAGTTTTCTAAACTTAATCAATGGCTTCAGTTGCTTGAAAACATGGACCCAATCACTGATTGCTTTGCTAAGTCGACAGGTAGATTTGGGAAGCAAGTGAGATGCTACCACGAAATATATGAAGCAAAAAGAAAAGGGCCATACAGACAACATTCACTGATTTTCTAACTAGAAATACCACCCCTATTCCCAGAGATAATCTAGATGATCCAGAACCTTCCACAAGTGGAGTTATTACTGCAACTGACAAAATACCAACTCTTCATTGTTGGAGTAAATTTTTGTGATTTTGTGTATTTTTTTATGTATGTATGTATTAGATATATATCTGTAAGTTCATATGTAATGTCTCCAACTCCCAAAGACAAATAAAGATCAGGTATATAAAGATACTGATAATAAAAACCCGGTACCACTGAGTCGATTCTGATTCATAGTGACGCATTAGGACAGAGTACAACTGCCCAATAGGGTTTCTAGAGAGCAGCTGGTTGATTTGAACAGCTGACCTTTTGGTTAGCAGCTGAGTTCTTAACCACTGTGCCACCAGGGCTCCCCTAATAATAAAAGGCAATAATAATGAAAACTGAAAAAAAAAAATGAGGTATTTGACTTATGTCAGAACCAACTTATGACTGAGTCATTGGAATGGAACCCAGCTGTAAGTTGAGAACTATATAGTCTCATGTATATACATACTTTCATTTATATATATGCTCATTTGATTAAATATGTATATTATTTTCATATATATGCATAAGTATGCTCTCATTTTAATGAAAATTATATACATTATATATGATTATATACATTATATGTGTATATATAATTTTCACTCTAGCCATACCCTCTTTTAATGTACCCTGTTTTAATGAAGTCACACTGGGTGTCAGTACAACAAACCAAAAATTACTTTAGGCTGGTTTCCCACTAGCTATCATGTTCTACCCTCATTGGCTCAGTTCCTCTGGCCTATTTTACTCCAGACCTTGGTTCAGGCTTTTGTTTTGGCCCCAATGGATACATTGCATGATTTTCTACTGTCATACCAGACCTCTGGGTCACTATTACAGTTGATCTCACCATAACATGGTACTCAGGAGGGGGATTAGACCTATGATATACAAAGTAACCTTCAGTTAACTTCAGCAACCTGTTAACCCAAACTTCTCCAGGATTTATGTACTGGGATCTCTTACTCCAATATAAATTTATGAAAGCTGCTCATTTGAATTATCCGTTGTTAGAATATCTCAGATTCCAAGTACTCATTTATCTCTTGCCTGGAGCTATACACAGAGTGTAAATTCTGTGAGGGGTGGGATCTGCCCCTTGGGTTGGCTGGAAGAGTCCATTGATTTAGGACTTGGTGGCTAGAGAACCTGATTGGAGTGTGGGCTCAGGAATTTAATCTCAGAAACATTCTCTCTCTGTCGTCTAACTGCGTTTCTACTGAAGAATTTTAAAAGCTTAGCATAACTGAATTCTAAGCTGATGCCAAGATACTTCACTATGCCAAAAAATTTTCTCAACAAGAAAAAGATCAAGGAAAGGAAGAAGAATGTTCAGTGACTGAACCTGAAAATAATACAGCCACTATCTTTCATTTGGATAGCATTTCAAACTTTTAAAAGAATGTTTTTGGGTTTTGTTATCTATTTAATATTCACAACCAAAAACTCAAAACCAAACCCATTGCTGTCTATTCCAATTCATAGCGACTGTATAGAACGAACAGAACTGCCTTATAGTGTTTCCAAGACTGTAAATCTTTACAGATGCAGACTGCCGCATCTTTCTCTCGTCAAGTGGCTTGTGGGTTTGAACTAATGAACTTTCAGTTAGCAGGTGAGTGCTCAACCACTGTGCCACCAATACTCCTAGTATTCACAACAGTACCTACATATTATTGTCACTATTTAGAATTCAGTAAATAAAACTCAGAGAGGTAGAGTGACTTGTAAAGGTCACACAGCCAAAAAATGGCAAAGAAAAGATGAGAACACAGCTCCTTGGATCCTCTGTCCAGATCTTTCTTTTATACCATACTGCCTTTGTGAACAGCTTAAGTAAAAATGGATGAAAACAGGATAATGGGGAACATATTGTTTTGTTTTGGCTTTAGTTTAGAGGAGAGTCCTGGATTCCTACCAGACTTGCCCCATTCTCCTCAATATCCTTTTCCTGTCAATTTTTCTACTAGACCACATCTGACTCAGCTGTAAAAGTTCCATATTTTCCATCTGCAAAATGATCTTCTCCTCACTAAAAGTCTCCTTTAAAGTCCAGTTCATTGTGGCTGTCCTATAGTATACCCTTAAATTGCTCTTTGAGTACATGAATTCAGGAAATGAATTTTTTCTTTAAAGTGGGGTTTTATGTTTTTATAGAAACTTCCAAATTGAAACCCTTGTTTGGATATCAGAAGAAGGTGCTTAGAAAGAGTTTAGAAGAGATTGTAACATTTGCAGGAGTTGTTTATAGCGTGGGAAATTATTATGTTTTAACTTAAGGAATAAGGTCTTTATGTTCTTATTTATTGTGGTTTTTTTTTTTTTTTTTTTTTTTTTACCTTTTTTCATTTCATTTTTGAACTTACTCCTATTTGAAGGATTTTATTATGCAACTATCTTTAATCTATTTTGTTTTATAATTTTGTTTCTGAAAACCAAACCAAAAACCTGTTGCCATCAAGTTGATTCCTACTCATAGTGACCCTATATGACAGGGTAGAACTACCCCATACAGTTTCCAAGGAGCTCCTGGTGGTTTCAAACTGCCAGCCTTTTGGTTATCAGCTGTAGCTCTTAACCACTATGCCGGGAGGGTTTCTAGGGTTTCTGAAGGTATTGAATTTTTTATATAGTGTCCTGTTCCCTGTTAACACTCAAAACACATTAAATAATCTTTACCAGATAAGTTTCAGTTCTAAAATGATGGATAGTGCTGACTTCTTCAGTCACATAAGGTGCCTACTTCAGAGGGATTTGTGGGGTTTAAATTTGTTACCACATGAAAAATACTGAGAATAATGTCTTGCACACAGTACATGCTTGACAAAAGTTTTTGTTGTTATTGTTATTGCTATTTTTATTACTATGATTTGGCATAAAATAGAGTATGAGAAACATACCTCTTTTAGGTCAAACTGAGGAATGCTTTTAAAAAGTTATTTAATCCTAAACGGCAATTGTATATTGCCTCTCTGTCTTGTGCATTAAAAAATATAAATGACTGCCTTTATTATATATTCTTTAAAAATGAACATCATTATAATGTTTACAAGAAATAACAAAATCATAGCCTAATAAATTTCTGTTTTCAAACTATAGCTTATAAAACTTTCGCACTCCTATAGTTCCCAGTGGTATAGGTTGCTCGGTCACAGTTATAAACATGACCATTGTACCAATACTTTGGTCTCTTTTTGTTTTTTAATCACTAAGGATATTTGCATGAAAATAATCTCCTCGTTGTTCAGGAGTTCCTCTGCTCATGCAGCTTATTTCTCTCACCTGAAATAGAAATGTATTTTTAATTCCTAAAATATGCATGTTTAAGCACATGGTCATTGTGCTTGAAAACTAGAAACTTCCAACAATAGATGTTACAGCTTTAGTTTTACACGTACTCATAACTTAAATAATCCAATTTAGCAATTACTAATACTGAGTGCAGATGTTATATCAGGAGTAGTAGTTATTAAAATGGGTTCCCATTGAAAGTTGAAACTATGATCCCCACACTCTACTTCTGAAATCCAATACATCCCTTCTCCCTAAGCAAATTGACACAGTTCTCCTTTCATCAGAATCTCTGTAAATAACAGAGAAAACAAATATGTTCCCACAGTACTTTGACTTATCTTTTAACTATATGAATTTATAACAATAAAAATCCAAATGATCACTAAATAATAAAGTAATTCCATAAAAATTGCCATGCTGGTCTTACTTTTGCATATGTTCATCTTGAAAAATTTAAAATAGCTGAGATTGATGTCATTTTTGACTGAGACTAGAATTTTTTTTTATAGTTATTCAATCCAGAATGGCAGTGACTGACTAGTGGTCATAACACAAATCAATTGTTTCTGCAGCCACCTCAGAATAACAAAAGCATGTAACTGTGAAGGTGTTCTGTGCTTCAAATATTATTGCTAAACAAATTATAAAGTACAAATCTAGCCTTCTGAAGGTCACTTTTAATAATTTTTTGAGGACTCATAATCCATCACATTAATAAAACAAAAGACAAGAACCACATGATCTTATCAATCGAAACAGAAAAGGCATTTGATAAAGTCCAACACCCATTCATGATAAAAAACTCTCAGCAAGATAGGAATAGAAGGGAAATTCCTCAACATAATCAAGGGCATTTATACAAAGCCAACAGCCAACATCATCCTAAATGGAGAGACTTTGAAAGTATTCCCCTTGAGAATAAGAACCAGACAAGGATGCAGTTTATCACCACTATTATCCAAAATCGTGCTGGAGGTCTTAGCCCGAGCAATTAGGGTAGAAAAAGAAATAAAGGGCATCCCAATTGGTAGGGAAGAAGTCAAAGTATCTCTGTTTACAGATGATATGATCTTACACACAGAAAACCCCAAAGAATTCACAAGGAAACTACTGAAACTGATAGAAGATTTCAGCAAAGTGTCAGTATACAAGATAAACATACAAAAATCAGTTGGATTCCCCTACACTAACAAACAGAACTTTGAAGAGGAAATCACCAAATCAGTACCATTTACAGTAGCCCCCAAGAAGATGAAATACTTAGAAATAAATCTAACTAGAGACGTAAAGGACCTATACAATGAAAACTCCAAGACACTACTGCAAGAAACCAAGAGAACTACATAAGCAGAAAAACATACCTTGCTCATGGATAGGAAGACTCAACATTGTGAAAATGTCAATTCTACCCAAAACTATCTGCAGATACAATGCAATCCCAATCCAACTTCCAACGACATTTTTTAATGAGTTGGAGAAACAAATCACCAACTTCATATGGAAAGGGAAGAGGCCCAGGATAAGTAAAGCATTACTCAAGAAGAATAACAAAGTGGGAGGCCTCGCACTACCTGATTGTAGAACTTATTATACCACCACGGTAGTCAAAACAGCCTAGTACTGGTACAACAACAGATACATAGACCAATGGAACATAACTGAGAATCCAGACACACATTTATCCACCTATGAGCAGCTAATATTTGACAAAGGCCCAAAGTCTGCTAAATGGGGAAAAGACAGTTTCTTTAACAAACGGTGCTGGCATAACTGGATAGCCATCTGCAAAAAACTGAAACAAGACCCATACCTCACACCATGCACAAAAACTAACTCAAAAT
>NW_004443938.1:24605822-24631355 GCF_000243295.1 Trichechus manatus latirostris
TAGCAGGGGCGGGGGTCTGGGGTCCATGCTTTCAGGGGACACCTAGATCAACTGGCATAACACAGTTTATGAAGAAAATGTTCTGCATCCTACTTTGGTGAATGGTGTCTGGGGTCTTAAAAGCTAGTGAGCAGCCATCTAAGATGCATCAATGGGTCCCAAACCACCTGGAGTAAAGGAGAATGAAGAACACTGAAGTCACCGGGAAAGAATTAGCCCAAGAGGCAGAAAGAGCCACATAAACCTGAGATCAGAAGAACAGATGGTGCCTGGCTACCACCAATGACCGCCATGACAGGGAACACAACAGAGAGTCCCTGATGGAGCAGGAGAAAAGTAGGGTGCAGAAATCAAATTCTAGGGAAAAGACCAGACTTAATGGTCTGACTGAGACTGGAGGAACCTTGGAAAGCATGGCCCCCGGACTCTCTGTCAACCTAGCACTAAAACCATTCCCGAGGCCAACTCTTCAGACAAAGATTAGACTGAACTATGGGACATAAAATGATACTCATGAAGAGTGTGCTTCTTAGCTCATAGATACATGAGACTAAATGGGCAGCTCCTGTCCGGAGGTGAGATAAGAAGGCAGAGAGGGTCAGGAGCTGGTTGAATGGACATAGGAAATCAGGGGTAGAAAGAAGGAAGGTGCTGTCACAGTATAGGGAGACCAATTAGCACAATTCCTGACACAAAACTCCTGGCACAAAGAATGTTAGGTGTAGAAGTAAACGTTAGCTCTGTTCTTTGATCTAACATGGACTTTGGAGAAAGAGATTATTGATAAAATGAAGTGTGAAACTAAACAGGTGTAGAAATGTGGTCCCAGGTGCAAAGTTTCACAGCAGTTCATCTCTTTGCAATCCTAACATCCCAGGGATGGAGGGATCTGGTTTCTCGCATTTGTCTTCAGGGAGGCAGGTTGTTATTGGTCATTAACTCCTATTCCAGTCAGATGGAATTTTCCTGATTTCCAACAAAATTTTAGAATACAGGAGTTTTTAACTAATGTGTTCATGAAACATGATAAAATGAATCCACTGCAAACTTAGGAAACATATAATCAACCCTATCTACTTTATCTAAGGTCTTTCCACAAGTATTTATGGTAAGCTACTGTTGAAATGGAGTCCCTGGGTGGTGCAAACGGTTAGCATGCTCTGCTGCTAACTGCAAGGTTAGCCGTTCCAATCCACCCAGAAGCACCTGGAAAGAAAGGCCTCGTGATCTACTTCTGAAAAATCAGACACTGAAAACTCTATGGACCACAATTCTACCCTCACATACATGGGGCCACATGAGTCAAAGTTGACTGGATGATAACTGGTTTTATTGTCAAAACCGAACTAATACCCTTATATTGTAATGATCAATAAAATGTATGACTTGATATTACATATGGTTAGGACTTTATATGAAAATGTACAAAATGCATGAAAAAAGCAATGAAAGTTAGTGTGCAATGAACATCCCTTCATAGATACACATTATCTTAAATGGACTGGTCATGGTAGATCACAAGGATAATTTTAACGTTTTCAGCTCCCCAGACTATTGTTGAATTAATTTTGGCTAATGTTCTAAATACATTCGTAATCACCTATATGATGTATAGCAGAGTGCAGGCATCTACTAATATTCCATTAACTAAAAGAAGTAGTTGTTATTGAGAAAAAAACCCAGTGTGACAATAATAATAATGAACTAATCAAACTAAAAATTTATTAATCAGAGGTACTATGCAATAATAATAATACAACAATATAATATTATGTTAATTTCAGAAAACAAGGAGAAATTGCCCCTTCTTAATGAAACACTAGGGATGCATTCTTGGGTGTCTGCCAATCATTATTATTTCAAATTGAAACATAAAGTTTTTTTTTTTTTTAAGTTTGTAAATGGCATCTCAAAAAAAAAAAAAAAAAATCCCAGTTCACTCACAGGGTACATAAAGTGCCGGTTTTGTACTAAAAGACGCTGATAGGAAATAGCGGCTGAGGACAAGGAAGAAAGCCAAAGAAGTTAAAGTTCTAGAAGACTATCTGTAGATGTTCTATATTTGAAATGCCATTTCCTGGTTTAATGCACTTTAAAAGTTCTCATGTTTCTAAATTTTATATACAAATTAAGCTCTAACCTATGTTGTTGTGTTGTTGTTAGGTGCTATCAAATCAGTTCCAACTCACAGTGACACTATGTAAAACAGAATGAAACGCTGCCTGGTCCTGCCCTATCCTCACAATTGTTGCTGTGCTTGAACCCATCATTGCAGCCACTGTGTCAATATATCCCTTTGAAGATGTTCCTCTGTTTTGCTGATCCTCTACTTTACCAAGTGTCATGGATTGAATTATGTCCCCCCAAAATACGTGTCAACTTGATTAGGCCATGATTCCCAGTATTGTGTGATTGTCCACAATTTTGTCATCCGATGTGATTTTCCTATGTGTTGTAAATCCTACCTCTATGACGTGAATGAGACAGGATTAGAGGCAGTTATGTTAATGAAGCAGGACTCAATCTACAAGATTATGTTGTGTCTTAAAACAATCTATTTGAGATATAAAAGAGAGAGGCAAGCAGAGAGACAGGGGACCTCATACCACCAAGAAAGAAGCACCAGGAGCAGGGCATGTCCTTTGGAGCCGGGACCCCTGCACTAAGAAGCTCCTTGACCAGGGGAAGATTGACAAGGACCTTCCGTCAGATGCTACAGAAATAGAAAGCCTTCCCCTGGAGCTGGCACCCTGAATTCAAACTTCTAGCCTCCTAGACTGTGAGAAAATAAATTTCTCTTTGTTAAAGCCATCCACTTATGGTATTTCTCTTACCGCAGCACTAGATAACTAAGACACCAAACATGATGTCCTTCTCCAGGGACTTGTCCTTCTAATAACATGTCCAAAGTACATGAGACTAAGTCTTGTCATCCTCACTTCTAAGGAGCATTCTGGCTGTACTTCTTCTAAGACAGATTTGTTCCTTCTTCTGGTAGTCCACGGTATATTCAATATTCTTTGCCAATACCATAATTCAAAGGCATCAATTCTTCTTCAGTCTTCCTTACTCATTATCCAGCTTTAGCATGCATATGAGACAATTGAAAATACTACGGCTTTGGTCAGCAGCACTTTAGTCCTCAAAGTGACATCTTTGCTTTTCAGCACTTTAAAGAAGTCTTTTGCAGCAGATCTGCCCAACGCAATGAGTCTTTTGATTTCTTGACTGCTGCTTCCATGTTTGTTGATTGTGGATCCAAGTAAAATGAAATCCTTGACAACTTCAATCTTTTCTCCATTTATCATGATGGTGCCTATTGGTCCACTTGTGAGAATTTCTGTTTTGTTTTGTTTTGTTTTGTTTCATGTTGAGGTATAATCCATACTGAAGGCTATAGTCTTTGATCTTCATCAGTAAGTGCTTCAAGTCCTTTTAACTTTCAGCAAGCAAGGCTGTGTCATCTGCATATCACAGGTTGTTAATGAGTCTTCCTCCAATCCTGATGCAGCATTCTTCCTCACATAGTCCAGCTTCTCAGAGTATTTGCTCAGCATACAGATTGAATAGGTATGGTGAAAGGATACAACCCTTATGCACACCTTTCCTAGTTTTAAACCACGCAGAATCCCCTTGGTCTGTTAGAACGACTGCCTCTTGGTCTATGTATAGGTTCCTCATGAGCACAATGAAGTGTTGTGGAATTCCCATTCTTCAATGTTATCCATAATTTGTAATGATCCAAACAGTCAAATACCTTTGCCTAGTCAATAAAAGACAGGTAAACATCTTTCCAGTATTTTCTGCCTTCAGCATTGATCCATCTGATATCAACAATGACATCCCTTGTTCCAGGTCCTCTTCTGAATCCGGCTTGAATTTCTGGCAGTTCCCTGTCAATGTACTGCTGCAACAGCTTTTGAATTATCTTTAGCAAAATTTTCCTTGCATGTGATTTTAATGATACTGCTTCATAATTTCCACATTCTGTTGGATCCCCTTTTTTTGGAATAGGCAGAAATATGGATCTCTTCCAGTCAATTGGCCAGGTAGCTGTCTTCCAAATTTCTTGGTGTAGCCCTGCATCTGTTTGTTGAAACACCTCAACTGGTATTCCATCAATTCCTGGATCCTTGCTTTTTGCCAACGTCTTCAGTGCAGGTTGGACTTCTTCCTTCGATCCGTCAGTTCTTGATCGTATGCTACCTCATGAAATGGTTGAACTTCGACCAATTCTTTTTAGTACGGTAACTGTGTATTCTTTCTCTCTTCTTTTGATGCTTCTTGTGTCGTTCAATATTTTGCCCATAGAATCCCTCAATATTGCATCTTGAGGCTTGACTTTTTTATTCATTTCTTTCAGCTTGAGAAATGCCTAGCGTGTTCTCCCTTTTTGGTTTTCTAACTCCAGGTCTTTGCACATTTCATTATAATATTTTGCTTTGTGTTCTCGAACCATCCTTTGAAATCTTCTGTTAAGCTCTTTGACTTCATGTCTTCCATTCGCTTTAGCTACTCTACTTTCAAGAGCAAGTTTCAGGTCTCTCCTCACATCCATTTTGGTCTTTTCTTTCTTTTGTGTCTTTTTAATGATCTTTGCTTTCTTCATGTATGATGTCCTTGATGTCATCTCACAAGTCGTCTGGTCTTGATCATTAGTGTTCAATGCGTTAAATCTATTCTTGAGATAGTCTCTAAATTCAGATGGGATATACTAAAGGTTATGTTTTGGCTCTTGTAGACTTGTTTTAATTTTCCTCAGCTTCAACTTTAACTTGTATATGAGCAATTGATGGTCTGTTCTGCAGCTGGCCCCTGGCCTTTTCTGACCGATGATATTGAGCTTCTCCGTCATCTCTTTCTGTAGATGTAGTTGACTTGGTTCCTGTGTATTCCATCTGGCATAGCCCACATGTATAGTTGCCATTTATGTTGTTGAAAAAAGGTATTTATAATGAATAAGTCACTCATCTGTTAGTTTGTCTATACTGTGGTGGCTTGCGTGTTGCTGTGATACTGGAAGCTATGCCATCAATATTTTAAATATTAGCAGGATCGCCCATGGTGGGCTGGTTTCAGTAGAGCTTTCAGACTAAGATAGACTAGGAAGAAGGACCTAGCGGTCTACTTCTGAAAAAATTGCCATTGAAATCCTTATGAATAGCAGGAGAACATTGTCTGATATGGTGCCGGAAGATGAGCCCCTCAGATTGGAAGGCACTCCAAATATGACTGGGGAAGAGCTACCTCCTCAAAACAGAGTCGACCTTAATGACGTGGGTGGTATAAAGCTTTCAGGACCTTCAGTTGCTGAGGTGGCACACCTCAAAATGAGAAGAAACAGCTGAAAACATCCATTAATAATCAGAATATGGAATATACAAAGTATGGATCTATGAAAATTGGAAGTCATCAAAAATGAAATGGAATGCATAAAGATTGATATCCTAGGCATTAGTGAGCTGAAATGGACTGGTATTGGCCATTTTGAATCAGACAATCATAGGATCTACTATGCTGGGAATGACAAATTGAAGAGGAATGGCATGGCATTCATCATCAAAAAAGAACATTTCAAAGTCTTTCTTGAAGTACAATGCTGTCAGTGATAGGATAATATTGATATGCCTACAAGGAAGACTAGTTAATAAGACTATTATTCAAATTTACATAGCAATCACTAATGCCAAAGATTAGGAAATTGAATATCTTTATCAATTTCTGCAGTCTGAAATTAATCAAACATGCAATCAATATGCACTGATAATTATCTGTGATTGGAATGTGAACATTGGAAGCAAAGAAGGATCAGTAGTTGGAAAATATGACCTTGGTGACGGAAACAATGCTGGAACAGCATGATAGAATTTTGCAAGACTTATTCATTGCAAGTACCTTTTTTCAATAACACAAAAGCCTATATTAGTATTTAATTTTAATCATGATTTTCCTTTCTAGAGTAAAAAAATAAATTAAAAGGAAAAACGATATGATACAAAAACAATAACTTCAGATGAGAGTTTCTATGCCATCCTTTGAGTTTGAAATGCCCTAGCCCCGTAGGTACAAAATCTTCTTTCAGAAGCATGACAGGACTCAATGCTAGCTATGCTTCTGTTTAAAGTGCAGTAAACCCTTTGTACCTAATATAAGCTAGATAATTTCACTGGCTTCTAAGAAAGACCTCCTTGGCTCACTTCCCTGGATTGAAAGCCAGGTGAGAAACTGGCCCTATGAAGGATTGCTGAGTACACATGTATTAAAGCACATTTGCAATTTTTAGAGAAACTGTTCCTTAGAGCAACTTAACGATGCAAGTTTGAGATTCCACAATGTATCAATTTTTTAAAATAAATTAAGTAGGAATGTTTTTTCCCTGTATCAGTAATTCCACTCTATTAACATGTATAACAGATCATGAATGCCAGTGTTTCTCAAATTTTATTATTACTATCCCCTGAGTTGTGTACTAAAACAGCATATTCCCAAACTGTAACTCCCCTCTCCATCCAGTAGATCTGGAGTGGGCTTGGGAATCTGCAGTTTTAACAAGATCTCAGGTGATTCTGATGCAGGTGATTCAACCATCATCTTTACGAAACATGGATCCGAGGGCTGAACATTCTGAAATAGTTATGAGAACAAAATCAGTTTATGTTGTAAGTTATGCGTTTGTAATTTTAATACACTTTTAGCAGTTCCTAGATACACAGTTCAGGGTAAAAAAAGTGTTTTAATCAACTACCAATATGAGGTTTGGCTACAGTCCCCTGTGTACCTGGTTGCAGATTTCGTATATCACTTCTCTCTTGGAGCTTTGTTCCCTTTATTTTTAAATGCAGGTGAAGGGACGTGGATGCAATTATTTCTAATGTGTCTTCCCATTCTCTGTGACTCTATTCTTCTGCACTTTTGCTTTTCTTGGCTTCTAGGTTGAGTTTCACAAGAGCATAAGGCCACTGCCTAGCAGTACTTCATGAGAGCTGAGTGGGAGTAGAAGTTCTTCTTAATCTTAATAAGATCAACCAGAATTATTTTTGTGAATTCATAATGACTGTTCTCTTCAACCTTGGGAAGGAAGAATTTGGCAAGAGTGAAAGCATGATGGGTCTGGCAATTTTATTTATTTGCAGGAATACAGGAAATAAAAAAGTTATGGATTGTTTAAAAGGTAAAGTGTATCTTGAACTTCATCAGTGAGCATATGTATTTGTGCCACAGAACATGAATTTTTGTCATGATTTACTATTTAAGAACATATGAGTATTAAGTAAAATAGATAAGATGCCATGTGACTTTCTATTTTCTCTACTTATAGACCTTAAAAATTTTTGACACCTTTAAAAAAAACTTACAGAATCATTTATTGTGAAAATGAACTTGAATGAAATAGTATGGCAACTTATATCTAGTTCAAGCATCTGTCAATAAGTTTCAAGCTTCACTAACCCATAAAAGAAGAAAATAAAAGTCCTTGATTTTTCTGCCTTCCAACTCTAGAACAGAATGTCCCTGACTTTAAAATGGATAATCCCCAAAGAGGGAAAAATGAAAGGATAGCTTGACATATTATTGATCGCTAATATTTTTAGCATTTCCAAAATTCATTGTATATAGTCTTCTCGTTGAAATATGCAATTATGACATTTCCAAGAAGTTATGGCATCTGGTGCTAAGGACAAAAGGGTGAAGATTTGCCACAGGGAGTCTGGTTCACCCACATGTTTTGTCTGAAGAAGGAAGTTATCTGAGGCTGCTCATGGTGCCTAATGTGACATAGACATGTAAAAGTTTGCTACACTTCACCAAAGCTATGACTTGTGAATAATAATAGTAAATAATTAGACAGTGCTAACTTAGATATTATTTTAAGCATACACACACACACACACACACACACACACACACACATGTATCTTGGAGCCCTGGTGGCACAGTGGTTACAAGCTCTGCTGTTAGCCAAAAGATTGGCGGTTCAAATCCACCAGCCGCTCCTTGGAAACCCTATAAGGCAGTTCTACTCTGTCTTGTAGGGTAGGGTCGCTAAAAGTTGAAATAGACTTGATGGTAATGGGTTTGGTTGGGTTTATGTATGTATGTATATATGTATGTATGCATCTATCTATCCATCTGTCTATCATCTGTCATGATAATTGTCATTATCTCCATTTTACACACGTGAAATTGAGCCACAAAGAAATTAAATCACTTGCCCAAAATTACATAACTAGCAAGTGACAGAGCAGGCATTCAAACCCAGACAATCAGACTCCAGAGCCCATGCTGTTAAGCAGTATGCAGTGCTACTTCTCTACTTAAAATGATGATTGTCCTGCTAAGTAGTCATCCAGGGAGGCTGCACAGTTATTTCGTCTATGTTGGCATGACTCAGACCATTCTTGGACCTCCTTTAATGTGATTGATTGCTGATGTGATTGATTGCTGATGCATTAGAAGTCAATCCAAACAGAGAGTAAAATACCCCCAGTAGCTCAATCTGGCAATAGAAAAAGGAAGTGAGCTATTCTTCTGGCTAGACGCAACCCACAGATATGTTTGGTTTGGTCTGGGGTTTTGGCCTTTACAGTGTTTTACATTTTAATTAGTTATCAAAATAAACACATTTAAATTTAAAAGCCTTATATACAAATCTGAATATCTCTTGGAAAATCGAGGCTTTCACACTAAGCTTGTTTCCAGTTTTCCACAGTTCCCACCATCTGTGTCTCCCAGAAACTGGGACTGAGGGTCACTTATCACTTATTACATCTGCACTCATACCACTTGGTTTGTGTGTTTTACCTCACTGGCTCCTGTGTTGTTGTTATTACGTGCTGTCGAATTGGTTCCAACTCAAAGCAACCCCGTATAAAAGAAAGAAAGAAACAATGCCCGATCCTGCGCCATCCTCACAATCGTTGCTATGTTTGAGCCCATTGTTGCAGCCATTGTGTCAATCCATCTTACGGAGGGTCTTCCTCTTTTTTGCTGACCCTGTACTTTACCAAGCATGATGTCCTTCTCCAGCGACTAGTCCCTCCTGATAACATGTCCAACTATGTGAGACGAAGTCTTGTCATCCTTGCTTCTAAGGAGCACTCTGGCTGTACTTCTTCCAAGACAGACTTGTTTGTTCTTTTGGCAGTCCATGGTATATTCAATATTCTTTGCCAACACCATAATTCAAAGGCATCAATTCTTCTTCAGTCTTCTTTATTAATTGTCCAGCTTTTACATGCATATGAGGTGACTGAAAATACCGTGGTTTGGGTCAGGCACACCTTAGTCTTCAAAGTGATATCTTTGCTTTTTCACACTTTAGACACTTTAGCACCGCTTGTCTGTCAGTTTGTCATCTGGTGGTGGCTTGCATGTTGCTGTGATGCTGGAAGCTATGCCACTGACATTTCAAATAAGAGCAGGGTCACCTATGGTGGACAAGTTTTTAGCAGAGCTTTCAGACTAAGACAGACTAGGAAGAAGGTCCTGGTGGCCTACTTCTGAAAAAAATTGGCCATTGAAAACCTTATGAATAGCAGTGGAACATTGTCTGATATAGTGCTGGAAGATGAGCCCTAAGGTTGGAAGTCACTCAAAATACAACTGGGGAAGAGCTGCCTTCTCAAAGTAGAGTAGACCTTAATGACATGAATGGAGTAAAGCTTTCAGGACCTTCATTTGCTAATGTGGCATGACTCAAAATGAGAAGAAACAGCTGCAAACATTCATTAATAATTGGAAAGTGGCATGTAAGAAGTATGAATCTAGAAAAATAGGAAGTCGTCAAAAAATGAAATGGAATGCATAAACGTAGATATCCTAGGCATTAGTGAGCCGAAATGGACTTGGCCATTTTGAATCAGACAATCATGTGGTCTACTATGCCAAGTATTATGGATTGAATTGTGTCCCCCAAAATGTGTGTCAACTTGCCTAGGCCATGATTCCTGTATTGTGTGATTGTCCACCATTTTATCTGATGTAACTTTCCTATATGTTGTAAATCCTACCTCTACGATGTTAATGAGTCAGGACTCAATCTAAAAGATTAGGTTGTGTCTTAAACTATCTCTTTTGAAATATAAAAGAGAGAACCCAGCAGAGAGAGAAGGGACCTCATAAGACCAAGAAACAAAAGCCAGGAGAATAGCAGGTCCTTTGGACCCGGGGTCCTTGTGCTGAGAAGCTGCTTGACCAGGGAAAGACTGATGGCAAGGACCTTCCCCTAGAGCCAAGAGGAGAGAGAGAAAGCTTTTCCCTGGAGCTGGCATCCTGAATTCAGACTTCTAGCCTCCGAGACTGTGAGAGAATAAATTTCTCTTTGTTAAAGCCATCCACTTGTGGTATTTCTCATATAGCAGCACTAGATAACTAAGATGCCGGGAACGACAAATTGAAGAGGAATGGCGTCGCATTCATTGTCAGAAAGAACATTTCAACATCTTTCCTGAAGTACAGTGCTGTCAGTGATAGGATGATATCCATATACCTACAAGGAAGACCAGTTTACAAGACTATTATTCAAATTTACCCACCAACCACTAAGGCCAAAGATGAGGAAATTCAAGATTTTTACCAGCTTCTGGAGTCTGAAATAGATCAAACATGCAATCAAGATGCACTGCTAATTACTGGTGAATGGAATTCGAAAGTTGGAAATGAAGAAGGAAGGTCAGTAGTTGGAAAACATGGCCTTGGTGATAGAAACAAAGCCAGAGATTGCATAATACAATTTTGCAAGACCAACAACTTCATTGCAAATACCTTTTTTCAACAACATAAATGGCAACTATACTTGGGGACCTCACTGAATGGAGTACACAAGAATCAAATTGACTACATCTGTGGAAGGAGACGCTGGAGAAGCTCAATATCATTATGGCTCCTGCAGACATTTGATTTTGTGACAGTTGAACAAAGACATTGTTTTCAAGGGGATAATGGAAGCAAAAACACACATTCAAACTTGTAAAAGGGAATTTCATAAGGGTGGCTCTTAGGTTGATTACTTGGTTACTGCTTGTCTTAGTCATCAAGTGCTGCTATAACAGAAATACCACAATTGATTGGCTTTAAGAAAGAGAAATTTATTCTCTCACAGTCTAGGAGGCTAGAAGTCTGAATTCAGGGTGCTGGCTCTAGGGGAAGGCTTTCTTGCTCTGCTCTTGTCTCTGGGGGAAGGTCCTTGTCATCAATCTTTCCCTAGTCGAGGAGTTTCTCAGTACAAGGACCCCAGGTCCAAAGGACTCACTATTTTCCTGGCTCTTGTTTCTTGGTGGTATGAAGTCCTCTTGTCTCTCTGCTGGCTTCTCTCCTATATCTCAAAAGAGATTGACTTAAGACACAACCTAATCTTGTAGATTGAGTCCTGCCTCATTAACATAACTGTTGCTGATCCCATCTCATTAACATCATAGAGGTAGAACTTTCAACACATAGGAAAATCACATCAGATGACAAAATGGTGGACAATCACACAACACTGGGAATCACCCACTGGGAATCATGGCCCAGCCAAGTTGACACACATTTTGGGGGGATACAATTCAATCCATAACACTGCTTCATAACCATGAAGAGTTAAAGGATGATGCAGGGTGCTATTTTGAGCAAAAGAACTCAGGAATAGATGAAAATCTTGGGAAACATAAAAGTTAATTCTGGCCTTTTCTGACTTTTCTATTGCCCTCAAGGAAGTCCCTCAACCTTCATGTAGAATAGCATGTTTTCCAAATTCTGAATACGATTCACACTACAAAATGGCAAAAAGAAATAGTTTTGTGTCATAATTAATGTTTACTATTCCAGGGAAGATCAAAATGTTAGCAGAATGAGCAGAAAAAGATTCCATAGTGATACCGCTTTCTCCCCAAGGATGAAATCATTGAAGCTCCAATAAGCAGGACCCATTAAACAAAGTAAGTACAAGAACAAACACTAATTTAATTTAAAGCTCCTGGTTAAGAAATGCACAAATGTGTTTTTCTAACGTGCTGCTGATATTTTTTATCACAGTTAGAAATGTGTTCTTAAGAACTAGGTGTTCCCAAGAACTACACAGAATTATGTAAACAAATCTGCTTTGGACTGTGTCTTTATGCTTTGTTTTATCTGCACTGTCAGGATTTGTGAAGCCATCCACCAAAACCTCCAGTTATTTAGTTATCTGTTCATTCACATATTCATTTGGCAGATATTTCCAAGTGCCTGCTATGCCAGGTTCTCAGCTTCACAATTGTACTTTACAACCCAGGACAGTATTACAAAGTTATAGCGGAGGATGCTCAATGTGCTCATTGCTATATTTTGAGGCTTGAATGGGCCTACCGATCTTTACTAAAGAATGGTTTCCTCACATCTGAGCTTCAGAATTACTAGCAAAGTGGCAAATGTCCTAAATGCATGTTGTCTGTATCCAGGGTCAGATTAACTAGAAAGCTCGGTATTCACTGGCTTATAGTAAGCAAGGTGTACAGTGGGCTTAATTGTGTTTACTAATCTGTAGTGCATAATTTCCCATGATGTGGTGAAAAACACGTGAAATGGTGCACTACAGATTAGTCCACAAGCACAATCAAGCCCCTGCGTACCTTGCTTATTGGGTAATCCGTCCCTATCTGTGGCCCTCAGTAGAAGGAGTGTCTGCATAGTAGTTTAATGTTAGTGTATCATCATCCTGCTGGCACTGCAGAGGAAGGGAGGATAAGATTTTAAATAACTATTTTCCTTTATAAAAAATGCCTGTTTTTTTTCTGCTCCTATCACTCGTCAAAAATCTTCCTCAGTATTTGAAATTCTGTTGTGTTCCATTTGCCATATAGTTTGGTCTATGTTGCCCACTTCCTTTCCCTATCTCCCAACTTTACCCTAACCTGGTCACAGTAGAGGCATTAGTCAAATATACCCAAGGCTTCCTTTATACATATAGGGATGATGTCAGTGACTAAGATTTTAGAATACCGTCAGTTCTTTCATCTTACATTAAAAAGACGTGGAATCTATGCTTCTATTTAGATCTTTCAAGGTTCCAGAATTTCCATTCAGACAGAGCCTTTAAACAATTGTTTATAAGTCTGCTTCTTTTCCTTCCCCATGTTAAACCACAGTCACAGCATCTTGGCCACTTGTACACTGAACTGCTGCACCAGGTTCCCATTGAGACTACCAGCCAGAAGCCTGCTAATGCCCTTAATGAAAGCCATTTGTATTAACTAAGTCACAATGAAGACACAAGAGGGAAAAGGTTAACCTTGCCAAATGGATGTCTCATTGGATTAAATGAAAGCTACAGTTTACACTTTCCCCCAGAATCCTGGGTGAAAATTAGAGGTGCAAGCTGCGTAGACTACATATATTTTTGAATTTTGTTTTCTTTTCTCTCGGTGGCTTAGTACATGTTCATTTGAAATCTCTTCTCTGCTTTTATTTTATTGTCAACAAGTTTCTCCTCTTATTCTGAATATACCTGGATGAAATCATTGGGATGTGTATGTGTGTGTGTGTGTGTGTGTGTGTGTGTGTGTGTGTGTGTATGTGTGTGTGTGTGGCAGGGGAGGGGGGTAGGGGAGGAGTAGGGGATGGGGTGGAGTCCCAGAGAAAAGGAATTCAAGGGAACTTTAAAGGTCTCCTTTGGCCAACAAGTCCAACCAGAGAAATACATGATTTCGTGGTTCCCAAGGTGTAATGGTTACCACTCTGGACTTTCAAGCCAGCGATCTGAGTTCAAATCTTGGTGGGACCGCTAGACATTCGCAGCCCTGGTGGCACAATGGCTAAGAACTTGACTGATAACAGGTCAGTGGTTTGAACCCACCAGTCACTCTGAGGGAGAAAGGTGTGGCAGTCTACTTCTGTAAAGATTTATAGCCTTGGGAACTCAGTGGGGTAGTTCTGCCATGTCCTATAGGATCGCTATAAGTTGGAATCGACTGACAGCAATGGATTTTTTTGTTTTTTGGTATACTAAACTCCCGGACTGTGCTATCCATCTAATAGGTTAAGCTCTATCAAAGTCTATATAGTTGGAATTATTTGTATGTGGAAACATATTTTTGTAGGAATTTATTTTCTTTTTCCTAAGAAAGAAAAGTACAGATAATGTAGAACATATTATCATCTTCAACATTTGTGAGCACCTTAGAAATATAAGAATGCAAAGGAGTGTATGACATTGTCTTTTTTTTTTTAACCGTCGAAGAGCTTACAATTTAACAGAGAAGACAGGTTATGTACACATACAGATAATTATGTATAGGTAGATATCTAGATAGTAGTATAGACAACGTGATGTTAGTAGAAGGTTAAATAGGAAGCTGAAATGGAAAGTTCCATGGAGAAGTATTAACAATTTAAATTTGGTGAGGTTTAATGCTCTAAGGCTAAAAGCATGATGACAATTCCAAAAAATTAAAGAAAGTCCTAGGAACGCAAAATATTTTTTATTTCTTTACCCCTCTATTTCTCTACCAGGAATCAATTTATTTTGGACTGATTACTTGGGTTTATATCATTCACCTGATTTTTCTCTACGTGGATTGTCCCAGCTAATTGCTTTAGAATAGAGGTCTGTGAACTTTTTCTGTAAGGAGTCAGATAGTAAATATTGTTAGCTTTGCAGATCATGTGGTTTCTGTCACAACTACTCAGTTATGCAGTTGTAGCACAAGGCATCCATGTTGTTGTTGTCAGGTGCCCTCCATTGGGTTCCAACTCACTCATAGCGATCCTATGTAAAATAGAAGGAAACACTGCCCGGTCCTATGCCATCCTCATAATCGTTGTTATGCTTGAGACTATTGTTGCAGCCACTGTGTCAATCCATCTCGTTGAGGGTCTTTCTCTTTTTTACTGACCCTCTATTTGACCAAGTATGATGTCCTTCTCCAGAGACTGGTCCCTCCTAATAACATGTCCAAAGTATGTGAGACATAATCTCACCATCCCCACTTCCAAGGAGTGCCCTGGCTGTACTTCTTCCAAGATAGACTTGTTCATTCTTCTGGCAGTCCATGGTATATTCAATATTCTTTGCCATCACCATAATTCAAATGGATCAATTCTTCTTTGGTCTTCCTTATTCATTGTCCAGCTTTAGCATTCATACGAGGCCATTGAAAATATCATGGTTTGGGTCAGGCGCACCTTTGTCCTCAAACTGACATCTTTTCTTTTTAACACTTTGAAGAGGTCTTTTGTAGCAGAATTGCCCAACGCAATATGTCATTTGATTTCTTGACCACTGCTTCCATGGGCATTGTTTGCAGATCCAAGTAAAATGAAATCCTTGACAACTTTAAACTTTCCTCCATTTATCATGATGTTGCTTATTGGTCCAGTGGTGAGGATTTCTGTTTTCTTTATGTTGAAGTATAATCCATACTGAAGACTGTAGTCTTTGATCTTCATCAGTAAGTGCTTGAAGTCCTCTTCACTTTCAGCAAGCAAGGTTGTGTCATCTGCATATCACAGGTTGTTAATGAGTCTACCTCCAATCCTCATGCCTCATTCTTCTTCATATAGTCCAGCTCCTAGGATTAGTTGCTCAGTGTACAGGCTGAATAAATATGGTGAAAGGATACAGCCCTGACATATACCTTTCCTGACTTTCAACCACGAAGCATCCCTTTGTTCTGTTGGAACAACTGCCTCTTGGTCTATGCACAGGTTCCACATGAGCACAATTAAGTGTTGTGGAATTCCCATTCCTCACAATGTTATCCATAATTTGTTATGATCCACTTGATCAAATGCCTTCATATAGTCAATAAAACACAGGTAAGCATCTTTCTGGTATTCTCTGTGTTCAGCCAGGATCCATCTGACATCAGCAATGATATCCCTTGTTCCAGGTTCCCTTCTGAATCCCGCTTGAATTTCTGGCCATTCCCTGTTGATGTACTACTGCAAATGTTTCTGAATTATCTTGAGCAAAATTTTCCTTGTGTGTGATATTAATGATATTGTTTGATAATTTCCATGCCTTTCTTTGGAATAGGTGCAAATATGGATCTCTCCCAGTTGGTTGGCCAGGTTCATGTCTTCCAAATTTCTTGGCATAGACAAGTGAGCATCCATGTGTTTGCTGAAACATCTCAGTTGGTATTCCATCAATTCTGTTTTTTGCTATTGCAAGTGCAGCTTGAACTTCTTCCATCAATACCATTGGTTCTTGATCATATGCTATCTCTTGAAATTGTTGAACATTGACCAATTCTTTTTGTTGCAGTTGCTCTGTGTATTCCTTCCATCTGCTTTTGATGTTTCCTGCATTGTACAATAGCTTTCCCATAGAATACTTCAGTATTGCAACTCAAGGCTTGATTTTTTCTTCAGTGTTTTCAGCTTGAGAAATCCCAAGTGTGTTCTTCCCTTTTGGTTTTCAAACTCCAGGTTTTTGCACATTTCATTATAACTCTTTCCTTTGTCTTCTTGAGCTGGCCCTTGAAATCTTCCATTCAGGTCTTTTACTTCATCATTTCTTCTGTTTGCTTTAGCTGCTCTATGTTGGAGAGCAAATATCAGTCTCTCCTGACATCCGTTTTGTCTTTTCTTTCTTTCCTGTCTTTTTAATGACCTTTTTCTTTCTCCATGTATAATGTCCTTGACGTCATCCCACAACTTCTCTGGTCTTTGGTCATTAGTGATCTATGAGTCACATCTGTTCTTGACATAGTCTCTAAATTCAGGTGGGATATACTCAAGCTCTTATTTTGGCTCTCGCGAACTTATTTTAATTTTCTTCAGCTTCAACTTAAATTTACATATGAGCCAGTTAGCCTTGTTGGCCTTGTTCTGACTGACGATATTGAACTTCTCCATCTTCTCTTTCCACAGAGGTAGTTGATTAGAATCATGTGTTTTCCATCCAGTGAGGTCCACAAGTATAGTTGTCATTTATGTTGTTAAAAAAAGAGATTTGCAATGAATAAGTTGTTGGTCTTGCAAAATTCTCTCCTTTTTTTCCAACTTTTGAATTCCAATCACCAATAATTATCAATGCAGCTTGATTGCATGTTTGTTAAAAGCATGCATAGATAACATATAAACTAATGAGCATTGCTAGGTTCCAATAAAAGTTTATTTACAGTCACCAAAAGTATAATTTCATACAGTTTTCATGTGTCACAAAATATTATCCACCTTTTTTTCCCCAGCCACTTAAAAATGTAAAAACTGTTCTTAGCTCATGGGCTATACAAAAATAGGCAGTTGATTGGACTTGGATCAAGGGTTGTAGATTACTGACCCCTGCTTTAGAAGACTTATGCATTTACCAACCTGTACCCTCAGCTCAGTCCTATTCACTTTCCTCATCCCTCTGAGAGAAACCGACTCCAGTTGTTATATAAAATTTTGGTAACTTGGGATCTTCAAAATATAAAGCTCACATTAATGTCTTGACTTACTTGATAGTAGAATAACTGACATAACTTCAGTTCAAAAGAAGGCTCCTGGACATATTAAACATCAAACACTACTGTCTGAGGAAAAGTCAAGGAGCTAGACTATGGGATGATTGAGGCAGCATTAGGCACATATACCTCATAGTGAAGCTTGGGTCTCCCTCCTTCACTTAGCCACCAGGCTTGTAGCTTTAGGCAGGAGACCAAAGAATTTCTCTTTGCAGAAACACTCATTGATACTGACATTGAAATTTCTGGAAGCCTCCCTATTATTTTGAAATATGGAGACAAATACTAAATGAAATGACTTGAAGTATAAAACGTGGTTGCCTGAGGGGAGCAGGACTTGAAGGTGGGGAGAAGTGGAACAGAGATATACGGATTCTATTTTAAGTTTTGTAATTCTATTTGAATTTTAAAATCCTGTGTATATTTTTCATATACGTAAAAATTTAATTAAAAGGAAAAAAGAAAACTAAATCCTCTGGTGGCTTCCAGTGCCTACAGAAAAAGTCCAAATAATTTGCCATGTCACTCAAGACCCACCTTTTTGGCTTCCCGTAATCACTCCCAGCACACACCAGGCAAAGAGCTATTCTTCAAACATCCAACCTACTTCTATGAAGTAAAAACGGTCTTGTTCGTTGTTTTCATTGTTTTCTCTATTGAACGTCCTTTCTTTGATATCTGCCTGGTGAACTACTTATCCTTCAGAAAACACTAGTTGAAATATTACCTCCTTTTTGTACCATTCACAGACGACTTAATCAAAGAAAACAGACCAAATTAGTTGCTGTTGAGTTGATTCTGACTCACAGCAACCCCGTATGTCACAGAGTAGAACTGAGTTCCATAGGGTTTTCTTGGCTGTAATCTTTACAGAGGCAGACCACCAGGCCTTTCTTCCATAGTGCAGCTGGGTGGGTTCTAACTGCCAAAGTTTGGGTTAATAATGAAGTGCAAATTGTTTGTGCCACCCAGGGACCTTTTCGAAGGCCCCATACCAAACACAAAATTAAACTTGTTGCGGTCAAGTTGATTCTGACTCATAGTGACATTATAAGACAGAGTAGAACTGCCCCATAGGATTTAACCGCCACAGTTTTCTTCCAAGGAGAGGGTGGTGGGTTAGAACTGCTGGCTTTTTGGCTAGCAGCTAAGCGCTTAACCACTGCGCCACCAAGGCTCCAGCAGATCCCTTCGGAATCATTAAACGGTTCTTTATCTGGGCACTGTCAGCGCTTTTGACATGTTTACACTATAGTACTTAGAACAGAGGGCTATTTATTTATTGTTCTCTAATTCTGGTTAGATTGTGCATGTCCAAAACAGGGATCATATCTGATTTATTTTATATCACCATTTTCTAGCATGTAGTAGGTGTCAAAAGGAGCTCTTGTGGCCTAGTGGTTAAAGCACTCGGCTGCTAACCAAAAGGTCAACGGTTTGAACCCACCAGCCGCCCTGTGGGAGAAAGACGTGGCAGTCTGCTTCCATAAAAAATTCTAGCCTTGGAAATGCTATGGGGCTGTTCTACTGTGTCCTACCAGGTCACTATGAGTTGGAATCAACTCAATGGCAGTGGGTTTGGTTTTTTTTTAGTAGGTGTCAAGTAATAGTCATTGATTTAAAGGTGGACCTAGCTACAGTCAGAGGCTTATTGAAGAGAGAAGCCACAAGATCTAGTGACTGATTGGATGCTCAGGGTAAGAGCAAAGGTCAAAGATGACTCTTATTTTTTAACAGTTGGTAGCTAGGAGACTGATGGTGTCACTGATAGAAGAAAGGGGAGGAGCTCCTTTTGGGGTAAAATGACAAGTTTGCTTCCTGAGCTGTGGATTGACAATGAGTCATTGAAAACGTATTCCTTATCAAAGAAACCAGTTAAATTTCAAGCGAGAAGCCAAGGTAAAAATGCAGATTATGTTGTCATTGGCACATTAGCTGAGTTTTCTGAGGTAGAGAATTGCATTAAATCGTCATTCCCAACTGCAGACGTGCATAGGAATCACCTGTAGAGCTTGTGACAGTGCAAATTCCTCGAGCCCCTCCTCCAGAGATTCTGACTCTGAAGAGCTAGGATGGGGCCCAGGAATCGACTGTTTGAAAGACACTTTTTGATTATTTTGATATACATTAGCCTCCATCTGTACTTTGAGGAATGCAGTGTAATGGTAGAAGGGAAGGGATGAAGAAATAAACTTGGGAGAGGTTTGGAAAACCGGGTAGATGTGTGCTCAATGAAGGAGAAAGGACAGACTACTGCAGTTTTGAAATGGTTTTGCTACTATCTGCAGGAAACATTGGAGTTAGAATTTACCAGCTACTCTGTCTTTGGAGCCCTTGATGGCACTGTGGTTAAGAACTCAGCTGCTAACCAAAAAGTTGGTAGTTCAAAAACACCAGCTGCTCCTTGGAAACACTATGGGGCAGTTCTACTCTGTCCTATAGGGTTGCTATGAGTTGGAATCGACTCGACAGCAACAGGTTGGTTCTATCCTGGGAGTCCCTGGGTGGCATAAACAGTTAAGCACTCAGTTTTAACTGAAAGGTTGGCAGTTTGAGTCCACCCAGAGGCACCTCAGAAGAAAGGTCTGGCCATCTACTTCCAAAACATCAGCCTTTGAAAACCTATGGAGCACAGTTCTACTCTGACTCACACGGGGTTGCCATGAGTCAGAGTCAACATCCGAGCAACTGGTTTGGTTTTTGGTTTTATCTGTTTTTCAGAATAGTTTCTTATGGTTCATAGTTTGAATTTTAGGATATCTGTGTGACAGACTTCATAAAACAGCTTTACTATAAGGACTTAGATTATCTTGGAAGTCATGCCACTTTTCAGCCTATATTGACCTTTAAAATTCTACTGCTCTAAACCCAATGCAAAGGAGCCCTGGTGGCACAGTGGTTAAGCGCTAGGCTGCTAACCAAAGGGTTGACAGTTTGAACCCACCAGCCGCCACACGGGAAAGAGATGTGGCAGTCTGCTTCCGTAAAGATACAGCCTTGGAAGCTCTACGGGACAGTTCTACTCTGTCCTATAGGGTTGCTGTGAGTGGGAATCAACTCATCGGGAAAGGGCTGGGTTTCTTTCACTAAGTCCCTGGCTGGTGCAAACTGTTAATGCACTCTACTGCTAACTTAAAGGTTGGAGGTTTGCACCCAGAGGACCCTTGGAAGGTCTACTTTGGAAAAATTAGCCATTGGAAACCCTAAGGAGCAGAGTTCTATTCTGACACACATAGGTTCTCCATGAGTCGGATTTGATTCCATGGTAAATGGTTTAAGTATCATGATGTTTTCTTCCACTTGCCAAATGCCTTTGCAGTAATAAAATAAATTATATTTTCAGATTTAACACTTTTTGGTTAAGAAAATTATGTAAAAAGACTTTACAGATATGAGCATTGTTTCTTACCATATAAAAAAAACCCTTGGTGATGACTCATCTTTATGTGCAAAAATCTAAAGATCTATAGTTTACTGCATGAATTACTTTTGAAAGTTTGCTTCTATTGCTAACTCTGGAAATAAAGAAGCCTTATAAATATTTTCGTTTAACAATCGAAAGTTCAGTTTTACTATAGCCAAAGCTAGTTCCACAAAGGAAACAAGTCTAACTGAAATGTTAATGACACAATAATAAATCATTCTTTATTAAAGTATTTATGTAGTTTAGTAAATTCTAAACAAATGCATTGTGGTAGTACAGTTGTGTGCCAGCTTGGCTGGGCCATGATTCTCAGTGGTTTGGTAGTTAGGTGATGATGTAGTTTGGCAGTTGTATAATGATGTAATTTGGCAGTTATGTAAAGAGGTAGTTATCCTACATTTTGTAATATAATGTAATCACCTCCATGATGTGATCTGATGTGATCAGCCAATCAGTTGTAAGGGGAGTTTCCTTGGGGGTGTGGCCTGCATCCAATATATATGGCTGTTCCAGCAAAGCTCATTGGCTTTTGCTTGCTGTGGATCCTGCATCTGGCTTGTCACTATCTGACCTCTGGTTCTTGGGACTTGAACCAGCAGCCTGCCATCTTACCTGCCGATCTTGAGTTCATCAGCCCCTGCGTTTATGTAAGTCAGGAGAAGCCACCAGCCTGACACCTAGCCCATGGACTTGAGGCTTGTCAGCCTCTACAACTGCAAAAACCATTTCCTTGAGATAAATCTCTTTGTCTCTCTCTCTCTATATATATATTTCACTGGTTTTGCTTCTCCAGAGAACCCAGTTTAAGACAAGCATATTAACTAAACATGTTAAATTTACCAACTACTTCATTAAGATTAATATTATTAAGCACGAAAACTATCATTGCCTGCTATGTAATGATATCTATGAAAGAAAATCACAGATGAAATTGAATAGAGTTTTGCACATAGTCTCTTTAAAATTTTAGTGTCATTTCACCGAGCTCCATAGATTTAAAGAAGAAACTACAAGTACTAACTCTAAATATCAGCAAATAGGAAGTGAATTTGATTTATTCTACCCTTAAGGAGAAAATAGAAGTAATATTTCATTTTTATTGTTTTCCTGGTCATTGTGTGTGTAGTAGGAGCTCTAGTGGTGCAGTGGTTAAAGTGCTCAGCTGCTAACCAAAAGGTCAGAGATTCAAACCCACCAGCCTTTCCACAGGAGAAAGATGTGGCAGTCTGCTTTTGTAAATATTTACAATCTTGGAAACCCTATGGGGCCGTTCTACTCTGTCCTACAGAGCTGCTATGAATCAGAATTAACTCAGTGGCAACGTGTTTGGTTTTTTTGGTTTGGTGTATGTAATAAGAAACTCTTCTCTGAGATAAGGACATGTCTAGATGTGTATAGAATCTGAACTTAAAATATCTAAAATCCTATTAGGAAGTATAAATTATAACACCCACGAGAATGGATCTGGTGATGAGTTTTATAAATATTTATTTTTATTTTTTAAAAAAGGAAACAAATTATCCAGATAGAAAAGAACAACCATCCCACCTACCCACCACTCACAAAGATAAAAGATAGAAGTAACTCACTAGTTTCTGATGTATTTTGTAATCACCATGATATACACAAAAACTATTAGTAACTCATACACAATTCTTCTTCTGCGGAACTATGTGTACTTGTTCACATGGACTCACCTTCATAACTGACTGCTAAAACTAAAACATAAGTTATTATGCTTTATACAAATATGCATTGAGAAGTGGTAGGCTTCTCTATCTTTTTACCCTGAGTAACAAACTGAATGCCTTTTGTGCAATGCACATTTGCTAGAGTACGCTGTGAGCCACATATATAATTTTAATTTTTTAACAGCTACATTAAAATAAAAAGAAGTAGTTGAAATTAATTTTAATAATATATTTTATTTAACCCACTATATCCCAAATATTATCAACATTTAATAAATGTAAAATTTTCTCAATAAGCTATTTTACATTGTTCTTTTTTTCATATTAAATCTTTGAAATTAAGTGTGTATTTTGCATGTACCACACATCTCAATTTTGATTGGTCAAAAATCATGTGCTCAATAACCACATAGAGCTAGTAGCTACCGTATTGCAAAATGCAGGTATAGAGCTTATACCAAAACAAAACAAAAAACAAACCAACAACAACAACAAAGCAACAAAAACAAAAACCCAACAACTGGGCATCGTTCTTTCAAAGCAGTAACAACATTCCTTCAGAGGTGAAAAGTAAGCATTAACTGTAATCAAGGACTTGAGGCAAGCGAGATGAGTAGCTTGGTTTCTTGCCTATGTCTTGAGTGTCTCCCATAGAATATGAAGTACTTAAGGGCAGGGGCTTTTTTAATTCATTTTATTATCGTCAGAGCCTAACACAGCACCTGGCATAATGAGGCACAGACTAACTATTTGTTCAGTATGTGAATAAGTGAATCAATGACAGTATTATATCCTCATGTTTATTTCAAAAATTAAGCTAACAATTTAATCAGGAAGGTGAAAGACATACACAGAAAATTATAAAACATTACAAAAAGAAATTAAAGAAGAACTAAATAAAAGGAAGGACATTCCGTGTTCATAGAGTAGAAGGCTTAATATAGTTAAAATGTCAATACTATCCAAAGCCATCTATACATTCGATGTAATCCCCATCAAAATCCCAAGAGTCTTCTTTGCAGACATGTAAAATTCAGTCCTCAAATTTATATGGAAGGACAAGGGATTCTGAATAGCTAAAGCAATCTCAAAGAAGAATAAAGTAGGAGAACTTATACTACCTGATTTCAAAATGTTCCATAAAGCTACAGTCTTAAAACAACCTGACACCAGTATAATAGTAGATATAGACCAAAGGAATACAATTGAAAGTCCAGAAATAAATCCGTATACATCTATGATAAACTGAGTTTCAACAAGGATTCTAAGTCTACTCAAAGGGGAAGGAACAGTCTCTTCAGTAAAAGGTGCTGGGGAAATTGGATTTCCACATGCAGAAGAATGAAACAGGATCTATGCCTCACACCATAGGCAAAAAATCAATTCGAAATGGATGAGGGACCCAAATTGGAAAACTAAAACCATAAAATTCTTAGAAGAAAATGTAGGGGTGAGATTGCGGGACCTAGTGTTTAATAGTAGATTATCGGTTAGGACAACAAAAGCTCAAGTAGCAAAAGAAAAATAGATAAATGAGTCCTCATAAAATTAAACACTTCTATTCATCAAAGGACTTAACCAACAAAATGAAAAGACAACCTACAAATTTGGAGAAAAATTTTGGGAACCATATATATTGGATGTTGTTTTTGGTTGCTGTTGAATCTAGTCCAACTCATGGCAACCCCATGTGTACAGAGGAGAACTCCACCATAGGGTATTCAAGGCTGTGACCTTTTGGAAGCAGATCACCAGGCCTGTCTTCCACGGTGCCTCTGGGTGGGTTTGAACTGCCAACTTTTGGCTATTAGTCAAGGGCTTAACCCTTTGTGCTACCCAGAGACACCTATACATCAAATAAGGGCCTAATATCAAACATACATCTAAAACTTTTATAACTTAACAACAAAAAGACTACAAGCCAATCAAAAAATAGGTAAAGAACTTGGACATTTCACCAAAGAGGATATTCAAATGACCAACAAACACATGAAAAGATTTTCAGTGTCATTAGCGAGGAAGGAGATAAAAAACAAAACCACAATGAGATATCACCTCACCCCCATTAGAATGGCAATGATTAAAAACCAACAGGTGTTGGCAAGGTTGTAGTGAAACTGGAACTTCTCACCCATTGCCAGTAGGATGAGATGGTGTAGCTACCGTGAAAATAGTGTGGTGGTTCCTCAAAAAGTTGAACATGGAACTCCCTATGACTCAGCAACCCCATACCCAGAAGTAATGAAGACAGGAAGGCAAACAGAAGTCTGTTTACCAATGTTCATTGCAGCACTATTCACAGTAGTCAAAAGGGGGAAACAACTGAAATGTACATCAATAGATGAATAGATAAACAAAATGTGGTATATACATATGATGGAATATTATGCAGTCATGCAAAGAAATCAAATTCTGATGCATGCCACAACACAGTTGAACCTTGAAAATGTTGTGCTGAGCAAAATAAATTAGTCATAACAGGGCAGATACTGTATGACCTCACTTGTATGAAATAAGCAAATACATAGAAACTAAAGATTATTAATGGTTACCAGGGGTAAGAGGGAAGGAAGAAGAGGGAGTTTTCTTTAGGAGGAGCATTGAGTTTCTGTTAATGGTATGGAATATTTTGGAAAAGGATAACGATAATGGTGGCACAACATAAAAAATGTAAACAATGTCATTGAATTGTAAATGTGGAAGTTGTAGTGGTGAATGTTTGGGTGTGCATATTTTACCACAATTAAAAAAAAATAAGAAAAAGAGAAAAGTAAAGAAGTACCATCAAAAAATTGTGACACACAGTACTGGGGAAGCCAGCATAACTTGTACAAGGAAAGGTCATGGAAGCTCCACAGACACTTCCAAACTCCCTGAGGGACTGAATTGCTGGGTGGAGGGCTGTGGGAACCATGGTCTTGGGGAACATCTAGCTCAGCTGGCATAACAGTTTATAAAGAAAATGTTCTACATTCTACCTTGGTGAGTAGCGTCTGGGGTCTTAAAA
>NW_004443938.1:24631455-24658059 GCF_000243295.1 Trichechus manatus latirostris
TACCACAGCCTCCACCAGACTGAGTCCAGTACAGCTAGATGGTGCCCAGCTACCACCACTGACTGCTCTGACAGGGATCACAACAGAGGGTCATGGACAGAGCTGGAGAAAAATGTAGAACAAAATTCTAAGTCACAAAAAAAGACCAGACTTATTGGCCTGACAGAGATTGAAGAAACTCCGAGAGTATGGCCCCGGACACCCTTTTAGCTCAGTGGTGAAGTCACTCCTGAGGTTCACCATTCAGCCAAAGATTAGACAGGCCCATAAAACAAAATGAGACTAATGGGGCACAACAGTCCAGGGACAAGGACTAGAAGGCAGGAGGCGACAGGAAAGCTGGTAATAGGGAACCCAAGGTTGAGAAGGGACAGTGTTGACATGTTGTGGGGTTGTTAACCATTGTCAGAGGGCAATATGTGTACTAACTGTTTAATGAGAAACTATTTGTTCTGTAAACCCTCATCTAAAGTACAATAAAAAAAATGAAATTACAACCAAAAAATTGTGTACATAAGTATTTTTACAGTTCAAATAGTGCCTAAATGGGTGGGGACTCAGGGGCTGGGAAATCCCATTGGGCACATTATAAGGATACCCAGTCAACCAGTGACACGTTAGCAAGGGATGAAGCAGAGTCTATAGGACCTCCTTTTCAACCACAGGAAGAGAAGTTGTGCTTGCTGCCTTGTATTATCAGTACTTGTGAAATTCATTTTAAAGGACTAGTAAGTAGAAATGTAAGATCATCATAATACAGATGCATTAAAAAATCAGCTTTTTAAAAAGGTGACTGCCCTTAGGTAGAATTTCATTATTTTCGCATAAGCTCAAAGGATCACGGCCAAGTCTTATGACTAAATAACTTGACTAAATCTTTCATAATTAAATTTTTTATTGCAAGATAGACTTTCTGAAAAAATATGCAACCGTATATCTAGCTCGTATTTTATCATTTCTTTCTTTTTGTCTTTCGTTGATGTAGTATATATCTTAATTCTAAGAAGAACTGAGTTCCCCAAGGAGAAATCAAATGAATTCTTAGTTTCTCAAGGAATCAGAACGGTTGCGTTTCAAAGACAAGTGAAGTATGTATTTCATACTTAAAGGAAAACTTGCAATGCTCTAAATTGCTTCCTGTAACTCCAACTAAAGATATCTCTTTAATCTAATTTTACTGAGTGTGATCCCTAAAACATCTTTAAAAATAACAGTTTTGTTTTCATTTCTAATTTTAAAAATAATTTCATTTCATGATAAAACATTGAGTATGAAGGAGAAAGTAATAATCACCCATAATCCATCCCACTATTCAAAAATACTTTAGTATTTTATTATATTTTTCTGAAGTCATTTTAAGAATGTAAATATTAATAAATATTCTTTGAAAATAAGATCTTAATGGCTGCATAAGATCCCTACGAAGTTTGTTGTGTGTAATAAAGTTGAAACATTTTATTCACATCATTCTACTTTGTCTGGAAGAAAGCCTTGAAAATTATTGGCAGAAAGTAACCTTCTACACATTTTCCCGTCCTTCTCCCAACACTCAAGGGCTTAAGTATCATTGGTGCAAAGATTTCAGTGGCATTGGTAAGTTGCTCTGAGTGAGGCAGAAGAATGAATTTTGCTATTTTACTCTTGAAAAAGATAAAAGAATAGTTGGGGAGGGGCCATAAAAATGGCAGAATGTACTGTGGTGAAGATTTATCTTTCTCCATTTTACTTTTATAAAATCATCAGTAAAAATCTGCTAAACTCAGAAATGTTTGGTGTGAGTGTTATTTTTGTGAAAACTTGTGAAGATGTTGAGGGGTCCTGTTTAGGTTGATATGAAGTGAAATAAACACAGCATAGGTAGATGCAGGGGCTGGGAACGAAGAGTCATGAGAAGGTAAACCAGTTGCCGTTGAGTTGACGCTGACTCATGGTGACCTCATGTGTGTCAGAGTAGAACTGTGTTCCATAGGATTTTCAATGGCTGATATTTGGAAATAGATTGCCAGGCCTTTCTTTCAACTGACTTGAACCGCCAACTTTTCAGGCAACAGCTGAGAAAGTTATGTTTGCACCACCCAGGGACTCCCAATTGAAGGTTAGAAAGAAAAAGCAAAAACAGTGGCCATTGAGTCAATTCTGATTAATGGCGACACCACGTATTGCAGCGTAGAACTGTGCGCCATCGAGTTTTCAGTGCTGTGAACTTTCAGAAGCAGATTCCCAGGCCTTTCTCTCAGGTGCCTCTAAGTGGGTTCAAACTGCCAATCTTTTGGTTAGTAGTTGAGTGCTTAACCAATTTCACCACCTGGATACTCCTCAAGAGAAAGTAAGCCCTTGGGAATTCAAAGATAAGATGGGGAGGCCTTTGGGTCATCACTAGGCTGGTGGTAGTTAGGACTCTTGTTTTTGATCCCAGGATATTCTCTTTGGAATGGAAATATTTAACCTTTCATTTTCCTCTACTTTTTCTCTCTGTTTTCTCACTGTTGGCCATTTCATTATCTTTCACACCCTCCTCCCACTCCCATCTCTCAGACCTATCATCTTTGATCTATCTCAGCTGTGTTTGAACCCTTTTCTTCCTACACCAGCATTTTCAAAGCCTGGACCATGCCTTCCTCTGGGTAGTTTTGGTCCATACCTGTCTGGACAAAGGCTTTTGGCTTCTCCATGTTCTGGTTGTAACTGAATGATTATTACATTTTTTACCATGTTTCCTTCCTGGCCTCACTACATACTACTCATCCACTTAAATTAAAAACAGACACGCAATGCTTTCCAGTACTTGGATCTATATTTTAATTTTAATTCAGATTTGTCATTTGTCTCTACCCCATTCTCCAAATTTATAATCATGTTCAAACTGAAAATTGTTCTTGGTTTATAACACTTTTGGGGAAGACAGGAGAAAATGGAAGAATTTACGAAGCATCATGAGATAAATCAGCTCTACAATCAGTATGAATTCTCAGCCCCAACTTTAAATTTTCTCTAGAAAAAGAGACATTAAGGTTGCGTTTTTCAGTGCTTATGGTGAAGGGTTTGAGAATAAAATGTCTATTACACAGACACTACTAGTAGATAACAGCAACTGTCTTTACAAGATGGCCACATGCTTAATTTATTCTCCATTGGAGAACGCTCATCACTGGGAACCTTGTCGTAAGAAGCAGTTGTATACAGTGTGGTTTGAGGGGTCAGAGCCTGTTGTGCAGGGCTCAGGTTACTTCATATCCTTTTCAAAAAGCTGTGGTCTGTTTTATCAAAATGCTCTCTAACCACTGTAAGCAGAAGACTTCTCCATACAACACTGTAACGAGACTTGTAGTTATGCGGAAGTTTGCCATGAGGGAATTGCTGGTGTGAATTAGCTAGACAGTAACCATCTCTGGCTTTCAGGAAAGAAAAGAAAAATGTAACACAAAAGAAAGTTTATGTCAATTCACACTCAGGTCTAGCTATTTGCTCTGAAAATTTCCATTTATTTTACCAGAATATATTAAACGAATATTTATTGAGTGGCTACTTTGGTCAGACACTGTGCTAGAAGCTGAAAATTAGTAAGACAAATAGCCTCCTTAGAGTAAAATCAGAGGATTCATATTTACACATATTTGCTTGATGTTTTGGTGCTACTAGCTCAGCATTTAATTTTTTAAAATTGCATTCTCATTGCTGTACATGCCAGCTACCAGCAATCAAACGACTTATAATGTGACTTGGCAGATTATTTATAAATTTTCTTGGCCAGTCTGCAAGGAAAAGGTGAAAGAAAATAAATCTTTTTATAAAACTCACCCACCCTATACTACTTTAACCAACTGGTTTCCAGTGCTTAAATAAAACAAAACAAAACAGCTCCTTCCCCCCCAAAATAAACAAAAATTAAGCAAAACAAAATCTAAGGTTTTTTTACCTTTTTATTTTTTTGGAAATAAGTTAACAACAGGTAGCACAGAGAGTGTAAACACCATATTGGAAATAATGATAATGTTGAACAAAGGGTAATAGAGGGTGGTTTTCTCGTAAAGTATTTAAAGATTACTGATGAAATAAAAGGAAATAATGCATCAAAATGTAATGCATTAAGCTTAATGGTTATGGCATATAGTGTGAACAGAGTCTGATACCATTGGGTAAGGACTTTGTCCTCTTGTGAGTTAGTTCAGTGATGTGACTGAGATGTATAAGCTCAGCTCCATGCACAGAAAAAATAAATAGAGTCTACCTCCTCACATCTGCTTTGAACCTAAATTATCCAGTTACCAAAAAAAAAAAAAAACCAAACCTGTTGCCATCGAGTCGATTCCGACTCATAGCGGCCCTATAGCACAGAGTATAACTGTCCCGTAGGGTTTCTAAAGAGCAACTGGTGGGTTCGAACTGCCACCTTTTGTTTAGTAGCCAAGCTCTTAACCACTGTACCATCATGGCTCCAAATTATCCAATTAGGCTTCCTAAATTGGTCATGTAGTCTGTTAGTCAGCCAGTCAGTCTTTTGGTTATATCTCCCCTTATTTCTAAATGGTTTTAAGAAATAATTGATCAAATTATCCAGAGAACAGTTTGAACTTCAATTTGTGGTTTGAACATTTACGCCAATTAATCAAAAATGCAATGCAGCATCTACTAGGTTAGCATTACTTATAGATGTAGTCCAAATAGCACATTGAAGAGGAAGCATCTGTACTTTTAAAGGAAAGTGTCTAAGATTCAGAGAGTCTCCCCATTTTTCAATACTATTTAGAGAAGAGAGATAATGTAAAGCAAAAAAAGCAATCTCATCTGTCATTTTTCATAGCCCTTGTGTTTATTTTCTTATCTTGTGTTATTATTGTTGACTCATAGCAACCCCATGTACAGCAGAATGAAACATTCCCCAGTCCTACACCATCCTCACCAACATTGTTATGTTTGAGCCCATTGCTACAATACATCCTGTCGAGGGTCTTCTTCTTTTTTGCTGACCCTTATACCCTGCCAAGCATGATATCCTTTTCAGGGACTAGTCCTTCCTGATAATATGTCCAAAGTACGTGAGACAAAGTCTCACCATCCTTGCTTCCAAGGAGCACTCTGGCCGTACTTCTTCCAAAATAGACTTGTTTGTTCTGGCAGTTTGTGGTATATTCAATATTATTCATCACCACTGTAATTCAAAAGCATCAATTCTTCTTCGATCTTCCTTATTCATTATCCAACTTTTGCATGCATATGAGGTGACTGAAAATAACATGGCTTGGATCAGGGGCACATTAGTCCTCAAAGTGGCATCTTTGCTTTTTAACACTTTAAAAAGGTCTTTTGCCGAAGATTTTCTCAAAGCAATATGGTGTTTAATTTCTTGACTGCATCTTCCATGGGAGTTGATTGTGGATCCAGGTAAAATGAAATCCTTGACAACTTCAATCTTTTCTCTGTTGATCATGATGTTGCTTACTGGCCCCGTTGTGACAGACATCATGCATCTAACAGTTTGTCGTACTTGGTGGCTTGTATGTTGCTTTAATGCTGGAAGCTATGCGAATGGTATTTCAAATACCAGCCGGGTCACCCATGGTGGACAGATTTCAGTAGAGCTTCCAGACTAAGTCAGACTATGAAGAAAGACCTGGAAATCTACTGAAAAAAATGGCCAGTGAAAACCTTATGAATTGCAGCAGAACACTGTCTGATACAGTTCTGGGAGATGAGCCCCTCACGTTGGAAGGTACTCAAAATAATACTGGGGAAGTGCTGCCTCATCAAAGTAGAGTCGACCTTAATGATGTGGATGGAATCAAGCTTTCTTACCTTAGGCATTAAAAAAAAATATACTGCATATTGTATTCTTTCAAACTTCTTTTACATACCATCTAACATCCTCCTCCCATGAGGGAGACAGGTCACTGTTGCCCCAAATTGGCACAGCAAGTAGTTATCGCTTTTCAGTAGAATTGTAAGTGTCTTGAGGAACTGTATTCCTTTCAGCATCTAGCATACTCCATAAGTGTCAAAAAATGAAGATTGAAATCGAGATCCGTCCCTGAATTTATTGTCACAGTGTTATTGATACACATGGAAACAGCCACTGCAAAAGTGGCAGGCATTCATATTCCTAAATTATTGCACAAGCAATGTTTGTGATTGTTGCTCTTTTGAATAGAGCAGACAGAAAATATTTCTTAATGGGGGGACAGTGGAGGGGTGGTGACACTACTTGTTGTCTCACTTAAAAATGAATTCTATTCAAAATGTATTAATTTGGGCTTTACTGGTGCATATAATGGACTGTTTTAGAGATGGATTAGGTAGAGTTGATATACCTAACGTACTGAGTCATTTATCTTTTAAGATTAAATTAGAATAAATTCAAAACTAAAACTAGAATAACATTACCCTTGCTCCTTCCAATGTCCATTCAATAGAGAAGAAAGAAATGGAATTACATCCAGCTTACAGTTACTTGGCTCGAAATTTCTATAAGTCTTTTAGAGTAAGTGTTAAGATCAATGTCACTGGTGGCGAAAATATTGAGAGCCACAGATCTTGTTCCATATTTGGCCTATGGCATTGTACTTTGTATTTTTCATCATCCTTTATATGTGGTGCCAATGATTAATGTGCTCAGCAGCTAACTGAAAGGTTGGACATTTGAACCCACTCAGAGATGCCTCAGAAGAATGGCCTGGAGATCTACTTCCAAAAAATCAGTCATTGAAAACCCTACGGAGCACAGTTCTACTCTGATACGCATGGGTTCACCATGAGTCAGAGTCGACTCAATGGTAACTGTTTTTTAAAAAATATCTTCTCTGTCACACTGGAAGCAACTTGAGGACCGGGGTACTTCTTGTAATTCTGTGAGAGCCGGAACTTGACGGGCTGTCTTGTTTTTCCAGGTCTTGCAAGTTTTCTGCCTTTGACAGGGTGCAGTCTTACCACTTTCCTATTGCTTGTTTTAGTGAAAAATATTTGAGTTTTCCTTCTCTGACAGGTTTCTGCCTTACATAAGTTTCATCTTTCACAGGTTTTACTGTATTCTTCTCTATACCTCACAGGGCTTTATACATGGTAGGTGCCCAATGTAATCACAAATACACCATCAAAATCAGGACTTTATCAATGATATATTACTGTTCTTTAGTCTTCAGACCCCACTCAAGTTTTACCAATTGTCCCAATAATGCAGTTTAGAGCGAAAATGCATGACATAGAAGGACATGCATGATCTGACATCTGTCAATCTCATTTAATTATCTCTTTTTTGCTTTCTACTCTATGTGAAAACAAAAGACTCAACACAAATCAATTGCAGCTTCTAACCAGGTGGTAGTCTTGATATAGAGGATGTACACAATATGTTTAATCAGTCACACCCTTAAAACACACCCTTAAAAATCAGCCATGTTTATATTTGCAATGAACAAACAGGGTTGAATCACCATTCATTAACAAGAATTTCAGTACTATAGTTCACACAATCCTCAGGATGTTCTTTTCCCAGGAAGTTTTAATTTTGAGACTATGAGTCACTCATTACAGTATTACAGTGTTGATGGGAGTAGGGGAATTAGTCAGTCTGGAGAATAGATTCCTCAGCAGATTGTTAGGTATCTCTGCATTGATTCTCCAGGGCAGTCACTGCTGGAGAAGAGGTGACATCGAGTGATGGCAGGCAGTCCTGGAGGCTGTCCTTCGCCTTGACCCTTCCCTCTGCTATGTGGTACCAGTCGGCTTGTTGCCTTGGCACTAGAAAAGACTGAGCGGTGTTAAGAGGCCTGCCTGCGTATAAATGGGAGGCTGAGGACTGGCTGCCTCAGCGTGAAGAGAGTTGGTTGAGGCACGGGGCAGGGTACGTCAGTGCTGTTGCTGTTGTTAGTTGTCATTGCGTTAATTCCAACTCATGGCAACCTCACGTGTGTCAGAGTAGAACTATGTTCCATAGGTTCTCAAAGGCTGTGACCTTCCAGACGCAGACAGCAGTCCCATCTTCAGATGAGCCTCTGGGTGGGTTCAAACTGCCAACCTTTCAGCTAATAGTCAAGCACTTAACTATTTGCACTGTGCAGGGAGTCCAAGGTAAGAGGTGAAATTTGTGTGGAATAGGGGAGTAGGGTGACAGTTTATTTAAATTTCTCTGCCTCAGAAAATTGGGGATGACAGAATAGAGGGCAATTTATCCTCCCATTTTAGTTCTGAAATAGTAACAATAACATCTGGTGAGACAGATTAAAGCCCAATTTTAAAATTATTTAACCAGATTTCTTTTTAAACTATCTTGCTAAGAGGTAAAAACTTTTGATGGATAAATATTTTTTTTCATCATTGGATTATTTGTACAACTGTCTTCATTCCCTTTTTTTGCTTTTTTTTTTTTGAGTACCTCTGTTGTCTCAGGCAACGAGTTTGGCTTGGTTTTTCATTATGTCAGAAGCTGTTCTTGATGCTGAGCATCCAGGGATGAAACAGTCACCGTCCTCAGGAGTCCACAGAAACTGTCGTGTGTTAAGGAGACAGACGGAGCAGGAACTAGTGCAACAGTAGAGGAGTGTGTGACAGTCAGGAGCAGCCGAGGGATGGAGTTTACAGTTTATAAACAGTAGCATTTCTCATTCCAGAATATACATATATTTTTTGCTTTTCTTTTGTTCTTATTCATTTATCAAACTTAATGAGCGCATTCACACTTAGTTTTCTCTTAGAATCTAGTGTTTTCCAAATTTTGATTGTGGCAGGCCTATGTCAATATTTAGAAAGAGTAACTCTTTGCTTTCTAATGTTTGCCTACTCGTACCTGTGTAGTGAAAAAGATCACTTGGCAGTCATTCCCTAGGGAACAGGGTTGGAGATGCCTGGCAGAGCTAGGAATGGGACCAGCAACAGGCTTTGCACCTCTCTGACAAACTATAATTAAATCTGTTCCCACAGGTCACTGAATGTGTGGCCACAGATATATTGAAGCTGAGGTAATATGAGGAGTGAAATCTCAAGACAGGGAAGGTGGGGAAATGGTGGGGAGGGGATAGCTTTCTAGAGGAACTTCAGGTGCTGTAATACTGTTACCAGAAGGAGGAGTGGCGACTGAGCTCTAGAGTTACACAATATAAGTTCAAATCCTGCTTGCTCACTTACTAGCTGACCCCTTGGATAAAGTATTTGATCTCTCTGAACCTCAGTTTCCTCGTGGGCCAAGTAAGATAGTTAGAGCATTAAGTTAAATATTCTATGTAAGGCTTTTAGTTCAGTGTATGTTGCTAAGTGATGAGGAGGAGGAGGAGAACACGATGATGATGATGAAGATGGTGATGATTTTGATGATGATGATGACAATGTGGTCCCAGACACGCGAGGTGTTCAAGACTCACATGGTGGATGAGTCAGACATGTTCTCTGATCTCACAGCATATACAGACAAGGAGTGAGGCAATCACTCTTCAATACAATAAAATAAGTGCTACTTTAGGGGAAGTAAAGAGAGTTCTGAGACCTCATACATGGAGTCTCAAATCCCTACTTGGGAAAGACTTCCTTGAAGAAAAAATATCGAAACAAAAATGTTAATTTGAGATAAATAACCGTAATTCAACCAAAGCAGAGGGGAGTAGGGTGGGAAAGAACAGAAGAGCACATAAAAAGGCACAGAGGAGTGAGAGGGCATACTGATCTCAAGGATCTAGAAGACAGCCTGTGAGGCTGGAGTAGGTAAGGGCAAGGTGGAATGCACCTGGAGTATGTAGGAGCAAGGACTGTAGTTCAAGATGTGGATTTTGTACTATATTGTAGAGACAGATTGCTTCCTGTGAAATTTGAAGTAAAGACATAAAGATCAAATTCACATATTTGAAAGCTTCGTTGGATGGCAATGTTGAGAAATTCTGGAAAGAAAGTGAGACTGGGAGTAGAAGGCCAGTTAAATTTTCCAGTAATCCAGGGGAGAGAAGATGGTGGCTTGAACTAGAGGGTGATATGCATTATAGAAAATGCAGACAAATATAAGAGACATTTAAAAGGTAGAATGAATAACACTTCACAATAGATTGCGCCTGTGGGGAAATGAAGAGAGAGTTTAGGATGAGACACAAGCTTCTTGTGACAATAGACTGCATGGTTTTATCTATCCATTAAAATGCTTTTGACTGCAAGTAGTACCAAACGCTCAGTCAATGATTTAAACCAGTAGTTCTCAAAATGTGTACCTTGGACCAATAGCACCAGCAGTACCCGGGAACTTGTTAAAGATGCAAATTTTGGGGCCCACTCTAGACCTACTGAATTAAAATCTTGGAGGTAGCATCAAGCATTCTCTACTTAGAAGCCTTGCAGATGATTCTTACATATGCTAAGCTGTAGAACTATTGATCTGAATCATCATTCAAAAGAAGAGCAGCAAGGGGAATGGGACTCTAGGTCTGTGTCTCTGCCATTCTCTGGACTCTTTATCTTCCACTGTATCTTGTGTTTGTTTTTAGGCAAGCTCCGACAGAGACACAAGATGCCTGCAGCAGTTACAGGTGTCAATCCAGGTCCAATAACACTCAAGAACAGCAAAGGGGCAGTTTCCCTGTATCTTTTATTAAGAATAAATACCCTTCCCAAAAAGTGTCCTAGCAGACTTCTCATGTCTCACTAGCCAGAATTGTATTACATGCCCCTGTAAACCCACTTACTGGCAAGGGATATGATTCGACCCTTATTGGTATAAGGTACTGCAATATGCAGATGATATAACCTTGCTTGCTGAAAGTGAAGGGGACTTAAAGCATTTACTGATGAAGATCGAAGACTACAGTCTTCAGTCTGGATTACACCTCAATGTAAAGAAAACAAAAATCTTCACAACTGAACCAATAAACACCACCATGATAAACAGAAAAAATACTGACTTTGTCAAGGATCTCATTTTATTTGGATGCACAATCGATGCCCACGGAAGCAGCAGTCAAGAAATCAGATGACGTGTTGCACTGGGCAAATCTGCTGCAAAATACCTCTTTAAAGAGTTGAAAAGCAAAGATGTCACTTTGAGAACTTAGGTATGTCTAACCCAAGCCATGATATTTTTAATTGCCTCATATACATGCTAAAGCTGGACAATGAATAAGGGATACTGAAGAAGAACTGATGCTTTTGAATTATGGTGTAGGCAAAGAATATTGAATATACCGTGAACTGCCAGAAGAATGATCAAGCCTGTTTTGGAAGAAGTACAGCCAGAGTGCTCCTTGGAAGCAAGGGTGGCGAGACTTTGTCTCAAGTATTTTGGACGTATTATCAAGAAGGACCGGTCCCTGGAGAAGGACATCATACTTGGTAAGGTAGAGGATCAGTGAAAGAGAGGAAGACCCTCAACAAGATAGATTGACACAATGGCTGCAACAATGGGTTCAAACATAACAATGATTGTGAGGATGCCACAAGACTGGGCAGCATTTTGTTCTGCTGTACATAGGGTTCCTATGAGTCAGAACCAACTCGATGGCATCTAACAATAACAGCTTTCAACCAACCAGTGCACAGCAGGGGTAGAGCTCAGGGATCTCACGGAGGAGGTTGGAAATCTGAAAAAACCTGGAATTTCATTAGGAAGGAGAAAAGGCAAGGATGGATTCTGGGCAGGCATCCAACTACACCTGCCTCTGCTGTAGTACCCGTCACTGGGATTTAGAATACAGGTGGAGAAGTAGTTTTTTGGGAACACTGATGAGTTCAATTTGAGATCTATTACGTTTTGGGCCTTGTCTGACATTCAAATGGAGAATTCAGAAGGCAATCGGGTATGGAGATATGAAGCTCTCCAGAAAATTCTTGGCTGAAGACTATTTGGGAATCATATTTTTAGAGATGGCAATTGTAGCTAAGAAAGTGGATGAACTTCCCCAGGATGGGTGTATACAGTGAGTAGAGGAGAGGCACTAGGAGACTTAGAAAAAAAGCCAGCATTTGAGGAATAAGGGTACAAGGTGAATCTGAAGAAGAAGCTGAGGAGCCTGGCCTAGAGAAGCACAGAAAAACCACGAGGATGAGGAGTTAAGGAAGCCAAAGGCAAGACTGGTCAACTGTTTCAAATGCTACAGTTATTTCAAGTAAGATAAAGACTGAAAAGTTTCAGTGGAATGGTTGGGATGGAACCCATATTTCAGTGAGTTGTGGAGTGAATAGATAATAAGGAGTGGAGACAACAAACGAAACAACCCTTTACAGACATAAGACTGAATGACAACGAGTTTTTAAAACACGAGAAATAAGTGATTAGGAAGTCTTGGAATTATATTTAGACAGGAGAGAGCCAGTGCAAAGTTGAAAATTTTCTTGCAATTAATAAGTTGTTATAGTAAAGAGTTGAGAGATTTGTTGCCCAGCAGAGGGCTGGAATGAAATGGCATGAGCAGAGGCAGATGCCCCTAGGAAAGAAGAGGAGAGGAGAGGGTGATACAAAAATTTAAGCCCTTAAGGGGCATATTATGTAACTGAAAAGACAGGCTTAAAACATAGAAGACTGATAGAGGACAATAAAATGTTCATCTGTGTAAAAATGACTTGAATCACAACAGGAAATCAGACAAGTGAACAATTAAGGATTAACACACCACCCTGATAGACAGTCAAACCTCTTGAGGAGACACATCTTTTTAAAGCCATGTGGTGCAATTTAGAGGACTATGATAGCTCTCTAGGTATAATCTAGGGGATTATGACAACTGTGTAGGGAGGGCTTGGCTCTGTATACATTTCTAAATTGCCCTCTATAATGATGTACAATCATTAACTAAATGTCTTTGTTGTCTGTGCCCCAAAAGTTACCGAAGTGTCCTTTTAAATACTGAATGATCCAGCTGAAGGAGAACTTAGTCCGTGTAATTTTAAGACATACTCTATTGTTTAGTTTAGAATTCTGTTTCTCCCAGGATAGTTTTATTTATCTCATCCACCTCATCAATTGCCATGAGAATAAATGTGAAAAAAATTTTTTAAAAAACTCATTTTAGTATAGAATATTAAATGTAAACATAAGATTACCTGAGTGTGAGAAAATGCAAGCATACCAATACTGTGATTAGCAAATCAACTTTCGCCCATGTATAGCATTTTCTGAGTTTGTTTTTGTCTTTGTGCAGTATACAGTCAAATTTAGATGCTTCCGTGTTTTTCCATGATGAATTCAGTCTTTGTGTAGTAGGGATTTGGTTTCTTGTAGTGCCAGCAAATAAAAGTACAGTCACGAAAAAAAAGTTCCATCTTCTAGCATCAATCATCCTTGATGAGAGTTTAAGTACAAAGTGAGTTTAATATTCTTATGTAGCCTCTTTCTAATAAAGAGCCTTTGCTTTCATATTGATGAGTTTTTTTTTTTTTTTTTTTTTTGCAACTAGAAATACTCTTAATTTATTGTTCTAATTTAAAGAAATGTAACTTATTCTTTTAGGTCTTGGAACTGCCATTCAGTAGTATTTCTACTAAGTAGCCACTCAAATAAATGCATGTTCATATTTAATTGCTCTGCATATTTGCAGAAGACATTTCAATGTCATTACCTATAGTCATGTGTCATAGTTGAATTGCCTGGTTTATTTTAATTTTTTCTTTTCCTCTGCTAGTATGCGAGATAGAGTTGCCATAAATTAGTGCCAACACTGGTGAAATGGCTATTCTAGTGCAATTTTGGTAAAGATAATTTACTGCTGATAATGATGTCAGTGAAATTGGCACCTGAAAATTTACTGCTCCATAAAAGCAACAACAACAAAAAAGCCCTGGCAAAAGAGAAAAATTTTTTTTTCAGAAATCTAGAAATTAACCAAAGGCTTGTAGCAACCCAGGGAGAATTTATTAAAGAAAAAACTGCTGAATGTTGGGAATATGAAGATTTATGGTGTTTTAATTTACTCTAGTCCCATCCCATACTCCCTAGCTCAGTGGTAGTCTTGAGAAAAAAAAAGCCTGCATTCCCAGTAACCAAAGGGAGCAAAAAAGAGGTAGTGTTCTTTTGAAGCTTCATTTCCAAAGAACTGATGTTATTTGATCTGTCTAGTGGTACCTGGAAGACCCAACTGGAAAGATATGTCTTTATTTGACCTGACTCCAGCTTCTCTAGTGCTAAAATCCTCTCCCCAGGTGACGTTTGTCAAAAACATTTACAGGCTAGTGTTTTAGTGCTTTAACGTCACTGTTTTCTCAGATGATGGTTAACAGTTGGGCAAACAATAAATTAATCAAAAGCTTAAAAGGAAAAACTGACACTGAGGTATCTACCGGGGTCTCGTGAAACTCCAACATAGTCTTGGGAATCTAGAAAGCCATGTGCACGTGTGGGGCTATGTGCACACTCGGGAAAGACCAGAGTAAACCAAAAAAACCCAAATTAAACTAGTTGCTGTTGAGTACACTCAGAGTAGAACTGTGCTCCATAGGGTGTTCAAGGCTGTGACCTTTGGAAGCAGATCACCAGGCCTTTCTTCTGATGTGATTCTGGATAGGTTCAAACCGCCAACTTTTCAGTTAGTTGTCGAGGGCCTAATGATTTATGCCACCCAGGGATTCCTGAAATAAAACTAGACTTACAAACTTATAAACCCTTTTTCTGTTTTTTAGGAATGGATGAAGATGTGCTTAAATATGAAACGCGTCTGACAATGAACTACAGAAAATGATGGTAAGCTTGGATGTTTCTAACATGTAGTTTTAGATTTATAGGCTCTATTAAGTACCATAACTACGTGTGGTACTACTGTATACCTCAATAACAACAATGACAACGATGACAACAACGTCAACAACAATGTTGTTGTTGCTGTTAGTTGCCATCCAGTAGGCTCAGACTTGCGGTGACTTATGTACAACAGAATGAAATGTTGCCCAGTCCTACACCATCTCCATGAGCATTTATATGTTTGAACCTATTACTGTGGCTATTGTATCAATCCATTTCATTGATGGATTTTCTCCTTTTTGCTGACCTTCTACTTTACCAAACATGATGTCCTTTTCTAGGAATTGGTCTTTCCTGATGATGTGTCCAGCAGCAACAGCTACCATTAATTGAACGATCACTACGTTTCAGGTACTATTCTTTAATTGGATTAACTAATTCAACCCACAAAACAACTCTCTGAAGTAGATACTATGAATATTCCCATTTTCAAGCTGAAGAAGTAGAGGCACAGAAAAGCTATGCCAAAAGAGTAAGGTGGAAAGAACTTACTAGGTTTTTTTCTTGAGGAAATGGCGAAAATAGTCTTTCCTTCTCAGCACTTCAATCTGTCCTGAAGTCACTCCATGAAGTTCTCATATGGAGTCAAATATCCAGTGTATGGTCTCTCAGATTCCCATTCCATCCCAAGGACTCAACTGATGCTCTTTTCTCACCTATAGTCCCCTCACACCTATCGCTTCCTCTCTGCAATGTTTTGCTTTCTGGAGGTTGGGCCTGCCTGTCTTTTAATTAAGAAAGCAAAGGTGTGTTCCTTTTTTAGAAAAAGGTTGTGGGGTAGAAGTTACCTCCATCAGGCCACAATCATCAACACATGGAACACTCTACGCGACCACACAAGGGAAAGACTACTGACCTGGGAAAAATGTCGGCAGTAGTAGGATCTTCTAACATGGAGGAGATTCATTAAGTGTGATGTCTTATTACGGTATGATTTACACCTGCTTTTTCAGATAAACAGGCAAAAATTTAGGATAGTTCTGAAATGAGGAAAGTACTGCTGCGAACTCATTCACATTGAGTCTCATCTGACATTGTTTAATTGTTTATTCCATTAGAAAAAGAATATTAGTCTTGCTCACTTTTACTCAGTCTTATACGAGTAATTTCTTGAATTTGTGGGTATTTCAACATTACAGTTCCACTGAAGAAAATCATAACTAAATTTAGAAATTACCCACTAGAATATGTTACTTTATGTACTAATTTATAAAATGTACTTCAATTTCATTAGAATGAAATTAATGCAAAATAATTCTGTACAGAGTCCTTTTCTAAAGAAAAGTAGTTTCCTAATAAGGCTGTAGCTAAAAATAAATATTTTCAGTGTGTCTTATAATGAATATATTAAGCCTTCTGGATTTTAATAAAAGTTCTATTAAGATGACTTTTATAATAAATATAGATAATTGCATATTATTATTGTAGAGAAAATCAGTGAGACACACCAATGAGATTGTAGTTAAAAACATAAAATAGAGAAAGAAGTTCATTTTTTTTAAATGTAAATTCTGAAATGCAACCTCCTTTATCTTCTTTTTAATTGGGCATTGCAAAGATCAGAGGCAGGATTTATCTATAAATGGAGCACATGCTTCTTCAAATATAAGATTTGCTGTGTTTTAAAGTTCATATGCATTCAGGAGATTCATTGAAAACTCAAATAAAAAACTTATTGAAAATTCAAATTCAATTATTCAGAATAATTAAAAATTTTCAAATATTCATATATTTACTTAGTATAATATTGCATACCTTAATTTTTTCCTAGTAAGGGCCACAGAAAAACTCAAAGACCAAAATAAGTGAAAAGCAACACAGCTACTTTAGAAAAGCAAATATAAGATTATGTTTGTTAAGGCAGGAAGAGAAAGAGTTAAGGGTCAGAACAGAGACTCGGGTGACACAATTGTGCCATACAGACTCATTTTCTAAGAAGCCAAGGAAGATGTTGCAGAGAGGAAGCAACAAGCTTGAGGGGACAGGTGGAAAGAGAACAAAATGGAAGATATAAAGGGAAAAGGGGAAGGAGAGAGAGAAGAGAAAAGGGGAGTGACTCAAATGGAGAGGTAGAAAGAGAGCAAGGTTGGATTGGAAGTCAGAGAAAAAAAGAAAGAATGATTCCTAGAGAGAGGTGTGGAGGTAAGGCCCCTATCCAGAAATACATATTTTAAATTTACCCTATGGGAAAGCCAATCTCAGACCTATTTTTAAAAAGGAATGGTCAGATGTATGTAAGACCTTGACATATTTCAATTTGAATGGCATCTCATCAGAGACCTTTCCAGACCATCTAATTAAAGCACTACCCCCAGTCACATTCATTTAGTTTCTTAATTTATCTTCTTCATAGCACTTCTTATTTCCTGGAATGATTGTATTTGTCCATTTACATATCTGTCCCTTATGTCTCTTCTCCAGAATAGAAGAACTTACGTTGAGATCAGAGCGAGTGCCTTGCTTTTCTACTGCATCCCCAATGCCTAGAAAATTTCTTGGCATATAGTAGGTGCTCAACAAACATCTGATGACTGTTGACTAATGAGCTCTACCATATACCTCAAATTTTGGGGTAATACATGAACAATTAAATTCACAATATCTTGAAAATTTCCCCTTCTTACAGAGACTTTCAAATTTTCCTTCCATTAAGAACCTTTTCTGAGGCCAAGAACAGCAAAGGGTTAAAACTCTAACATTAAATTTTAAGGTAATGTCCTTGCTTTTGTTCAGTAACAACCAACTGTAGCGGATTTGATTCTATCTTTCATTAGTTTACTTGTCACTAGTCTAAAATTTTATGAAGACACCAAGGGGTAGAAAGATGATTCCCTAAAGAACCATATCTTTTCCAGAGGATAGTTACAGTATTACATGGTAACCAGGATTTATGTAGGAGAATAGGAGATAAGTGGGAAAGTAGCAAGGGGTCATGCTGAAGAAAGAATATATAGAACATTACTCACAACCCGATTCTTGAAAGGGTTGTTTATTACTACTATGCCCTCTAGCCTTCACCCCTGGCCAATTAACCCCTCATACTACTTTTCAGGTAATGAATGAACTCAGGGATGTGCAGAATCTGACAACTGGCAAATTTCTTCCTGTGATAAAGCAGAGATTCTTAGGCTCTATAAAAGAGAATCTCTTTTTCTATAAACTTACTATACATGATAAAATTAAGAAAAAGAAAAAAAGAGGAAGAAACTCCAGTTCACTTAGTATTCCTCCACAGTGGGGTGGATAGTACAAAACTGCTTTAGCTTGGGACTTAAAACAAAAGATCTTATGATCCAATATCTCCTTTTGTTTTTATTTTTCCCGCTTTTGGAGAGGCTTGCTCACTTTTATAATCACTTGTTCATCCCTAAAACCACTTTGTTGAACAATAGCAAGACATAAAAAACAATGTGTTAGAAGAATAATTTTGAAAGTTGAAAGGTTTTACATTGAAAGATAAAGATGATGATTTTGCTGGTCTTAGAGAGTCAAAGTCATTAGTATGAGAATCAATTCGGCAGCATGGAGAGGGAATAAGTAGAGGATCATTTCACTCACCAAAAATTACAGCCATCTGTGGGGTTAAAGCTAGCAGATGTTCAGGGTTTTTCAACTATAGCATTTAAGAATGAGAATAAAGGAGTTTCACTAAAACGGCAAAGGAGTGCTTTGATAAACTGAATACAATTACCTCATTGGGAACTGCACAAAATATCTTAATTAATGATGTTACTTTGGCTTAAACATGCAATAAAAAAAGTATGTGGGAATGTTTCTGAGCCTCTATTTTGATTCTGCTTTTAGTAGGCCAATCTAGAACCATCGTAAAAGTAGGATCTGAACCAGGGATAATGCTGGAGGAGGACAGGTTTGTGAGTAGACACCAAAATAGTCCAGTCCCATGAATTTTCCTTGGATTTTCCTGTATTCAGATACCAAATTAGATCATTTTGTGTGTAAGGATTAATTTTAGGTTTGGTCCGTTATAGTCATGAAAGTTAAGGTGTTAAATGGATTGCTGAGTTTGTCCCTGGCAGACATTCCTGAGATTTGACTATAGAGAGAATCTCATCTCCCTTGGGCACTATAGAATGAAGGTGAGGACCCAAGTAAGATTTACAGGGTCTCTGTAGAATAAAACTAGATGTTTTAGGCCAGATCTAATCCAGACTGTCTGGACTGATTCTGGAATCAAGTCAGTTTCCAAAATTGGAGGCAAGGCACAGTACAAACAGCTATGTTATCTTTCACACCATGTTGTCCCCCCCCCCCATGGTTCTGTGGGGATTCAGCATCTCAAACGCATAGAGCCTTGTTTTTATATTTTGTCTCCAAAAGACTCAGAAGCTCAAAAACATGTTATTTCAACTTATCAAGTTCGTATGTCATTTGCTACAACCTGTAATAGCAGTTGTCAAAACTATTACGGTTGAAAGAATTTCAGTACCACAAAATAGATAACTTCCTTCTGTTACTGACTTTTAAATCTATCAAAAGGCAACATAACCAATCCAACACAAAAACCACAGACCCCAAACCTTCAGGCACGTAAATGTTTTATAAGACTCATGAACTACCAAATATATTAAAGAACTGCAAGGTATATAAATTGGCTCCACTTGCTTCTTCCATTGCTCTCAGAATACACATCCTATAGGAATTTTGGTGGGGTGCAATTTTGGTTGGGAGGAATTTTCAAGTCAGAGCTTCAGTCTGGATCATGAGGCTGGTACGCTTTGCCAGTCACCGGAGGAATCCTTTTCTCAATAGCGAGCAGGCAGGAGCACTGAGCCCATCGCCAAGTTACCATGTCACTTTACACTTCACTAAGCCCACAGAAACAACAAAGAAAAGAAAAGTGGCCACTCACCTTGAATAAAACTGTGGCTCATGTCTTCCAAATGTAGATTAAACGTGGCTCAGGGTAGCACCTACACAGAGACATTTGGTGTTGAGGGAAGACCCACTGGGTTTGGGATTTGATAACTTGGCTTTGAACCCTAGTTCTGCTACTAATTGTCATTGAGCTCTCTACAAGTGGCAAAATCTGTCAGTCTGTCACCTGTCATCTGTTTCCACTTCCCCCTTTAAGTACCCTCTTATTAGGAGTTTTAGGGCTTACGAGGAACTGAGATTCTAAGTTATGCTTATATTTTAGTCATATGAGCTTCTAGATAAGCAAGGCCTGGCAACACTTCTAGAGAGATTTGTGACACAGACCACAGAGTGTGGTGAGAGCAGAGGTATGGGATGAAAGTTCATGAGTAAACACCTCCTTCAAACACCATTAATAGAGGGAGATCTGACACTCATCTCTGCTGTTTCTACTTATTGCCTGCCTTCATCTTCATCTTCTGGTGTCTGAAAGCATGGGCCTCACAAAAGGTTTGGCATTGGGAAAGTACATTTCTATGCATAGTGCTGTTATGAATTGAACTATGTCTCCCCCAAATTTATGCTGAAGTCCTAACTCCTGGTCCGTGTGAACGTGATCATCTTTGGAAATAGGGTCTTTGAAGATGTTATTGGCTAAGTTAACATGAGGTCGTACAGGCGGAGAGTGGGTCCTGATCCAGTCCTCTTGTTAGCTTCCTCCTAGTAAGCTCCCAACTCAGTGGAATCTCAAGTGCAACAGGATGAGACTTGTGATCCATAGGGTATTCATTGGCTGATTTTTTGGAAGTAGATCACTAGGCCTTTCTTCCTAGTTTGTCTTAGTCTGAAAGCTTTGCTAAAACCTGTTCAGCATCATAGCAACATGTAAGCTTCCACTGACTCCACTGACAGACGGGTGGTGGCTGCCCTGGAGGAGCACTGGCCAAGAATCGAACCTGGGTCTCTTGCATGGAAGACAAGGAACGTGTGTGGCTACAACGGGCTGGGAGAGACTAGAAAGGATCTTCTCCTAGAGCCTTTGCGGAGAACATGATCCTGCCAATACCCCGAGTTTAGACTACTAGCCTCCAGAACTGAGAGACGATAGATTTTTGTTTTTATAAGCTACCCAGGTTGTGGTATTTTGTTACGGCATTTGTAGAAAACTAACAACAGTGTGAAGGGAAAGACCAGTTTTCTGGGAGTATATAGAAAACTGTTGTATGACTGTTTTAAAAATCTGTTTTTTATTTAAATGTCTTTTAGTTATCCTCATTATAGCTTAGATTTGTACTTCATGCTTTTTAAAAGAAAATCGTGCCAGGTAAAATCTATTATGCATGATGAAGTTTGTTATAAGAGGATTTAGTTAAGAAAAAATACGTAAACTCTGATTTCAGACAGCAAAGAACTAAAGACAGGAGACATAAGCGATGAGAAATCTGACTTTGATTGGGAAAAACGGTCCTTTGTGAATCTGCGGTACTAGTAAGTCGCTGTAATTTGTGACTGAGCTCTTACTTTTTTGATAGTTTTTCAAATCAAGGCATGCTGAATAACTGAGTGTTTAGAGTATCAGGCAGGAACTGCTGACTGAGTATAAAAGTCACCAACATCCATAAGATTTCCTTGTAGGCAAATTGAAGTAAGTGGTGAAACTGTTGAACATACCAGATCAACTTATAGAATAGTATAACTTTAAAAAGAGATTCCATGTGAATTGAATTATGTCTAAGAATTAATTAGACCAGGGTTAGTCTGAGCAGTGATTGAAAGTATTTAAGTTTTAGTAAATCCCAGCAGTTGCTAGGTATTTCTTGCTGGCTAGTGGTATTATTTTTTAAGTTTTAATAAATAGTTCTGTCCTTAACATTTTTTAAACAAACTTTTAATTTTAGAAAACAGTTTTAGGTTTACAGAAAAATTGCAAGATAGTACAGAGTTCCTGCATACCTGGGACCCAGTTTACCCTGTTATTAACATCTTATATTCGAATGATACATTTGTTATAACTGTTAAACCTATCTTGATACATTATTATTAACTGAAGTCTGTACTTTACTCTGATTTCCTTAGTTTCTACTTAATGTTCTTTTTCTGTTGGAGGATCCCATCCAGGAAACCAAATTACAGTTAGTTGTCATGTCTCCTTAGGTACCTCTTGATGGTGAGTGTCTGCTTTTGATGACCTTGACAGTTTTGGGGAGTACTGGTCAGGCAGTTTGTAGAATGTCCTTCAGATGGGACTTGTCTATTGTTTTTCTCATGATTAGATTGGGTTAGAGATTTTTAGGGGGACGACAACACAAGTACCATTTTTATCATATCATATCAAGGGTACATACTATCAACATGACATCACTGTTGATGTTGATCACCTGGATGAGATAATGTTTGGTTTCTCCACTGTAAAAGTACTCTTCCCCCACCCTCCATACTGTACTCGTTGGAAGGAAGTCACTATATACAACCCACACTTAAGGAGTAGGGAGTTATATTCTACCTCCTAGAGGGCAGGGTATCTACACAAATTATTTGGGATTCTTCTATGTGGGAGATTTGTCTACTCTCCCTTTTATTTATTGATTCAATCATTTATTTATATCAGTATGAACTCATGGATTTATTTTTTATTTTGAATTATAATCCAATATTACTTTATTTATTTTGTTGCACAAGTAGTTCCAGTTTTGGTCACTGGGAGCTCTTAAAATTGACTCCTGTGTCACTCCATTTGCATACCCCATCGTTGTGTGTGTGCGTTTGTGTGGTGTTTGGTTGTTTCTTAGCACTTCCTTACTTTTGGCACTACAAGATGCTCTCAGCTCATCCTGTATATTTTCTGCCCCAGTCCTCGAATCGACCACTTTTTCAAAGAGCCCTAGTTCCTTTTATTGGAAAATGGTATTAGGAAACAAGATCTCGGTGCTAGGTGTGCTTGTTGCTACTGGGGTTTCATTGCTTCTAGGTCCTCTCTGCTGATAGAGCAAGGATACACACCTATCTATAAATACATGTATATATAGGTGTATACACATCCATGTATATACACCTATCTATAAATATTTCTGTATGTAACCATCTGTACCTAGATTAAGCTAAACATGAGTTCATACTGATGTTTCTGACTCTAAACCACAAGGATAATACCAGTCTTCTCTCCCTGCTTATCTGTAATCTCCTATTCCAACAGTGAGAAACGTGGCTTTGACCTCCAGTCATCAACTTACTTTATTGTTCAATTCCAGTATATACACATAGCAGTATAAGAATTAACCCAAATCCCAATGGGAAACAACTTTATCAACTATAGTACAGTGCTTACGTATAGTTTATTTTGCCTTTAGTTTTACAGACTCCACTCATTTCCAAAGTTACTTAGGTCAGTAACTTTCCCCATCCCCTTCAGTGAGGTTATTTCATCATTTGTAATACAGTTAGGCTTATTTCATATGTTTGTAATACAGTTAGGCTTGTCACATTCTGCATTCTGTTCTGAGATACCCTAACCTCCTCAATAGTTTTTTAAAATTTGCATACAGTAATGTTTACTCTCTATGCTGTAAGGTTCTATGAGTTTTGACAAATGTATAGTGTAATATATCCATCATTACAGTATCATATAGACTACTTTTCTTGCCCTAAACAATCCTCTCTGCTTCATCTATTCAAGCCTCACCTTCCTCCCACCCAAATCCCTGGCAACCACTGATCTTTTCATCACTGATATAGTTTTACCTTTCTAGAACATCGTATAACTGGTGCTGTTACCTTTTTAAGCATAATTACTAGCCTACATTTATTAAAGGAGTCCTTAGGTAGTGCAAATGGTTAAGCATTGGACTACTAACTGAAAGGCTGGTGGTTTAAATCTACCCAGAGGTACCTTGGAAGAAAGGCCTGGTGATCTGCTTCCAACAGATTACAGTATTAAAAACCCTATGGAGCAGTTCTACTCTGCACACATTGGCTGCCATGAGTTGGAATCAACTTGGCAGCAACTGACAAGAACATTTATTAAGTATTCACTACGTGGTTGGCCCCATGCTATGTGTTCTTCAGAAGGTTTATCTTTTTTGATTCTCAGAGCAATCATATGATGGAAGTACAATTATCATCCTTACTTTACAGGTGAGGAAACACAGAAAGCTGAAGTATTACTCTTAAAGTTGTATACAGCTAATTAGAGGAATTGTCAGAGTTAAAAGAAAGGGCTATTTGGCTCTGAAACCTGCGTCTGACCAATATGTTATAGTGTTAAGTTCATACTCAGAACTGAGGAAATTAGAAACCAGGTGCCTGCTTCAGAATGTTTTTTCACTTCTCAAAGTATAACTTTGAGAGTTCTGCGCACAAAATAATGGTTCCTTTACAGCCCCAAACGTGCATTACTTTAATACTTTAATAGTAAAAAAAAAAAAAAAAAAAAGTTTATACTAAAAAGGATGGAAGGAAGGAAGGAAAAAAGAAAGGAAAGCATATCAAATCTAGTAGCAGTTTCAATGGCCCTGTGAAAACACCCAAACCTGTTGCCTATGAGTCAATTCCGACCCATAGCGACCCTATAGAACAGAGTAGAACTTCTCCATACGGTTTCCAAGGAGTGACTGGTGGATTCAAACTTCTGAACTTTCGGTTAGCAGCCAAGTTCTTAACCACTACACAACCAGAGCTCCCAATGGCTCTGTTAGGTTCTCCTAACGCCTGTGCTCTTATCCCGAGGGTGCACAGCAGGGAACATCCTGCTGGCTCTGAACATCCTTTAAGTTACCAGTCCTGGAAGAGGTAAATGTAAAGGGTCACATTTGTTTACAACTTTTCCCCTAAAGAAGACTGTGGTAGTCAACATTAATATATTTTCTTCACATTGTCAATTTACTCAAGAGCATAGTAAATGCTTTAATTTTTAGTTTTGCATATTCTTTGGCAATGTAGCTGTTAAATAGATCTGAATATGATTCATGCCATATTTTTGTATTCTTCACAAAACCTCAAGGAAGGCTCTTCCACCATGCTTCCCATCAAGTCCTTTAAAATTAGCCATTAGATGAATTATTGATTGTTGTCAAAACAAAACAAGTTCTTGATATTTGAGAATGTTTTAATGTGAATCTGGACTTATGAGCAAACAATCCATTCTGAGTAACTAGATGTGTCTTGCAAGCCCAGAATAAAAAAAAATTTAAATGATCACTTACGAATTTGGTGTCAGATTTCTGGCAGGAGCAAAAGCATTCTCTCCAGAAAGAAAAGGAACCTTATTTAGCAAAAATGGTAACATATTAGGAAATGCAAAATGAAATATCTATGAAAAATTATTTGCAAATGTGCCTTCTGAAGCCATAAATTCACAGCTGGAAGTTTGATCTAGCTTTTTTCATTGTCAATTGACATCATGGCTCTATCAACATGGCGCACCATGAAAGAAAGTTGGGAATTGCCTTGTTCATTAGCAGGAGGCTTAGCATCCTGTGAGCGAGAGCCTTGCTGTTTGACCTTGAGTTCACCAGCCTCTGTGGTTACATGAATCAGGAGAAGTCTCTATCCTGATCCATGGGCTTGGGGGACGTTCAAGTGAGACATTTCTTTGATATAAATCTCTCTCTGTATATATTTGTATGCTTTACTGGTTTTGCTTCTCTAGAGAACCCAGCCTAAGACACTAACATCTTGATTAAGATATCACACTCTGGAGTTAGACTAACTGGGTGATAACCCAAATCTTATCATTTGCTTGGGCAGATTACTTAACATTTCTGAGTCTTAGGCCCTCATCTGTAAAATGAGGATATTATTGCCGTTGAGTTGATTCTGACTCATAGCAACCCTGTAGGACAGAGTAGGACTGCCCCATAGGGTTTCCAAGGCTGTAATCTTTATGGAAGCAGACTGCCACATCTTTCTGCCTCAGAGCAGCTGGTGGGTTTGAACTGCCAACCAACCTTTCAGTTTAGCAGCGAAGCACTTAACCACTGAACCACCAGGGTTCCTTGTCTATTTCATAGGATTGTTTTGAGAATTAAATAGGATAATCCATGAAAAGTACTTAGCACAATGTCTATCACATAATAAGCACTCAGTAAGTACTATTCGGCATTATTATTGTTAGTTTATTTCTCTATTTTTTTCAATTGCTCAAAGAAATACCTAGGTTTCACCTTAAAGAGTTTCAACTTGGATATGGAGATAATATTCCATTCTTAGTTTTCCTTTCTGTCCTTACTCTTCTTTTCTCTTTATTATCTTGCCCTTAAAAATTTCAGTCTCATCTATTTCCACTACTTATATTGTCATCTTTATATGCATGACTTTTAAATCCTTGTCTTTAGCCCCATTTTTTTTTTGTTGTTGTTGTACTTTAGATGAAGGTTTACAGAACAAATAGGTTTTCATTCAACAGTCAGTACACACATTGTTTTATGACATTCGTTAACAACTCCATGGCATGGCAACACTCTCCTTTCTCAACCTTGGAGAACCTTTTTTCCTTTGGAGAAAATATACATAGCCAAAGTCACACCATTTCAAAAATTTCTACATGTACAATTCAGTGGATCGATTACATTCTTCCAGTTGTGCTGCTATTCTCACTATCCTTTTCCAAATTATTCCATCACCATTATCTTCAACTCACTGTCCCCTAGGCTTCCCATCAAACCTCTTGGGTTGCTGTTGTCAATTTGATCTCACACAGATAATTCTTTTTTTTTTTTTTTTTTGTACCTTAGATGAAGGTTTGCAGAGCAAATAGTTTCGCATTAAGCAGTTAGTACACATATTGCCCTATGACAATGGTTAATAACCCCACACCATGTCAACACTGTCCCTTCTCAACCTTGGGTTCCCTATCACCAGCTTTCTTGTCTCATCCTGCCTTCTAGTCCTTGTCGCTGGACTGCTGTGTCTTATTAGTCCTGTTTTGTTTTATGAGGCTGTTTTGTTTTATGTCCAATCCTCAGCTGAATGGTGAACTTCGGGAGTGCCTTCACCACTGAGCTAAAAGGGTGTACGGGGCCATACTCTCGGGGTTTTTTGAGTCT
>NW_004443938.1:24658159-24692843 GCF_000243295.1 Trichechus manatus latirostris
TCTTCATTCTCCCTTGCTCCCAAAGGAGTGAGACCAGTGGAGTATCTTAGATGGCTGCTCACAGGCTTTTAAGACCCCAGACTCTACACCAAGGTAGGATGTAGAACATTGTCTTTACAAACTGTGTTATGCCAGTTGGGCTAGATGTTCCCTGAGACCATGGTCCCCACAGCCCTCTGCCCAGCAATTCAGTTCCTCAGGGAGAGCCCAAAACACTTCCATGACACATACCATATTGTACTTGGGATCAGAATCATTTATAAACATGTACAATTTTCATTCTTGGAAGTCAAAGTTAATAAGCTTTTTAACCTCCACAGTGCCAAACAGAGTGCCTAACACAGAGTAGGCACTCAATAAATATTTGGGAAGGAATGCATGAACCGAAGTCTCAGAACTTCAAGCCAATCCAGATGACATAAAACTAAAAGAGTTTCTCTCATTTAAAGGGGAAAACTATTATCTTTGCCATTTCTTTGTTCTTCTTCTGAGAATGCAACTGGTCCTTGTCTTTCCTCCATATCATGTGGCCCTGGAAGCATGGACAATCATACTATCCTGCTACCACCTGGCCACAGGCCTGGGCTCATGCCCAGGCTGAATTACTCACAGGTGTACATCTTTCTGGCACAGTGACTTTTCTAAGATACCTATGTGACTTATGCAGCGTCCAACAGACTTTTGCCTGAGCTTTCTCTGTGGCTATTGAGAGAGACAGGTTCTTACTTAATCAGGGTTGCTAAACTAGTAAAATGTGAAATTGAAGTTGTAGACAGCTTGGTCTTTTACCACACAGAGCTGGCTCATCTGCAGCTGTAGAGAATAAAATGAACACTCAGAAAAATGGAAAGAGAATGAGGCTTGTTTATACCATTGAAACCACTGGATCCTAATTATATGTGTCAATGCATGGCCTTTTTTGTTTAAGCTAATTGTAAGTTAGGTTTCTGTCATTTGTGACTGGAAGACCCGTTGCCATTGCTGTCAAGTCAATTCCAACTCATAGCAACCCTACAGAACAGAGTAGAACTGCCCCATAGGGTTTCCAAGGAGTGGCTGTTGGATTCAAACTGCCGACATTTTGGTTGGCAGCCGAGCTCTTTACCACTGGAAGAGTCATGGCTAATTCAAACAGGTAGTTGTGTTTCCTGCTCTCTTTTCTTGGAAGTTCCAGTTGAAAGTCATGCAAATATTAGATAAATTATTTCCCCTATATAGTCAAGTAGCAAAATTTTATTCTATATTTTATCGTTACATGAGTTTTTGGTAAAACAAACAGAAGATCTGAACCTGTAATGTTCAAAAGAAACCACAGTCACACAATTAGTGATTCAAATGTTTGAATATGCTTTTTTTTTTTTTTTTTTTGTCATGGAATGTGGCCTCAGCAAATGTTTGCTATGCACCATATATACATCTTACTCTGGCAGACTCGGAAGACATAGCCTCTTCTCTCAGGAAGCTTACAATCTAGCTGAGGAAATAAAGCATATATACTCGAGAAATATATAGGAAAGCACAACTGTCCAGTCAATAATTCCTACTGGACTTAGGAGGATGTTTAGAACTCTAAGAGGTAAGAGAAGGCAGGGAAAGCTTGTGGGCTTTCCATTGGTGGCATGGCACAAACAAAAGCAGAGAAATGAAAAAGTAAAACACATATTTAGAGACCAGTAATTCATCCCTCTGGCTTGGGAGATGATTCCTGTAGGGAAGTGATGGATCATAAGACTGAACAATTATATTGTGGCTAGATTTTTAAAAGTCTTAAATGTTGTGCTAAGAAGTTAAGGTATCAGCTTTCTGACAGAAGAGTAACTATAGTGCTTGAGTAGAGTGGGAACTGCAATGTGATCAAGGTAATGTTTTAAGTGTTTAGGGAAATAGATATGTAGTGATCTACAGTGTGAACTCTTAGGGTAGAGGCTAAAGGAAGGAGTCATGCCAGGAAGCTGTTAAGGCACTTGAGGCATGAAGTGATGAGAGCCCAGATGTGGTTTTTGTGGCAAAGAGAAGGGCAGGAAGAACACAAAGGCAGGCAAATTTGGAAGAATGGGCAGAACCCAGAGCTGGGCTAGATGAGAGAGTTGAAGTAAAAATTTTGAGGTCTCCTCTGATCTACAGACAACGTATTCAATTGCCTAGTAGACATGACTTCTTGGATGTCTAAAACCAGTTGCTGTTGAGTTGATTCCAACTTATGATGACACCATTTGTTACAGGGTAGAACTGTGCTCCATAGGATTTTCAAGGCTGTGACCTTCTGGAAGCAAACCATCAAGCTTCTATTCTGAGGCACCTCTGAGTTGGTTTGAACCACCAACCTTTTGGTTCGTAGTCCAGCACTTAACCATTTGCACCCAGGGATACCTAGATGCCTAAAGCGTGCTTCAAATTGATGATGGTTGTAAAGGTAATTGAGAACCAGAATCAGCATAAGGCTGGTTCCTATAAGATAGAGGTCAAATATACTTCTGTTCTCCAACTTCTCCATTTCTGATACCAGCTGTTCCCCTCACAACATTTTCTCTATTGGGCTTGATAATTTACTGGAGCAGTCACAGAGAACTCATGGAAACAATGTAACTGCAACAACAGCTTAAATGATAGAGAAGAACATAAGCAAAGGATATAAAGAGAAATGAAGATATGCAAAGGGTGAGGTTCACTAGGGGTCCTACCATGAGGTCTCAATGTCTAAAAGGAGATCCACTTACATCTCAGAGAGAACCTGCTTACCCTTCTTGAAAACCAATGTTCATTCTCAACCATCAGGAAACTTTCAAACAGGAAATTCAACGACATCTCTTGGTGAGCTCGGCTATTGGTTTCTCCCCTCAGCTCTAGACTGAGGTTCTGTCATCCCACTGTCACCATCCAGGTCTGCTCACCATCTCTGCTTCCTCTGGTATTGTTGCAGGCACAACCTCCATCACCATCTGCTCTGTGGGCCAACTTGCCCACCACCACAGTCTCTCTCCATGGGCCGACTTGCCCACTGCAGCTCTCTCTTGGTCTTCAATGTTATCAGAAGAGTTAATAAGACCCTTATTACAGGTCTTTTATTTGGGTCTGGGAGCTTCTCAGCACAGGGAACTCAGACCCAAAGAATGCGTTCCTCTCCTGACTCTCAATGATCAGGAAGCCCCCAAAACCTCTGTGAGAGTGACTGCATATATAGGGACACTTGTCAATTTCATGCTGTGGCATTCTTAAACCAGTCAATCCCTTAGGCATATAGGAAACTGATCAATCCTGTCGGGTAGATTTGCAAACTTCTTATGCAGATAGTAAATTGACCAATCACTTGCAAGCCACTCATGCAGATAATAAATGAATCACTTGCAAGATTGCGGCTTGACCAATCATTTTGGGAGAATTATAAACCAAGGGCTGGAAAGGCCATATAAAGAAACGCATTGAACCACAGTGGCCAAAATAAAACTCATGATTTTCCCTCCCAAACCTGGGACTTTTGAATGCTTCCTTTCTGAGTAAATAGTAATACTTCCATCAATTATGCAAGTTAGAAATTTAGGATTTATCCTTGATACATTCCTTCCTTCATGCCCATATGTGTTTTTATCACAAAGTTTAGTTGATTTTCCTCCTAAATATCTTACAAGTCTCTCTCCTTTTCTCCGTCTCTCCTGCTCCACCTTATTTTCATCTGCTGTTGTTTCTCAGATGGCCTGCATCTGTTCTACCCAGAGCCACTCTAGACTGCTTCATCTTTGCAAAATGCGGATCTGAAAATGTCTATCCCTGTTTAAATTCTTCCAACAGTTTTCCATCGCTCTTAAGATAAAGAATAAAACTCCTTCATATCACCTATATTTTTCTGCATGGTCTGGCTCCTCCACACCTCTTCAGCCTTATCCAGCACTTCACTCTTACTTCTGTTCACCAGGCACATTCGTTTTCTTTCAGTCTCTTGCATATGTTCTTCTTGAACATCCTGACCCTCTGCATGGAGTATTCCTTTCCCTTTCTGAAGCATATGTGAGTTATGAAGCATTGTAGTAAAACACTCATGAAACCTCTACCCAGCTTAAGAAACAGAACATCATGAATACCATTCATTCACTTCTATGTTCCTATGCTTCCACCTACACGCAACATCAAGGTAAACACCATCATAAAAATTGTATATACTCTCTTGTTTTTCTTTATAGTTTTACCACGTATATTTATGCTTTAAATACTCTGTTAGTTTTCTAACATAAAAATTGAATGAAATTGTTTCATGACTTTCTCTGTATTATCTTAGGTTTGTCCATGTTGCTGTGCGCAGTTGTAGGGCATCCATTGTCTCCGTAATATTCCGGTATCTGCATACAGCAAATGTATTGATCCATTTTCCAGCCAGATAACTTTTGGTTATTTCAATTGATTTTATGTATTATGAACAATGCTGGTGTGAATATTCTATGTGTATGCTGGTGACCATATATAGGTGTTTCTCTTAGGTATATACTTAGGGTTGTAACTGGTGGTCATGAGTTATGAGTGTGTTTTACTCTTTCATCGTAGGATGGCGTAAGACTTTCTATTGCTCCACATTCTCTCCAATACTTAAAATAACCCGTTTCTTCTTTTTTTTTTTTTCCCCAAACTAATTAATAAAATGTTATTTCACTGTCACCTTATTTTACATTTCCCTGGTTCCTAATAAAGTTGAGAATCTTTGAAAATGATGATTGGCAACTCCTGTCTTCACTTTTGTTAAATGCCATGTTTCTAAGAGAAGCTGTTTTCTTTTTCTTTTGAAGTTGTTGGAGGTCATCACATAGTTTGAATATGCATTTCTTCTCAGTTTTTGTTTTGTGAATCTTCTAACTCTGCCTTGGATTTTTATGTTATACCTTAATTTAAAGGCTCTTTTAATTTTAGTGTGGTTGAATTTTTCCTGTGTTTCTTTGTGTGTGTGTGAGTGTCTTTTGTATCTTATAAAAGAAATTCTGCCTTTTCACGAGGTAATGTTGATATTCTCCTATATTTTCTGGTGAAAGTATTAAAGGGGTACCAATTTTATTTTTCTTCATGTGGATAATTAACTCAGCACCTTCTACTAAAAAATTCATTCTTTTCCAAAATTGATTTACAAAGGTAGCTTTGTGTTAAAAATTAAGTCTCCATGTATCTGTAGGTCTATTTCTATGTTCTCAATTGTGTTGATCATTCTATTTGTCTATCCTTGAACTAATGACTCACTGTCTTAATTTTTATATCTTCTTAATGAGGACAAATCCTCTGCCTAATTACTTTTTTTGAGCAATTTGGCTTCTCCTGAGAACTTTGAATATCCATGTTAATTTTAAAATCATTTTGCAAAGTTCCACAAAAAGCCCCGGTTAATACTTTGACTGGAATTGCATAAAATTTCTCTATATAAAATCAAGAAGAAATGTTGTGTTTGAGACTTCTTATACATATACACAAAAATGGCATATCTCTTTATTTAAGTTTCCTTTGATGTCTTTCAATATGGTTTTAAATGTTCTTGATAATTTATTTTATACTTATTTTGTTACGTTTATTCTTATCTTTTGCTCTTATCTATTCTAAGTTGTAACTTAAAAAGAAGTTCCATTTTCTGTTTATTGCTGTTATATAGAAATGTTATTGAATATTGTATTTATATTTTATATCTTCTCTCTTGCTAAACTCTCTTATTAACTCTAATTGTAAATTATTTTAGATTTTTCTATGTAAATAATTATATTTTAACTTTTATTATTTTTTATTATTATTTTATTATAACTTTTACTATTTTTTTCTTCTCTTACTGCTCTGACAAGGACTCCAAGTACAATATGGAATGAAATAATAATAATGTTTTATTCCTGATTTTAAAGGGAATGATTCTAATCTTTTAATATTGAGTACCATGGTTTCAATTTGTGGCATAAACTCTTTCCAAGGCTAAGAATTTCCCATCTATTCCTACTTTTACCATAAACGAGTGTTGAATTTTATCATTTGTTCTTTTTTTTATTATTATTTTTAAACCCAGCTTGATCATGACATGTTTACCATTTATTGCATTGCTAGATTTTATACTTTGTTTATAATTTTTGTATTTATGCTCATTTATAAGCCATTGTACTAGATATGTAAGATAAGTTGTGCAGAGACTTCCCTCCTTTTTAATTATTTGAAATAATTTGTAAAATTGGAATTATCTATCCTTAAATTTTGGTAGATTCACCTGTAATTCCATCCAGGCCTGATGGTTTTACTTGGCTTAGTTTACTAGTTTATTAGACCTAGTTTTCTACATGGGAAAATTTTACATTTCCAACTCAATTTCCTCAATGTTTTTAAGCATATTGAAATTTCGATTTCTTCTTGAAATCAGTTTTGTTTGTCCCTTTCATCTAGTTTCCCAAATTTAATGGCATAAAGTTCATCATATCTTATTTCCGTTTTAACTTCTGTTCAATTTCTAATTGTATTCTCTTTGTTAGTTCTAATATTGTTTACTTGTGCCGTCTCTCTTTTTCCTTGATCAATCTTACCAGAGGTTTGGCAATTTTATTTATCTTTTCAAAGAATCAATTTGGTCTTGCTGATATTCCTTATAATATGTTGCAGTACATTTCCTTGGGGTGTGCTTTTATTTGTATTGCTTTCTACCTTATGCTTCTTTGTGTTTCTTCTGTTCTGTCTGTATCACTTAAGGTTTAATACAGGTAGTTTCTAAATTAAGGCAGGGTTCTGTTCTGATGACCCCATTGTAAGTCGGTTCTGACATAAGTCAAATGCCTCCTTTTTTTTAAGTGTTCATTATTACTGCCTTTTATTATCAGTATCTTTATAAATCTGATCTTTATTTGTCTTTGGGGGTTGGAAACATTACATATAAACTTGGGGGCCCTGGAGGTGCAGTGGTTAAGAGTTTAACTGCTAACCAAAAGATTGGCAGTTCAATTCCACCAGCCACTCCTTGGAAACCCTATGGTGCAGTTCTACTCTGCCCTCCAGGGTCGCTATTATCAGTATCTTTATAAATCTGATCTTTGTCTTTGGGGGTTGGAAATAGTACATATAAACTTACAGATATGTCTTAATACATACATACATGAATACATTAAAAATACATAAATCATAAAAATTTACTCTGACGAGGAAGAGTTGGACGATATTGGCATTTGGTCCGTTGTGGTAATAATTTTATTTTTGTGGAAGGTTCTGGATCATCTGGCTTATCCCTGAGAATGGAGATAGTGTTTCTAGTCAGAAAATTCATGAGAGTTTTTGTTTTCTTCATATATTTCACAGTAACATCTCACGGCTTCTTGAATCTGCCTATCGACTTGAGCAAAGTGACTTGCGTTTGGAGTCCATGTTTTTAAACAACTGAAGACCCTGGTATAGTTTAGAAAAACCTCTAGCTATAGGGTTGCTATGAGCAGGAACCGACTCGACAGCAACAGGTTTAATCCTTTCATTGTAAAATGTTTTGACTTCTCTCCTTCCTCATTATTTATTTCTTCTTTGGCATTTCTTTTCTCTTCAAATCCATTGAGCCCTGATCTGTCAATTCCCCTTCTTTGTGATCTATGAGCTTTCTGTCTGTTATGACTCCCAACACTGATACCAGCTTCATTGTAGATCAGGCCTGCTATACAAGTGTTTTGAACAGTAAATCATAATATTAAACACCTGTGAGTGAACAGCTGAGAATGATAACATCAGCAAATTACGTGCTACAACATTGTATGCAGTACATAGTACTAATGATAAGATGCACACAAAAAAAAACAAAGAACAAACAAACCAGATGGTCATAAGTGAAGTTTGCCATAACTCTAATACATCGTAAGTTGGGGACAACCTGTACTTAGTTTATCTACTTTCAGCCTTTCTTGTTTTCTACTCTCTGGATTCAGCTGCAATTTTACATTTATTTGTGTTGTTATTTAATTAATGCCATTCTCCCATTATAGACTTTCAAGTCAATTCTGACCCATAGTGACCCTACGGGACAGGGTAGAACTGCTTCATAGGGTTTCCAAAGAGTGGCTGGTGGATTCGAACTGCTGACCTTTTTGTCAGTAGCTGAGCTCTTAACCATTGTGCCAGTAGGGCTCCATTATAGACTATATGGTCCTTTAATTTGGGGACCATATTAATTTTTGATGCCTTTTCACATCCAACATTTAGCACAGCACCTGATCCATAATAGAGGCTCAATAAATATTTGCTGAATGAATGTTTAGTATGATTTGTAAACTCCAAAGCATTATATACGTGAAGTTATTAATATATTATCTGAGCTGAAGATATTATGGTAGTTTGGAGCATACTACACTACTGAGGCAACCCTCTAAGAAAAGTTATAGAACCAATGTTTTTGAGAGATATTTTCATTTCTAACAAAAGAAGAAGAAGAAAAAACTTCTTCAGGCAAATACTTTTTGATTTGCTGAATGTTACAGAAACAAAAAAGTCTGTCATCAAAATGTTTATGAAGTCAACCAGAAGATTATCATCTGCTTTCTACTTTAATGAACTCTAAGTTAAGGAATCCTTGCTCAATGGGATTATGGTGCCATTTTCAATTTTTACCACGGTAACTGAGAAGTGTTCTTAATTTCTCTTAAAACATCATAAAGCTTTGGAGTCAGCTCAGAGTTGAATCCCGCTGTGTTCCTAACTAGTTGTGTGCAAGAAACTTTATCCCCCTCAGCTTAAGTTTTCTTATGTGTGAAATGGGCATAGTAATAATACTACTATGGGTGCAATAATGGGAACAATGACTGTGAGGATGCTACCTTTTGGTCTGTACGCCTAACATCGCTGTGATTCAAAACTGACTCCAGGCACCTAACAACAACAATCTCACTGTATTGTTCTGAAGAGCAAATGAGATAATGTATGTAAATTGTTTAGCATGGTGTCTGGCACATGGCAGGTACTCAATACATGGTAGATATTATTTGTTATTGTTGTTCGTGCTATTACTGCTATAATTATTAACTCCACACTTGTGGACTTTTTGTGGGAGTATTCTTATTCATCTTATACCTAGCACCCAACACATTGTGAACTCTATGCATAGCTCAAGCATGTTTGCAGAAATCGAGCTAAGATGCTCATGTTGATGGTAGATGATAAAAAAAAAAAAAAAAAAAAGAGGCTGTGGAGGAAAGATGTTCATACTTTCTAATTATTCAGCCAAGCATTTCAAATTCAGGTTTAAAAAAAGGCAAAGAATCTTTGCCTTGTTTTCTACTATCTGAATTCAGATAGCAGACGTATCTATTCAAGGGGGTTGATTTAACCATTAAAATTGAGGCATTAGCAAAAATATTCAGGAAATTAAGATGAAAATGTGCAACACAAAGGTGACCTTGACTATTGTTTTATTAAAAATAGTCCCATTCACTGGGCAAATTTCTAATTTAAAACTGCTTTCCCATATACAATCTATGGGACCTTTTTATAATTCCTGTAACGGAAAAATTGGATTGACATCATGCTATTAGGGGTTTATGTATAACAGATAATGCATAACATTTGACTTGTGGAATGACAAAATGCGTGGAATAATTAGCTATGCTGCAGCAAGACCCTATTCTGCCTGGATCATGTGGATCTGAAATTATCAGAAGGTCAGTGGCAATGCTACTCTTAATGGGGAACTTTCCATTTTTTAAACAAATGAATATCACATTAGAAAAATAATGACTTTCAATAATAACATAAAAACACAGATATAAATTGGTATTTGTTATAGGAGCTATAAAATATTTTCTGTACCATTTGTTATTGTGATTTAGGCTGAAGAGTGCTAGTTATTTTGCTACTCTCCTGAGGTCCCCTTTTTTGAGCCTGCATTGAACCTGTAATACTTATGGAAAGAGTTACCATAGCAACCCATATTGATGTCACAAGCTCAGGCTTCTGACTTCATTGCATAATGCAGTAGCAACTGGATTTGCAGCAGAAACACTCTGCTAAAGAACAAGTATCTCGGTTTACAGCAAAGAGGACACAGAAAAACAGCGAGTTAGAGGGGTTGAATCCTGGATTGTGAGTCAGATTGCCTGAGTTCTTATTTTAACCCTGCCTCTCACTTGTTGCCTTGTTTTGAGTAATTCTGTTTAAATGTATGCACTGAGATTTGAAGCAAGAAATCTCCTGTTTCTAGGATGGACATAGCGGAGAAAAGACAGGATATCTAAGGTTTTGCATTTGATAGGCAGCTCAATAAAGCTAAGATATCCTAAAAATACCTTGGGAAGAAAGGAATTACTAATACCTCGTAGTAGGAATCTAGCCAGCTCACAAAGCTAAACAGGACACTTTGAAATAAAAAAAAGCATATAGATAGTTTTTTTTTTTTTAAGAAATATGTAGTTATGGGTAAAGGACAAGGTTGATGTCCTAATCTTAATTTTTGTAAGAAAATGGAGAATGCTTACATAAATATATCATTACATCTATATAGCTGTATCTATTTAAAGGTGTTTTTATATATTCAGAGTCGAGAAGTGAAAGATTAATTCATATCCATTATGGGTATGATGATTCTCATGTTTATACTATGTCGTTAAATCATAAATGTTTCTTAATTTTACTATGCAAATGTTGATTCTCATTAGAAAGCAACTGAATAAGTGAAATGGCTTTGCTAATTTAAAATGAAACCTTTTCAATCCTAACGAGCAACATCTCCTTTTTTAGAAAGGCCTAACCTTTCCATTGGAGCCTATAGCTTGTCCAATATTTCAACCAAAATTCAGAATAGAGATATAACTATTTAGGAATTTGAAAAGGCCATTTAAACTAACAAACTTCCACACCTGAAGCTAAGGTAAAAACATCTATATAGTTTTTTATTTCTGTCGTCTCTAAAGTAACTAGGTAGAACATTTTGATAAAGAGAATTTTGACCTTTTCTCTCTGTCCATAAGCTCAGCCATTCCAAATTTTCAGGAAAAATTTAACATACTATAAACCTTCATTAACTCAGTTCCAGGTTGAATAACCTTGGGGAAGACATAAATACTTTGTCAAGTCTAAGGACATTTTTAAGTTACTATTGAAAAGTGTATAGTGAAGCAGAGTTGTGGCCATGCTTTTGATAAGCGTTTAAATGCACTTGAGATCTTCACCATATTGCAGCTCAAGTCATTTGTACGAGTCTCAAAATCTTGCAAAATTGTTCAAAAACAGCATTTACTACACAGTGTTTTATAGAATGTATAAGAATGCAAATTAATCTTTCATTGTAAGTATCCATGTCTATCAAATTAGCTAATGTTATATTTCTTTTATACTGGGAAAGAACTTCTTGATATATTTGTATGAACTTGATTGAACAAATAACACTTTGATTTTAATGTTATGAAAATATCCTGAGTATTCATAGTAAAAATATGTAAGAAAAAAATCAGAGTGGTACCTACTTTTCTTTTTTTCTCATTTTAAGCAAAGAGAGCAATACTGGTTACCTGCTGAACTCTATTTGGCCCCTGCTCTAAATTCCACCATTTCCTCCATATAACTGCTCCAAATAGCAGATGCTAAACATCTACTGAAAAATTAAGAACATCATGAAATCAAACATTGGTTTATAGCAAAGAGGACATAGGAAAACATCAAGTTATTGGGAGATGAATCCTGGATTGTGAGACAGATTGCGTGAGTTCTTATATTAACCCTGCCTCTCATTTACTGCTTTGTTTAGAGTAATTCAATAATAATTACTAAACATATAAGTCATTATTTATCAGTAATAAAGAAGGAAGCTTTAGTTTATTTTGCACACTGAAGTCTAATAGATTTGAATAACTTTTCCAGGTTAATTGGTAGAGGAGTGCATATGTCAACCAAGTACTTGTTCTACCACATCAGACTGTCCTCATCTACCTGATGGCATCCATCCAGAATCACTCCCCTTTCTAATTTTAACAATTCCATCTCTCAGAATCTGTTCATTTGAAAAAGTTTGTGGCTTTAAACTAAACTTGGCTATTAATAGTCATTCAATTAAATTCACTCAACATTTTGAAGTGCATATGTGTGTAGAACTTTGTATTTTCAAAAGCAGTATGTGAATATTTATAAAAGTTTGGAACAGTGACATTACTTTGAAAAGTGAAATAACCAGAAAACAAAATCAAGCGTATGGTTATGCTGTTAAGAGCTGAGGGAATTCCAGGGAAGAAATAATCAGAGCCAATGAGACCACGTTGTTGTAGATGCCATCTAGTCGGTTCTGACTTATAGTGACCCTATGTACAACAGAATGAAACACAGCCCAGCCTGTACCATCCCCACAATCATTGCTATGTTTGAGCCTATCGTTGTGGTCACTGTGTCAACCCATCTCGATGAGGGTCTTCTTCTTTTTCACTGACCTTCCTAAGCATGATGTCCTTCTCCAGGGACTGGTCCCTTCTGACAACTTGTCCTTAGTATGTGAGACGAAGTCTTGCCATACTGGCTTCCAAGGAGCACTCTGGCTGTATTTCTTCCAAGACAGAATTGTTCATTCTTCTGGCAGTCATGGTATACTCAATATTCTTCCCCAACACCGTAATTCAAAGGTGTCAATTCTTTTTCAGTCTTCCTTATTTATTGTCCAGCTTTCACTGCATATGAGGTTATTGAAAATACCGTGTCTTGGGTCAGGCGCACCTTAGTCCTCAAAGTGACGTCTTTGCTTTTTAACACTTTAAAGGGTCTTTAGCAGCAGAATTGCCCAATGCAATATGTCATTTGATTTCTTGACTGCTGATTCCATGGGTGTTGATTGTATGTCCAGGTAAAATGAAATCCTTGACAACTTCAATCTTTTCCCCATTTATCATGATGTTACTTATTGATCCAGTTGTGAGGATTTTTGTTTTCTTTATGTCAGAGTGTAATTCATACTGAAGGCTGTAGTCTTTGATCTTCATCAGTAAGTGCTTCAAGTCCTCTTCACTTTCAGCAAGCAAGGTTGTATCATCTGCATAGCACAGATTGTTAATGAGTCTTCCACCAATACTAATGCCTCATTCTTCTTCATATAGTCCAGCTTCTCGGATAACGCTTAGCATACAGATTGAATAAGTATGGTGAAAGGCTACAACCCTGACACACACCTTTCCTGATTTTGAACCACGCATTAACCCCTCATTCTGTTCTAATGACTGCCTCTTGGTCTATGTACAGGTTCTACATAAGCACAATTAAATGTTCTGGAATTACCGTTGTTATCCATAATTTGTTATTATGCACACAATTGAATGACATTGTATAGTAAATAAAACACAGGTAAACCTCTTTCTGCTTTCAGCCAAGATCCATCTCACATCAGGAGTGGTATCCACGTCCTCTTTTGAATCTGGCTTGAATTTCTGGCAGTTCCCTGTCGAAGTATTGCTGCAACTACTTTTGAATTATCTTCAGCACAAGTTTACTTGCGTGTGATATTAATGATATTATTCAATAATTTCTGCATTCATTTGGATTACTTTTCTTTGGAATGGGCATAAATATGGATATCTGCCAGTCAGTTGACCAGGTAGCTGTCTTAAATTTATTTGCATAGATGAGTGAACACTTATAGCACTGCATCCATTTGTTATGACATCTCAGTTGGTATTACGTCAATTCCTGAAGCTTTCTTTTTCTCCAATGCCATCAATGCAGCTTGGATTTCTCCTTTAATACCATTGATTCTGGATCATATGCTACCACCTGAAATGGCTGAAGGTCAATCAATTATTTTTGGTACAGTGACTCTGTGCATTCCTTTCATCTTCTTCTGATGCTTGCTGGGTCATTCAATATTTTGCCCATCCAGAATAAAACCAAACCCATAGCCATCGAGTTCATTCCGATAGAATCCTTCAAAATTGCAACTAAAGGCTTGAATTTTTTCTTCAGTTCTTTCAGCTTGAGAAATGCCAAGCATGGTCTTCTCTTTTGCTTTTCTAACTCTAGGTCTTGGTACATTCATTATAATACTTTGTCTAGTCAAGCTGCCCTTTGAAATCTTCTGCTCAGCTCTTTTATGTCATCATTTTTTCCTTTTGCTTTAGCTACTAGACGTTCAAGAGCAAGTTTCAGAGTCTCTTCTGGCATCTGTTTTGGTCTTTTCTTTCTTTCCTGTCTTTTTAATGAGCTTTTGCTTTCTTCATATATGATGTCCTTGATGTCATCCCACAACTCGTCTGGTCTTCGGTCATTAGTGTTCAATGCATCAAATCCATTCTTGAGATGATCTCCAAATTCCGGTGGGATATACTCAAGGTCGTACTTTGGTTCTCGTGGACTTGTTTTAATTTTCTTCAGCTTCAACTTAAACTTACTTGCACGTGAGCAATTGATGGTCTATTCTGCATTTGGCCCCCGGCCTTGTTCTGACTGATGATATTGAGCTTCTTCATCGTCTTTTTCCACAGATTTAGTTGATTTGATTCTTGTGTTTTTCATCCAGTGAGGTCCACATGTATAGTCTCCATTTATGTTCTTGAAAAAAAAGGTATTTACAATGAAGAAATCACTGGTCTTACAGAATTATATCATGTGATCTCTGGTGTCATTTCTACCACCAAGGCCATATCCTTCAATTACAAATCCTTCTTTATTTCCAACTTTTGAATTCCAATGACCAGTAATTATCAGTGTATCTCGATTGCATGTTTGATCAATTTCAGACTGCAGAAGTTGGTAAAAATCTTCAACTTCCTCATCTTTGACATCAGTGGTTGGTGTGTAAAATTGAATAAATTGAATAGTCATATTAACTGCTCTTCCTTGTAGGCATATGGATATTATGCTATCACTGACTGTGTTGTATTTCAGGATAGATCTTAAAATGTTCTTTTTTATTATGAATACGATGGCATTCCTCTTCAATTTGTCGTTCCCTGCATAGTAGAACATATGATTGTCTGATTCAGAATGGCCAATACCAGTCAATTTCAGCTCATTAATGCCTAGGATATCAATCTTTATGTGTTCCATTTCATTTTTGACAACTTCCAATTTTCCTAGATTCATACTCGTACATTTCACATTGCGACTATTAATAGATATTTGCATCTGGTTTCTTCTTATTTTGAGTTGTGCTGCATCAACAAATGAAGGTCCTGAAAGCTTGACTCCATCCACGTCATTAAGGTCGACTCTACTTTGAGGAGGCAGCTCTCCCCCAGTCATATTATTTTGAGTGCCTTCCAACCTGAGGAGCTCATCTTCCAGCAGTATATCAGACAATGTTCTGCTGCTGTTTATATGATTTTCACTGGCCACTTTTTTCAGAAATAGACTGCCAGGTCTTTCTTTCTAGTCTCTCTTAGTCCAGAATCTTCAGTGAAACATGTCCATCAAGGATGACCCTGGTTGTATTTGAAAGACTGTGGGCGTAGTCCAGCATCACAGCCACTTGCAAGCCACCACAGATTTACCCAAAGAACATTTCTTAATGGAAGTGGTACTTAAACTGGTATTTATCTGTGTTTCTGTTCACTCTCTCTCTCTTTATCAGTCATCTAGCTCATTTCATAAGTAATTCATGTTTATTACTGATACATTAGCTGGAACACTTGAGCAAAAATAACGTAATATAATCCCACAATCCAGAGAAAATCTGTAGCATCTCTCAGAATACCCTTTTTTTTTAATGAACTTTTTTTTGTTTATAATTGTTCTTTAGATGAAGGTTTACAGGACATATAGTTTCTCATTAAACAATTAGTACACATATTGTTTTATGAGAATGGTTAACAACCCCACAACGTGTCAAGATTGTCCCTTCTCAACCTTGGGTTCCCTATTACCAGCTTTCCTGTCCCCTCTTCCTTCTAGTCTTCTTCCTGGACTGTTGTGCCCCATTAGTCTCGCCCTGTTTCATGGGGCTGTCTAATCTTTGGCTGAATGGCAAACTCCAGGAGTGACTTCATTGCTGAGCTAGAAGGGTGTCCAGGGGCCATAGTCTTGGGGTTTCTCCAGTCTCTGTCAAGCCAGTAAACCTGGTCTTCTTTTTTCTACGTTTTTCTCCAGCTCTGTCCGGGACCCTCTGTTGTGATCCTGGTCAGAGCAGTCAAGAATATCTTTTCAGAAAATTCTTCATGCTCATATTTATGCTCAAATATTATTTTTAGAAAAATGGAAGCATATTCTGCATATTGTTTTGTAATGTACTCCTGTTAAATTACAATATTTTGTTCTTTTTTTACAGTAACAATTAGGGACTTATCAGAATTTAAGTTTCATAAAATTCAGTTGTATGAGTGTAACATAAATTAATCGTTTTGCTATATTTAGACCTTAGGTAATTCCAAAATTTTGGCTGATATTTAAAACACACATACATTCTATCATCTACTCCCATCTATCTAAAATACTCTTGTATGTACAACCCTGAATACTTGTTCAGTTGTGTTCTTTCATTTAAGTAAAACAATTTTCAGCCTTACTGAGGTATAAATTTACATATACCCAATTATTTTCTGGTTGTAAAATTCTAGCAGTGGAATGGCCTGGCCAAAGTGCAAAGTGTTTAAATTATCTTAATGGTTTTCATACATTTGCCAAATGATTTCCAGAATTAGACTAATTGATAACATTATAAAGAGGGACCTGTTTCTCCACTGACATACTACTGCCAGGTATCAGCGTAATTTCTAATCATTGCAACCTTCTAGAGAAAAATAACAGTATCTTTAAAAAATTTGTGTTGTTTACTTGGGGTGTTGCGATGTTGAACAGCTTTTTATATTTGTATTTAATAGTCAAATTTCTTCTTTCAATTGACTATAAATGTTCTTTGATCAGTTACCTATTGGTATAAATCAATCAGTCTCTTTCTGATTTATATGAATTACTTTTATATTATCATAATTGCCACATGCTATGCTAATTAGCATCCTAGTTGGTCATCTGCCTTTTGACTTTGTGCATAATTTTTGCTTGTTTACTGTTGTTGCACAGTTTTTTTGGAAATAGAGTTAAATGTTAGTTCTTTTCGTCTGTGGTTTCTACTTTTGTTGTCATGCCTCCAAAAGATCATATAAATATTTGTCTATTTTTTCCTAGTGTTGATTTTCTTTTCATTTAATTATTTATTTTATCTGGAATTTGTTTTGACTTAAAACGTGAAATATAGTTAAACTGCATTTGAATTTTTCCCAGGTGTTTCATTTTCCCTATCTTTCTCATATCCTAGGTTTATTGTGGTTTTTAAAATTCTATTTCATGATCTAGTGTCAATATCATACTGTTTTATGTATTAATTTAATTATTGCAAAGTTTTTGGTATCATACTTATAATAGTTTTCTAAAAGGAATTAGAAGAACATTCTCCTCTTTTCAATGAGTTTAGAAGAAGAGTATATCTGTGACTTGCTGTTTTCATGCAAGACTGTAAACTTTACCTTTGTTGCATCTAGTTGAGGTTTATTTAACTGCTATATAAGATTCCTTTTATTGAATGTATAACAATTTCTTTACCTATTACCGTTTTCTTAGGCCATTGGGTAGTTTGATTTTATCAAATGCTTTTTATGGATCTATCAAAATGATTTTATGGTGTTTACTCTTAAACTGTTAATGGACTGAATTACATTAATAGGTTTTCTAATGACAAACTACTTGCACTACTGACATAAACCCAACATAGTCCTGATATTATCTTTTACACACTGCTGTGTTTAACTGGATGATATTCAATTTAGGATTTTTACATCTATTGTTCTTCAGGGGAGATTTTCCTTTTTCATACTATCCCTCTCTTAGGTATCAAGATCATGCTTGCCTTAAAGAATGAGTTGGAGAGTTCTCTATTTTTCTACTCTCTGGAATAGATTGGAATTATCTGTTGTTGCTTCTTGATGGAAGTGACTGTAATTCTGTGTGAATTTTTGTTATTGTTTTTGTTATTGTTTTGAGATGGAGTGGGAGATGTTTTAAATTACTGATTTGAATTCTTTAATGGTTATAGGTCTATTCAAGTCTTCTATTTCTTCTTAAGTCAGTTTTATTTGATAAATTATATTTTCCTATGTATTTGTCCATTTTATTTCATCATTTTCTAGTTTTATCTTTTAAATGCCTGAAATATATTCCTCCCTTTTTCTTAATATATTTGTTATTAACATGTTTTATTTATTTTTTGATCAATATCACTGGAGATTAGAGCCCAATTTTATTAATCTTTTCAAAGAACCAAGTTTTAGCTTTGTTTACTGTTTTGGCTGCCTATTATTATATGATAAACTACCCCAAAACCTTAGTGGCTTAAAACAACATCTGTTTCATTATATCTCATAATTTTGTGGGTCAGGAGTTCTGATAGATTTTGCCTGGGTGATTCTTTTTCTCTGTGTGGTATCAACTGGTCTTACTTGATGGTGTTCAACTGGAGGCTGATCTGGTCCGGAGAGTGAAGATAACTTCACTCAAATGCCTGGTACCTTGGCAAGAACAGCCAGAGGTCTACCTCAGCTGTGTTTCTTTCCCATCTATGTAGGAGTACAGGGCCTTTCCACACAGCCTTTCCAACAGGGTAGTCAGACTTCTTACCTTACAGCTCAAGGTTCCAAGAATGTTCCAAGAGACAGGAGCTAGAGACTGTAAGTTCTCTTAAAGACTATACCTATAACTGGCAAAGCATTACTTCTACCATACACTTGGTCAAAGTAGTCACAGAGCAAAGATTTAGGGGAAATGGAAAGAGACTCCATCTCTTAATAGGGGTGAGTGACAAAAACTTTTAGCCATCTTTAATCTACCACATTGAAATGGGTTATACTTTAATTTTCTCTTTGAATAACTTGCTCTTTTCTTCTTACGTTTGTCTTTTTGTTTATATTGTTGTACCTTCCCCCCTAATTTCTTAAGTTGGATGTTCAAATCATTAATTTTCACCATTATTCTTCTAACATAAGCATTGAAGTATAAATTTTCCCTCAAATTATTACTTTTGTTGCATTTTAAAATTTTAGCTACATTGGTATGTTCCTTTTCATTTCAATTTTAAGTATTTTCAATGTTTCATTAACATTTCTTCTATGACATGAATTACTTGGAATCATGTTTTAAAATTGCTATCACATGGCATATTAACAGTGTATCTCCTTAGGACTTAAGAGACATCAGTTGGAAAGTGTGATCCTTGTTTGAATCCTGGCTTGAACAAGCTTCAGAAAAATTAGATGGCAGGGAAATTTGAAAACTGACTGGCTATTTGAGGAATTTTTGCTTTTTAAAATTATGTAATGGTATTATGGTTATAGTTTAAAAAAAGAGGAGTCCTGTTATAGAGTTACAGACTGAAATATTTATGGATGAATTTGCTTCAGAATTATCCACACGGGAGTGTGTATATAGATTATAAAAGATTGACTGTTAAATAATTGTTGAAGTTAGCTGAAGCATACATGAGCATTTCATATACTACTCCATATACTATTGAATGTTAAAATTTTTTAATAAGAAGTTTAAAATTTATTCCCTTGATAATGATTTCTGATTTAATTACACTGATATCTAGCTACCTATCTACCTACCTACCTATCTATCTATCTATACCAAAACCCATTGCCATCGCGTCGATTCTGAGTCACAGCGACCCTATAGGACAGAACAGAACTGCCCCATAGGGTTTCCAAGGCTGTAAATCTTTATCGAAGCAGACTGCCACATCCTTCTCCTGCAAAGTGACTGGTGGGTTTGAACCATTGACATTTTGGTTAGCAGCCGAGCACTTTAACCACTGCACACCCCACCAAGTCTCCTCATATACATATGCAATATATATATATATAATTATATATATTTAACCTGCTTTATGACTTAATGTATTCAATTTTGATAAATGTACCATGTGTATTTGAGAAGAACGTGATATCTCGGTCGGATAAAAGTTTTTTTTTTTTTTAATGCATCTCTCCTCTCTTTCTCTCTCCCTTCTCTCTCTGTATATATATGTGTTCATATGAATACATATGTACATGTATAGGAGCCCTGTTGGCGCAGTGGTTAAGCATTCAGCTGCTAACCAAAAGGTCGACAGTTCAAATCCACCAACTGCTCCTTGGAAACCCTATGGGGCAGTTCTACCCTGTCCTGTAGGATCGCTATAAGTTGGAATTGACTCGATGTCAATGGGTTTTATACGTGTATATATATGTGTGTGTATATATATATGTATATACATATATATATATACGTATATATGTATATATATACGTATATATATATAAAATATCATATATATAAAAAATATCCATTAAATCAAGTCTGGTAGTCCAAAAAATACCGTATTTTTTACATAGTTCTTTTCCTGCTTGACCTTCAATAATTATATATAATTGAGAGGTGTTTCATTCTCATATTAATATGATGATTTGTCAATTTCTGTCCATAGTTCTAGGAATGTTTTGCATTATGTAATTTGAAATTATAAACTTAGGTGCATATTACATACATAACATTGTTATGTCTTATAGGTGATTTGTAATTTTAATCTTTAGTATCCATTCTTCTTAATAATATTTTTTAGCCTAAAGACTGTTTTTTTTTTCTCTTAATATAACTCCCCCAGCTTTCTTTAGGTTATTATTTGCCTGATATATCTTTCATTTTCTTTATATTTTACGTTTGTCTGCAATGGTTGCATTTAAATGTTTATCTAGTTTTAAAATTTCTGCTTTTTAACTGGTAAGTTTGGTCTAATACATAAATATGATTACTGACATATTTTGACTTATTTCTGTGATCTTAATTAATGCTTTCTGTTTGTTCATTTTTTTCTATGCATCGCTTTCCCCTTTCTTTTTCTTGGCTTGATTTGTAGTCAGTATTTCTTTTAATCTAACTTAGCAAGCACCATACCTTATGGAAATTTCTCAGATTTTCTATCCTTTAAGAGAAGTCTTCCATAATAACCAACACAGATACAATATTTATCCTTAAAAGGTTTTTTCTTTGGGCATTTTAATAGTTTTAGGAATGAAATAGTGTGTTTGCTGAGCACATAGTATCAAATAGCATGCTTCGTATTGAAAGCTCATAAATTGTGTTTGAAAAAAGACTTGAGCGTGAAGTTCTAGTGAAAAATAGCATGAAAGATGAAGCTGAATTTAATATTGTTGGCTTGATGGGGAGGAGGAAAAACTTAATGTTACATTTACCCAAAAAGTAAGATTTGTCAATTCTCTGATTTGTATGAGGGCCATGAGTCCCACGAGAAAGAACTTCAATCCTTTCTCCTATTAGGTCCACATATGTACAGACATGTATAACATTCTTATGAGGGAAGCAGGGCAAGAAAACAAAATAGACTAATCATGTATGGTGCACGATGATCATGAATTGACAATAGAATCATAGACAAAGGAAAGAATCATATGTGATACAATTCTTCATCTGGGAACTCTAAGAAAATCACCATAAAAGGGCAAAGGATATGAGGTTCTGCCACCTACCAGGTGTGATCTGCATAAGGAGAAATTGTTAACAGGGTAAAAACAAGATTATAGGGTGCAAGAGAAAAATGGTTATACTTTTAATTGCATGAAAGGTCCAGTTGAAGCTAGATATGATGTTCTCCAGCTATGCTTGTTGTCTAAGGAACAGGGATTGGGAAAACAGTGTGGTCTGTTGCTGTTGGAACTAGTACATTCATGTGTGTATCTTTGTGCCTGTGTATTATGAAAACGATTGGTAAACAAGAAAATTTAAATATTTATTGTAATAATTAACTATGGACTGCTGGCTGAATAGAAGGCATGAGGCAAGGGAGACCAGAGGGACTGAGGGACAGTAATAAGAGGGGTATGATGAGGGAGACAAGCATTTCCATGAGTAAGGGGGCTGGCAAGATGATTACCAGATGCCGTCCCGTCGATTGCTACTCATGGAGACCCCGTGTGTGTTAGAGTAAAACTGTGCTCTCTAGGGTTTTGATGACTCAGTTTTCAAAAATAGATCAACCAGGCCTTTCTTCTGAGGAGTCTCTCGGTGGACTCAAACCACCAACCTTTTGTTAGGCAGCCAAGATCATTAACCATTTACACTACCCAGGGACTCAAGCAAGATGATAGAGAACAGGAAAAATTATGATCAGTTAGAAAGTTCTTAGAGAGGCTTCTGAAGGGGGAGCAGTTAAGAGAGATGGTGGTGAGGTTTACGGTGTGGTTAACTGAATGAAATGGGGTGGAGAGATGCTAATGTTGATGGGATTAAGAGAGTGCTAGAGGATTCTGGTCTATGACTGCAGGGAAGGATTGGGAACCAACCAGTTGCCGTGACTCATGGCAACCCAAAGTGTGTCAGAGTAGAACTGTGCTGCATAGGGTTTTCAATGGCTGTGAACTTTTTGGAAGTAGACCTCCAGGGCTTCTTCTGAGGTACCTCTGGGTGAATTCGAATTGACAACCTTTTGTTAAATAGCTGAGCACTTAACCATTTACACCACCAGGGACTCCAGGATTGGGGGCAGAGGTATTAAAATCAAGGAGGAAAGTGGGAGAAAAGTGCCATTTCTCATTCAGCAAAAACATATTAAGCCATATAGTGCCTATGTGGTAGGTGCTAGGGTTATATATATATATATATATATTAGGTGCTAGGGTTACATTGACAAATAACGCAAATGAATGAACACTCTCCACCTCCCACTCCCTCCCCCGACTGAGATGAGCAATTCGGCCATTGAGGCTGACCTGCATTCTTCTCTCTTTATATCATAATCTGCTGCTAACTAGCTCCTCCTCTCATTTTTCCATTTCCCAGTTTCCTAGAGAGAAATTTAATTTGCTCAGCTCATCTGTTCAAACCAGGCCTAGAGTCTTGGCTGCTGTCTTAGTCAGTGGATTGGCTGCTCTTGTGTTAGGTGCCCATGTTTGTCCAATCAGATCTGAAATGTGGAGATGATTATCTAGTGTAGACATGGCCATGTCCCTAAGCAGGGGCTGCGGTTTGGGCAGATGTCTTAGCCTGAGAACCCCAGAAAGCAGAGCCTGATGTAAAGATTTATGTGCTATTTTTATTAAAGAAGGTGGGAACCAAGGTAGAGAAGAAGGGAGAGCCAATTGAAGGGTGTGTTGCTGAGCTAGTTGGCACTAATTTAGACTGCTTCATCCTGTAACATTGTCCTATGAAAAGTCCCATAAACTGCATCTCAGGCCCATAGATACCTGAGGAGAAAGGATAAACATTTATCCACATTTCCTGTCAGCATTGATCAAAGATTTGCTATAACTGGGACTTGCACTGTGCATTTGTGGGTTGTAAGGAAGATCACTCACATCTCGGTATCAACAGGGAAGTCGTTCTGGGTTGAGAAGTGAGAGGCATGTGGTGTGGCCTCAACATAAGGCACTATCAAGTGAAATTAGTCAAGCCATGCAGAGCTGGTTACTGCGGCAGCAGCTGAAACAAAACACACATGAGGCCGAGAGGTTGTGCAGTGATGTATTAGAGGTGTTAGATACAGGAAGCACTGATGATCATAGCTTGTTCAGGCCACGAGGGATTGGCCCGGGGTAGAAGAAGCAGGGGAGTCTCATCTGCTTCGATGTTTTAAAATAAACCTCAACAGATATTTATCAAGCCCCTACTATCTGCGAAGAACTGAACTTATACCCCCACCAGGGATATAAAGCTAAGCAAGAAGCTTTACCATCTAGTGGAGGAAACGTGCGCACAAATTTATAATACAAGACATCACATGCAAAGTGTCATCACACAGGTACAAACATGTGCAAGGGGAACACCAACCAAAAAACACCAAACCCACTGCCATCAAGTCAATTCTGGTTCATAGCGATCCTGTAGGATAGAGTGCAACTGTCCCATAGGGTTTCCATGGAGCAGCTAGTGGATTCGAACTGCTGACCTTTTGGTTAACAGCAGAGCTCTTAACCACTGTGCCACCAGGGCTCCTCAGGAGACAGCAATTAATTACTCTTGGAAGAGTAGGAGGATCTTTTTGGAAGATGAAATGTGACTTTAATGATTAAAGTTAAAATTTCAGTAAAAGCATAGGAGATATTTCTTTATGAAACATTTATAATAAACTTTATCCCCACATCTTTATTTTATTAAAATGATTGTCTTAGTTGGGTTCTCTCGATGAGCAAAACCAGTGAGACATGTATATATATAGAGAGATTTACTTCAAGGAAATGGATCATGCAATTGTGGGGCCTGGTAAGTCCCAAATCTTTAGGTCTGGCAGCAGGCTGGAGACGTCTTCTGGCTCATGGGTTGTGGGTGCTGGTGAATCTGAAAGCTATAGGCCAGAGACTTCTGTTGGCTTACACCCCAAGATTCAGAGGTCAGGCGACAAGAAGAATACAGGGTCGAGAGAGAGAGACTGAGCTCTGCCAGAACATCCATTTATATTCTGGAGGCAGATCACATCCCCAAGGAAACTCCCCTTTCCACTAATTGGTTGATCACATCAGATCACATCATGGACAATGATTACATTACAGAACAGCAACCAGCCCAGTATCTGGCCAAACCACTGAGAATCCTAGCCTAGCCAAGTAGACACATAAAATTAACCATCACAATGATACTTTACATTTTAGATATTTTATATTTAAAATAGAAATTAAAAATTAACAGTTTAAAAACAGCTTATTTTTCCTTTTTCAGAAAAGGAGCAGGAATGTTTTTAATATTACAGCATAATGCATCTAGGTTAATTTTAGATATGGTATGCCAGAATTCTATAATAATACTTTCTTAAAATGAAGGTAATATTTAAAAATTACATGTGACCCATAATGTTTATTGTCATTGATTTAGAATCTTCTTTTTTGCACCATATAAAGAGTAAAGGAGAAAATAGGTGAAGAGTTGACTAGAAGGAATAGGAACAGTAGGAAAACAAAACACAGGTCTTAAGATTAATTAGAAAGAGCTAGGTATTTCAAGTTTAAAATAAAAATCTGGATCAAAATCTGATGCTGCAGCCAGAGAACATTTTCCTGGTCTACATTCCTTTTCTGAAAGAAGTAAAATAAAGTTGAGGAAATGTTAGAAATGGGACAGACAGAACACATACATTTGAGAGACAGACAAAGAGAGCAAGACTGACAAAGGCAGGGATAGATACGACTCCTCGGCTTTGCTGTTGATGTTAGATCTTGTTGAGTCGGTTCTGACTCATAGCGACCCTATGCACAACAAAACAAAACACTGCCAATCCTGCGCCATTCTCACAATCATTATTGTGCTTGAGTCCATTGTTGTAGCCACTGTGTCAATCCATCTCACTGGAGGTCTTGCTCTTTTTCACTGAACCTCCACTTAACCAAGCATGATGTCCTTCTCCAGGGACTGATCCCTCCTGATAACATGTCCAAAGTATGTGAGATGAAGTCTAGTCATCCTTGTTTCTAAGGAGCATTCTGGCTGTATTTCATCCAAGACAGATTTGTTCATTCTTTTGGCAGTCCATGGTATATTCAATATTCTTCACTAACACCATAATTCAAAGGTGTCAATTCTTCTTTGGTCTTCCTTATTCATTGCCCAGCTTTTGCATGCATATGAGGCGATTGAAAACACCATGGCTTGGGTCAGGTACACCTTAGTCTTCAAGGTGACATCTTTGTTTTTTAATGCTTTAAAGCAGACTCTTGCAACAGATTTGCCCAATACAATTCATCGTTTGAATTCCTGACTGTTGCTTCCAAGGACATTGATTGTAGATTCGAGTAAAATGAAGTCCTTGACAACTTCAGTATTTTCTCTGTTTATTGTAACGTTGCTTATTGGTCCAGGTGTGAGGATTTTTGTTTTCTTTATGTTGAGGTGTAATCCATACTGAAGGCTGTAGTCTTTGATCTTCATCAGTAAGTGCTTCAAGTCCTCTTCACTTTCCGTGAGGAAGATTGTGTCACCTGCATATTGCAGGTTGTTAACGAGTCTTCCTGCAATCCTGATGTCCCATTCTTCGTATAGTCAGCTTCTCCTGTTATTTGCTCAGCATACAGATTGAATAAGTATGGTGAAAGATTCTTCAGCTAGACAAACCATAATGGTGACTTGGTTGTTCCCTCTGACCAAACCTTTGCCTTAATTCATTCAAAAGATGATTGTGACTAAGTCTTTTTTTTCCTTAATGATTGGAGACATCAGCCCTCATGTGTCTGACTGATGGGGTTCACCATTAACTACAACCTCACTTCAGTAACATAACAGAACAAACACTAGGGTAGTACCACGCTTACATTTAATTTAAGCATATTTAACATATGCAAAAGCAATCATATTGCCTAGCAAAATAAAGAAGTAGATAGATAATAGGTAGATAGAATGATTGACAGATAGATAAAGCAAACACACTATTCTGCCAGTTATTCCACTTGGTGTGTATATTTTGCCCTTTCCTCTCAGTTGGTCTCAGTTCTACTTCTCTTTTATGGATTACAAGCATCTTGTTGAACTGAACTGAATCTAGTGAATCATATGTATATATATGATTTTTTGAGACAACGTGAATCCTAAAATGAAGTCAGCCTTGTTCACTGGGCTCAACTGACGAATAAGCAATCTTATTCTTAAGAGTTCCAATACTGGATGGAAAATTGCCCATGTTGGGTTTGCTGAGAGACTGTTACAGTGCTATACCCTGCTAAGGGATTTTCAAAGATAAATTTGGCCATATGAGACTTTCTTCTTTAATTCTGGCTTTAGAACCATGATGTAACTTTATAGAGTTTTGAGTAATGAGGGGTCCATGCCAAAAAGAGTAAACTGTTGGAATGGCTTAAGAAGAAAGAGTTGTGGTAATACTGAAGTTATGGTTACCATGGATTTTTCTGGTTTTACTTTCCGAGCATCAGGAAAGGTAAGATCTACTAAGATTGGAAGACTCTATAGTTGTTTAAAGATCCAAGAGGAATTCCTTCCCTTCCTTTATCTTCCAGTTAGCTCTTCATTTCTACAGCTTAGTTCTGGCTCAGACTTAGTTCTGGATGCGCTTTGTTTAACTCATTCAAAAGTCATAACATGGTAAAAAATTGTTATTAACTGAAATTTCAGATGAGGAAACTGAGGCTCTAAGTCTAGGTGATTTACTAAACTAGTAAGTGAAAGAGATGGAATTGGAATCCAGTTAAGTTTAACTCTAAAATCTGTCCTCTTTCTAGCACACAATACTCTGTTCTTTAATTTTCAAATCCACTGCTCTAAAGGTGGGGAGGAAGATAATTTCCTTTCCCCCTTATATGAGAATCTTTCCTGAGAGTATATGACTAAGAAGGCTGCCACCACTTCCATATCATGCCTAAGTGGAATTAGGTGGTGGTGTCAGAAAAGGGGAGTCCCTGGTGGCTCAAACAGTTAAGAGCTTGGCTATTAACAAAAAAAGGTTGGTGGTTCCAAGCCACCCAGATGCACTTTGAAAAAAAGGCCTGGCAATATACTTCTGAAAGATCACAGCCATTGAAAACCGTATGAAGTTCAGTTCTACTCTGACACACATGCGGTCGCTGTGAGTTGGAATTGACTCGAAGGCAGCTTTTTTTTTTCTTTTTTTCTAATTTAGCAGAAAAGGTGTGGGAAGCCATACTCTACAATAATGACTCAGCTACACTTTCCTTGATATCTATTTGGACTTAAACTTGATATCAAGTTTAAAATAAAAAAACTTCATCAAACTCTTTGGTCTTATAAATTTGGCTTCATTTAGGTAAAGCCTAAATATGAAAGTGAACGGTTTAGCTTTCCTGATTGAAAGTTTAATTTAGTTCTCCTGCATGTTGCTTTTAGCTTGTTTGTAGAGATAATCGTTTACTTAATGAGGATGCAGCCTTCCTTCCAGAGTATAGCTTTTAAAATGAATTTCCATAGATTTACATAAATTCCCTGGGGACCACTGCAATGTGTGCCAAGAAAGAATTGCCCAGCTGTGCACTGATTTAATGGAATTATGAAGCTTTAGGGTGTGGGCTTTGAAAAAGATCTCTGAGAGAAATAGTCACTCGAGCTGTTGGAGAAATAAACCCTTGAATGAATCTGCTCCCACTCCCATAGAAGGTGGTTTTAGAAGCCAACATCACCTCCAGGTTTTTAAAAACCCACCTGAGGAAATGCTTATGAAAATGCTGTACATTTCAGAAATCACCTTCTATATTTGAGAATGGATGCTAATATTTTATTATAGAATTTTTGGAGGTAGAGTCATTTACTTTAAAATAATTTTTTTTAAAGGGAGAGAATTAGCAAATGCCCCCGTCTCATTCTTTCTAAACCAACAGCATCCTCAGATACGATGTTGTTGTGTGCGATTGAATTGATTCTGTCTCATAACAACCCTATAGGACAGAGTAAAACTGCCCAATACCATTTCCTAGGCTGTAATCTCGATGGGAGCAGATCACCATGTCTTTTCTCCATGGAGCAGCTGGTGGGTTTGAACCACTGACCTTTTGTTTAGCAGCTGAGCTCTTAACTATTGTGCCACCAGGGCTCCTTGGATATGCTTAAATTTAAATTTAAGAGGGATCTCTAACCTCGCCAAGGCCAGAATTTATTAATAGTGGTCTGTATGTGCTTCAGGAGTCCTGGTGGTAAAGAGCTCAGCTGCTAAACAAAAGGTCAGCGGTTCGAACCCACAAGCTGCTCCACAGAGAAAAGACATGGCGATCTGCTCCCATAAAGATTACAGCCTAGGAAACCCTATGGGGCAGTTTTACACTGTCCTATAGGGTCACTATGAGTCAGAATCAACTCCACAGCAATGGGTTTTATGGGTTTGGGTATGTCCTTCACACCTCGGTCTTTGTCGGTAATATCTGTCTTAAATGTCAGCTTCTGAGGCTTGGGGATTGACCATCTAATTAACTTACTTTGAATCTTTCTTTAGATGGCGATGTCCCAAACAATTATGTGGTTTTGTACTCTGTGGCTGGTTCTACAGGTTGGTTAGAATAATATAATAACAAGGGGAAGAGCCCATGATTCCCTTGGCCTTGGAACATAACACTGTGAATTATGTGCTTTTCAAATGCTACAGATAATACCTCAGCTTTAGCCAGCTGTCTATAAATGCCTACCTTTTGTTCAAGGAAGCTTATTTAAGAATATGAATGGATCAATTCTAATTTATATTCTGTGTTGGAAAAATAACCACTGATAGTCAATAGATTCCTCTTTTTGTATGAATACACAGATCAGTCAAGTATTTAGTAATATACAGAAAAAGCTCTATGTAAGATGCAGAAAAGAAAAAAGACATTTGTACATGATGTCAAGATGTTTTTAACATCTATACCAACAAAACCAAAAGCAAAAATAATAATAACTAACACTTTTTGTGCTCTCATTATGTGCCGGGATTTTCCTTTTATCATTTCATAAAACCTTCACAACAACCTTATGGCTTAGGCACTGTGATTCTCCCATTCCACAGCTAGTGTGTGGGGTAGCCGGGGTACAAACCTTGGCACTTTGACTCCAGACCCTATGCTCTTAACCACCACATTGAAGCACACAACCAATATTGTGAAGTGCTAAGTTATTTGGGGAGTCCCTGGGTGATGCAAATGGTTAAGCCCTTGACTACTAGGTAAAAGGTTGACGGTTCACACCCACCTAGGGGCACCTAAGCCTTGAAAGATCACAGCCTTGAAAACCCTGTGGAGCAGTTCTACTCTGCACACATGGGACTGCCATGAGTGGAATTTGACTTGACAGGAGCTAACAACAAGAAGTTATTTGGTGCTAACTGTCTTTCTTGATGTTGAGATAAGCATGAGGATCCCTTCTCTTCAGGGAAGGCATAAAGGAAGCAGTAAGACTTTAAGCACATTATAGATGTATTTAGTACACGTTTCTTGATGGAAGTTTATTTTTAAATAAACATTACTTTCAACAAAATAATGTTGAATAAACTGGTGGCTGGTTTAAAGTCAGGAAAGATGTGTGTCAGGGTTGTATCCTTGCACCATACTTATTCAGTCTGTATGCTGAGCAAATAACCCGAGAAGCTGGACTATATGTATAAGAATGGGGCATCAGGATTGGAGGAAGACTCATTAACAACCTGCATTATGCAGATGACACAACCTTGCTTGCTGGAAGTGAAGAGGACTTGAAACACTTACTGATGAAGATAAGAGACTACAGCCTTTAGTATGGATTACACCACAACAAAAAGAAAACAAAAATCATCCTCACAACTGGGCCAATAAGCAACATCATGATAAATGGAGAAAAGTTTAAAGTTGTCAAGGATTTCATTTTACTTGGATCCACAATCAACAACCATGGAAACAGAAGTGAAGAAATCAAATGATGTATTGCATTGGGGAAATCTGCTGCAAAAGATTTCTTTATAGTGTTAAAAAGCAAAGATGTCACTTTGAGGAGTAAGGTGTGCCTGACCCAACATATGGTATTTTTAATCGCCTCATAAGCGTGCAAAAGCTGGACAATGAATAAGAAAGACTGAAGAAGAATTGATGCCTATGAATTATAGTGTTGGCAAAGAATATTGAATATAGCATGGACTGCCAGAATGAACAAATCTGTCTTGGGAGAAGTACAGTCAGAATGCTCCTTCGAAGTGAAGACAGTGAGACTGTCTCACATATTTAATGTCATCAGGAGGGATGAGTCGCTGGAGAAGGACATCATGTGTGATAAAGTATAGGGTCACAGAAAAAGAGGAAGACCCTCAAGAAGATGGATTAACACAGTGGCTGTAACAATCAGCTCAAGGATAGCAACAATTGTGAGGATGATGCAGGACCGGGCAGTTTTCATTCTGCATTCTGTTGTACATATGGTCACTATGAGTTGGAACTGACTTGAGGGCACCTAACAACAGCAATAAACTGGTGATGTCTCCCCTCCCTTTTCCGTGTATTTCTGGACATTGCTTAGGGGACCGGAACAGTGGAGAAAGGCTGGGATGCCTGGAGGTGAATCGGGATGGATCCGCCAATCTCATAGCTGCAGGTACATTGCCAGATGTTCTCTGGTAGAAGTTTTATTAAACCTAATTTAAACAGGTGAAATAAAACTTCTCTGTTGGCAGTCTAATTCACTGACTGTCCTTGGAAGCTCACTTTCCCTTGGAGCTTAACCTGGAGAGAAAGTAAAAGAAAGAAAAGTGATCCGTTTTTTTTTGCCTTTTTCTCTCTGCCTGAGGCAGCACTTAACTACGTCCTCCTGGGTATTATTGGGGCGGAGGGAATAGGCAGAGGACTGAGCCCAGATTGTGCTCCTTCATTTGAAGGAGGTGTGAGTGGGATTCAAGTTTCTTTAGAGTTCTTTGCTTCTAACTGCATACCTCACTTTTATTTCTTCTCTGCTTTGTAACTTAGCACCTCTAGTTCTTTTTTGTTTAGTTTTTGAACTTGGGATGCATGTAAGATAATTTTTTTTCCATACTGTTTGTGAATTATTAATTCCTCAGACTTAGGGGTTGGGGAGCAATACTATAACAACAAAAATCTGCAAGGTAAATTATAAGAATCCTTATCCTGTCAGGAATAAGAAAGGAAATGGAATGTGTGGCTAATTGTCTCCATGAACAAATGTCTCCTTTCCATGAGAACAGGAGGACTGGATGGTGCCCGGTTACCATTACTGAATGGTTTGATCAAAGATTCTATGGAACAATCCTAATCAAAAGGGGGCAAATGAAGAACAGAATTTCAAATTCTCATGGACTCCAGACTTTCTGAGCCATGGAGGCTGGATGAAACCCTGAAACTATTGCCCTGAGATAATCTTTAAATTTAAACCAAAAACACCCTCTGGAGTCTCTTTAAAACCTAATAATAGTTTAGCATAACTAGTAAAGAATGTCTGCCTTAACCACTGTGCTCTTTTAAGATCTATCTAGGGGGCAGGGCCAAGATGGCGGAGTAGTCAGATGCCTCTGGTGGACCCTCTTACAACGAAGACCTGGAAAATTGAGTCGATTATATATGGCAATCTGGGAGCCCTGAACATCAAAGGCAGAGCTGAGGAACTGGACTGAGTGGCAGGAGGAGGGAGAGATGGTTTGGAAGCAGTGACAAGTTGCCATACTTGTCCCAGTGAGAGCCTGAGCCCTCCAGGCCTCTTCAGCTCATGTGGGCCCATTTCAACAGCAGAGACCCTCATTACCTCAGTACAACAGGGTATATACCTGAAGTCTAACTTCAACTCTTTCAGCTGTGAAGTGGCCGGTTCTTGACATTTGACCCTGCTCTCCTCATTAAGCAGGGTCTTCACCTACCCACATCAGAGGACTGTTGGCTCCACCCATGCCACCTAGCCATCTGCGATAGAGGCTCATGAATAAGAGGTACCCCGCAGTCCTTACAGCTAACATCGATGGGTGCTCATACTCCAGCTGCAAAACCCACCCACCTACATGCTCTAGGGAACAGGGACATGCCTTCCTCCTGGACACTCGGGAGCAGCAGTCAGCCCCCTGCCTTCCTCAGAGTCTGTCTCCCTGCTGCAGCCAGATGCCTGTGCCTACACCAATCACGCATGTCTGTCTAGGACTGTAAGTGACAGCGTACACCACACAGTTGGTGGCTATCTACCTGGGCACCTGAGCTGAATCCATATGGAGAAGTGGGCTGACTCCTGAGCTCACATGCCTAGTAACAGATCTAATCACCTCGTGACAGGACATTAGAGCTTCAAAGGTGCCAATACTCAAACTAGCTCGTATGAGCAGCCTATTTGGGCATATCAAAACAAAACAAGAATCTAGGACACAGTAAGCGAAAATAAAACAAATAAATATAATAACTTATTGATGGCTCAGAGACAACAGTCAATATCAAATCACATAAAGAGGCAATCCATGATGGCTTGAGCAAGCTCCCAAAATAAAGAATCTAGAAATTTCCCAGAGGAGGAAAATTTCTTGGAATTACTGAAGGCAGAATACAAAGATTTATATACAGAATTCCTCAAGATATTAGGAAGGAAATTAAGCAAAACATAGAACACGCAATAGAGGAAATTAAAAAGATTAGAGAAGAGCATAATGACAAATCTAACAGGCTGCAAGAATCCACAGAGAGACAGCAATCAGAAATCCAGAAGATTAACAATAAAATGTCAGAATTAGACAACTCAATAGAAAGTTATAGGAGCAGAATTGAGGCAATGGAAATCAGAATTAGTGAGACTGAAGATAAAGCACTTGGCATAAACTTATGTGAGGAAAAATCAGGTAAAAGGATTAAAAAAATGAAGAAAACCTAAGAATTCTGTGGGACTCTATCAAGAGGAATAACCTGTGAGTAACTAGAGTACCAGAACAGGGGGGGATAACAGAAAATACAGAGAGAATTGTTGAAGATTTGTTGGCAGAAAACTTCCCTGATATCATGAACGACGACAAAATATCTATCCAAGATATCTATCCCAAAAGAAAGTCACCAAGACATATTATAATCAAACTTGCCAAAACCAAAGATAAACAGAGAATTTTAAGGGTGGCTAAGGATAAACGAAAAGTCATCTACAAAGGAGAGTCAATAAGAATAAGCTCAGACTACTCAGCAGAAACCATGCAGACAAGAAGACAATAGGATGACATGCATATAAAGCGTTAAAAGAAAAAAACTGCCAGCCAAGAATTATATATCCAGCAAAACTGTCTCTCAAATATTATGGCTAAATTAGGGCATTAACAGATAAACAGAAGTTTTGGGAATTTGCAAAGACCAGACCAAAATAACAAGAAACACTAAAGGGAGTCCCGCAGTTAGAAAATCAGTAACATCAGATAACAACCCAAGACTAAAACACAGGACAGAGCAACCGGATATCAACCCAGATAGGGAAGTCACAAAAATAAATCAAAGCTAAAACACTGAAAATAGGGAAACAGATGTCAATATGTAAAAGATGAAACATTAAAACAAAAAAGAGGGACTTAAAAAATGTAGACATAGATTTTTCATATGGAGATGAAGCCAAGGTAATATAAAGAAATAAAAGACTGGTATAAACTTAGAAAAATAGGGGGAAATATTAAGGTAACCACGAAGGAAGCTAACAATCCTACAAGTCAAAATAAAAAATATGAAGACTCAGCAAACACAAAATCAACAACAATGAAAAAGATGAACAGAAAATACATAAAGAAAAATTACTCAACAAGAAAATTAAGCAGAACAAAGAAACTGTGAACAACACACAAAAAAAGATATCAAAAAGACAGCACTAAATTCATACCTATCAATAATTACGCTGAATGTAAATGGACTAAATGCACCAATAAAGCGATAAAGAGTGACAGATTGGATTAAAAAAAACACAATCCGTCTATATGCTGCCTACAAGAGACACATCTTAGACTTAAAGACATAAACAAACTAAAACTCAAAGGATGGAAAAAAATATATCAAGCAAACAATACTCAAAAAAGAGCAGGAGTGGCAATATCAATCTCTGATAAAATAGACTTTAAAGTAAAATCCACCTCAAAGGATAAAGAAGGACACTACATAATGATTTAAGGATCAATACACCAGGAGGACATAACTATAATAAATACTTATGTACCAAACGACAGGCTCCAAAGTACATAAAGCAAATTCTAACAGCACTGAAAAGAGAGATAGACAGCTCCACAATAGTAGTAGGAGACATCAACACACAAATTTCGGTGAAGGACAGAACATCCAGAAAGAAGCTCAACAAAAACACGGAAGAGCTAAACGCTACAATCAACCAACTTGATCTC
>NW_004443938.1:24697010-24706421 GCF_000243295.1 Trichechus manatus latirostris
AAATCAGTTGGATTCCTTTACACCAACAAAGAGAATCTCGAAGAGGAAATCACCAAATCAATACCATTTACAATAGCCCCCAAGAAGATAAAATAGTTAGGAATAAATCTAACCAGAGATGTAAAAAACCTATACAATAAAAACTACAAGACACCACTGCAAGAAACCAAAAGAGACCTGCATAAGTGGAAAAACACACCTTGCTCTCGGATAGGAAGACTCAACATTGTAAAAATGTCAATTCAAAGTGATCTACAGATACAACGCAATCCCGATCTAAATTACGATGGCATTTTTTAATGAGATGGAGAAACAAATCACCAACTTCTTATGGAAAGGGAAGAGGCCCCGAATAAGTAAAGCATTACTCAAGAAGAAGAACAAAGTGGGAGGCCTCACACTACCTGATTTTAGAAGCTATTATACCGCCATGGTAGTTCAAAACAGCGTGTTACTGGTACAACAACAGATACATAGACCAATGGAACAGAATTGAGAATCCAGACATAAAGTCATCCACCTATGAGCAGCTGATATTTGACAAGACCCAAAGTCTGTTAACTGGGGAAAACACAGTCTTTTTAACAAATGGTGCTGGCATAACTGGATATCCATCTGTAAAAACTGAAACAAGACCCATACCTCACACCATGCACAAAAATTAACTCAAAATGGATCAAAGGCTTAAATATAAAATTGAAAATGATAAAGATCATGGAAGAAAAAATAGGGACAATACTAGGAGCCCTAATACATGGCATAAACACAATAACAAATCGTAAGTAATAATGCACAAACACCAGAAGAGAAACTAGATAACTGGGAGCTCCTAAAAATCAAACACTTATGCTCATCACAAGACTTCACCAAAAGAGTCAAAAGACAACCTACATATTGGGGAAAAATTTTTGGCTATGACAAATCCGATCAGCAAGTAATCTCTAAAATGTACAAGATACTGCAGAACCTCAACAGCAAAAAGACAAATAACCCAATTAAAAAATGGGCAAAGGATATGCACAGGCACTTCGCCAAAGAAGACATTCAAGTGGCTAACAGCCACATGAAGAAATGTTCACGATCATTAGCCATTAGAGAAATGCAGATCAAAACTACAATGAGATATCATCTCACTCCAACAAGGCTAGCATCAATCAAAAAAACAGAAAATAATAAATGCTGTAGAGGTTGTGGAGAGACTGGAACACTTATACACTCTTGGTGGCAATGTAAAATGGTACAACTACTTTGGAAATCAATTTGGCGCTCCCTTAAAAGGTTAGAAATAGAAGTACCATATGATCTAGGTATCCTGCTCCTTGCAATAGATCCTAGAGAAATAAGAGCTGTCATACAAATAGATATATGCACATCCATGTTCATTGCAGCACTGTTCACCCATAGTCACAACAGCAAAAAGATGGAAACAGCCTAGGTGCCCATCAACGGATGAATGGATAAACAAATTATGGTATATCCACACAATGAAATACTACACAACAATAAAGAACAACGATGAAGCCGTGAAACATCTTATAACATGGAGGAAGCTGGAGGTCATTATGCTGAGTGAATTTAGTCAGTCACAGAAGGACAAATATTGTATAAGACCACTCTTATAAGAACTCAAGAAAAGGTTTAAACACAGAAGAAAACATTCTTTGATGGTTACGAGGGTGAGGAGGGAGGGTGAGGGTTATTTACTAACTAGATAGTAGGTAAGAATTAGCTTAGGTGAAGGGAAGGACAGCACACTCTACAGGGGAAGTCAGAACAACTGGACTAAACCAAAGCTAAGAAGTTTGCTGAAGACCATCAAATACTTTGAGGGACAGAGTAGCAGGGGTAGGGGTCTGGGGACCATGCTTTCAGGGGACATCTAGGTCAAGTGTCATAATAAAGCTTATTAAGAAAATGTTCTGCATCCTACTTTGGTGAGAGGCATCTGGGGTCTTAAAATCTTGCAAGAGGCCATCTAAGATGCATAAATTGATCCCCATCATGTGGAGTAAAGGAGAATGAAGAACACCAAAGACACAGGGAAGTATTAGCCCAAGAGACAGAAGGGGCCACATAAACCAGAGACTTCATCAGCCTGAGACCAGAAGAACTAGATGGTTCCCAGCTGCCCTGACAGGGAACTGCCCTAACAGGGAACACAAAAGAGAGTCACTGATGGAGCAGGAGAAAGGTGGGGTGCAGAACTCAAATTCTAGTAAGAAGACCAGATTTAATGGTCTGACTGAGATTGGAGGAACCCTGGAAAGCATGGCCCCTGGATTGTCTATCAGTCCAGAACTAAGACAATTTCCAAGGCCAACTCTTCTGACAGGGATTGGTCTGGACTGTGGGACATAAAGTGATACTCATGAGGAGTGTGCCTCTTAGCTCAAGTAGATACAAGAGACCAAAGGGGCAGCTTCTGTCCGGAGGTGAGATGAGAAGGCAGAGAGGGTTAGAAGCTGGTTGAATGGACGTGGGGAATCAGGAGTGGAAAGAAGGAGTGTGCTTTCACAGTAAGGGGAGAGCAATTAGGGTCACATAACAGCATATGTATAAATTTTTGTATGGGAGACTAACTTGAAATGTAAACTTTATTTAAATTACAACAATAAAAAAAAGAAAAAAGCTCTATATGGGATGAAATTGACAACAGCAAGTCAAAAGATTAGATAGGAAACTTAGGGGGCAGTGAGTTTATGTCAATGGGGGAGGAACAACTCGGAAAAACAGAGTAAGAATGGTTGCACATCTGGAAGAATGTAATTAATGTCACTGAATTGTACATGTAAAAATTATTGAATTGGTATATGTTCTGCTGTGTATATTCTTACAACCACCAAGAAAAATAAAATAAATCGTATATATATAAAGAGAGTCCCCCTCCTTCTCACTCAAGTATACAAACAAGTTTCAGATGCTCACATTGTAGGCTTATGCTTGCTCTAGGCTCTTAACCTTCTATATGTTTATAGTAATTATAAAAAGAACTTGCAAGTGTAATGGTGATGTGCTGAGAGCTGTCAGGAAGTTTGCAGTTAAGAAGAGCGGTTTTGTAAGCCTCCTTGGAAGCCTTGACAACCACAGCATTAGATGCAATCATTTCCTCTCCTTGCAATGGCTTGGGCAATAGGGGAGAAGATTATAATGCTGCTTGAATAGGGTAGGGTGCAGATAGGAGGGCATAGGAGGCTTCTGGACCCACCTGAATGAATTCCATGTGAGGGTCTCACTTCTAATCTAGGGACTATGTGGTCTAGGTATCACAAACACGTAAAAAACCTGTTGCCATTGAGTTGATTTTGACTCATAGCAACCCTATAGGACAGAGGAGAACTGCCTCACAGGATTTCCAAGGAGCAGCTGTGGATTCAAACAGCCGACCTTTTGGTTAGCAGCTGACCAGGTATCATAACCTCCTGTAAACCCAAACATCTGTGACTTAGTGGTAGAATTCTCGCCTTCCATGCAGGAGATCTGGGTTCAATTCCTGGCCAATGCACCTCATATGCAGCTACCACCCATATGCTGGTGGAGGCTTGCGTGTTACTATGATGCTGAACAGGTTTCAGTGATGCCTCCAGACTGAGATGGACTAGGAAGAAAGGCCTGGTGATCTATTTCTGAAAATCAGCCAATGAATCAACCCTATCGGTCACAATTACAATTGCCCAATCTGCATCTGATCACGGTGATGGTGCAGGACCAGGCAGTGATTTATTCCATTGTGCATGGGGTTGCCATGTGTCAGAGACCAACTCAATGTCAGATAACAACAAGAGTGTCATGTCCGTCTCCCAACTCCACACGACTTCATTTCACTTTCCAAGGGCTGCTCCAGCTAGACTCTAATCCTCTTACACAAGGAAGCAATGGGTCTCTCTCTGTTCCACATCAAAGGACAAGGAGAGGATTCATTCTGCAAGATAATTTTAATAATAGCATTCATTATTCACCCTATGCATAGTGTGTGGCAGATGCTTACATATTTCATTAAGTCCTGATAAGAACCCTGAGGTAGATTGTATTATTCCCTTTTGCTGTTGATGAAACTGAGGCTGAGGAGGGGAAGAGAATTTGCTCACGGCAACTCAATTTTCAAGACGCAAAGCTTGCACTCAAGTGAGTCTCCCTGGTTCCTGGTTCCATCCTCCTTTCAATGCTGCTCTACCTTGGCGGGGACCTGTTCGAGTCTTCTTTCTCTGGCCTTTGACCTTCTTTCCTTTTAAACTCTCATTAGACATTCCAGGAAACAAAGGAGAAACCAGGGGTGTTTTATAGGAAATTTGTTAACTGAAATTAGAAACAAGGATCACGTTTTGCAGGAGGATGTCAGCATACAGCTGATGTCATCCGAACATTAGTTGATGGTCCTGTTCTCACGATAAATGAATCTATCATGCACTGTGTCTGGTGTTAACTGTGATCCCATCCTCTAGCACTGTTTAATAAGGGGATGTTAGATGCAGTTTTCACACTGCTTAAGGAAACCATTGGGTGAAAGAATTGCTGCACAGGTGGAGATAATATCATTCAGCTGCAAGGAGGGCAATTTGCAAGAGAGAATTGCTCCTGTTCACGCCAAGGCCAATGGTAGAGTCTTGAATTTTCATTTCATGGCAGAAATGACTTTCTGGCATGCTTCTTCTTTCTGCAGCTCAGTTGTTGGCTTAGTCTTACTTGTTTTTATCGGGATAATGATTTTTTTTACATAATGTCAGTTTCATGACCTGATTTTTCTGCCATATCCAGTAATCCAGGCAAATTGAAAGCATTATTTATGGATTTCTAGAGAGAATAGATTTATTGTGCCTTGTTTATTCTGGAGGTTAATTTATATAACTTCAAAGTAATAAGTTAATTTGAAGGAGCCCTTGTGATGCAGTGGTTAAAGTGCTCACTGCTAACCAAAAGGTCGGCGGTTTGAATCCACCAGCTGCTCTACAAGACAAAGATGTGGCAGTCCTCTTCCATAAGGATTACAGCCTTGGAAACCCCATGGGGCAGTTCTGCTCTGTCATGTAGTGTCACTATGCATCAGAATCAACTCGACAGCAGTGGGTTTTGTTTTTGTTTTTTTAGGTTAATTCGAGACCAAAACAAACAAGCAAAGAAACCCACTAGGGTTAGGCCATGCCACTAGTAAATATAATTTATCCAATAATTTAGAAAAGGTTATTATTTTCTTAAATGTAGGATGAATGTTGCAGTTTCAATCATTTTCAGATGATGTTTCTAAACAAGAAAGGACTGGACTTTGTTGAAAATGATAGCAGAGGCACTTCGCAGCTTCTTTGGCATCAATTTTTTTTTGAAAAATTACAATCAGATAGAAAGTGGTCCACTTAGCTTTCTTCACACTTCACCATTGGATACAAAGACGGCAGCCATACGAGATTCTTAGTGGGCCAATAGGTATCAGGGGATGTGGTAGAGCATGTGTCCTTGTGCTGTGAGGCACGACTAAGGTTAGAGCTCTGGGGCAAGGAGCGTCATCATCATCAAGACAATAAAAGGAAACTTATATAGCATCTGTATGAGTCTCTTAGGGCACTGTAACTAATTACCATAAAATGAGTGGCTAAAAATGCCAGAAATGTATTGTCTCAAAAGTTCTGGAGACTAGGAGGCCAAATTCAAGGTTTTGGCAGGACCATGCTCTCTCTGAAATCTCTAGAGGAAGCTTCTTTCTTGTCTTTCCCAGCTTACTGGTAGCCCTAAGCGTTCCTTGACTTGCAGCTGTAGCATAACTCCATCTCTGTCTCTGTCGTCACATGGTGTTCTTCCCTCTGGGTGTCCATCTGTGTCTCTTCACCTCTTTTATAAGGACATCAGTCATATTGGATTAGGGTTCACCCTGCTACAGTGTGACCTCATGTTAGCTTAGCTGATAACATCATCAAAGACCCTATTTCCAAACAAGATCACGTTAACAGGCACTGGGGTTTAACAGGACTTTGATATAAATTTTTAGAGAACACAATTTAAACTGTAACAGCATCCCAAGGTGTAGGCACTATTCTGAGCAATTTACATGTAATTATTCATTTAATTTTCACAACAACCCTGCACCACCAGGGCTCTGGTGACAACAACCCTAGATTGTAGAAACTACTGTCATCTCCATTTAACAGGTGAGGATACTGTCTTAGTCTAGGTTCCCTGTTGTTGTTGTTAGGTGCCGTTGCGTTAATTCCGACTCATAGTGACCCTATGAACAACAGAACAAAACACCGTCCGGTCCTGCAACATCCGCACAATAGTTGTTATGCTTAAGCCCATTGTTGCAGCCACTGTCAATCCATCTCATTGAGGGTCTTCCTCTTTTCCGCTGACCTTCTACTTTACCAAGCATGATGTCCTTCTCCACAGACTGATCCCTCCTGACAACATGTCCAAAGTATGTAAGACATAGTCTCACCATCCTTGCTTCCAAGGAGCACTCTGGTCGCACTTCTTCCAAGACCAGTCAATATTCTTCTCCAACACCACAATTCAAAGGCATCAATTCTTCTTCTATCTTCCTTATTCATCGTCCAGCTTTCAGAAGCATGTGAGGTGATTGAAAACACCATGGCTTGGGTCAAGTACTCCTTAGTCTTCAAGGTGATATCTTTGCTTTTCAACACTTTAAAGAGGTCTTTTGCAGCAGATTTGCCCAATGCAATGTGTCTTTTGATTTCTGCTGCTTCCATGAGTGTTGATTGTGGATTCAAGTAAAATGAAACCCTTGACTACCTGAATCTTTTCTCCGTTTGTCCTGGTGTTGCTTATTGGTCCAGCTGTGAGGATTTTTGTTTTCTTTATGTTGAAGTGTAATCCATACTGAAGGCTGTACTCTTTGTTCTTCATCAGTAAGTGCTTCAAGTCTTCTTCACTTTCAGCAAGTAAGGTTGGATCACCTGCATAATGCAGGTTGTTAATGAGTCTTCCTTCAATGCTGATACTATGCTCTTCTTCATATAGTCCAGCTTCTTGGATTATTTGCTCAGCATACAGATTGAATAGGTATGGTGAAAGGATACAACACTGATGAACACCTTTCCTAACTTTAAACCATGCGGCATCCCCGTGTTGTTTGAACAACTGCTTCTTGATCTATGTACAGGTTCCTCATGGGCACAATTAAGTGTTCTGGAATTCCCATTCTTCACAATGTTACCCATAATTTGTTATTACCCACATAGTCGAATGTCTTTGCATAGTCAATAAAACACAGGTAAACATTTTTCTGGTATTCTCTGCTTTCAGCCAGGATTCATCTGACATCAGCAATGATGTCTCTGGTTCCACATCCTCTTCTGAATCTGGCTTGAATTTCTGGCAGTTCCCTGCTGTTATATTGCTGCAGCTTTTTAATGATCTTCAGCAAAATTTTAGTTGCGTGTGATGTTAATGATATTATTCGATAATTTCTACATTTGGTTGGATCACCTTTCTTGGGAATAGGCATAAATATGGATCTCTTCCCGTCACTTGGCCAGGTAGCTGTCTTCCAAATTTCTTGGCATAGACAAGTGAATCCATTTGTTGAAACATCTTCAATTGGTATTCTGTCAATTCCTGGAGACTTGTTTTTCGCCAATGCCTTCAGTGCAGCTTGGACTTCTTCCTTCAGTACTATCTGTTTTTGATCATATGCTAGCTCCTGAAATGGTTGACCATCGACCAATTCTTTCTGACATAGTGACTCTGTGTATTCCTTCCATCTTCTTTTGATGCTTCCTGTGACTTTTAATATTTGCCCTGTGGAATCCTTCAATGTTGTAACTCAAAGCTTGAATTTTTTCTTCAGTTCTTTCAGCTTGAGAAATGCCGAGTGGGTTTTTCCCTTTGAGTTTTCTATCTCTAGGTGTTTGCAGATGTCATTATAATACTTTACTTTGTCTTCTTGAGCCACGCTTTGAAATCTTCCATTCAGCTCTTTTACTTCATCATTTCTTCCTTTTGCTTTAGCTACTTGACGTTCAAGAGCAAGTTTCAGAGTCTCTTCTGACATCCATTTTGGTCTTTTTCTTCTTTCCTGTCTTTTTAATGACCTTTTGCTTTCTTCATATATGATGTACTTGATGTTGTTCCATTACTCATCTGGTCTTCAGTCATTAGTGTTCAACGTGTCAAATCTATTCTTGATATGGTCTCTAAATTCAGTTGAGACCTACTCAAGTTCGTACTTTGGCTCTCTTGGACTTGTTATAATTTTCTTCAGTTTCAACTTAAATTCAACTTAAACTCTCATATGAGCAATTGGTGGTGTGTTCCACAGTTGGCCCCTGGCCTTGTTCTGACTGATGATATTGAGCCTTTCCATCGTTTCTTTCCACAGATGTAGTTGATTTGATTCCTGTGTATCCCACCTGGTGAGATCCACATGCATAGTTGCCGTTTATGTTGGTGAAAGAAGGTATTTGCAATGAAGAAATTTTTGGTCTTGCAAAATTCTATTATGGGATCTCTGGCGTTGTTTCTATCACCAAGGCCATATTTTCCAACTATGTATCCTTCTTCTTTGTTTCCAACTTTTGCATTCCAATCACCAGTAATTATCAATTCATCCTGATTGCATGTTTGATCAATTTCAGACTGTAGAAGTTGGTAAAAATCTTCAATTTCTTCATCTTTAGCATTAGTGTTTGCTGAGTAAATTTAAATAATTGTCATATTAATTGGTCTTCCTTGTAGGCATATGGATATTATCCTATCACTGACAGTGTTGTACTTCAGGACAGATCTTGAAATGTTCTTTTTGAGGATGAATGTACCATCGTTCCTCTTCAAGTTGTCATTCCTGGCATAGTAGACCATACGATTGTCTGATTCAAAATGGCCAATACCAGTCCTTTGCAGCTCACTAATGCCTAGGATATCGATGTTTATGTGTTCCATTTCATTTTTGACGATCTCCAATTTTCCTAGATTCATACTTTGTACATTCCACGTTCCGATTATTAATGGATGTTTGCAGCTGTTTCTTCTTATTTTGAGTTGTGCCACGTCAGCAAATGAAGGTCCTGAAAGCTTGACTCCATCCAAGTCATTAAGGTTGACTCTACTTTGAGGGGACAGCTCTTCCCCAGTCGTATTTTGAGTGCCTTCCAACCTGATGGGCTTATCTTCTGCTATTCATAAGGTTTTCACTGGCTAATTCTTTTCAGAAGTAGACCACCGGGTCCTTCTTTCTAGTCTGCTTAGTCTGGAAGCTCAGCTGAAACCTGTCTGCCATGGGTGACCCTGCTGGTACTTGAATACCGGTGGCATAGCTTCCAGCAAAACAGCAACACGCAAGCCCCCATGGTACAACAAACGGACAGATGCTTGAGGGTAGGTTCCCTAAAGGAGCAAAAACAGTGAGACAGATTTATACATCTATATATATTTATATATATATATAAATATTTATATATATATATA
>NW_004443938.1:24706521-24716754 GCF_000243295.1 Trichechus manatus latirostris
GCTGGCATGTCCCAAATCCATAGATCAAGTGGTAGGCTGGAGACCTGTGCTGGCTCACAGGATTGCAGGTGCTGGAGAATCCAAAATCTGCAGGTCAGGTGGCAGGCCAGAGACATCTGCAGGCTTATGTTCCAGGAACTGGAGATCAGATGATGAGAAGAGTACAGGGTAGAGAGAGAATGAACTTTGCTGGAATATCCATTTATATACTGGAGACAAGCCACAGCTCCAAGGAAACTCTCCTTTCAACTGATTGGCTGATCATGTAAAGTGATTGCATTATATTACATTATGGAAGAGCAACCAGTCCAGTATCTGGCCAAACCACTGAGAATCATAGCCTAGCCAATTTGACACATAACATTAACCATCACAGATACTGAAGTACACAGAGCTTAAGTAATTTGCCAAATATCACATAGCTACTAAATGGAGAATCAGAATACATACCTGAACAGCCTGGCCCCAGAGTTTGTGCTCTTAATCACTACACTATATAGCGTCATTTATCAAGGTCATACTATATGCTATGCATGGTGCTAGGTACACTGAGACTTGAGAGAAAAACATTCCTCAAGGGGATTACAATCTAGTGTATGTAGAGAAAAATCTATCTTCTCTCTACCTTCAGAGACCTTTTTAAAGTTTCTGATGGCAGCAAAAAGTTTACTCAACCGCCAATGATTTGTGTAGCCATTAACAATAAAGCGCTGCTCTTCATGACAGAAGTGGCACAGTGATTCCATTTACTCAGGATTAGAGGAAAGTGTTAATAACAACTGCAGTGACCTTTTCATTGAGTGCTTCCATAAAGTAGGCGTTGTGCTAGATACTCATGTATAGACTCGTATAATACAGTAACTTTATGAACTAGATTTTTAATTCAAATGGATTACCATCCCCAACTCCACCCCTGCATTCTTGCTTTGGAGCCAGTCTTGCTGGACCAGTTACTCTCAAGCAGCATTCTTGCCACATGCCTTGAGTCACAGATCGGCTAAGACATTCTTTGGTTGGGTTCAGGGTGTCAGTCATAAGACAACTCTTCTCACATACAACCCAAAAATCACACCCCAAACTCAAGCTAGTCTGATTTTACAAATTTTGTGGAGGGAAAAAAGTCAGCTACTTTCCACACTCCCCTGATCCTGTTGTTTTCATTCTCACACTCCCCTGCATTTCCTAGTTTCAATTAGGCCTGAAAACAATGTGCCAAATCCACATGAGCCTAAGTTCTCAGAGTGATTCCCTGACCGCTGAGAGGAGGCAGCTTTTCAGCTCGCTGAAGAGTTCAAGAAGCTTCTTAGACTTCATCCCATTTATTAGATGTAGCAGACTCTTAAAAGCTAAGCAAGCTATGGAAACCTATCTGAAACTTGAGGTAATACTTAAATTGAACTTTAAACATTTTTTAAGGTTTGCCTATTGATGCCCTTTTTGGTTTCATCTGCTAGAACTGTGAAATGTTGAATTGGACAAAACCACACTATAAATATCCATGATTCATGTTTGAATAGCTTAAAGAGTCTGTCACCCAAGACAGCTGTTCAGTTAGACCTTATATGAAGCAAGGGTGAAAGAAGCCTAATTTAGAAGACTCCCATGTTTGAAAGGATCCATCTGTGGCAGCTGTGGTAAAATCTCTTATCAGGATTTGATAACATTGGCAATAAAGTTTGAAGAATGTCCCCATCTTTCTTCACATACATAAACATGCACACACGTACACACATTCAAAGGATACACAACAAACAGCGGAATTAGGGGATGGTGTGAACGGTTAAGGTGTTTGGCTGCTAACTGAAAGGTTAGAGGTTCAAGTCCACCTAGAGGTGCCTCAGAAGAAAAATCAGCCACTGAAAACCTTATGGAGCACAGTTCTTCTCTGACACTCATGGGGTCATCGTGAGTCGTAATTGACTCGATGGCACCTGGTTTAGATAATGAGGGAATGCTCACATTTCGCTTGACACATTTGTGTATTTTTAGAAATAAAAAATGTATATGAGTCTTTTGAAATTTTGTAAATGATTTTAAATAAAGAAGTACATTTTCCAAAAGAAAAGAAAAGAAAAAAAACCTTTGTTGAGAAGACAGAACAATATTCTCAGGGGATATTAGCCATTACCTCTCAGAGGCTTACCTTCACTTAAACAAATGTCTACAATTGCACAGTCAGATACCAAAATAGTTCTCACATGAAAGCAACCGTTATTTACCTGCCACACTGCATGACAAAATAGTTTTTGAATGATTTTATAATTATACTTTTTTTGATGCTGCTCCTTTTCTCCCAAAAGGCAGAGCTGCCAGTCTAATGCATATTTTTATATTATTTTTATGTGTAAGCAAAGACTAAAAAGAGATGATTTTTAAAAGTTTGTCATTTCATTGTGCCACCCTTAGTAAAATTATAGCTCCAGAATGGCTATGATGAAAATATTTGTGGTAGGGCAGTCTTCTATAGCAATCTCCTGTTCCTTTATGCTAATATCAGAAATGTTGGGATCACCGACAGAATTTGAAAGGGAAAAAACATAGCCAAAGCCTTTGGAATCTTTTACTCAGATCTGTTTTTCAAAATTACTCAAATGCAAGAACACATACGATTTGCCCTTTTAAATAAAAGTATTTTTTACCTATAACAAGTTCCCAGTTTCCCTCTGCCAGTGTTTGGAGACAGCTTTAGATAGGAAGAAGGTGAAGTTGTCTTCACAGCCTCTGGTTTCATCCTCCTTTTCCCTTTCCCTATACATAGTTATCCTTTCTGATTCCAGGATATTTATGTATTCATGCTGTCTTTTTTGGGAATGCCTCTGATAAACTAATTTCTACTTAGATGTTAATATAAGATAGCATGTTGTCTTTCTCCCAGGGAGATATTTTAAAGTCAGGGGATTAAATCTTTAATGGCTGAATATTGTACATCAAAAAATAGTAGATAATCTGGGGGAAGGCTATTTCCCAGTGCCTCAGAAATAATAAAAAGAATATATATCAGAGTGTATTTTTAATAGGAGCCCTGGTAGTGCAGTGGTTAAGCACTTGGCTGCTAACTGAAAGGTTGGCGGTTTGAACCCACAAGCCACTCTGAGGGAGAAAGATGTGGCAGTCCACTTTCTTAAAGAGTACAGCCTTGAAAACCCTCTGGGGCAGTTCTTCTCTGTTCTGTAGGGTTGCTATAGGTCGAAATCAACTCGATGGCAAAGGGTTTTTGTTTTTTGGTGACTTTACCTAGGTTCTATCTAAAATATGTTTTGATAGTAGTGTTAAAGAAAGGATATGAGTTGAGTGATTCCTCTATGTGTTACATTGTAGTAATAAGATATTTTGATATTCCCTTGTTTGTTATATTTTATTTTTGCTAATACCATTATTATAATTATAAAGTTCAGATTTTAGCCTGCCATGATTTGGAATTAATCTGAATTTAATTAAAAATAGGTAGCTTAAAGAGAATTTTATTTCAATATCTTAGCATTTAGATAGTACTTAAAGCTTCCAGACTAAGACAGACTAGGACAAAGGACCTGGTGGTCTACTTTTGAAAAGCATTAGCCAGTTAAAACCTTATGAATAGCAAAGGAACATTGTCTGATATAGTTCCAGAAGATAAGTCCCTCAGGTTGGAAGGCAGTCAAAAGACGACTGGGAAAGAGCTGCTTCCTCAAGGTAGAGTTGACCTTAATGACGTGGATGAAGTCAAGCTTTTGGGACCTACATTTGCTGATGTGGCATGACTCAAAATGAGAACAAATAGCTGGAGACATCCATTAATAATCAGAATGTGGAATGTATGAAGTATGAATCTAGGAAAATTGGAAATCATCAAAAATGAAATGAAACGCATAAACATCAATATCCTAGGCATTAGTGAGCTGAAATGGACTGGTATTGGCTATTTTTAATCAGACAATCATATGGTCTGCTAGGTCAAAAATGACAGCTTGAAGAGGAATGGTGTAATATTCTTTGTCAAAAAGAACATTTCAAGATCTATCCTGAAGTACAATGCTGTCCGTGATAAGGTAATATCCATATACCTACAAGAAAGACAAGTTAATAGGACTATTATTCAAATTTATGCACCAACCACTAATGCCAAAGATGAAGAAATTGAAGATTTTTACCAGCTTCTGCAGTCTGAAATTGACTGAACGCTGCAATCAAGATGCATTGATAATCACTGGTGATTGGCCTGCGAAAGTTGGAAACAAAGAAGGATCTGTAGTTGGAAAATATGGCCTTGGTGATGGAAATGACACCAGAGATCCCACAATAGAATTTTGCAAGATCAACGACTTCTTCACTGCAAATACCTTTCTTCACCAACGTAAACAGCGACTATACATGTGGACCTTACCAGATGGAATACACAGGAATCAAATCAACTACATTTGTGGAAAGAGATGATGGAAAAGCCCAATATCATCAATCAGAACAAGGCCAGTGGCCAGCTGCAGAACAGACTATCAATTGCTCATATGCAAGTTCAAGTTGAAACTGAAGAAAATTAGAACAAGTCCACGAGAGCCAAAGTACGACCTTGAGTATATCCTATCTGAATTTAGAGACCACCTCAAGAACTGATTTGATGCATTGAACACTAATGACCGAAGACCAGATGAGTTGTGGAATGACATCAAAGACATCATACATGAAGAAAGCAAGAGGTCATTAAAGAGACAGAAAAGGAAGAAAAGACAAAAATGGATGCCAGAAGATACTCTGAAACTTGCTCTTAAATGTTGAGTAGCTAAAGCAGAAGGAAGAAATGATAGAGTAAAAGAGCTGAACAGAAGATTTCAAACGGTGGCTTGAGAAAACAAAGTAAGGTATTATAATGACATGTACAAAGACCTGGAGATAGAAAACCAAAAAGGAAGTACATGCTTGACATTTCTCAAGCTGAAAGAACTGAATAAAAAATTTAAGCCTTGGGTTGCAATACTGAAGGATTCTACGGGGAAAATATTAAACAACACAGGAAACATCAAAAGAAGATGGAAGGAATACACAGTCACTATATCAAAAAGAATTGGTCGATGTTCAGTCATTTCAGGAGGTAGCATACGATCAAGAACCGATGGTACTGAAGGAAGAAGTCCAAGTTGCACTGAAGGCATTGGCGAAAAACAAGGCTCCAGGAATTGACGGAATACCAAATGAGATGTTTCAACAAATGGATGCAGCGCTGGAAGTGCTCACTCATCTATGCCAAGAAATTTGGAAGACAGCTACTAAGCCAACTGACTGGAAGAAAATCTATATTTATGCCTATTCCCAGGAAAGGTGATCCAACTGAATACAGAAATCATCAAAAAATATCATTAATATCACATGCAAGTAAAATTTTGCTGAAGATAACTCAAAAGCACCTGCAGCAGTAGATCGACAGGGAGCTGCCAGAAACTCAAGCCGTATTCAGAAGAGGACGTGGAACCAGGGATATCACTGCTGATGTCAGATGAATCCTGGCTGAAAGCAGAGAATACCAGAAAAATGTTTACCTGTGTTTTATTGACTATGTAAAGGCATTTGACTGTGTGGATAATAACAAATTATCAATAACATTGTGAAGAATGGGAATTCCAGAACACTTAACTGTGCTCATGAATAGTTTGTACATAGATCAAGAGGCAGTTGTTTGAAAAGAACAAGGGGATACTGTGTGGTTTAAAGTCAGGAAAGGTGTACGTCAGAATTGTATGCTTTCACCATACCTATTCAATCTGTATGCTGAGGAAATAATCTGAGAAGCTGGACTATTTGAAGAAGAACGGGGTATCAGGATTGCAGGAAGACTCATTGACAACCTGAATTATGCAGGTGGCACAACTTTCCTTGCTGAAAGTTAAGAGGACTTGAAGCACTTACTGATGAAGATCAAAGAGCACAGACTTCAGTATGGATTACACCTCAACAACAACAACAAAAACTTCTCACAACTGGACCAATAAGCGACATCACGATAAATGGAGAAAAGATTGAAGTTGTCAAGGATTTCATTTTACTTGTATCTACAATCAACACTCATGGAAGCAGCAGTCAAGAAATCAAATGACATATTGCACTGGGCAAATCTGTTGCAAAAGACCTCTTTAAAGTGTTCAACAGCAAAGATGTTACCTTGAAGACTAAGGTGTGCCTGACCCAATCCATGGTGTTTTTAATTGCCTCATATGCGTGCGAATGTTGGACGCTGAACAAGGAAGACTGAAAAAGAACTGATGCCTTTAAATTGTGTTAGTGAAGAATATTGAATATATCATGGACTGCCAAAAGAAAAGTACAAATCTGTCTTGGAAGAAGTACAACCAGAATGCTCCTTAGAAGCAAAGGTGGCGAGATTCCATCTCACATACTTTGGACACATTATCAGGAGGGATCAGTCACTGGAGAAGGACATCATGCTTGGTAGAGGGTCAATGAAAAAGAGGAAGACCCTCAATGTGATGGATTGACACAGTGGCTGCAACAATGGGCTTAAGCATAATGATTCTGAGGATGGTACAGGACCGGGCAGTGTTTCGTTCAGTTGTATGTAGGGTCACTATCAGACAGAGTGGACTCGACGGCACCTAACAACAACAACAGTAGTTAAAATGTCCAAAATCTTGGAATCACTCCTGACTAAAGCATATCCCCAGTATACCAAATAGTGTAATAATAACAACAGAAATATTTTTTGAACACTTAAAATGTGCTAGACACAGTAAAATGTGCCAGACACTGTGCTAAGTTCTTTTTATAGATTGTTTTTTAATATTTAAAAGAATCCTCTGTTGTTTTTGGGTGCTGTCGAGTCAATTCTCACTCATAGCAACCTCATGCGACAGAGTAGAACTGCTCCATATGGTTTTCTTGGCTATAATCTTTAGGGAAGCAGATCACCAGGTCTTTTTCCTGCAGAGCAGCTGGGCAGGTTCAAACTGCCAACCTTTCAGTTAGCAGCTGAGTGCTTAACTGTTTGTGCCACCGGAGCTCCTTATAAGAATCCTATGTGGTAGAAAATATGGGTACCCCTCTCCAGAGAAGGAAGCTGAGGCTTAGAGAGTCCAAGTAATTGGTTCAGCTCTCAAAACCAGTAAGTGGCAGAATCAGAATTTGAATTTGGTTCTATTTAACTCCACAGCCCTTGACTCATAATCACTACACTCCAGATCTAATTATACGCCTTGCCCATCCTTATTAAATGTCAACTACGTACCAGGCACTGACCTAGATACTTATATACCTTTCTCTCCTCATTTAATCATATTTAAGTGGCCTGTCCAATTTTATACAGCTTAGATGCAGCAGAGCCAGGGCTCAAATCCAGGTCTTAGAACTTCAAATTGAGTAGTGTTTCTACCACATGAAGCTAATCTCTCAATCAAACCAAGTAGGATATAAAATAGGGAGAATTCTAGAGGTGAGTTCTTGGGTGACATTTCACCTGGGAAACTCTCAGCTGGGACTATCTGCAAACAAAGTATATAATTCATTATTTTGTGCTTACTGAGTGAGACAATAGCTTAAAATAATAATAAAGGAACTTTATAATTGTGGTGCATAATGTCTAGGTTAAATGAGACCTAGCCTATATTTTATAGCACTTTAGAAGAGGTTATTCTGTTTTCAGTTGTTTTAGAGCTCACAAACAGTCCCTTGTTGACTAAAGTGATTTACTCAACATTTAAGTTTGGCTGGTTAGGGTATTTTGAATAATGGATGAGGAGCAGGAATATCCTTCTTATCATGATATGATGAGTGAGAAGTTGTGGTGCTACAAAATAGAGAAAGGATTTAAAAAAGGAAATATAATTTCCTTGACTGAGAAGCTAGATGACAAATATATCAGAAGCAGACTGGTGAACAAAGATATCTGGGGGGTGTTATGGACTGAATTGTGTCCCCCTAAAATATGTATTGGAATCCTACCCGCTATACCTGTGGAAACCCCGGTAGCATAGCGGTTAAGAGTTCCGGCTGCTAACCAAAAGGTCAGCAGTTGGAAGCCACCAGGCGTTCCTTGGAAATCCTAATGGTGCAGTTCTACTCTGTCCTCTAGGGTCAGTATGAGTCGGACTTGACAGCAATGGGTTTTTTTATACTTGTGGATATAATCCCATTTGGGACTAGGATTTTCTTTGTTATGTTAATGAGGCCATATCAGTATAGGGTGTGTCTTAAACTTACTTCTAAGATATTAAAAAAGCAGATTAGGCACCAAGAAACAAGCATGAATGGGGAAAGGTAGGTGCTATGTAGAGATCTCCAGTGCTGAGAAGAACAATAGAGACAAGAGAAGTTGAGACAAGGATTTTTCCCCACAGCAGGCAGAGAGAGCCTTCCCCTAGAGCCAGTGCCCTGAACATGGACTTTAGCCTCCTAAACTGTGAGAAAATAAATTTCTGTTCTCGCTTTTTTTTTTTCCTTTGCATTTTGCCTTTCTTCTCAACTGTTCACTACCACAACCTAAAACCAAACCACACCCCTTGGCATCCAGTCGCTTCTGACTTGGAGCCCTGGTGGCACAGTGGTTAAGAGCTCAGCTGCTAACCAAAAGGTTGGCAGTTCAAATCCACCAGCTGCTCCTTGGAAACCCTATGGGACAGTTCTACTCTGTCCTATAGGGTTACTCTGAGACCACATCCTAGCAGCTTCAGAAAGAACCCTTGTGTCCACACCAATCCTTCACAAGCGGGGATCTCTGTCCTAATGAATCTATCTTCTCCATCAGCCACGCCTAAGCCTCAAGAGCTCTCAGACATGAGGAGCAAGGGAAGCTCACGGGGTGGGGAACTCTGTATATGAAAAATCAAGACAGGAGGCACTACCAACTGTCTTTGTACCTGGGACACAGCTTTTATGATGATTTGATGGTTCAGAATAATGATATTCCATGACACATTGATTTTTAAATAATCACACATTCTAATGCAATTTTAAAATGTAAAACCCTCCACTTGGAACATAGGGTGAATTCATTTAAAGGATAAACACTTTTAAGAATTTCATAATTATTCGTATTATAGCTCTCTCCTCCCCCCAACATTTAGATTTGGAGCCTTCAAATCATATTAATCTTTTTAAAACTCCTGACTTGCAGAACTAATTTTCAATTCTCCAAAGGGGCTGTGGGCCCCCTTGTCACCATGGCTTTGTCAATGCGTAGACTATCCTCTCAATTCCCACATTAGTCTCATGTCTCCACTTGCTTAGCTCCTGCTTTTCCTTTTAGACTAACCTCAATTTTCACCCAGTCCATGAAGACTCTTATGTAATGCCCTGCCTGAGTATCCATCACATTCTTTTCATAGATATGACATAATATTTCTCAAACTGAAGTGTAATCACTGGTTCATTTACCTCTTCCTCATGATCTGTGTTTCTCAAACTTTAGGTCATGGAAACAATTCATTTTCCTTTAGTGATTTAAAAAAAAAAAATAGAATGGAATAGAAAATACTAGAATGTATTGTATATAGTAAGAATAAATATTTTGTTAAACTTTTGCTTCAGGCATGTGTGTATGTGTGTGTGTACAGGTGTGTACATGGTTGTAACATTAAATGTATGTTTTACTATGGATTATGGTAAAAAAAAAAAGTTTGAATGCTACTCTTCTAGAAGGATCATTGCTAGTAACTTCTTGGGAATCAGAAGAAAAACAAAACTATTTTTTACTTAAATTTAGTATCCATATACAAAATACAAAAACAATTTCCCCAAATTGGATTATTTTTTTAGTTGAAAGAAGGTTCAATTGTATGAACCTGTTTTACATCATGATTCTAGATCTAACTACCAGTTTTAAATTTTTATTTCAAAGGAATTTTTCATCACATGACAGGATCTGAGTTTCTATATTTAATAGATGGAATTTATACATTAATTTATTTAACAAATATTTACAGGATATTAGTCTATATGTCAGGCATTTGCCTGGCACTTGGGACACAGGGTGAGCAAAAAACCAATCACATGTTAAAATCCATTAATACGAAATGATATTTAAAAAACTCACTTTTTAACTTTGGAGGATGCTAGGGATGCAACTCATTATTTTGAAAACTAGTAAATAAGAGGAAAGAATCAAGCGTTTGACTTACCTTTCCTGTATGAGCTGTCTCTAGAATAAGTGTAGAGTTGATGAGGAAGATTTCTGACTGTAGGAGTATATCAGCTAATATTTGAAGAAGAATATTACAATAAAACATCACAAACTCTTTTTTTTTTTTTTTTTTA
>NW_004443938.1:24724473-24803002 GCF_000243295.1 Trichechus manatus latirostris
AGGGTTTCAGGATTGTTGATTCTCTGTTTGGCTTAGTTTTTCGGATCTTTGTTGTGGAGGGACGGCGTGGTGCTTCTGCCTAGACCGCCATCTTGCCGGAGTCTCAAACATCACAAACTCTTAACGAAATAATGTGTATAGGTATTCATCATTGATGATAATTAACATCACAAACAGCAACAACTGAATATTTTGTGCCTCTACAAAACATTTTATCCAAAATTTGAATCTGAATTAAATCACACTTGTAGATCTAACTACCAATTTGCAGGAACATGTTAAATAACATGATGGAGATGCAGTCAGCAAAATCTTAGAATGTGGTGAACTCTGCACGAATAAATGACCTGGCTTTGTTAACAAATGCATTGCCAGGAGAAACAAAACGGGGGGAGGATCTATCAATTAACAGAGACCAAGGACCTCTTGATCAAATGCAACGTGTGGATATTGTTTAGATCCATATTCAAAGCAATCCAATTGTAAACAAACAAAGATATATAAGACCGTCAGAGAAATTTGAACATGGTCTAGATATCCAATGATAGAAGAGAATTAATATTACTTATCTTTTGTGGGGTGAGGATAATGATACTTTAACTATGTTTTAAAAAAAAGAGTTCTTATCTTTTTGCGATGCATGCTGAAATATTTATGAATGAAATGATATGCTAACTGGGATATGATGCAAAATATTTAATTGTTGTGGGGAAGCCAAAAAGCAGGTGGGAGAATAGATGAAGTCAGCAGAGCCCTGATTTAATGGGTGTCAGGAGCATGGGGGTATTATCACAATCTACATTTTTTTTGACTTCTGTGTTTTTGTCAATGAAAAATAAGAGGAAGAACAATCAGAAGACAGAAAAACATTCGTTTTTGAATTCCTCCTTCCCTTCCAAGTCATCATAAAGGTTTCTTGTGCTTGGCTCAAGGTAATGTATGTTCTTTCTAGAGTGGTCACCGAGGTAACAACTCTGTTAACAACTTGTTACCATGGCTAAATTATGAGGTTAGGATCCCTTGAGGTCTTTTAAGTGTTGAATTACCAAGGCCCACAGGAAACTGTGAAAGAAGGGGAAGACCCCAAGAAACTGTGAAGAAAGCTATGTACCTTTTCCCATTTTTTTTCCTTTTTTACATACTTGCATGCTTTGTAAAGGAAAGATAATAGAGAAACCCAGGACAGGATGTGCATGGCCTACCCAAATATACATATATATACATATATATATATATGTATATATATATAATTTTTTTTTTCCATGAACATAGCAAATTTTGGCTATATTTGCTCTCAACAAATCTCAATGATTTAAACAATGACTATTTGGTTTTAAAAAATGCATTGGTGTAGACTATACCTTTGAATGAACAATCAATGTTTGCTTATAGCATTTTGAATTGACTGAAATCATCAGAGCTATTAAAGTTGCTGTACTTGTTTTAAATCACTTGAGTTCCTTTTACCTTGTCTGATGTATAAGAAATTAGATTTGTCGTCATTTTAGACTATCTGAAATATCCTTTGGTTAAAAAAAAAAAAAAAGATATCTGTATGGGTTGTATATGCTGCTAGAATCCCTGGGTGGTTAAACATCTGCCTACTAGCTAAAAGGATGGTGGTTCGAACCCACCCAGAGGCTCTTCAGAAGACAGTCCTGGTGCTCTGCTTCTCAAATGTCACAGCCTACTCTGCACCATAGTTGTCTAATGCTATCGTAACAAAAAATACCACAGGTGGGTGGCTTTACTGAACATAATTTTTTTTCTCACAGTTAGGAGGCTAGAAGTCTCATTTCAGGGCCCTGGCTCTGGGGGAAGGCTTTCTCTCTCTTGGCTTTAGGCGAAGGTCCTTGTCTCTTTTCAGCTTCTGTTTCTTGGTTCCTTTGGAGATCTCACGTGGTGTGGCATCTATCTTTGCCGATCTGTGCTTGCTTGCTTCTGTGCCTAATCTGCTTCTTTTATATCTTAAAAGTGATTGGCTTAAGACACACCCTACACTGATATGGCCCCATTATTACAGAAAATGGGATTATATCCACAGGTATAGGGGTTTAGGATTTACAACATATATTTGGGGGGGGGCACATTTCAATCCTTAACAGTAACTAACAAGAACAACAAAAGCCACAGGAGAGGAGATGGTAAAAAGATCAGGATCTACTCGTTCGTACACTGTATTAAACACATGTGGCAATCATAAAAGCAAACAATCAAATTTATTAATTAAAATATACTATCAATAAATATGCCTTAATAAAATACAACTTGTGGAAATCACACTCAAGAAAGCAAATATGCCGACAACACCTAAATATATCTCCAGCTTTAAATCTTTCTCTTGAACTCTCAAATGACAAATTGAGTTCTGGACGTTTCTACCTGGATGACCTTCTCACGAACAAGTAAAAAATCAATAAGCTTAATTGGATTCAATTCAACATTTATTTATTGAGCCCCTTTCAGGAGATATGTTAGCAGCCAGGGACACAAAGATAAGTTAGATCTAGTCTCTGATCCAAAGGGGTCACAAATGAAACAATTATTTTTCCACCAAAACTTTCATTTTCTTCTGAGTTCCATGCGTTAGTTGATGACAACGCAAAGTCCCCAAAAAATCATCATTGATACATTTTTCTTCACAACTTGCACACAATTTATTTCCAGTTCTTTTTTTATTCCACTTTTAAACGTTCTCTGATCCTATACCCTCCCTTTCAGTTCTGCAGTTACTGCACTTTGTTGTCATTCTCCTGGACTATTGCAATAGCATCCTGATTGCTTTCTCTGCTTTCACATTTTTCCCCCTTCTCCCTGCCCACCTTCTCACACGTCCCCACCAGAGTTGCTTCATGAAAACAAAGATCTCATTATATCAGTATCCTGCTTCAAAGTCTTTTTTAAATAGATTGTGCACTTTTAAAGTCTCTGAGATCCTACTGCAGGGGCCACACACAGCCTACAGAGGACAGGCAGGTGATAGAAGGGAGAGAAGAGAGCCGGTAGAAGACTATGGAAACTTCACCCAACCAAACCAAACCCATACTCTTATCTGAAAGGGGCAGAACTATTCTGCTGCAGGTCTATGGGATGGTGGGCTCAGTGTCACCTACACTTGATTACTTTTTACCAGAAACTACAAATCCTGATTTTATAGAAGTCTTTTGGTTTTAAAATACTGGTTCGCATTTCAAAACCACTTTGCAAGACAAGTTATATCTGTAGGCCAGTTTATGACGCCTGCTTTTTTGCTTTGAACCTCTCATTATTTATTAATACATCGAATTCCTATTCATCTGTTAGGAAGCAGATCAAATGTCAATCTGTGAATCCTTCCTTCTCTAATCCTAATCACAATGAATAGCTCATAGTTGAAACTTCCATACACTATGACTAAACTCAAATTTAGTAACAATAAAAAAGTATACTGTGAGTGATTACACGATAGATCTTTAGTTATTTATTACAATGAGAGTTTACTGGGAAATCAATCTGCTTCAATTTGGGAAGAAAAGAGAAAGTTTTGATTTTCTCATCTTAGTCAAAATTTTAAAATAACAAACAAGTAAATACTTCAGAATAAATAACTCTTTTGGAAAAATGGGAGTTCGAAATAGGGGAAGGGAGTCCATGTAAGACCACACATTGAGTCCATGTTTAAAATACTCAGTCTTCACCAAGTACACCTCAATAAAAGATAATACATAAGGCAAGAAAGAAAGAGACATGGCTGGACTCATTAACAAGATGAATATCTCCATGGATGAGAATTGGCACAAACATAAAGTGGAGTTAGGCAAAGGCCCAGGACTACTGGTCTCCTGGTTCCCAGTGGGAACCAATGCTCCTGTAGAAAAAGGAGGAAAAACGCTCCCAATGCATTATGGAGAATCATAACAGGCTCACTGCTCGGGGTGAACAAGGGAGAAGCAAATACAAATATTTCAGAAATACAAAAACTAAGAGTTTATTCTGCCAATGACTCATCAAAAACTTAGTAAAAGTTGTATGTTAAGAGAAGTGAAGCCAGACATTAGTCACAGGACACAGAAAACAGTGAGCTCAGAAACTGATAAAAAAATATGTCGGCAGATTTAATTAACTATTTAATGTAAACATAAGTATTTTTTAAAAGGATAAAACTAAAATCCTTAACAAAGACAAGATTGTAAGGCTTGCTTTTGGTTTTCTTTAGATAATTAAAGCACAGTCAGAAGGGGTATGAAAATACTGAATAATTTTTTATTTGGTTTAAAAATATAGAAATGTATGCATAATAGAATCTACGGTAAGGAATTAAATGGTTAGTGATAAAAATAGAGACGTTATCTATAGCTTCTAAACTAACAAGAAAAATGAGGAAAATAAAAAATAATATGCATCCAATGAAGGCAGGAAAGAAGATCCAAAAGCAATCAAGGAAAAAAGATGATAAGCAGAAAACACAGAACGAAATGGTACACGTAAGTTCAAACATTAGTATTCATAAACAAGCAACAACAAAAAGAAAACAAACCCATTGCCGTCGAGTCAGTTCTGACTCATAGCGACCCTATAGGACAGAGTAGAACTGTTCCATAGGGTTTCCAAGGAGTAGCTGGTGGATTCAAACTGCTGACCTTTCGGTTAGCAGCCGAACTTTTAACCACTGTGCCACCAGGGCTCCTTAGTATTCATAATAGATGTAAATAGATCAAAGTCTTCTACTAAAATACAGGGTTCATTAGAACGGATTTTTAAAAATTCAGCTATTTACTGTTTACGAGAGATATATCTAAAACAAAACTATTAAGAAGGGTGAAAATACAAGTATTGAAACAGATACATCATGAAAATACCAACCTAAATAAAGCTGGTATAGCACTATTGATATCAGAGAAAAATGAAATTTAAGATGAGGGAAACAGGATGACATGAGATGATGATAAAATGAAAGCCCGACCAAGAAGATAGAATCATGAAATTGTACACAATTAATAACATAGCCTTGGAAAACATAAAGTACAAATTGATTTAAAAGGAGAAATTGACAAATCCACAATCATATATTGGGTTATTTTTACATACCTCTATTAGCAAAAGGTTAAGCGTGCCAAAAAATTGAAGATTAGACAATCTGAACAACACAATTGACCAAGTGAATGCATATATGTGATTATTTACACAGATACATAAAACTTGTACCTGATATAAAAGAATATGCATTTTTTCAAGTTTACATTGAACATTTACAAAAATGATCATGAGTTAAGTCACCAATCAAAGGGATCTCTACAGAGTTTAAAACATTGTTATCATAGACTAAAATCTCTGAACATAATATAAGTAAGTTTCAAAACAAGATAGTTACAACTAAAATCTATTTACTTGGAAACTTAAAAAATTTATTTTTACATTAGAAAGGAAATTGCATAAATAATTAGAACTGAGCTACACATGTAGCTACATGTAGCTAGAATGCAGCTATATTTTATAATTTTTTCTTTTAAAATGTTTTAAATATTATCTTTTTTATATTATCTGGAAATAATATAAACAGTGAGTTGGAGGCCAGCTTTTAATTATTCTCCCAAACGACCATTTTTCAAATTGTACCAACATCATTTATTGATTATAAATGTAACTTTTGCCATATACACTATTCCCATATTCTTTTTTCAATCACATTCTGTATCATGTTCTGTGGGTAAAACAGTTTAGTTTAGCATTGAAGCTTTGTGATATGTTTAATGGATTAGTTCAAGTAATTATTGTTCTTTGTCAGAGTTTTCTAGAATATGTGTTTCTACTTTTTAACCAGTAAGCAACTCCCCAAGCCAATCAATAACCAAAGACAGAAAAAAAAACCTTAAAATCAGAAAATATAAGATATGATGACAGAATTAAGGCCAAATTTATCTATTATATCAGTACATGTAAACAGTATGAACTCATTTGTCAAAAAATTGTTTTCAAGTTAGATCGAAAAACCAAACTCAGTGCTGTATACAAAGGGCACATTCAAAACAAAGTAATTCAGAAAGGCCAAAAAGGCAGACAAGGATATATGAGGTAAATGCTAACCAAAAAAAAAAAAGATGAAACATGGAGTTATGATAGTGGCATAAGACCATGAAGGCAAAAATGTGAAACAAAAAAAGAAAGTGTACTTTAAGAGTAATGAAGGGTAAAATCCACAATATGGATGTGACTGTTTTGAATTTTATGTAGTAAATACCAAAATGAGAAATCAAAACTGATTCCTGGCCCTGCCACCATTGTGAGGTATATGCATCCTATACCACCATCAGAGAAAAAAAGAACTTTTTTAAAACACCAAAAACAGGAACACAGACAGTTCCTCAACAGAACAACTTTATCTTTTCTGACATTTGAGGCTGAGCAGCAATACCTGCAGATATGATAATTATCTGCTGGAACACCAATGAGAATAGTGAATAGACCAACTAAAACTTTGTGGGTGTTTTTTATTTTTATTTTTTCCTTTAAAAATTGGCTACGTTCTTTATTCAGGCAGCCCAGCTTTTCTGAAGGCTGAACTCCCCTATAAACATTGCAAATAAAAATACTTTTCTTAGTGCTCAAGTATTTCTTTGAATTTTTCTTTATGGGATACATCAAGTATAAAAAGCAGTGTATGAGAAGAAATGGACAGAAACACAATGAGGGTGGCATTAACTTACCTCTCTTGACCCATAAAAAATTAGCCAGATTAAAAAAACAACAAAACCAAACCTGTTGCCATTGCATCCATTCCGACTCATAGTGACCCTATAGGACAGAGTAGAACTGCCCCATAGGGTTTCCAAGGAGCAGCTGGTGGATTTGAACTGCCGACCTTCTGGTTAGCAGTGAAGCTTTTAACCACTGTGTCACCAGGGCTATATAAATACAGATGTATAACATTTGAAAAATATGAATACTTCTATTATTGGAAAACAGAATATACCTTTATTTTTCATTTATCAACTTTGTCACAGGGATTGTCCACTAAGAAAGATGAAGATTTAGTGCAGTTAGCTATTTTCTCCCACTAACTCCTCATTTTGATTATTTGTATTACTATTTTTAAATTGATAATATTTATAACATTCCCTCTGTAACCATATTTCCCATGTATAGAATTTCCCATGTATTTTTTTTTAAATTGTGCTTTAGGTGAAGGTTTACAGAGCAAATTAGTTTCTCATTAAACAATTAATACACGTTTGTTTTGCCAAGCCCGCAGCGTGTTAACACCCTTCCCTTCTCAACCCTGGTTTCCCCATTTCCATTCATCCGGCTTTCCTGTCCCCTCCTGCCTTCTCATCCTTGCCCCTGGGCTGGTGTGCCCATTTAGTCTCCTACACATGGTTGTATTATTGTTTGTTTCATGTGCCCATCTAATCTTTGGCTGAAGGGTGAACCTCAGGAGTGACTTCCTTATTGAGTTAAAAGGGTGTCCAGGGGCCATACTCTTGGGGTTTCTTCAGTCTATGTCAGACCAATAAGTCTAGTCTTTTTTTTGCTTGTGTGTGTGTGAGTTTGAGTTTTGTTCTACATTTTTCTCTAGCTCTGTCCAGGACCCTCTATTGTGATCCCTGTCTCCCATGAATTTTTAATCTCATCCCTCATTCCTTTGTCATGGATTCTCCAGTCATCTCTTATCTGGCTATCAAACAGATTCTCTCTCCCCTAAGTTCTCATATATTTGAAAATGTCTGCCTTAGACTGCTTCATGTAATAGTTGAGAGTTTGGGCTTTGCAGGCTGACTTAGATTTGAATTTTTGCTTTGTCATTTTCTGTGTGACCTTGAGCAAGTAACTTAATCTTTCTGCGCTTCAGCTTCCTTTTCCTTAAAGGAGAAATAGCTACATGTGCTGGTTTTTCTCAACCCATACTTACCCCAGATCGACTCCTGGCCCTGCTCTGCTTCATTCTGAAGCCAGAAGGCTGACCCCTGCACTCTGCATCATCTGAGCTCCCTGGCTCATTGGCTTCCAGCTTGATTTAGTCAATGGGAAATGCTTGCAGGAGATCAGAAGGTGAGAGGAGAGAAGTATTTCTCCCCTGCTCTATCTCAGCTTCTGGACCAATTCTGGGGCCGTGGCTGCCCCCTAGTGAATGTAGCTGCTGCCGGTGGCCACTCCTGCACAACCCCCGGCTGTCACTGGGACTCTGGTGGCACTGCTTCCCCTTCTCCTTCCCCAGACCCAATGGCCGGAATGGCTTTCCACTGCTCCTGTTCTAGGGCTACCTCTCCAGCCCTTGTTGTTCCTTTAACCCTGACTACCTTTCTAAACAGTCCCTTTATTAAAGCCTCTTCATTTGAGGTGTTGTTAGCTGCTGAGGAGTCACCCCCAGGCTCATGGCGATCCCAAGTACAATAGAACAAAATGCTGCCCAGTCCACATCATCCCCATGATCAGTTTCAGACAGGACCATAGTGATCTATAGGGTTTACATTGGCTGATTTTTGGAAGAAGATTGCCAAGCCTTTCTTCCTAGTCCTTCTTAGTCTGGAAGCTCCACTGAAACTTGTTCATCATCATAGCATGCAAGCCTCCACTGACAGATGGATGGTGACTACCCATGAGGTGTAATGACCAGAAATTGAACCCAAGTCTCCTGCATGGGAGGCAAGAATTGGACCACTGAACTTTATTTGAACTGCGTGGGGTGAACTGTGTTGATTCCTGATCCTGTGTGATACAGTACATACTTAGGACCAGGAATGGCCCTCAAGATAGAATTCTGAGATTGGGTTGCTAATATATTAAGCAAATTCATGGATGACTTCCACGCCTGGGAACACATAACATTAGCAACAGGTGGCATGCTGTGGCATCATGATGACTCAGATTACTCTTTATTGGTGTGAGAAGGAGAGCCAGCTAGGGCAGGGCTTTAGGAGGTCACAAGGCTGTTGTCCCCACTAGTATTGTGACAGCGATGATGACAAACATTCCAGGGAGTGCTAGCTGCTTCTGACTGTGCTAGATAGCTTGTATAAAGATAAATATATTGCTTTTACTCCAATTCAAGACAAAAGTGGAGATCCAGAATGAGTCCATGGAGGCCTGAGATGAATCCATTATTGCATGTAGCTTCAGAGCAGATATCAATAAGGATCAGACCTAAATCTAATTGGGTGGTTGCAGAAACACTACTCTTGTTAAACATGCAATCTTTGCCAAGTTTCTTGTGCTAAGTAAGGTTAGAGCACTGGTTGAGAGGGAATGTGATTCCGAGACTCAGGATAGGGACATTTGTGCAGGCACAATCAGCCTTGGAGAGACTGAGATTTTTGAATTTACTAATGGCCTTGAATTTACCTTGCTACTGGAAATAATCCCTCCTCCCCTGTCTCAGCAAATCACTCTTCTCTTTCATAGATGCCTTTCAGTGACTTTCCCCGAGGCAGTTGTTTTCCAAGGGAGTGCCTACTCTAGACCCTTCCACCCCATTGCCCTCGACTTGACTCCAACTCATAGTTACCCTATAGGAGAGCTGCCCCAGAGGGTTTCCAAGGCTGCCCTGGTGGCACAAAGATAAAAGATTTGGCAGCTAACTGAAAAGTTGGTGGTTCGAACCCACCTAGTGGTTTGTGGGAGAAAGACCTGGCAATCTGCTTCCATAAAGATTACCGCCAAGAAAACTCTGTAGGGCAGTTCTATTCTGTCACATGAGGTCATTATAAATTGGAATTGACCTGACAGCACCCAGCAACAACAACAACAATCTTTATGGAAGCAGACTGCTACATCTTTCTCACCTGGAGTGGTGGTGGGTTCAAACTGCTGATCTTTCGGTTAGCAGCCAAATGCTTAACCACCGTACCCTAGGGCTCCTTTTCAGGCCCATAAGGGCATTAAATCATAGCATGCTCCAGTGGAGAACTATAAATTTACCTCCAGGAGGAGACAGTACATAGACCAGAGGAACTGCAAGTGCTTTTCAGATTATATGGGCAGAAACCTAGGGAGCACAGACAAGAATGGGTTCTAAGGTTTTATACCAAGGATTGGCAGGTTTGTTTTTTTTTAATATGGCTTGTGAACTAAGAATGATTTTTCATTTTTAAATGGTTGAAAAAATAAATACAATATTTTATGTCACATGCAAATTATACCAAATTCAAATTTAGTGTCCATAAATAAAGCTTTATTGAAACATAGCCATACCCATTTGTCTTTGGCTGCCTTTGTGCTACAATTTAAGTATTCACAACAGAGACTATTTAGCCCTCAGAGCTAAAACTATTTATTATCCATCCCTTCACAGAAAAAGTTTACTCATCTCTGTTCTGCCATGGTTGACTTGCAATCCTTGTTTTCATGAGGATAATGAGCTCTTGGACACGGCAATCTGCTCCTATAAAGATTACAGCGCAGGAAGCCCTATGAGGAGACTCTACTCTGGCACACAGGGTCGCTGTGAGTCAGAATTGACTCAATGGCACACAACAATGACAACAACAAAGGGAGGCAGAGGTCAGGTGGTGGTGCGTAAGCATCAGACAGACAAAGTGGACACAGTTTCTGTAAGAGGCAGGGCCAGATTAGAAAAATGTTCTGATCTGTTGGAATCTGTGGTGGCAGCTAATTGATCATGGGGTCACTTGGAATGAAATGGATGTGTAACCTACTAAGATATTGATTGACCCATATAATCTTGTGAGCAGAAACATGACTAGACTATCCACTGTGGGAATTCACAGTCTACCATCAATTCTCAGACTTAAGCCAGGTCAGAACTGGAGGGGGTTGATGGAGGGGAAGCTGGTCACTGCAGAGAAAGATCTTGTAACGTAGCCATAAATGTATACTGAAAAATCATTTTAATTCTCCTTTAGTCCAGAATTTTGGGGTCCATGGCGTTGGGGTGACCTACCCAGGACACTTGCTCTTAGGTGTCCTTTTGAACTTTGAGCCTTGAAGAAACTGTTTTCCTAAAAGTCTCCTTTAAGTCAGACAATAGCCCAGTAAGCAGCTTAATGGAGACGGTTTTGCCTTAGGCATTGGGCTCTTTTGAAGGATTATCTATGTGCAGCCAGTTTTGAGAAACAGGCTGGAAGCTGTGTTTTAGGGTAAGTTTTTCTTATATAAATACTGTTCTGGCCCCCTGTTTCCATGGCAATGCTGATAAGACGTGGTATAAGAATTTTGGAAGTTCTTCTCGTCTTCGGAACATTTTTGACAGTGGGTCACTAGGGTTGGTGTCACCCAGTGCAATTACTCATGGTGTCACCCTCCCCTTCCCCTGACCCACCCAGGGTGGGCAGGCTGGCTGTTGAACCCTCCCCCTGCCAGTGGGCTGAATGGCTCACTCCACATGGCCCTTCCCCACCCATGGCTCCCCACAGCTCCTCCCCACTCCCTTGGCCAAGGCAGAGACCCTTGCCCAGCCACCTGCCCCTTGACTGGTGGGTGGGGGCATGTGTGACAAGTTACTGCAGTGCGTGACACCAGCCTAGTGATGCCACTGCCTTGGTGACCCCTCCCCTGGTGGCACTGGCCCACCCTCTGCAGCCACTGCTGTGGACCCTGAGATCATCTTAGTGTCACGCCTCTGACACATCCCCCTAGTGACACCAGACACCGCTGATTTTTGATTCCCTAGTCGAAACGTTACCCTGATTTGCAAATCGTATATTAAATAAACTTCAATTTATATTATTGGCTTAATATGATTTTTGTTTTAACAATACTATGAATCTCCCTTTCTCAGAGGGACCATAGGTATTTATAGCGTGACTGTGCATTGGGAGAAGGGAATTTTCCAGACCTTCCAGGTGTTATAAAATACTGACTCTGGGTTGAAGCTGAATACTAAGTACCCAATATGATATTGTGAAGGTTTATGGAGATTAGATAGATGGAGTCTTTAAAACAAGTTATTACTATGAAAAATTTTAAACACTTACAAAGTAGAGAGAATGATTATAATGAACCTCATGCACTCATCTTCCAGCTTCAACAATATTTTGCCAATATTATTTTATGTAACCACACTAACACTATTCCCAACACCTGTGACATTTAAAACAAATCTCAGGCATCACATCATCCATACTTTACCAGATACCGCTAATAAATAAGGACTTTTACATCTTAGCACAACCACAATATCATTATCACATGGAACAAATTAACAATAATTCCTTAATAATATCTAATACCTAGTCTATGCTCAAATTTCTTCAATTGTATAAAATAAACAAATTTTCAGCTGATTTTGTTGGATCAGTGCCTAATAAATTGCATACATTGCATTGGCTGGTAAACCTCAAGCTTCTTTTAATCTGTAACAGTTTCCCCTGCCTACTTTTTATGTCATTTATTTGGTGAAGAAACTGGGTCATTTGTCTTGTAGAATTTCCCTCATTCCAAATTTGGTTGATTGCATTTGCATGTCATCTTTTAACTTAATTTCCCCTCCCCCTCCAATATCCCTTCCAAGGCCAAAATAGTAAACCAAGAGCAATGCTACTTCCTTGGATGTAATTATGGAGATTAAGGTCAGACTTCCATTACCTCACCTGTGTGGTTGGTTGAAAAACCAGATGGATCTTGGAGAATGACAAGGGACTATCATACACTTAAGTAGCAATGCCAATCATGGCTGCTATTCAGGTATGGTATCTTCCCTGGAGAAAATCAACACAGCCCCTGGCCGCTGGTATGCAGCTACTGACCTAGCAAAAAAAAAAAAAAAAAAAAAAAATCCAATATCCAACAGTAAAGATCAGAAGCAATTTTCATATTTATGGTACAGTCTAGAGTATACTCTTAATGAACTAGGTCAACTCCCCTGCTCTCGGTGCAGTGATCATCTTGATATCCCATAGAACTTTATGCTGGTCCATTACATTGATGACACTTTGCTAATTGGATCTGGTAAGCTAGAACTAACAAGTAACTTATGCACCTTAATAAGAATTTTGTGTGCCTGTGGATGGGAGATAAACCCAATGAACTTCAAGGGTCGGCCATGTTGGTGGAGTTGCTAGGATTCTAATGATCTGGTGTATATCTGGGAGCCCTGGTGGCATTGTGGTTAAGAGCTCAGCTGCTAACTAAAAGTTGGCAGTTTGAATCCACCAGCTGCTCCTTGGAAACGCTATGGGGCAGTCCTACTCTGTCCTATAGGGTCTCTATGAGTCGGAATTGACTCAATGGCAATGGGTTTGGTTTTTTGTTGGGAGAGCATATCTGGATACTTCTAAACTGAAAGGCAAGTTGTTGCACCTTCTTTTTTTTTTTTTAATCGAACTGCCCACCACAAATAATCAGGCATAATTCTTGGAGGGATGCTCCTATTAGGTTACACAGTTATGGTTGCATTAAATTAGAAAAAGAGAATGCCCCTTGGTCACTGAGGCTCTCCAAAGCACCAAAGTAACAGAGAAGCAAGAGGCCATGAAGACTGATCCCTATTACCAAAAGGAAATTGAGTTGCTGTTTTGTAGGGGATAGGAAGGGCTAGGACTGAAATGTAGACTACTCAATGGGACACGTCTAGCACTTATCACCACCTGGCATGTTACTATTTGTTTATTGCCCACCAAACTTTAAGCTCCACTAGGGTAGGACTCTGTCCATCTTGCTCATGGCTCTATCCCTAGCATGTAAACCTGTTCCTGGCATATTTCAGTTGCCTTATAGATATTCACTGACTGATTGAATGAACTCTGGTGGCATTATCAACTGGGAGTTAAAATTTTAGACTCTGGAGCCCAGCAGCCTGGGTTCACATCGAGGTGCCATTACTTCCTACCTGCTTGATCTTGGAGAACTTGTGATTGGAACCTTTCTTTGCCTTAGTTTCCTCACTTGTGCTTGGGCTACCACAGGTCCAAATCTCTTATTCACAAATCCAAAATCCAAAATGCTCTGAAAACCATGAGTTTTTGTAGGTTTGCTGCAAACTCATTTGGTGGCAAACCTGACCTGATCTGAATTGGTATAAACTATTTATTGAATTTATGTTTCCAGCTTAGTGTGAATTTTCACAGATTTCACTGTAAAACATTAACATGATTGGATACAGGGTGCTCCCTTAAGACCTGTGGATTATATGTTTTATGTGAAATAAATACATTATTCTCTTTCTAAAATCTGAGAAACTCTGAATTTCAAAACACATCTGATGAGAAATTAGTCTGTTCTGTAAACCTTCATCTAAAGTACAAAAAAAAAAAGAATTATCTATGTGAGTTTAAACTGACAACAGCAACTCAAAAGGTTTGATGGGAAGCCAAGGGGGCAGTGAGTTGAAGATAATGGTGATGGAATAATTTGGAAAAGGACAGTGAGAATAGCAGCACACCTGGAAGAACATAATCGATGTCACTGAATTGTACATGTAGAAATTTTTGAAATGGTGTATCTTTGGCTATGTACATTTTCACCAAAAAAGAAAAAAGGTCCTCCAAGGTTGAGAAGGGAGAGTGTTGACATGTTGTGGGTTTGTTAACCGATGTCATAAAACAATATGCATACTGACTGTGTAATGAGAAACTATTTGTTCTGTAAACCCTCACCTGAAGTACAATAAAAAAAAAAAAAAAACCCATCTGGCCCCAGGGTTTTTGGATATGGAATTGTGTCCCTATAATAGCACCTACGTTATAGGATTGTATCTATTCAATGAGTTAATACATGTTAAACACCTAGAACAGTGCCAGGTACACAGTAAACAATAAATGTTAGCTGTCATCAGTATTATAAGACCTCCTCTTTGTCTGATATTGTGGGGGTTGGATCCCTTTACCTCTTTTCCCATTTTATTCAATATCTGTTCGTCATCTTTTAGAGCTTCATCATGGGTGCTGGGTCATGTGCTTTATGCCCATTTGCTGTTACCCTAAGGACAGGGGCCACCACCCATCATACTGTGGTATCTTGCCTGTTGCTATGATGCTGGAAGTATTTCAAATACCAACAGGGTCACCCATGGTGGACAGGTTTCAGAGGACCTTCCAAACTAAGACAAACTGGAAAGAAAGGCCTGGCAATCTACTTCTGAAAATTAGCTGATGAGAACCTTATGAATCACAACAGAATATTGTCCCATATAGTGCTGGGTGATAAGCCCCACAGGTTGGAAGGAACTAAAAACATATAGTTGTTGCAACAATGAACTTGAGCATGCCAACTATTGTGAAGATGGCACAGGACAGGTCAAAGTTTTGTTCTGTTGTACATGGGGCCGCCATGAGTTAGCACTGACAAGGATAGGGGAGAAAATGAGAGCTCTTCTGGACTGGTGGAACTATGCATTGTGAACCTGGCCTCAGCTCTCATTTCTCCAGTTTGGTGCAAAGTCCTGCCCAGAGTTTACTACAAGTGAGGTCACATCCAAGGTGGAGAGAGGTACCCAGCTTAGGGTGGAGCCCTGGAAGCTTTTCTGTGCATAGAGATAAGCCGCACCAGGATTTTACTCCCTTTGCATCCCCTGCTTCTCCCGAATTGCTGTTCACATGTATAAAAAATTGATGAAGCTTCTGAGTTGAGTCTGCAACCTCATTGTCTGCTGTGAAGAAGTGCCACTACAACTAGGATTTTTTGTGGCTTCTTCACCATAAGCCTCTGGTACCTTCAAAGGAGCTTGCTTTATTTTGTTTCTGTTCATATTTTCTTTTTCTTTGCTTTTCGTCTTCTGTTTTGCTAGATACACTATTTTGTTGGCTATAATTAGCTCTAGGTGATTGTGGATAGCCTGCCTTCTCTTTGTAGCCTGGTTTTCAGCTGGTAAAAAACAAAACAAAAACCAAAAAAAAAAAAAAAAACCCAAAACAACAACAAAACAGACAAAAAAAAAAAAACCCAACAAGTCACTAAGTAGACAGTGAACTCCAGAGGATTTTTTTTTTTTTTTTTTCTGCTTCTGGGGAGACACTAGTAGATTTTAATTTTTGTTTTCTTTGGACTTTCTGCAACTTTATTCTTCTTCCTGCATCGGAAGTATACTTTAAATGTGTGTGTATATCTTTTTGTGTGTTTTCTTTCACTATTAATAGCTATGCCAGTTCCTGGAATCTTTCTTTCTCCAGCTGATGCTTTTCAAAGATTAAGCATGAGGTTGTATCTCTTCCGATGTTTAATTTGCTACTGGCTCATTTTTTTTCCTTTGTTTTACGTAAACTTTGTGACTTTCTTTAGTTGTGGTGGAAAAGAAACTGTGAAGTTTTCTCTCTGCCAATCTACTCTGAAAAGCTCATCTATTGCATTAACTTTTATAGTGAAAAACTGAGGGAGTTGCCTTACGGGGAAATTCATAGGAATTAGTGGGTAAAATTTACTAGACGCAGATTAGCTAAATTTTGGCACGCAGAAAGGAGTCAGAAGGAGACCATAGTCAGATAGGAGTCCTACCAAGTGCCACAGTGAGAGACCTTCATCAATAAAGGTGCACCAATCATTCATTCCACACATTCATTTATTCTTCACTTATTTATTGAGCATCTACTATGAGCTCTGGGGACCTGGAGGCAGAGCAGAAAACTGAAAGAAATGGAAATTCCTGCCTTCATGGTACTTACATTCTACTGGAGAGAGACAGAGAATAAACAAAATAAATATGTACATTATAGAGTTTATTGTTGCTGTGTGGTATTGAGTAGATTCCGAAGCATAGCGACCCCAAGTGACAGAGTAGAACTGCCCCACAGGATTTTCTAGGCTATAATCTTTACAGGAGCAGATTGCCAGGTCCTTCTCCCGCAGAGGTCCTGGGTGAGTTCTAACTGCCAACCTTTCAGTTAACAACCGAGTGCTTAATCTTTGTGCCACCAGGGCTCCTTATGTAGCTTATTAGAAGGTAAGTGCTATGGAGAAAAATAAATCAAGGAAGGGTGATAGCAAGTGCTTGAGGGTGGGGCATGGTTCGTGATTTTCCCTCCGGGGAAGACCTCACTGAAGTGATGTTTGAGAAAAGATTTGAAAGATGTGAGGAAGCAAGTCATGCATATTTCTGAGTGAAAGAGCATTCCAGGATGAGTGAAGAGCAAGATAACCTCCCCTCCTCCTCCTTTTTTCTCTTCCTTTCTGCTGGATATAGTGGATAAACGTTCTTTGATGACCTGAGCTGTTCAGAAAATTGTTTAAATTCTTCACTTTGTATCTCCATGTAGGACACAGCCTGAAGGGGTTGCATATTTTAAAGCAATTATTAATATTTGTAATAAAATTTAAGTATTCTTTTTGGCCATACAAGAATGAGCGTGCATAAATTAGTAACTGTAAATAAATACATGTTGTAATAAATTTAACTGGATGCTCGTTCCTTGAATTAGCACATGTTGGTGAAAGGTTAGAAACCCAAGCAGAGGAGGTGAGTGGCCATAAGCAGAGAGACACATCCATGTGTTGACAGATGATCTGCCAGATTCTTTCAAGGAAAAGTGTCTCTTCTCTACTGTCTGTATCTTGTTCCCTCTTTGAATGGACAAATGGTGGTCTGGGTTCACATTGTGATTTCTCTCTAGTCTCTGCGTTGATCCACTTCATAAAGTAGAGGTAGGGGATCCAAAAGGAAACCCAAACGGTTTTGTTTCAATGGGCTGGATGGTTGTATCAGGTGATTTTAATCTGAAAGTGGAACGTTCTCTTGAGAAAATATGCTTATTGCAGGTGATTTTTTGAGAAAAGATTTAACAAGTAACTTTCAACATATGCCTAATTATATTTGAAAGACACATACCAAAGCAATATTTGGGACTTAAAACAATGATCTACAAATAGCTGAGAGACTCTACAACTGGGAAAAAAGAATCACTATGAAATGATTTGTTCATCTCATTCTGAACGTTGCATAAGGCAAAACCAATTCACAGCAACTGAAAGTATATTCTCAAAGAGAAATCTCAAGTTGTTTTCAGCTCAGGACCCTGGAGACCTCATTATAGTGCTGTTATAAACAGGCCTGCATCAAGTTGTTTTCGCCTTTCTACTGGTGAGTTAAGCAAAAGGCACTGGGATTGCTATGCAGATACATTTACTAGTTGCTGGCCTATATACAAATATGCCCACTGTATCTCACTTTATGGAATAAATGCAGTTTTGAAAAATTGTGTGCTAATTTAATTGTATCTAAAGGATTTGACACCAGTGATTCTCAAAGAGCACCCTCCCTGAGCACATTTATCAGAATCACTGATGTTTAGAGGTCTTTTTGAAACTTCCCATGCTTCCTTCCCTCCCCGATTCTGCTATAGGGTCTCTATGAGTGGGAATCGACTTGATGGCAAGGGGTTTGGTTTGGTTGGTCTATTCTGCTAATTCCTTTCAGGAGGAGTGTGCATTCTTCTCCTCCCTCTGCTTCCACTGAGACCAAGAATCTCTACTGTGGAGAATTACTGTTCTTGTTTGGAGAAGGTAATGGCCCTCAGAAATGTTGCATGGACACAAGGATGTGAACTGCAGTGAGGGCTTCCTCTTCTATGGTCCTACAGAATCAAGCCTGTGCTTCAAACTTATGGCATTTTCCACAATGCACTGTAATTCTTTCCTCATTTTTGTATATCCTACTAGTAGGAGCATCTTGAAGGTAAGAGTGGTGTTTGTTGATTTTGTAACACCTAGAATGCAGCAAGTGCTTGAGAAGTTTTTATTGAATGATGAACAAAAGAGTCTAAAATAATACTAAGTTTTGAGGGATCAAAGTAGTATAAAGTTATGTCAGTCCTTAAGAGATTTACAATCTAATTAGTAGAATCAAGCATACATATGTGAGAAGAAAACACAAATCTTGAATGAAAACAAGTAGTTTTCTAGAGAGAATGGAAATGGATCCTATTCAATGGAAATCCATTTTGTTTGGCTGAGCACCTTGATGGATTTGCACATGTAAATGTAGGCCTGATACTGACTTTGAGAGTAAGATTGAAGAAACTGATTTGTTTTACCAAATAGAGTGAAAACAAAAGTGGGGTTTCTAGAGGGCTTTCCAGAAGGGAAGGGAGAAGAATTGAAGATGACTGAAGAGGGGATGGGAGGAAGAAGAGAGAAGCCAAGAAAGTGAAGTGAAGCTGTGGTGCTACAGGAACTGGAATGGCCAGTGAAACTTCCCCAATATTAATCCTCAGATTTAATATTGTGTTGCCTTTGTTTGCATTGTTGTGAGGAAGACTCCTCTGCCTCCCCAGGTACTCATTAATGACTGTTGAATGCGTATCTGTAACTACAGAGTACACTCATTCCTTGTAGAATACACATACACGCATACACACACATTTTGGGGAGGATTGCTAAGTTCCCCTTCTGGATCCATATGGTGCAAAATAGCAACCGACTAGATATTTCTGTAACTGTGATATAAATCTCTTTTGTTTGCCAAACTTTTGGTAAAGTAAGTCTATTATTTACGCAAAGCCTTGTATGAGTGAGGTTTATTGGCTTATGCTTGTTTGATTTTGTTTTGTAGACATAGGGAAAGGAGCTGAGTTTGGCTTCTGGATAGATGAGGGACAGAATATGAAATAGCATGTACAGGAGAGCAAGATGATCCACATTCTGAATTAATTCCACAGAAGCAGAGGTTCAGAGCCAGCAATGATCATGAGCACAAAATCCTTCCTCCCCAAGGGATTCACTGGAATCTTGTGGCAAGTTAAAGACTGGCTGTAGAGTGGAGGGTTGAGACATTCTTACCTAAGTCTTGATGGGTAGATAGATTCTAGCTGATGTCTGAGTTACAGATACATGAGAAAAGAAATTGAAATTACAACGCAATATACAATAAATGTCAGATGAGTGACAGAATAAATAGTAGAGAAATTCAAAGTAGGGAAGTTGTTTAAGCTAGGGAAGAGGGAAATGTTTCTTGAAGGAATTAGGATTCGGTCAGAATCTTATGAAAGAGAGAAGTGCGTTTCTGTTAAGGGATAATATTTATTCAACAAATGCCCCACCCTTTCCCTTTATTTTATTTTAAATGTATTTTTTCCAGATCCTAGAATGTCAAGTACTAGGCTAAACTGTCCACATATAAAGCTCATGAAGACATAATCTTTGTCCTCAAGGAACACAAAACCTAAGAGAAAAAAACAGTTTTATATGCAAGCAACAATAGTATCTTACAATGTGGTGAGCTCTACACTAGTCTGTGAACAAAGCCCTGTGGAAGAACACGCGTGGGAGTATTCTTTTTGATTGCTTTGTTTCAGGGAAGATTTCACTGAAGACTAATATTTGTTCTGGGCCTTGAATGATACATAGACTATGACTAAGAAGAGAAGAGGAAAAGGTATTCCCAGCAAAGGGAACAATGTGAGCAAACCCAGGAGACCCAAAGTATGTGGGTATTTAAAATATGTCAAAGTCTAATGTGGCTAAAGCCCAGGGAGTGTGTTGGGAGAAGACTGTTTCCTGGGGGCAAAGTGGTAGAAGGTTTGAATGACATTATTTATAGACAGTCAGGAGCCACCACATATTTTTGAGCTGGAAAGAATGGATTTATTTAAGAAAAATAATTGAATGGAGGGGATGATTAAAAAAAAAAAAAAAAAGGAGAGAATTTAATGGTTAGCCTTTGCTTGGTATTCACTTTGTGCTTGTTGTTGTTAAGTGCCCTCGAGTTGGTTCCAACTCATAGTGACCCTATGTACAACAAATCAAAATACTGCCTGGTCCTGAGCCGTCTTAACCGTCCTTGCTATGCTTGAGCCCATCTTTGCAGCCACTGTGGCAATCCATCTTGTTGAGGGTCTTTTTCTCTTTCACTGACCCTCTACTTTACCAAGCAGGATGTCCTTCTCCAGGGACTGATCGCTTCTGAAAATATGTCCAAAGTATGCGAGACAAAGTCTCACCATCGTCACTTCTAAGGGCCATTCTGGCTGTACTTCTTCCAAGATAGATTTGTTCATTCTTCTGGCAGTCCATGGTATGTTCAATATTCTTCACCAATACCCTAAATCAAAGATATCAATTCTTCTTCAGTATTCCTTATTCATTGTCCAACTTTCACATGCATATAAGGTGATTGAAAATATAATGGCTTGGGTCAGGCACACCTTAGTCCTCAAAGTGACATCTTTGCCTTTTAACACTTGAAAGAGGTCTTTTGCAGCAGATTTGCCTAATCAATATGTCATTTGACTTATTGCCTGTTGCTTTCATGGGTGTTGATTATGGACCCAAGTAAAATGAAATCCTTGACAACTTCAATGTTGTCTCTGTTTATCATTATGTTGCTTATTGGTCCAGTTGTGAGGATTTTTGTTTTCTTTATGTTGAAGTGTAATCCATACTGAAGGCTGTGGTCTTTGATCTTCATCAGAAGGTGCTTCAAGTCCTCTTCAAGTCCTCTTCATTTTCAGCAAGCAAGGCTGTGTCATCTGCATATAACAGGTTGTTAATATATCTTCTTCCAATCCTATGTCGCATTCTTCTTCATATAGTCCAGCTTCTCAAATTATTTCCTCAGCATGCAGATTGAATAAGTATGGTGAAAGGATATATCCCTGACACACACCTTTCCTGGCTTTAAACCACCCAGCATCCTCTTGTTCTGTTTGAAGGACTGCCTCTTTGTCTAAGTGCAATTTCCTCATGAGTACAATCAAGTGTTCTGGAATTCCCATTCTTTGCAACGTTATCCATAATTTGTTATGATCCACACAGTTGAATGCCTTTGCATAGTCAATAAAACTCAGGTAAACATCTTTCTGGTATTCTCTTCCTTCAAGCAACATCCATCTGACATCAGCAAAGATAATTCTCATTCCACGTCCTCTTTTGAATTTCTGGCAGTTCCCCGTCAATGTACTGCTTTTGAATGATCTTCAGCAAAATTTTCTTGCATGTGATATTAATGATATTGTTTGAAAATTTCCACATTCTCTTGGATCACTTTTCTTTGGAATAGGCACAAATATGAATCTTTTCCTGTCAGTTGGCCAGATAACTGTCTTCCAAATTTCTTGACATAGATGAGTGAACACTTCCAGTGCTGCATCCGTTTGCTGAAACATCTTAGTTGGTATTCTATCGATTTCCGGAGCCTCGTTTTTCACCAATGCCTTCAGTGCAGCTTGGACTTCTTCCTTCAGTACTATTGGCTCTTGATCATATGCTACCTTCTGAATTGGCTGAATGTCAACGATTCTTTTTGGTACAGTTACTCCGTGTATTCCTTCCATCTTCTTTTCATGCTTCCTGCATTGTTCAATATTTTACCCATAGAATTCTTCAGTATTGCAACTGGAGGCTTGAATTTTTTCTTCAGTTCTTTCAGCTTGAGAAGTGCACTGCATGTTCTTCCTTTTTGGTTTTATCACCCGGGTCTTTGAACATTTCATTATAATACTTTACTTTGTCTTCTTGAGCTGCCCTTTGAAATCTTTTGTTCAGCTCTTTTACTTCATCATTTCCTCTATTAACTTTCGCTATCTATGTTCAATAGCAAGTTTCAGAGTTTCTTCTGACATTCATTTTGGTCTTTTTTTATTCCTGTCTTTTTAAAGACCTTTTTCTTTCTTCATCTATGATGTCCTTGATGTCACTCCACAAGTCATCTGGTGTTGGTCATTAGTGTTCAATGCATTAAATCTATTCTTGAGAATTCTTGAGATGGTCTCTAAATTCATATGGAATACACTCAGTCATATTTTGGCTCTTGTAGACTTATTTTAATTTTCTTCAGTTTCAACTTTAACTTGCATATGAGCAACTGATGATTTGTTCCACAGTCAGCCCCTGGCCTTGTTCTAACTGACGATATTGAGCTTTTCCGTCATCTCTTTCCACAGATGTAGTTGATTTGGTTCCTGTGTATTCCATCCAGTCACGTCTATACGTATAATTACTGTGTATGTTGGTGAAAAAAAGGTATTTTTAATGTGTAAGTAATTGGTCTTGCAAAATTCTATCATGTTATTTCTGGTGTCGTTTTATCACCAAGGTTATATTTTCCAACTACCGATCTTTCTTTTTTATTTCCAACTTTCACATTCCAATCACCAGTAATTATCAATGTATCTTGGTTGAATGTTTGATCAATTTCAGACTGCAGAAGTTGGTAAAAATCTTCAATTTCTTCATCTTTGATATTAGTGGATGGTGCATAAATTTGAATAATAGTCGTATTAACTGCGCTAGGTATGTTGAAGTGTTTTGCATACATTGACTACATATACAACAGTGCTGAGAGGTAAGTACTGCTGCTTACTCCAATTAGAGATGTAGACACAGGAAGAGAGGTTAAACAAGCTGTAAGAGTCTGCAGTATATAAGTGGCAGAACCATGTTTAAACTCATGTGTTCAGACTACAGAGTCTGTATAATTTTTCTTTTAATTTATTTTTTATTGTGGTATATATGTAACAAAACATTTGCCATTTCAAAAATCTTCACATGTACAGTTTAGTGACAATAATTATGTTCATCATGTTGTTTCATTATCACCCTTATCTGTTTCCAAATTTTTCCATCACCCTTAACCTAAACACAGTGTCACCTAAGCATTCTGTCTTCCTTTCTCTGTCCCTTCTGCTTGCCCCTGGTAACCACTTACAAACTTTTGTCTCTATACCCTTGTCTAGTCTGGATGTTTCATGTAAGTGGGATCATACAATATTTGTCTGTTTGTGACTGACTTATTTTACTCAGCATAACGCTTTCCAGATTAATCCATGTATCAAGACTTCATTTCTCTTTATGGCTGAGTAACATTCCATTGGAGTCGTGGTAGCGCAGTGGTTAAGCACTTGGCTGTTGGCCAAAAAGTGTCAGCAGTTCGAATCCACCAACCACTCTTTGAAAACCCTATGGGCCAGTTCTATTCTGTCCTATGGGGTCACTATGAGTTAGAATCAACTTGACGGCAGTGGGTAATATTCCATTGTGTGTATATACCACATTTTGTTTATTCATTCTTCTGTTGATGGACATTTAGGCTATTTCCACCTTTTGGCTATTGTGAATAGTGCTGCAATGGACATTGGTGTACAAGTATCTGTTTGCTTTCCTGCCTTCATTTCGAGCCTGTACTCTTAAATGCACAGTGCACTGCCCCTTGAAACTAAGGCAGCAGTCCAAGGTAGGGATCATGAGATTTTAAAACAGGACAGTGTGAGCAGGAATAGTAAAAAGGGATGGAGTCCAAACCACCACAGGGAGTGTGGGAGAAAGAGGTGACAAAGATGAATCAGTTTTCTTATTTGGATTGCCAGAAAAATGGTGAAGACATTAACTAGGGGAGAAAAACCAATTTACTCAGAAAACAAGAAAAGCACAGCTTTTCAATACAGCATTATCTTTATGTTCTCAACAAACATCTAACCAAGTGGTGACATCGACACACACGACTATTTCAATATGTATGAACAGCCTCAAATTCATGGAAAGAACAAAATGCTGATGTTACATACTGTCAGATTACATTTAGATTTGTGACACGTAATGCAAAAAATTCAAACACAAAAGGGAGGTTCAATTAATCAGTCAATCACCCCATTGTTTGGTGTCACAACAGGAGAACATCTGGAAGACTGAATGAGTTTCACTTTTTTTAAACTTTCTCTGCTGTTATGTAGATGCCACATTTAAGAAATGAGGCCAGCCTCAGAGATATGTATGCAAAGAAGCAGGCAATAATAGCATCTGGGGCTATTTCTGGATTGTGAAAACATTCTTAGCCCCTGGCATGCGCATATAGATTGCTGCATTTCATGAAATAATAAAAATAATAATGCATCATATTGGTATAATGTGTTACATAGCTTCAACACTTTCCCAGAAAAAAAATAAAACCAATATGCATTGCTAAATGATTAGTGATATAACAGTACGTCTGACTCTGTAAATTTCTTTTTGTGTTCCTTAAATGTCCATATTGTAGTCATAACTGAAATATAGGGATTAAAGTGAGTTTTTTAGAGTCAAATCACACGTTTAGTTCCTTGTATATTTGCTAAACCTGCTGGGGGAATGTTAAGATGTTTTATTTCCTATAGGCTGACCTATTTAAAAGATAGTATTCACCCAGTGTTTGTACAGTTGTTTCTGTGTGCACTAGCATGGTGTTAGGTTGCTTTCATTTGAAGCCACTAGAGAACGGGATTCCATCTGCTTACCCAAGATGCACAATGCACCCCACAGAGACAGAACAGAGGTGTGCTGAATGAATGACTTGGCTTGATGAAGATGTGATGAATGATGACTTGTGAATACTTTGCGGGATGCCCATACAATTATTTGGAATATAAAGCCATGTGTTTTAGCTATAATATATATGCAGACATATATCATATGATATAGTGTATGAAAACTGAGGAAAAAGATGTAATTTGTTTCATGTCACATTATTCAGGCAAGGGTAGAAGAGTTAAGACCTACATCCCTGAGACACTGAAAGAACTTCCCCAGAGGGTTGTATTTTTGTATATAATGTCATAAGCAGTTACCAGCTATTGAATGCTTGAGTCCGTGGATGGTGCAAATGGTTAATGTGCTCAGCTGCTAATCAAAAGTGTGGAGGTTCAAGTCCACCTAGAGGGCCCTCAGGAGAAAGGTCTAGTGATCTACTTCTGAAAAATCAACCACGGAAAACAGTGTGGAGCACAGTCCTACTCTGACACAGAAAAGGTCGCCAGGAGTCAGAATCGACTCAGAAACAGATAGTTTTACCAGAAACAGATAGTTTTACTGAATGCATAAACTGCCATGCACTTAACAGACGAAAATGACACTTAAAAAAATTTTTTTTAAAATCTAATTTAATACAGCAACCTTATGAGGTAGTAATATTATCGCTGTTTTATAGATTAAAAAAAAACTCAAGTTCAAAGCCATAGAGTAGCTTTTTCAAGTTCATAGTAATAGTAAAGCTGGTCTTGAACAAAGGGGCTCTAAACGATGTGCTCTTTTTACCTGCTATGTATGCTAACCAAGCCTTCATGTTCCAACATCCCAGGTGATCCAGCAAGACTTGAGGAATCAAAGATGGAAAGAACTTTAAAGAACCACAGTTGAAATATAGAAGCCATTTGCAGATTGTTGTAAGACAAGCAAAGCCTCCGAAAACACTGCGTTTAAGTTCAATACTGGCTTCAGCTGAACCCCCACATTTCTGGACTTAACCATTTAGTCACTCATTTGTTGACCTGGGGGAAGGTAAATTATTCACAAATATGTGAATATGTACATGATAAAGAACAAAAGACACTGACAAGCAAGGTAGCACTGTACCAATTCACTGGGAATACAGAGGCTTTCTAGTCTTCTCTCTCTTAAAATGAAAAAAGAAAAAAAAAATCTAGCTATTTCAAATCATATACCTTTTGGCTTTCAAGACTATGGCCTCCATTAGGTTTATTCTAAAATCTATCTAGAAATCTAATTTAATTCCTAAAACGTCTCTAGAGTTAATAATTTCTGTATTCTCTGGTGTCCTTCCTTCCTTGGGGCAAAAGAATGCTCTGTGAGGCAATTGTAAAAGGACAGAAGAGGCCACTAGAAAATTACTGTGAACCAGGGGGGAAGCTCAGTAACTGTATCAAATTTTGTCCTACCACACTATCATTTGTATTGGTTTGTCTGGGGAAACTAGCTGCTGTCAAGTCCATTCCAATTCATGACGACCCCATGTGTGTCAGAGTAGAACTCCATAGGGTTTTCACTAGCTGATTTTTCTGAAGTAGATTATCAGGACTTTCTTCCGAGATGCCTCTAAGTACATCCTTACGCCTACCTTTCTGTTAGCAGCTGAGCATGTTATTTGGAAACTATTTGCACCACCCAGGGACTCCTGTCTGGTGAAAGGCCACAGGAAAAATGAGATAATCTCATTCGAATGTGACTAGTTCCAAAAAGAATTGGTATGAGGAAAGGAGAAAGAATAGTAAAAAAGGAAAGAAAAGGAAAATAGAATATATAATTCATTGCTAAATATTTTCTAGGATACCGTATGAACAAAGTGTGAAGGCTTTTAATATGAACCCTAATAATTAGTATTGCATGTCATGCGAAATTTAATAGGGATGAAACTTAATAAAGGTCAAGAAAATGGTAATGAGGAAAAGCTCCAATACTGGATTGAACTAATTTGGCAGAGTTTATATTCTAACCAAAAAATCAAAACCAAACGCATTGCTGTCGAGTTCATTCGGACTCATAACAGTATAACAATACTATATCTGTTTGTCAATAGATCCCAGTTTGCTTATTAGCCTATAAGTTGCCAATGGATTAATGAGCACCTCTGTATCAGGGACAAGCTCTGAGGTCTTATGAAAGTCTCAAGATGGAAATAGTAGAATTTTCTCAGTGCGCTTGTGATTCTTTTAAATGATAAACCTGAATCCAGGGTAACACTTACTTTGCATTTTTAAAGAAACAAGGTTAAATAGCATTTTAAACAACAACAACAAATAAGATCTTTGATATCCGTGAAGAGAATTTACCTGGTCATTTACAATTGCCGTTCTAATATCACAAACATGGAGTGTCCACCTACATAGTTATCCCCACCCCTGGTGAGGCTCTGTGGGAAGTGCCTCAGAGAATATCAATGTTAAATACTCCCGCCTCCTTTTGGAGAATTTGACTCATTCTTTGGCTAGTCACCACTTAGACAGAAAGAACAAATGATAAATCTTCGCTGTTTAGGCTAATATTTATTTTTGGGCGGAGGATGGAAGGGGGGGATTTGAGCAGGAAGGTGAGAAATCAAGTATTCATTGCTATGATGCAGACTTTTTATTGTTTCCTGACTTGTCTTAGAAAATATATGGTCTAGAACAGAGATTCTTCACCAGAGTTGATGGATCCAAGAAGACTTATGGGTTAGCTTCAGGAGTGCCAAAACTTCCTAAATAATAGTATGAAATATTTTTTGCATATCTAACTTTTTCTGGGTTGAGGGTGCATATTTTTCATGAATTTTCACAAGTATTTCTGATTCTATAAAAGGCAAGAACTGGTCTAGAGCAAAGATAGCAAATAGATTTGATCTTAAGCACTGAGATAAATTTTTAAGTAGTGATTTCTTTGAGCGCTGTGTTGAAAAGGATTCTAAAGTTCAGCAGAAAAGATGGATAAGCAATATTTATCAAGGATGTGTGTGGTGAAGGAAGTGTTTGCTATCCCTAACTTAGAGTGAACTTTCCCAGAAGACTCATCAAGCCCTGTGTTTTAAGGGCATTAGTTAAGAAACATTACGTAGGATCTAAGGAGAATGCAATACAAAAGGGATATTTCCATAGCTTTCCACTTACTCTGTGGCTGAGTTGAGAATTTGTCTTTAAAATACTTGACCATGGGTTTAGGTTTTTAAATAGTTTTCCTTTCTTGATACTTTGCATATTGGAAAAATTTGTGGTCCTTGAGCAATATTTAAGACATACACAAATGCAGCACCAAACCAAGAAATGTTCCATGGTAGCAAATTCAGTTGTTAAATGCATGAACACAGCTCCTGATTAATTTTACAGGAACTATCAGTGTGCATTAAAGACCAGAATTTGGCCCTTTGTGTCTGTGATTATAAGAAAACAACATGGATAAAATAAGAAACTCTACAGTTAGCAACTAGGATTCATAATAGAAATGGAATTAGCTGTACACTTAATATTGTTTTAGTCACTGTCTGCTATTCATTTAAGTCTCTGGGAAACTTGTAAGCATCCTCCTTTGTTCACTTAGTGCTCCGGGCTTCTTTGATGCCTGGGAGTAACCCAGATCTCAAGAAGAAAAACACTTCTTGTCCCCACTCTCTCCTCACTAAGAGAAAAGGGGATGTAGAGAGTGGACAAATGTAGACACAGCTCACCTTCATCTAAGGGTGTTGAATTTTCATTAATACGGATTCTCGGAAGTGATGTAGCACTACCAGTTAAACCAGCTCCCAGTGAGCCAACTCTGACTCATGGGGATTCCATGAGTGTCAGAGTAGAACAGTGCTCTATAGGGTTCTCAGAAGCTGATTTTTTGGACGTAGACCACCAAGACTTTCTTTCAAGGTGCCTCTGGGTGGACTCAAACCTCCAACCTTTTGGTTAGCAGACCAGTGCCTTAACAGTTTACACCACTCAGGGTCTCAGCACTACAGGGACTCTGTATTCTTCCCACTGCTCATTGGCAAAAGTGTGAACTCGGGAGAGGCCCTGGAAGAGGAGAGCCAAGCACTTTATGTGAGGTTTCAAGTTGGTCAATTAATATTTGCTCATTACAAACTGTAGGCGAGACAATGGGTTAGGTGTAGCAGACACAGATATAAATTGGATATGGGTCATATCTTCAAGAAATCAAACGATGCATTGCATTGGACAAATCTTCTGCAAAAGACCTCTTTAAAGTGTTAAAAAGCAAAGACGTCACTTTGAGGACTAAGGTGTGCCTGACCCAAGCCATGGTGTTTTCAATCGCCTCATATGCATATGTGATAGCTGGACAATGAAAAAGGAAGCCCAAACAAGAATTTACACCTTTGAATTACGGTGTTTGAGAAGAATATTGAATATACCATGGACTGCCAGAAGAATGAACAAACCTGTCTTGGAAGAAGTACAGCCTGAATGCTCCTTAGGAGGTGTCATGGATTGAACTGTGTCCCCTAAAAATACCTATCAAGTTGGTTAGGCCATGATTCCCAGTATTGTGTGGTTGTCCTACATTTTGTGATTGTAATTTTATGTTAAAGGGGATTAGGGTGGGATTGTAACACCCTTACTAAGGTCACATCCCTGATTCCATGTAAAGGGAGTTTCCCTGCGGTGTGGCCTACACCACCTTTTATCTTACAAGAGATAAAAGGAAAGGGAAACAAGCAGAGAGTGGGGGATCTCATACCACCAAGAAAGCAGTGCTGGGAGCAGAGTGCGTCCTTTGGACCTGGGGTCCCTGTGCTGAGAAGTTACTAGTCCAGGGGAAGATAGATGACTAGGACCTTCTTCCAGATCCAACAGAGAGAAAAAGACTTCCCCTGGAGCTGATGTCCTGAATTTGGACTTTCAGCCTACTAGACTGTGAGAAAATAAACTTCTGTTTGTTAACGCGATCCACTCGTGGTATTTCTATTACAGCAGCACTAGATGACTAAGACAGAAGGGAGGATAGCAAGACATCAGGAGGGACCAGTCCCTGGAGAAGGACATCATGCTTGGTAAAGTAGAGGGTCAGCGAAAAAGAGGAAGACCCTCAATGAGATGGATTGACACAGTGGCTGCAACAACGGGCTCAAGCATAACAATGATTGTAAGGATGGCGCAGGGCCGGGCAGTGTTTCCTTCTGTGGTGCATAGGGTCACTATGAGTTGGAACCAACTTGACGGCACCACCACCACCACCAACGGCAAGCCCTCACCTTCTGGGTTTGTAGGAGAAAACTGAACTCAGTATGTCTGGCTATTTATTTAGCATGAGCACTCTTGAGCTTGTTTTTATGGCAGAGTATTTTACTGTTTTATAGCAAAATATTGTATTAATTTTATTTTTATGGAGCCAGGGGTTGACTTGCTGTTTTGACAATAAATTAGCCTCTCCTAAGCTTTTTTTTTTTTTTTTTTAATTTGAGCATAAGTCAAAGGTTAGATAATATCAAGAGGAATATTGTGGTATTTGGTCAGTGCCTGCTAAAAAAATACATTTAATGCTTCTATAAATGTTATATATCTTATATAGTAAAACTCTGCTAATTGGAGGAGGGCAATGGAAAATCAGAGCGGAGTCAAATCCTTGGTCCAAACCAAACCAAACCCATTGACATCGAGTCAATTATAACTCATAATGACCATATAGGACAGAGTAGAGCCAGCCCATAGGATTTTCAGGGAGCAGCTGGTGGATTCAAACTGCCAATCTTTCGATTAGCAGCCTAAGCTCTTAACGACTGTGCCACCAGGGCTCCAATCAAATTCTTGGTAAACACCTTAAAATTAAGATGTTTCCTCTAGTTTGTGGAAATTAACATTAAACAGTAACCACCAGCAAGGAAAATGAGATGATTAATTACAGTGTTCCATAGGAGTCTTATGGCATATAATATTTTGAAAAATATTTCTTAAACCCATAACAATTTATTGCTGGACCCAGAAATTGAAAGCCCAAGCCCACTGGAGGAAGTCTGCATTTCTTGGGTTTTTGGAGAATCATACAAGGAAGAAGTTATCTACTGTGTACCTAGGAGTAAACCAGCAATCCTAATTCTTTAGTTATAGGACACTAAGAAGAAGCTAGAACTCATGGAGTTAATATCTGCTCCTTTCTCGTATTTTTTTCATGTCATTCTTCTTTCCCTTGTTCTTCTTTTGGAGGCCAACTTCACCCCTAGACAGACAAGTTTCACATAGCTATCGTTTTTGAGGAATGCAGGCAAACCAGTTTTTAGAGTGAGCTCAGATTGCCTGGTATGATTCCTATTCACAATGACCTTTATGTTGGAAAATAAAAATTAACAGAGTCGACAATGCGGTGTAATTTGGGTTGGTTATCCTTGACCTTCTTTGTGTGGCACGTTTCATTATTTAGCTTCTTTGGTACACAGACTCTATTCCACTATTCATGCATGTACATGGCAAGAAAGAGATTTGTGAGCTGTTTGACAGCTCAGGGAAAGTGATAAAGCAATGTTGTCAAACAGCCACACAGAAGGCCTCGGAAACACTGAGTGAGCTGTCGATAAGTGGTAACATCACCATAAATTATCAAATCAAAACCCTTTCAATATGAAGACACTAAGATCTTGAAATCATAGAATTCTTAGAACTCAATCACGTGGGATCCTAATGATGTATTTAAAAATGAAACCTGCAGAGACTAAACAGAAAGTGCACGGATGAACTGATGACTAAAATTTAGACCGTCATTCTATCATTTAGGGGCTCTGTGACCTTGGCCTTGAATCTTTTAGTTTCCTACCCTGTAAAATGTCGTCATAACACCTGTTCTCTATACCGTTCAGGGTTGCCATGAGGGTCAAAGAAGAGGATGTGTAGGGAAGGGCCTTGTATACTGTAAAGTGCTGTGCAAATATTAGTTGTTCCATCTGGCCTTCAGCATGGGGAATGGTGGCTCAATAAATGCTTATGAAGTGAACAAACTATGATCCTAACACACCCTAAGTTTTAAAATCATTAAAAATCATGTTGATCTTAACAATCATTCTGTAAATTACAAAACTTGTTTCCACATATTTTTGGGGAAAATGAATAAGAATGGCAAAAGAAGTCACAGCAAAGTCTAGTTTCTCCAAATATTTTTAATTATAGATGTTAAATCAGAATGTTATTCTGACCTGCAGACGGATAAACAGCATCATTTTGACTTAGCAATTTTTCTGCCTAAATCCAAAAGCATCTGTTGTTGTTGCTGGGTACCGTTGAATGGATTCCAATTCATAGCGACCTCATGTGACAGAGCAGAACTGTCCCATAGAGTTTTTTTGGCTGTAATATTTACGGGAGCAGATTGCCAGGTCTTTCCCCTGAGGAGTGGCTGGTGGGTTCAAACCACTGACCTTTCGGGTAGCAGCTGAGTACTTAACCAATGCACCACCAGGGCGCCTTCCGAAAGCTTCTAGTTCTCTCTAATCTTAATCATTCTCTGGTGGGTAAATCAAAACACCAGTTTAATCTACTTGTCTATATATATATATTTTTAACACCAAGACACATAAGAATGCTTTTGTGAGGCCCTGTGGAAAATGTGGCACCTGTGCTTTACAGACTGGGAGTGTCCTAAGCAAAGTAGGGCATATACATTATGGAAAAAAAAAAAAAAAAAGAGTTAACAATTCAAACATGCAGGTGAGTGCCAAGATGAGGGTTCCAGGAGGTCATTGAGGGAAGGCAGCATCAGTGCTGGTGGATCCTGAAGTAAGTGTACAGGAGCTCAGCCTAGAGAGAATTAAGCAAAGGAGACCCCTCCTGACTGTTTAATTTCTCTAGTAGTTTGTTTTCTTCTGACGAACATTTCCACTAAATATTAGGAGGCTTGCATTTTGAGGATGGAACTGTAACTATTATGTCAGTATGGGCATGACCGTTATTTTTGTTGCCACAGCTTGTTTTCAGATAAGATTAACCATTTTGAAAGAGTTAATAGAAATGTTGAGATCTTGCTCAACTTTAGAGTTGGTTACTTGGAGTGGAGCAAACAGGTAACATGCTCACCTGCTAACTGAAAGGCTAAATGTACTAGTCCATCCAAAGATACCTCAGGAGAAAGGCTTGGTGATCTACTTCTGAAAAATCAGCCATTGAAAACCCTAGGGAGCACAGTTCTACTCTAACTCACATAGGGATGCATGCCATGAATTGGAATCAACTCAAAGACAAATGGTAAGTATTACTTTGTGATCTTAAAATCTTATTGATATCAGTATTTACCCTCTGATGGTAATATTTAGACATGCGTATTCAACTAAGAAAAGTCCATAATTTCATCTACCCACCTTTACCATCTTATTCTGTGAACATAAATTCACTGTTTTAAAGCTCTGTGTCACCTCATATAGAATTCTACAGTTACTGAAGAATTAATCATGACATCCACCCACTTTGTCCCCCACCCCTGATGTCCCTTTGGGATTCAGTCTGTGTGCTGCTACCATTTTAAAAGTACTTGAAAGGATTTTAAACCATGAACGTCCAGTCATGTATTCATTAGCTCTCTCTGGGAAAGTAAATGCAATATGGTCTGATTCTGCTTCATGGCTTCAACTTTGAATTTGTGCAGGTTTATTCCACTTTTGAGTTGTTTTACTACAGTAAAAATCACTCTCAATTTTTCCCTGACAATTCAAAGCAGGAGCTATTTTTCTCAAATAGTTCATGGCAACCCCCTCCCCTCCCACCCTCACTCCCCAAGTTGTGCTCCATTCACGAGCATGGCTACAAGCGGCCATATCCTATAGGGGATCCGTGCCTTGCTGCTCCGGCAATCAGGACTCTCTTTCTTAGTAGTTTCAATAATTGACTGTTCCTTACATACTAAATGACATAACACATAAATGCTTTTTATTGCCAGTTTTAGGTAAATCACTAAAATCAAGCACCAGGGACACGCTCGGGGTGGGGGGGTGGGAGTAGCGAGCAGGCAGTAAAATGGAAAAATACAAAGAGAATCTTAAGAGATTGAATCTGAAAGGGTCAGTGGCCCCATGCCAACTCAAATTCATGTTGAGGAGGTTTGTTCCAGTTTTTTCTTAGCTCCCAATTTGTCTCTTTTCCTGCCCTGGTTGTTTGTAGGTTTGTCAAATTTTATCTCTAATCTTTCTCTTCTCTCTCTTGTTTACAACTCGCTTCTCTGAGGCTGCCTCTACACTTTAGGTTAACTTGTGGAGAGGAGAGTTATTTAATCAGCTGATTTTCACCAGGCCTTTCTTCTGTGGCACCACTGGGTGGGTTTGAACCATAACTTTTCAGTTAGTAGTCGAGCACAAACCATTTGTGCCACCCAGGGACCACGGATTTTACTATACTGTCCAAGACACAGGTTGGGATGTTTAAATTATTAGCATTTTTAATTAACATGACCAGGGTTATCTACGAAGTAGAGGGTTATCTTTGGCAAGAGAAAGCTTTGATTTGAGTTCTGGTCCAAGATGGAAAATCTTAGGACTCAGCTTCTTTATCTACAAAGAGAACCCATTGCTGTGGAGTCGATTCCAACTGATAGCGGCCCCATAGGACAGAGCAGAACTGCCCCATAGGGTTTCCAAGTAGCGACTGTTGGATTCACACCGCTGATCTTTTTTTTTTTTAATTGTGCTTTAAGTGAAAGTTTACAATTTAAGTTAGTTTCTCATACAAAATTTATACACACATTGTTATATGACCCTAGTTGCTCTCCCTATACTATGACAACACTCTCCTCCTTTCCACCCCAGATTTCCCATGTCCATTCAGCCAGCTCCTGCCCTCTCTGCGTTCTCGTCTCGCCTCTGGACAAGAGCTGCCCATTTAGTCTTATGTATCTACTTGAGTTAAGAAGCACACTCTTCACGAGTATCATTTTATATCCCAGAGTCCAGTCTAATCTTTGTCTGAAGAGTCGGCCTTGGGAACGGTTTTAGTTTTGGGCTAACAGAGAGTGTGGGGGACATGTCTTCTGGGGTCCCTCCAGTCTCAGTCAAACCACTAAGTTTGGTCTTTTTACTAGAATTTGAGTTCTGCACCCCACTTTTCTCCTGCTCCATCAGGGACTCTCTGTTGTGTTCCCTGTCAGGACAGCCAATGGTGGGAGCTGGTCACCGTCTATTTCTTCTGGTCTCAGGCTGATGGAGTCTCTGGTTTATGTGGCCCTTCTTGTTTCTTGGGCTAATATTTTCTTAGTGTCTTTGGTGTTCTTCATTTTCCTTTGCTCCAGGTTGGTTGGGACAAATTGATGCATCTTAGACGGCTGCTCACTAGCTTTTAATACCCCAGACACCATTCACCAAAGTGAGATGCAGAATGTTTTCTAAATAAACTGTTATGCCAATTGACTTAGATGTCCCCTGAAAGCATGGTCCCCAGACCTCCATCCCTACTTTTCTGTCCCTTGAAGTGTTTGGTTGTATTCAGGAAACTTCTTAGCTTTGCTTTAGTCCAGTTGTGCTGACTTCCCCTGTAGTGTGTGTTCTCCTTCACCTAAGATAATTGTCTACTCTGTAGTTAGTGAATATCCCTCTCCCTCCCTCCCCACTCTCCTAACCATCAAAGAGTGTTTTCTTCTGTGTTTAAACCTTTTCTTGAGTTCTTATAATAGTAGTCTCATACAATATTTGTCCTTCTGTGACTGACTTAAGTTCACTCAGCATAATGCCTTCCAGATTCCTCCATGTTATAAGATGTTTCACGGATTCATCATTGTTCTTTATCATTGCATAGTATTCCATTGTGTAAATATACCATAATTTGTTTATCCATTTGTCCATTGACGGGCACCTAGGTTACTTCCATCTTTTTGCTATTGTGAACAGTGCTTCAATGAACATGGCTGTGCATATATCTATTTGTGTGATGGATCTTATTTCTCTAGCATACATTCCAAGGAGCAGGATTGCTGGATCGTATGGTACTTCTATTTCTAGCTTTTTAAGGAAGCGCCAAATCCATTTCCAAAGTGGTTGTACCATTTTACATTCCCACCAACAGTGTATAAGTATTCCAGTCTCTCCACAAGCTCACCAACATTTATTATTTTGTGTTTTTTGGATTAATGCTAGCCTTATTGCGGTAAGATGGTATCTCGTAGTTTCGATTTGCATTTCTCTAACGGCTAATGATCGTGAGCATTTCCTCATGTGTCTGTTAGCCACCTGAATGTCTTCTTTGGCAAAGTGCCTATTCACATCCTTTGCCAATTTTTTAACTGGGTTATTTGTCTTTTTGTTGTTGAGGTTTTGCAGTATCTTGTAGATTTTAGAGATTAGCTGCTGATTGGATTTGTCATAGCCAGAACTATTTTCCCAGTCTGTAGGCTGTCTTTTGACTCTTCTGGAGAAGACTTTTGATAAGCATAAGTGTTTGATTTTTAGAAGCTCCCAGTTATCTAGTTTTTCTTCTGGTGTTTGTGCATTGTTATTTATGGTTTGCATTCTGTTTATGCCATGTATTAGGGCTCCTAGCATTGTCCGTATTTTTTCTTCCATGATCTTTACCATTTTAGATTTTATATTTAGGTCTTTGATCCATTTTGAGTTAGTTTTTGTGCATGGTGTGAGGTATGGGTCTTATTTCATTTTTTTGAAGATAGATATCCAGTTACGCCAGCACCATTTGTTAAAGAGACTGTCTTTTACCCATTTAATGGACTTTGGGCCTTTGTCAAATATGGGTTGCTCATAGGTGGATGAATTTATGTCTGGATTCTCAATTCTGTTCCATTGGTCTCTGTATCTGATGTTGTACCAGTACCAGGCTGTTTTGACTACCGTGGCAGTATAACAGGTCCTAAAATCAGGTAGTGTGAGGCCTCCCACTTTGTTCTTCTTCTTGAGTAATGCTTGACTTATCTAGGGCCACTTCACTTTCCATACGAAGTTGGTGATTTGTTTCCCCATCTCATTAAAAAATGCCTGTGGAATTTGGATCAGGATTGCACTGTATCTGTAATCGTTTTGGGTAGAAATGACATTTTCACAATGTTGAGTCTTCCTGTCCAGGAGCAAGGTATGTTTTTCCACTTGTGCAGGTCTCTTTTGGTTTCTTGCTGTAGTGTCTTGTTGTTTTCGTTGTATAGGTCTTTTACGCCTCTGGTTAGATTTAATCCTAAGTATTTTATCTTCTTAGGGGCTATTGTAAATGGTATTGATTTGGTGATTTCCTCTTTGAAGTTCTCTTTGTTGGTGTCAAGGAATCCAACTGATTTTTGTATGTTTATCTTGTATCCTGATTCTTTGCTGAAATCTTCTATTAGTTCCAGTTTTTCTTGTGGGTTCTTTGGGGTTTTCTGTGTATAAAATCATATCATCTGCAAATAGAGATACTTTGACTTCTTCTCTACCAATTTGGATGCCCTTTATTTCTTTTTCTAGACTAATTGCTCTGGCTAGGACCTCCAGCACAATATTGAATAAGAGTGGTGTTAAAGGGCATCCTTGTCTGGTTCTCGTTCTCAGGGGGAATGCTTTCAAAGTCTTTCCATTTAAGATGATGTTGGAGGTTGGCTTTGTATAAATGTCCTTAATTATATTGAGGAATTTCCCTTCTATTCCTATTTGGTTGAGAGTTTTCGTCATGAATGAGTGTTGGACTTTGTCAAATGCCTTTCTGCATTGATTGATAAGGTCATGTGGTTCTTGTCTTTTGCTTTATTTATGTGATGGATTACATTGATTGTTTTTCTAATGTTGAACCATCCCTGCATACCTGGTATAAATCCCACTTGATCATGGTGAATTATTTTTTTGATAAGTTGCTGAATTCTATTGGCTAGAATTTTGTTGAGGATATTTGTGTCAATGTTCATGAGGGATCTTGGTCTGTAATTTTCTTTTTTTGTGATGTCTTTACCTGGTTTTGGTATCAGGGTTATGCTGGCTTCATAGAAAGAGTTTGGGAGTATTCCATCCTTTTCTATGCTGTTAAATACCTTTAGTAGTAATGGTGTTAACTCTTCTCTGAAAGTTTGGTAGAATTCTCCAATGAAGATGTCAGGGCCAGGGCATTTTTTTGTTGGGAGTTTTTAAATTCCTTTTTCAATTTCTTCTTTTGTTATGGGTTTATTTAGCTGTTCTACCTCTGTTTGTGTTAGTTTAGGTAGGTACTGAGTTTCTAGAAATTTGTCCATTTCCACTAGGTTTTCAGATTTGTTAGTGTACAATTTTTCATAGTATTCTGTTATGATTCTTTTAATTTCAGTTGCGTCTGTTTTGATATTGCCCATCTCATTTCTTGTTTGGGTATTTGCTTCCTCTCCTGTTTTTCTTTTGTCAGTTTGGCCAGTGGTTTATTAATTTTGTTGATCTTTTCAGAGAACTAGGTTTTGGTCTTGTTAACTCTTTCAATTGTTTTTCTGTTCTCTATTTCATTTAATTCTGCTCTAATTTTCATTATTTTCTTTATTCTGGTGCCTGAGGGCTTCTTTCCTGCTGTCTTTCTGTTTGTTTGAGTTGTAGGATTAATGTTTTGATTTTGGCCCTTTCTTCTTTTTGGGTGGGTGCATTTATTGCTGTAAACTGACCTCTGAGCACTGCTTTTGCTGTGTCCTAAAAGTTCTGGTAGGATGTATTTTATTCTCATTTGATTCTGTGAATTTCTTTATTCCATCCTTAATTTCTTGTGTAACCCAGTAGTTTTTGAGTAAGGTGGTGTTCAGTTTCCTTGTGTTTGATTTTTTTCCTTGTTTTTGCTGTTATTGATTTCTACTTTTATGGCTTTATGGTCAGAAAAGATGCTTTGTAATATTTTGATGCTTTGGATTCTGTTAAGGCTTGCTTTATGGCCTAATGTGTAGTCTATTCTGGAGAATGTTCCATGTGCGTTGGAAAAGAGTGTACTTGGCTGCTGTTGGGTGGAGTGTTCGGTATATGTCTATGAGATTAAGTTAGTTGATTGTGGCATTTAGATCTTCCATGTCTTTATTGAGCTTCTTTCTGGATGTTCTGTCCTTCACCAGAAGTAGTGTGTGGAAGTCTCCCACTGTTATTGTGGAGCTGTCTATCTCTCTTGTCAATGCTGTTAGAGTTTGTTTTATGTATTTTGGAGCCCTGCCATTGGGTGCGTAAATATTTATTATGATTATGTCCTCATGATGTATTGACCCTTTAATCATTATGTACTGTCCTTCCTTATCCTTTGTGTTGGCTTTTACTTTAAAGTTTATTTTGTCAGAGATTAATATTGCCACTCCTGCTCTTTTTCGACTGTTGTTTGCTTGATACATTTTTTTCCATCCTTTGAGTTTTAGTTTGTTTGTGTTTTTAAGTCTAAGATGTATCTCTTATAGGCAGCATATAGACAGATCATGGTTTTTTTTTATCCATTCTGCCACTCTCTATCTCTTTATTGGTGCATTTAGTCCAATTACATTCAGCATAATTATTGATAGGTATAAGTTTACTGCTGTCATTTTGATGTCTTTTTTTGTGGGTTGTTCACAGTTTCTTTGTTCCACTTAGTTTTCTGTGCTGTTTTTCTTTATGTGTTTTCTTTTCATCTTTTTCATTGTTTTGGTTTTGTATTTGCTGAGTCTTTATGTTTTTATTGTTTTTTGTTTTGATGTGTAGGATTGTTAGTTTACTTTGTAGTTACCTTAATATTTACCCCTATTTTTCGAAGTTTAAACCACTCTTTTATTTCTTTATATACCCTTAACTTCCTCTCCACTTGAAACATCTATGACTACATTTATTAGTCCCTCTTTTCGTTTTAATGTTGTCATCTTTTGCATATTGACATCTGTATTTCCCTATTTTCAATGTTTTAGGTTTGATTCATTTTTGTGATTTCCCCATCTGGGTTGATATCTGGTTTCTCTGTCCTGTGTTATAGTCTTGCATTGTTATCTGATGTTTTTGATTTTCTACCTGGACAACTCCCTTTACTATTTCTTATAATTTTGGTTTGGTTTTCGCAAATTCCCTAAACTCCTGTTATCTGGAAATGCCCTAATTTCACCATTGTATTTGAGAGACAGTTTTGCTGAATATATAACTCTTGGTTGGCATTTTTTTTCCTTCAAGGCTTTATATATGTCATCCCTCTGCCTTCTTGCCTGCATGGTTTCTGCCGACTAGTCTGAGCTTAGTCTTATTGACTCTCCTTTGTAGATGACTTTTCGTTTATCCCCAGTCACTCTGAAAATTCTCTCCTTATCTTTGGTTTTGGCAATTTTGATTATAATTTGTCTTGGTGACTTTTTTTGGATCTACCTTTTGTGGGGTTTGATGAGCATCTTGGATAGATATCTTCTCATCTTTCACAATATCAGGGACGTTTTCTGCCAATAAATCTTCCACAATTTTCTCTGTATTTTCTATTATCCCCCTGTTCTGGAACTCCAATCACACGTAGGTTATTCCCTTGATAGAATCCCACATAATTCTTAGGGTTTCTTCATTTTTTAAAATACTTTTATCTGATTTTTCCTCAAAGAAGTTGATGTCAGGTGCTTTATCTTCAATCTCACTAATTCTCACTTCCGTTGCCTCAATTCTGCTCCTATGGCTTTCTATTGAGTTGTCTAATTCTGAAATTTTATTGTTGATCTTCTGGATTTCTGATTGCTATCCCTCTATGGATTCTTGTAGCCTGTTAAATTTGTCATTATGCTCTTCTCTAATCTTCTTAAGTGCCTCTATTGCTTTGTCTTTGTGCTCCTTTACTTGTTCTGCGTTTTGAATGATCTCCTTCCTGATATCTTAAAGAGCTCTATATATTAATATTTTGTATTCTACCTCCAGTAATTCCTAGAAATTCTCTTCCTCTGGAAAATTTCTTGATTCTTTGTTTTGAGAGCTTGCTGAAGCCGTCATTGTCTACCTCTTTATGTGATTTGATACTGAGTGTTATCTTGTAGCCATCAATAAGTTATTATGTTTATTTAATGTTTGCTTACTGTGTCCTAGCTTCTTGTTTTGTTTTGATATGCCCAAATAAGCTGTTCATGTGAGCTAGTTTGATTACTGGTATCTTTGAAGCTCTAACGTCCTGTCACCAAGTGGTTAGATCTGTTACTAGGTCTGTGAGCCCAGGAGTCTGTTTACGTTTCTTGTATGGATTCAGCTCAGGTGTCCAGGTAGTCAGTCACCAAGTTTGTGGTACAGGCTCTCACCTGCAGTCCTAGACAGACAGGGATGATCGGTGTTGGCACAGGTATCTGGCTGCAGTAAGGGGTCACACACTGATCCAAGCAGGGGGCTCATGGCTTCCCCTGAGTGTCTAGGAGGAAAGCGTGTCCCTGTTCCCTAGACTGTGTAGATGGGTGGGTTTTGCAGCTGGCCTATGAACACTCAGTGCTATTGGCTGTAAAGACTGGGAGCTCTTGGGCCCCTATCACAGGTAGCTAGGTAGCATGTGTGGAGCCACCAGTCATCAAGCCAGTGATGTGGGTGGGTGAGGACCCTGCTTAATGGGCAGAGCAGTGTCAAGTGTCATGAAACTGCCACTTCACCATATAGCTGATACAGTTGAAGTTAGGCTTCAGGTATATACCCTGTTGTACTGTGGTAATGAGGGCCTATGCTGTTGAAATGGGCCCACACAGGTCTACGCAGAGGTGAAAGGCATTCAAAGTCCATGGGCCCCTTACGCTTGTGCCTAGGCATAGGAGCTGTGCCTAGGCATAGGAGCTGTGCCTATTCTGAGTTCCTGGCTTAGGGCAGCCGCAAGATTATTTTTTCCTGTTTGTTAATTTTTCCCTCTCAGAGGCTGAGAAAATGGCGTAGGGTGCGTGATGGGTCCTACTTCTGGCCCAGGGGACTCGGCAATCGTTGAAGCTGTCCTAGGACCCAGTGCAGAGTGGGGAGGGGGCAGATAAATGGGAGAGAGTTTTTTCCAGAGGGGTGTGTTTTGACCTGCACAGTAGGTCATGCACTTGTACTTATCTTTTGCTGATTGAGTGCTGCTTTTTACTGGTTCTGGGGGTGTAAGTAGACTCTCTGCCACTCGGTGTCTCCCAGTGTGGAAAACACCTCCTGAATGCCACTGCTTGGCTCAATGTGCACGCCATCCTATCTGGCCTGAAGGGTGCCAGCTCCCACTGGGTCAGGTCTGGCAATTTCTTGCTGCTTCTGAACTGTCTTTCCCTCCCCTGCCACTCAGTCTGATTCCTCAACTTTGCCTTTGATGATCAGGGCTCCTAGATTGTCATATATAATTGATTCACTTGATTTTTTGGGTCTTTTTTGTAAGAGGGACCACAGGAAGTGTCTGACTACTCTGCCACCTTAGCCCCACCTTCAAACTGCTGATCTTTTGGTTAACAGCCATAGCTCTTAACCACTATGCAACCCCTTTATCTATAAAGGGGCAATAGAAATGCTTACCTTTTGGGGCCTGATGACTGGTGGCTCCACCCACACCACCTAGCCACCCGTGACAGGGGTCCAAGAATAAGTGGTGCCTCCCAGTCCTTACAGCCAGTAGCACTGAGTGCTCATAGTCCAGCTGCAAAACCCACCCATCTACACAGTCTAGGGAACAGGGACACGCTTTCCTCCTAGACACTCAGGGGCAGCCATCAGCCCCCTACCTGGGTCAGAACCCTTACTGCAGTCAGATACCTGTGCCTACACAGGTATCTTATTGGGAGGATCAAATATCATAATGTATACTAAGGTGCCTTTGTTTACTGTATACTTTAAAGTGCTAAATAAAAGTGTATTTAGCAGTTGAAAGGAGGCAGGCTTAACAGTTACAAGTAGCTTTTGGTTGGAAAGAAGAAGCTGAGCAGTTCTCCTGGGTTTTATTATTTATATAAGTAGAAATGTAAATGGATTTGCTGAAAACATCTCTTAAATAGGACAAACATACTGGTTCAAATGGAACATTTTCCTGAAATGTCTCCCTGGGGCAGGCTGGTTCTGTTGTTAGGAAAACATTGCCTTCAGTGATTTCTCTTGTCACAGATTGTCAAGATACAGAAGGAGACTTTACACTTTATCTCCATTGATCTGGTTTCCTGAACACACTTTTCAGTTCCCGTTTAAGGGCTTCCTCTTGTGAAGTTTAGGGGCATCTGATGTTTGTGCAGCATGGATGTTGTTTCCTTCCTTGTGAATTTATACCTCCCTGTCAGTGACACCGTGTCCTTTCACCAGGTGTGTTCTGGGCATACTGATGGCTCTAACAGTGGGGCACAAGGCCAGCCCCACAAGCACTTGACCTACTTTGACTTGGCTTGTGGGGCTCTGTGCACCTGCTGTGCTAGCGGCATCACCAGAAGTAATAATGTTGTCTTTCAACCTGCTGCTGTCCCCTTTAACATTAATATTTTTAACAGCTTTTTAAATTAAGACATTTTCCTTCTTAGCTAAGCAAGGTTCTAATGTCTACACAGTATCATTTAGTTTAAGGTGTAGAAGATATTTATAGCTAATTATAAATACATTCACCTCTGTTTCACTTACTGATGCACATCCATTAGATTCAGGGGCAAATCTTTGCAAGGAGTCGATTGGCATATGTATATGGTTTTATATATATATATATACTCAATTGATATATGTGTTGTTGTTGTTGTTAGATGCAGTAAAGTTGGTTCTGACTCATACAACAGAATGAAACACTGCCCGGTCCTGCACCATTCTCATTATTGTCGTTATCACTTGGTTCCATTGTTGCACCCATGGTGTCAATCCATCTCATTGAAGATCTTCCCCTTTTTCACTGACTCTCTACTTTACCAAGTATGATGTCCTTCTCCAGGGTCTGGTCCCTCCTGATAACATGTCCGAACTACTTGAGACGAAGTCTCACCATCCTTCCTTCTAAAGAGGATTCTGGCTGTACTTCTTCCAAGACAGATTTGTTTGTTCTTTTGGCAGGCCACGGTATATTCAATATTATTTGCCAACACTGTAATTCAAAGGTGCCAATTCTTCAGTCTTCCTTATTCACTGTCCAACTTTCACATGTATGTGAGGCAGTTGAAAATACCATGCTTTGAGTCAGGCATACCTTAGTCCTCAAAGTGACATCTTTGCCTTTTAACACTTGAAAGAGGTCTTTTGCAGCAGATTTGCCCAATGTAATACGTTGTTTGAAATCTTGACTGGTGCTTCCACAGGCGTTGACTGTGGATCCAAGTAAAATGAAATCCTTGAAAACTTCAATCTTTTTTCCGTTTATCATGATGTTGCTTATTGGTCCAGTTGTGAGGATTTTTGTTTTCTTTAGGTTGAGGTGTAATCCATACTGAAGGCTGTAGTCTTTGGTCTTCACCAGTAAGTGCTTCAAGTCCTCTTCACTTTTAACAAGCAAGGTTGTGTCATCTGTATATCTTAGGTTGTTAATGAGTCTTCCTCCAATTCTGGTGCCACGTTCTTCTTCATATAGTCCAGCTTCTGGGATTATTTGCTCAGCATACAGATTCGGTAAGTATGGTGAAAGGATACAACCCTGATGAACACCTTTCCTCAGTTTAAACCATGCAGTATAGCCTTGTTCCATTTGAACGACTGCCTCTTGGTCTATGTATAGCTTCCTCATGAGCACAATTAAGTATTGTGGAATTCCCATTCTTCACAATGTTACCCATAACTTTTTATGATCCACACAGTCGAATGCCTTTGCATAGTCAATAAAACACAGGTAAACATTTTTCTGGTATTATCTGCTTACAGCCATGATCCATCTGACTTCAACAATGATATTCCTCATTCCACATCCTTTTCTGAATCCAGCTTGGATTTCTGGAAGTTCCCTGTCAGTGTAGTGCTGCTAGTGCTTTTGAATGATCTTTAGCAAAATTGTACTTGCCTGATGTTAATGATATTATTTATTAATTTTTCGATAATTTCTGCATTCTGTTAGATCATCTTTCTTTGGAATGAGCACAAATATGGATCTCTTCTAGTCAGTTGTCCAGGTAGCCCTCTGTCATGGATTGAATTGTGTTCTCAAAAAATATCTGTCAGCTTGGCTAGGTCACGATTCCCAGTAATATATGATTGTGTAATCTGATGTGATTTCCTTCTGTGTTGTAAACTCTATCACTAAGATGAGGTTATATGTGATTTCCTTATTGTTGTAAACTCTGTCACTATGATCAGGTTGTACTGATGAGGTCTACAAGGTTGGATATTGTCTTAAGCCAATCTTTTGAAATATAAAAGACAGAAGTGTGCAGAGACACATGGGAACCTCATACCACCAAGAAAGTAGTGCTGGGAGCAGAGCGTGTCCTTTAGACCTGAGGTTCCTGTGCAGAGATGCTCCCAGACCAAGGGAAGACTGATACATGACCTTCCTCCAGAGCTGACAGAGAGAGAAAGCCTTCTCCTGGAGCTGATGCTCTGAATTTGGACTTGTAGCCTATTGGTCTGTGAGAGAATAAATTTCTCTTTGTTGAAAACATCCACTCATGGTATTTTTGTTAGAGCAGCACTAGATGATTAAGACACTGTCCTCCTAATTTCTTGGCATAGATGAGTGAACACTTCCAGTGCTGCAACCGTTTGTTAAAACATCTCAACTTGTATTCTGTCAATTCCTGGAGCCTTGTTTTTCACCAATGTCTTCAGAACAGCTTGGTCTTCTTCCTTTGGTAGCATCAGTTCTTGATCATATGCTACCTCCTAAAATGACTGAACATCAATCAATTCTTTTTGGTACAGCTACTCTTGTATTCCTTCCATCTTTTTTTGATGCTTCCTGTGTTGTTTAATATTTTCCCCATAGAATCTTTCAATATTGCAACCTGAGGCTTGAATTTTTTCTTCAGTTCTTTCAGCTTGAGAAATGCTGACCATATTCTTCCTTTGTGGTTTTCTAAATCCAGGTCTTTGCACATTTCATTGTAATACTTTACTTTGTCTTCTTGAGCTGCCCTTTGCAGTCTTCTGTTCAGCTCTTTTACTTCATCATTTCTTCCATTTAATTTAGCTACTCTGTGTTGATTGGTATATGATATATTCAATTGGTGTGTATGTATGTGCAAATATATGTATGAAGTCACTAGTGAAAAGAAAAAAAAAGAACATTGGATATACCACAGACTGCCAAAGGAATGAACAAATTAGTCTTAGAAGAAATACAACCAGAGTGTTCCTTAGAAGCAAGGATAGCGAGACTTCGGCTTGCTTATTTTGGACACATTATCTGGAAAGATCAATTGCTAGAAGATGATATTATGTTTGATAAAGTATAAAAAAACAAAAAACTCAATGCCATTGATTTGATTGCAACTCATAGCAACCCTATAGGACAGAGTAGAACTGCCCCATAGTTCTTCCAAAGAGCAGCTGGTGGATTTGAACTGCTGACCTTTTGATGAGCAAATCAGCTTTAACCACTGGGCCACCAGGGCTCCATACATGTATACCTATATATATATCATACCATACATGTATACCTATATATATATCGAGTTATTAGTTTTCCTAAAGTATAGAGTCAGTGCAGATGAGGGAGGCTCTCAGTGAGATGGGTTGACACAATAGCCATAACAATGAACTTAAACATACCAGCGATCATGAAGATGGTGCAGGACTAGGTAATGTTTCATTCTGTTATACATAAGGTCATCATGAGTCGACACTGCCTCCATAGCAACTTAAACACCAAATTTCCCTCAGATGTCTTGTTTTCTATTGGCTGGGGTTGTTCTTCTAGTAGTGCTTCTGGAATATGACTCCCTGTGTTGAGTCTCAGTTCCATCTTTTATTAGCTTTTTGACCTTGCGTAAATTACTTTATCTATATTTCAATATTCTTATCCCTAAAATGCAGATAAAAGTCATGCCCAACTAGATGGGGCTGGAGGAAGAGATTAAATGAAAACATCCTTATAAAGTGTGTAGCAGAGTGCATGGAACAGAGTAAATATTCAGTTAGCTAAGTTATTATAATTATCTAAGAAAACCCAAGACAGAGCATAGTGAATATAACATTAAAGTAGATAGCGGATTTCTTGATAGAGAAAAAGTTTAGATGTCTGAACTTTTGCCTTTTTTTTGTTTTGTTTTGTTTCTGGTTATAAATTTGGAATGCCCAAGAGGTGTTTCAGCTACCATTAATCAAAGCTCTAGTCAATGCCATTAAGCGTTTGGTAGGCATGGAGCTCTTAAGGAAGATAGGATTTGGATTAGGCTTATGAAATTAATCATCCAATGAGCATGAATTGAAGGCTGCTGTGTGTCTGGTCAAGCACTTTGGCTCAGAAGTGAGATATAGAAAATCCCTCCTTCTCAAGATCATTTTCTCTTACCTTTGAGACACAACACTCTCCTGATTTCCCTCTTTCCTCACTGGAACCCTTTCTTTCCTGCATCTATATTATAGATACAGGTGGTCTCAGCTCTAGACACTGACTGTCAATGATACCTGATGATTCCCACATTCACAGCTCCTCTTGATCTTCAGGCTGATATAACCCATCACCTCTTTAGCATTGCCACATGTAACAATGTATTATATACAGGCAGTCCCTGATTTCATTTTACTTGGATCCCCAATCAACACCCATGGAAGCAGCAGTCAAGAAATAAAAAGATGCATTGCATTGGGCAAATTGGCTTCAAAAGACCTCTTTAAAGTGTTGAAAAGCAAAGATGTCACCTTTAAGACAAAGGTGCACCTGACAAAAGCCATGGTATGTTCAATTGCATCATATGCATGAGAAAGCTGGACAGTGAATAAGGAAGATTGAAGAAGAATTGATGCCTTTGAATCGTGATGTTGGTGAAGAATATTGAATATACCATGAACTGCCAAAAAAACAAACAAATCTGTCTTGGAAGAAGTACAGCCAGAGTGCTTCTTGGAAGTGAGGACGGCGAGACTACGTCTTACATTCTTTGGACATGTTGTCAGGAAGGATCAGTCCCTGGAGAAGGACATCATGCTTGGTAAAGTACAGGGTCAGCGAAAAAGAGGAAAACCCTCAACGAGATGGATTGACACAGTGGCTGCAACAATGGGCTCAAGCATAACAACGATTGTGGGCATGGTGCAGGATCGGGCAGTGTTTTGTTCTATTGTATATAGGGTCACTATAAGTCAGAACCAAATTGACAGCACCTAACAACAAACAACAATAGTCCCCAACTTATGACATATTTGAGTTACAACCAACCACACTTATGACAGTCAGTGTATCTGGAACATCGCATCTTCCTGGGAGGAAGTTGTGAGAAAATACACACAAGGCATATGGAAAAAATTGCTGAGTTATGTGAACACTTTCTAAGCATTTGATCAGGATAATAAGATGGAAGAGATCAGTAGAAAAATCATCCATATGGCAAGAACAGTGAATTTAGAACTTGATATAGCCAATGTAGATCAGCTCATAGATCATGGAGAAGGGGAACTGACAGATCAGGACTTAATGGATTTTAAAGAGGAAAGAAATGCTGAAGAAGGAAGAAATAATGAGGAAGAGGAAAGAGAGAAGTTGTCAAAAATTTTTACAGTGAAAGGATTAGCTGGAGTTTTTTCTAAACTCAATCAGTGTCTTCAGTTGCTTGAAAATATGGACCCAAATGCTGATCACTTTGCTAAAGTCTATACGCAGATTTGAGAAGCAGTGAGATGTTACCATGAAATATATAAAGAAAAAAACAAAAGGACCGTACAAACAACTCTCACTAATTTTCTGACCAGAAACACTATCCCCATTATCAGGGATAATTCAGGTGATCCAGAACCTTCTACAAGTGGAGGTATTATGGCAACTGACAAAATACCAACGTCATCCAACTCTTCCTCATTGTAGGAGGAAATTTTTATGATTTGTGTATTTTTTAATGTATGTATGTATGTATTAAAATATATCTGTAAGTTTAAATGTAATGTTTCCAACCCCCAAAGACAAATAAAGATGGGATTTATAAAGATACTGATAATAAAAGACAATAATGATGAAAACTGGGAAAAAAAATGAAGTATTCAGCTTACGTCAGTACTGACTTACAATGGAGTTGTCAGAATGGAACCCTGTCATGAGTCAAGGATTGCTTATATTTACTTATCTGCTTTTAAGGAGCCCTGGTGGTACAGTGGTTAAGCACTTGACTGCTAACCGAAGTTCAAAACCCACCAGCTGCTCTCCCAGAGAAAGATATGGCTGCCTGCTTTTGTAAATATTATAGCTTTGGAAACCCTCTGAGGGCAGGTCTACTCTGTCCTATAGGGTTGCTATGAGTCGGCACCAACTCGACGGCAATGGGTGTCTGACTTTGGGATTGTCTCTCCTTTCATCTAGGGTGTAGGTGCCATGATGGCAGAGGTTGTCTGTTCCTCTCTACATGCTACCTAGGACATCCTGCCTGGCACATGGCAAACTTTCAGTAAATATTTTCTGAACAAATGAATCCCTTCGTCCAGGGGTTTACAATGTTGGGGGCAGACTTTATGCTGTCACCTTCATATGTGTGCTCCCCATTTCCTGGCTACGTTCTCCTTCCTAAACTGAAACTATCTTTTCTAATGCCTCTCTCCAGTGTTCTGCCAATGAGACCATATGTGCAGTAGGTGGACAGAGGCCATGGTGTTTTGCAGGCTTTTTTTGACCTACAGGTCAGAGACTTCAGTTTGCGGTTCTTAATCATATTAGGAAGCTGTGCTTACTCTGAAGGTTTCATCTTCTGATTTACAAAATCATTTGCACTCAGAAACGAAGTCTCCATGCTGAGCCATCTGGTCTCAGCACTGGATTGTGAAGTGCATGCTTCCAGTTGGGTGCTCTGAGCATGACGCCGGCCCTGAGCCACATGGAGGGAGGGTTCAGGGGAGGAGAGTTGGACTACGATGGATTTCTCTTTCATGCCCAACCTTCCAGGCCCCTGGGTAGCTCTTCCATTTTGATTTTTGTTTAGATTTATTTTCTCATCATTTTTCTCCTTATGAACACTTGTAAATAATTTTTGAGTGTGATTTCATTAAACTAAACCTTCTATTCCAACTCTTAGTCTCTGAAGTTTTCCTGGCTCATAGAAGAGACAGCCTTTCAGGGGACAGGAAGTGAGAAAGGAACATTTGGGGGAAAAGTAACAGTGAACCTCCTACGATAAAATCCTCATTTCCTCTGAATTTAATCCTCTCTTTGATATAAAAATAGTTTTCAGATATCTTGTCCTTATGCTGATATTAACTGCTAACATTTATATTGCATTTATTAAATGCTAGTCACTGCTAAGTGTTTTACATGCATGATCTTAGTTAATTCTCACAATAATTCTAGGAGGCAGGTTTTATTATTCTCCCTTTCTTAGAGATGAGGAAACTACAGAAGCATTGACAGGTTATGTGACTTCTCAAGCTTACCCAGCTAAGCCCTGGTGGTGCAACAGTTAAGTGCTGAACTGTTAACCAAAAGGTTGACAATTTGAACCCACCCAGTGGCTCTGCAGGGAGAGACCTGGCAATCTGCTTCTTAAAGATTACAGCCAAGGAAACTCAATGGGGCAGTTCTACTTTGTTACATGGGGTCACTATGACCCAACAACAACAACAAACTGGGTTTGCTCATTTAGCCTGGTTTTAGATCAGGGATGTCAATGACTAAGCTGTGCTATGATTTCTGTGCATCCCAGCCAATGTTCTTATGGATTTTAGTTAAGATATTGGTGTTAAATGAACTTTTCTGGTTCTCTTGAACGTAAGCACACATTGTATGCATATCCTTGTTAAAAAGCCCTTTTAAAAACTACTCTATTTTCTATTAAGATAAAATTCTTTAACCTGACATTTTGAAGCCTTGCTCATTAAGAGCCATTTTGCCTTCCTTATTATATTTCCATTCCTTTTTCTGTCAATTTTTTCTCCTCTATTTAAAAAAGATAACTGAAGAACTTTAAAAAGTACATTGCATTGGAAACATAATTTACTTGTATTTGCTTTTGATTTACCATATCATAATTAACTTATTGCATTTTCTAGATGTGGTGTTATTTGCGAGGATCAAAATAGCAAGTATCATCTGAGGACATATTTGATGTAAAATGCTGTTTATACGCAAATCTTTTCAATATGTCATTTCTAAAGGAAAATTTATATTCATTTCAATTTGATGCTGTTATTAATGAATTTACGGAGCCCTGTACTGATCATTGTGCTTAGAACTCTGAGGATAGTAAATAATCTATCATGTGGTCCAAGCCCTGAAGGAACTTAAAGTCTTATTAGATTGAAATATTTATGGAAAATCACAAATCTGCAACTAAATTACAAAGCAATTAAAGTACAAAAAATATGAAGCAAAGATATTTTATTGGTTTATACCCTCAATATTTTTCCCAAAAAGGATTTGAGACACTTAATACTATTTTTCACATCTTCTATATAGTTCATTCATTTGTTAGTTTGGTCATTCATTCATTCAACATTTATTGAGCAAATATGTGCAGATGACCAGAAGTTCTTTCAAGGAATCCTGAGATTCTGTGGAATAAAATTTGACAGCCATTTTGATAGATAATAAAGATAATGAAATATTTGCTCATAATATTAAACAAGATGGTGGCTTCTCCCATTCAAATATTTTTAGGCTGCTATTATAGACAAAAATTCATTTAAATCAAACAGTAGGCAGTTACAGAGCACCTCTTATTTTAAACTCTAAATCAGGCATTCAGAATTTTGTTTTTCTTCTTTATTTTGATGAGTAGGTTTGTTAACTTTCTTTGTGGTTACTTGAAATTTACCGTTTCCTTCCTAGGTTTGAACCAGTATATTATTACTTGGTATCACCTTGCCTTCCTCTCCATCAGAAGGTTCTATACCTACACCGTTTATTCCCTCTTCTATTTTTCTGATGCTGCTGTCATTTACAGACTGACCTCTCTGGTTCCCGGTTGGAATTCTTTTGGTTTTGGATAGTCCTTAAGAGTTCATTTCCTAGGTTGGTATCTGGCTAGTACGATCCTGTGTCCTATATTCAGCCTGTGGTATGATGTTGTTTGTTCTCAGATCAAAGGACTCCCTTTAATAATTCTTGTAAGTCTGGTTTGGTTTTTACGTAGTCCCTTAATTTTTGTTTATCTGGAAATGATCTAATTTCACCATCATATCTGAACGAGAGTTTTGCAGGATATATTATTCTTGGCTGGCAATTTTTTTCCTTTCAAGGTTTTATATATGTCATCCCATTGCCTTCTTGCCTGCATGGTTCCTGCTGAATAATCCGAGCTTAGTCTTATTGTTTCTCCTCTGTATGTGACTTTCTGTTTTTCTCGAGCTGCTCTCAGGATTCTTTGTTTGTCTTTGGTTTTAGCGAGTGTGATTATGATATGCCTTGGTGATTTTCTTTTGGGGTCTATCCTATATAGGGTTCATTGAGCTTCTTGGATGGTCAGCTTTTCATCTTTCATAATATTGGTGAAATTTTCTGTCAGCAATTCTTCAGTGATCCTCTCTGTGTTTTCCGTTTTCTCCCCCGTTCTGGAACTCCGATCACTCCCAGATTTTTGCTTTTGATTGTATCCCACATAATTCTCAGGGTTTCTGCATTTTTCTTTGTTCTTTTTTCTTATTTTTCCTTAAACAGAGTTGTATCCAAGTATTTGTCCTCAATTTCACTGATCCTGTCTTCCATCATTTCAAACCTGCTCCTCAGCCCTTCTATGACACTGTCCATTTCTGAAATCTTGTTGTTTATCTTTTGGATTTCTAATTGTTGTTTTTGTATGATTTCTAGTTGTGAATTTATTTTAGCATTTTGTTCATGTATTATTTTCTTGAATTATTCCATTTTTTGTCTGTATTTTCCATGAGTTTGTCTGCCTTTTCCATGAATTTGTCTATTTTTTCCTCATTTTTGTCGATTTTTGCTTCAACTCTTGGATAATTCTGAATACTAGAGATCTGAATTCCCTATCAGGTAGTTCTAGTGCCTTTTCTTCTACTGGAAAGCCATCTGGTGTTTTATTTTGGATGCCTACTGGAACCATCCTGTCCTGTTTTTGTACATGTTTTGATATTGTCTGCTGTCTTAGGGGCATTCAGTAGTAATTTTCCTTGCTTATTGATTGTAGATTTGTTTGTTTCTTCCTGCTTTTTTCTTTTATTTGGTTATGTCTCAGCAGGCAGGCTGTGTGTTCTTTGTTGTTTGCACATCTGTGGGCACGATACTTTTCACCTCCTTCTCCAATGGGCAGGGTCAGTCACTCAGGTATGGTACAGCAGGGCAGGTCCAGCTGAAGGAGAGTTTCTGGGATGGGTTGTTTGTGGCATGTACTAGGGCCAACAGAGAAGACTAGGAATCAGTGTAGGGCAGGTTCTGGTAGGCCATGCCTGTGCTGCTTGGGAGTGTGATGTTCACTGCATAGCGCAGAGTAAGGGAGTAGCTCCCAAGCTGCATGGTACTGCCTGGCTAGAAGAGGCTCCCAAGCTAAGAAAAGAAAAAACAAACAAACAAACAAACAAATCAAAACAGAACAAATCAGAACAAATAAACAAACAAAAAAAAGCCCTGGGGGTCCCACCAGCATGGCAGCACGGGCAGGAAAGCAGTTTCACAGTCCAGCAGTGTTTCACAGCCTTTCAGGAAGAAGCAAAAGATGGCACATGGAGCAGGTATTTGAGAGAAAGAAGGAGGAGGTGGTGAAAGGTAAGGAAGAAATCTAATGAAGCAGAAAAAAAGCAACACCAGCAGCCAACAAATGGCACTCAGGGAGCCGGCCAGTGTGGGTGGGTGGAATCCAAGCAACACCGGGGTGAAGCCGGTGCTTCCCAGCTGAGAGACTGTGGCCACAGGAAGCAGAGGAGGCCAAGTGGGGGAGAAGAAGGGTGGGGGGGGGGAAACATATATCGCTGATTACTGGTTGTTCTGTCTCCTGCTAGAAGCTCTGTAAAGCTACTTTCTTGTACCTCCTGTTTGCTGATCTCTGATAGGAGTCCAAGATGGCGGATCCGTGCTGTGGTAGCTGATAGGGGACCTCTGCATATATCTTTCCTCGCTCTCTGTTCTCAGTCAGTTTCTTATTCCATTTGGTACTTGGCTGAGTTCTTTATCTCTTCATTTGATGCTTAGGGTTTCAGGTTTGATGTGTGACTCTGTTTGAGTTAGTTTTTCGGATCTTTGCTGTGGAGTGACGGCGTGGTGCTTCTGTCTGTAGAGCCATGTTGCCCGGAAGTCCTTGCATTCAGAATTTTGAAAAATGAGGATAACTTTCCTGAACTCAAGGAATGAGAAAAGGGATAGCCCACTGTTGATTACAATGCAAAGAAGAGTTCTAAAAACAGAAGACAGCATAGGATGCTATGGAGATGACGGAACACAGAGAGAACCTAATACAGCCTGGGAGAGGTCAGGAAAGCTTTCTGGGAGACAAAATCTTAAAGGAGGGGGGAGATAGGGATAGAGAGGACTCCAAGTCCATCAAGATGAGAGAAAACATAGCCTATTTTGGCTTACTGCAATGGAGAATAGAGTTCGTGTGTGTGTCGAGGGGGCTGTTATAGGGTTATTGGGTCCCTCCTTTGAACTGCAGAGCAGAAAAATTATTTGAGTCGCTATTTTGTCAAGGATGGTATTTAACTGGTACCATTCTAGATGCAGAAGACTAATGTTCATTCATTCATTACATGCAACAGATGCCATAGGGAACGTTGTGGTTGGTGGCCATCCAGTCAATTCTAACTCATGGTGGCTCCATGTGTGCAGAGTAGAATTACTTCACAGGGTTTTCAAGGCTGTGATCTTTTGGAAGCATTCACCAGGACTATCTTCCAAGGCACCACTGGGTGGGTTCCAACTGCCAACCTTTCAGGTGGGTATGAAGTGCTTGACTGGGTCACCCAGGGAGCCTAGCATTTGAGGGCTTAATTCTCGGAGGAACTTCAGGTGAGAAAGGCTGGAGCTAACTAAGATGAATAAAGACAATTGTTGAATGTGACTCTGGTATAAAAAATGAAGAATTTTGAATTAAAATTACTTTTTCTTTTGGTTTTGTTCTTATTTCTTCCTGGTATTTATTAAAGATTTTGGATTACTGCTCTTTTGACTAACTTCTATCCTTCCTTCTTTCTTATTCCTTTAGAGGAGTAAGTAATTTACTCTTTCAAATAATTGTCCAGTTAAGACTTTGTCCTCCTGCCTGGGCCCAGAGTTTTTGTTCAAAGCTTTAGTCCTTGGTATAAAATCCTACAGTGTTGTGCCTATTCACATCTTTTGCATTAGATTCTAAGAAAAGTTTTCACAGTCAGAGTCAAAGTCATGGTCCCGTTATGGTAAAGTTGAAGTATAAATTGGCCCTCGGGAGGTAGTTTTTAGGCTGACTTGAGAAAGGTCTTTCTTTTCAAAGTGACTGATTTTTCAGGGTAAATTTATAGAATAATTTTCAGGCCTTCACAGTAAAGGAAGCTTTTCCTCCCTCCTCCCCCCACATTTTTGCCTTTTTGTAAAGGTTAACTCCTTCAAATGTCCTCCAAACAATGTGCTTTGTGTGTCTCTTTATACATTTTGCAGTTCTGGTTCACTTCTTACATTGTTGGATAGGGAGTTAATCGGCATCACTCATAAATGATAAGTCACTCCTTTTGAGAGCAGATAAGATGTAGCTTCTGCCCTTTGACTGTGCCAGCAAGCTTTCTGCCAGTCAGGAAGCAGTCTTCCTTTTAAAAAGCTTCCAACTCTGTTTCGAGTTCCTCCTGGCTCGAATCAGACTATGCAGGACAGATCCACAAAGGTTAGCCCACAAATTGGCGTCCTGCTCCTCACAGTCCTGGGTACAGGCCAAGAAACGCAACTTGGTGACTTCCTTTTAATCTGTGCCCTACTGTCATGAAGAGAAAGATTCACTGCTTTAGAGAGGTACCCATTTCTTCATCTAAATCACTAATACAATTTCTGTACAATACACAGCATTATCTCTGGAATTGGAACCCAGTTGCTTATTTGAAAAATCAGGTTAAAGGTACCAAATTTCATGCCCTGAAAAGATAACTGGTGTGGTCATTCAAGGAGGATGGCTAAGTCAACTGGATGGGGCCAAAACTAGGAACTGTCATGGCTTCTTTTCTTGACTGTGTTGTATAGATCAGACCGCATAATCCTCTAATACCATTTCCCTAAGCATGCTTTAAGGAGCCCTGGTGGTGCAGTGGTTAAGAGCTCGGCTGCTAACCAAAAAGGTCAGCAGTTCAAATCCACCAGCTGCTCCTTGGAAACCCTATGAAGCAGTTCTACTCTGTCCTGTAGGGTCTCTACGAGTCGGAATCAACTCGACGGCAACAGGTTTGGTTTTGGGCTTTAAGCATGCTTTAAGGAGCCCTGATAGCACAGTGGTTAATTGCTTGGTTTCTAACTGAAAAATCAGCAGTTCAAACCCACCACCCGCTCCATGGGAGAAAGATGTGGCAGTCTGCTTCTGAAAAGATTACAGCTTTGGAAACCCTATGGGGCAGTTCTACTCTGTCCTATAGGGTTGCTATGTGTCGAAATCAACTCAACCGCGACGGGTTAAGCACACTTAAATTAAAAAAAAAAAAAAAAAAAAAATAGTGCTTTACCAGTTGAATAAAACCACTGTGTTTTGGAATGGTAAATCCAAAAACTTTTCCTCTTGGTGATAGAGAAAGAAAACCTTTTTCTCACTTAGATTGTCTATTGCCATATCATTAGCTAGAGAATGCTGAGTTGGATGGGCGATGAGACTGTTGCTTTGTAGAACTTCAAAACCCACCGGTCTGATTTTATGGGCCTGTTGCAGTGAGGTGATGGCCTGTCTTGATGTAAAACAAAATCTGCATCCCTATGTTTTTATCTTGACAGTTTCTGGTGCCACCATTGCTTCTTGATAAATCATATTATAGGATCTGAGCATCTAAATGAAAGGTTCTTTTCTGCCAGCATACTGAATAAACACGACTCTGGCTTCTGGAATCCTTATAAGCTCCTCTGTGCATCAAACAGCTGCCACAGCTTTCTCGGAAATGAGTTTGTTTCTTGGCTGGTATTTCTCAGTCAAGGGCATGTTTAGCATGACAAGGCTAACTATGAAATCACTGTCATAAGCAATGCAAAAATCTTCACGAAAGCACAACTTTATAAGGTCTCTTTTCTTTCTAAAGCGAGTAAGTTAGATCCAGATTTTTCAAATATTTCAAGTGGTCAATTTCACTTTATACAATTTCATGCTGCATGGTTCTCTTACCATTACTGGGGCCAGACCTCATTTTTCTAGTCCTATTGCACTTTCTTTCCTGTTCTCAGGAGTTCCATATATAAACTGATATGAGAATCAAGGCTCTCACTGTTAAATAATTCTTCTGAGACCTAACTTAATATTTGGACATGGAGTAAATTCTAAATGAAAGGCTATATTCAAACATTTTGGTGAAACTAATAATGCTACTATTGTAAGTTATTACATAATATTACATTATTTCATAATATCTTTTCCTTCAATGCATTGGCTTAAAAAATTGAAATGATATCCTAAGGGGAAATTATTGTGATTTTATTTATAACAACTGGGAGCTGCGTATTTTTGTTCCTATGATTTCAAAAAAAAAAAAAAAAAAGCCTGGTGGTTCGATCAAATGTCTATTACTTTCACATTTTCATGTTTAGAACTTGGACACTTGTGTGATTCCAGCTAGCATTTATAAGCAGCAAGGGTCTTGTACTTAAAAGCACTGAATCATTTTTATCCACAGAAAGATCCTATTAAAAGGCACAGTAAGATTTTGAAAATTAAGAAAAAAAAATGCTCAAGTCATTGACTTCTAATGGTTCATATAACAGATCACATTAGATGAGGCATGTTTGAATCTAACTTTTTAGTTTCTAGGCTGAGATGATCTGCCAGATTTCAGGGAGGTGATGTGAAATGGCATGGGAGACAAGCAGCAGAGTAAAATGGAGAAAGGAGGAGGAGATGATCTGCAGAGAGGATAGCCCTCCAACCACCAAGGGCACTGCCATGCCCTAGGCTGCGTCCCTCCCGGGGCCATGGCCACTTCCGTGGCTTCAATCCAGTGGGCGCTCTGCCTTGATGCTGACATGGAGGTTCTCAGTCTTCCATGCTGCTGAACTTCCTCTTGGGCTCGCAGCCGTGGCACTCACCAGGCAATTTTAATTCTTTGGTCGAGTGTACAAACCTTGACGTTGATTTCTCACTTGGGTCACTCACCACGTTAGGTGGCCACACTTGATGGCTATTGATAAAAAGAAAAAGCAGTAATTTGGTGGAGGTACTAAGGTGTAAAATGTTCTATATTCTCACTCTGTTCTTCTTTCCTCCTTCACTTCCTGTGCGTTTTTAGTATGGAAATGGGGCTGGGAGTTAAGAAAGTTCCCACTAACATGATTGTTTGGAAAGCTCTGGACGGCTATTTGCCACCACGGAATTGCAATGAGCACAAGGTCATATTACGCCACTGAGTGAGCGCCGGAACTTGTTTTTGTTGTTGTTAGGTGCTGTCGAGTCGGTGCTGACTCATAGCGACCCTGTGTACAACAGAACGAAACAGTGCCCGGTCCTGCGCCATCCTCACAAGCGTTGTTACGCTTGAGCCCATTGTTGCAGCCACTGTATCAGTCCATCTCTTTGAGAGTCTTCCTCTTTTTCGCTGACCGTCTGCTTTACCAAGCATGAACCTAGGCAAGTCAAATCTCAGTTGCTTTTTGCTTTTTCTGTTAAATTGGGCAATACCTACTTATCTCCCAGCGTGTTTTGGATGATAACTTGGAATAATAACATAGAATCAATTTTTTAAAGGCCATAGTGAAATGGAATGTATCATCATTTTTGGTATCATTAGTTTAACAGAGGCCAGAAACCTCACAGCTGGCTAAGCAGTTTTACATTCAAAAAATGATTATGTGAGAAGAGACATCATCTGCTTCTCCTCCCTTCCTTTCTTACCTTCCCACACAGTTTAGAGAAGCCATGAGTGCTGTATACATTTCTGTAGAATTCATTTTAGGAAAGAGAACCCAAACTATTGGGATTGTGGTGAGCTTGTAAATGGCACAAAACTTTCTATACTCATGCTGTGGCCTCTATTTTTGTAGCACAGGAAATGAAACAGTTAGCACTTACTGAATACTTATGTTCATACACTATCTTATATGCTTTGTCTGCATTATCTTTTAATTCTTATATGATTCTTATGATAGCAGCTACTATTATTCCCTGTTTTACAGATGAGGAAACTGAAGCTTAAGAGATGAATTAACTTGCTTTGTATGATAGAGTTAGTAGGTAGTTAACTCGAGAAGAAAGGCTGCATTGGGTGGGAAGTTGCCCTTTAAGGTATATCCGGATTCTGTTCTTTTTTTTTTTTTTGGTAATTACAGTATGTGAAAGTAAACTAGAGCATTATTCAATATCAGTCTAGAAGGATCTGAAATTGGATATTGGCATTTTGTTAGTGGATAACTGAACGCAGCTGTTGGAGGTGTGATGTCACAAAAACCCAGAAGTATCCAGGAGAGCTGGAATAATTAGTCAATAATGATTGAGACCCTGGGCATATCCTAAAGGAATTGTACTAGCTGTGAGTAAGTAATGGAACAAACCGTGCCACAGATCACTAATGACAACAGTCATTATTCTTGGGAAATGTCTTATTTTGAAGTGAATACTCTGACTTGAATATGCATATTTCAAACAAACTGCTTGATTCTTCCTGTACTGGATAGAATGAAGGGGCTATGATAAGAAAAGTCTAGTAGAGGAACTGATTGTATTGACACAGTGGCTGCAACAATGGCAATAATGGGCTCAGACATAGCATCAATTGTGAAGATGGCCCAGGACTGGGCAGTGTTTCATTTTGTTGTACGTAGGGTCACTATGAGCTGGAACTGACTCAATGGCACCTAACAACAACAGTAACAGAGCAAGATATGAGAGGAAAAATTCTATATGTGTGGAAGGGGAGCATATATGAATACTTTCGACTCTATTGTCATGGAAACTGGAACTTATATACCATCTCTCTCCCCACCCCCCATCATCACATTTAAAATAAAATAAACAAAAACCAAACCTGTTACCGTAGAGTCGATCCCGACTCATAGCGACCCTATAGGACACAGTAGAACTGCCCCATAGAGTTTCCAAGGAGCACCTGGTGGATTCGAACTGCCAACCTTTCGGTTAGCAGCTTTAGCTCTTAACCACTATGCCACCAGGGTTTCCACCACCACACCAGAGAGCATAATATCCTGCAAATAAGATCAAATAAGCTAGTGTTGACCTGCAGAGCTAAGCTAAGCAGTACTACCAGGGGCATATTGAGCTAAGACAAAGGCCAAGAGTGAGGTGGGTTGGGGGGAAACGAGAAAGAAAGGGAGAAATGAGAAAGGCAGGGTTTCAAAGAAAGTCAGCAGAGAGAAGTGGCAAAATGGAAGAAATTAAGGAAAAAGAAAGGAAGGTCTAGATGACCTCGTAGAGAATTCTAGTCACTTGATCTTTCCCTCTTCTGTCAGTCTATCAGTCTTTACATAGTTTCTATCTTCCCTATTTCTTTCACTGTCCTCACAGACGCCACCACTCTTTTCAAATACCCTAACCCGCTCCCCATGACCTGGACCCTCACCAGATAATTTTCATCCCTAATGGAGGCTAAGATTTGAGCACCCCATGCAGGCTGGCATCTTGGAGCCTTTCAAACCAGTCTTTTTATATAATTGTCTTGGCAGAAGGACAGGCTGGTGCCAAGCTCAGATTTTCTCGTGTTATTCCAAGCAATTCAGCTGTGGCCCCAGATTTGCACACCCCACTCAGCAAAATAGCAGCTCTGTAGTTCATCAGAGCCTTCCCTCTCAAAAAGTCATTCAGCAATTTTCCCTTGTTACTGCCTGAGTGTGAGTCTTGCTGGCAGAGGAAAGGATGTCTCACTGTTCACCACCTCAAGAAGCAATCAAATTTGCCTTCCAACCTTATATAGTACTGCAGTCTTTCTTGGAGAAAAGTTGAGGTAAAGATAATTTTCTCTAGTGACATTTTAATACCTTGTATAGATAGGTTCCCTGGGAAGATTTTAGGCTTGTTTCTCTGTAATTTTACTAATCAGGTGGGAACTCCCTCATCTTGCATTATCTCTTTCCTCTGTCCAGCCCAACTCCCACCTCATATATCTCTCATGCATACACGTTTATAAACTTTATTCTTCAAAAATCAATTCTAATTTGTCATCTACACTCTTGATTCCATACTTTTCTATATCTTCCAGGACTGTACTTGAGCAACTATAACCTTTATTTCTACAAATTTCAAGTCTATGAACATACTTTTCACAATTAAAAACAATATTTTTGTCTTGATTTTGCACCCTCCTATAGCTATGATCTGATCTCTCTTCTTTTAAAGACACATTTTTAATAATAACAATAATTTATATTAATTATTAAATTCTTGTTATGTATTAAGAGCTTTAAATCTATCATTTTATTTTATTCTCATAATACAAAAAAGCCAAACCCATTGCTGTCGAGTCAATTCTGACTCATAGCGACGCAACAGGATAGAGCAGAGCTGCCCCATAGGGTTTCCAAGGCTGTAATCTTTACGAGAACAGACTGTCGCATCTTTCTGCTGCAGAGTGGCAGTTTGAACCACCGACATTTTGGTTAGCAGCCAAGCGCTTAACCACTGCACCACCTTGATAATAATAATTTATATTAATTATTAAATACTTGCAAAGAGCTTTAATATATATCATTTTATTTTATTCTATGATAATCCATATTTAATTAGTCTAGCTTACATTTTACAGCTGGGGATGCAGCTGTCTAGAAACGTTAAGTAAATTAGGTCACAGAAAATAAGTGACAGAACCAGGATTTAAACCAGATTGGTCTGAATTTAAAGTCATGTAACAATCATAGTGTAGTTTTCTGACAAGTCTATTCTTGCTCTTTATACTTCCTCACTTTCCAGAACCTTGGAGGGGAGTGGTGGCATTCTGTTGACATTGTTCAATAGCCAATACAACGAACGTTTCTCAGTCTTCATTGAACTAAATCGTTATGCAGAACTTGGCACCATGAAGCACTCTTTCCTCATCGGTCCTATGATACACTTCTGTGCTGGTTATTTCTTTTTTTAAATTTTTTCCCACACAAAAATTTATACATACATTGTTATGTGACTCTAATTGCTCTCCCCATACTGTGACAGCACACTTCTTCTTTCCATCCCTGATTCCCCAGGTCCATTCAACCAGCTCCTAGCCCTCTCTGCCTTCCCATCTCACCTCTGGACAGAAGCTGCCGTTTAGTCTCTTGTATCTACTTGAGCTAAGAGGCACACTCCTCACGAGTATCACTTTTTGGCCCACAGTCCTGTCCAATCCCTGTCTGAAGAGTTAGACTTTGAAATTGTTTTAGTTCTGGGCTGATAGAGAATCCAGGGGCCAGGCTTTCCAGGGTTCCTCCAGTTTCAGTCAGGCCATTAAGTCTGGTCTTCTTACTAGAATTTGAGTTCTGCACCCCACTTTTCTTCTTCTCCATCAGAGACTCTTTGTTGTTTTCCCTGTCAGGGCAGTCATTGGTGGTAGCCGGGCACCGTCTAGTTCTTCTGGTCTCAGACTGATGATGTCTCTGGTTTATGTTGCCCTTTCTGTCTCTTGGGCTAATCTTTCCTTATGTCTTTGGTGTTCTTCATTCTCCTTTACTCCATGTGGTTGGGACCAATTGATGCATCTTAGATGGCCGCTTGCAAGCTTTTAAGACCCCAGCTGCCACTCACCCAAGTAGGATGCAGAACATTTTCTTAATAAACTTTGTTATGACAATTGACCTAGATGTCGCCTGAAAGCATGGCCCCCACGTCCCTGTCTATAATACTCTGTCCCTCGAAGTGTTTGGTTGTATTCAGGAAACTTCTTGCTTTGGTTTAGTCCAGTTGTGCCGACTTCCCCTGTAGAATGTGCTGTCCTTGCCTTCACCTAAGATAATTCTTATCTACTATCTAGTTAGTAGATAACTCTCACCTTCCCTTCCCACCCTCGATTGTGCTGGCTGTTTCTTACTCTGATTACTCCTTCTCGTTCTGCTTCACTGGCAATTCTTCTTTCTGTACCATAAACGTTTGTATTTGTTTGGCCATAAGGATTTCATCTACTCTCACAGTGCTAACCTTGTCCTTCAAAACTGTATTTCCAACTTAGGTCTCTCATCTGAATTTTAGAATATCCTTTCTAGCTGCCTAAAAGATATTTACACATGGATGTTTCACACAGAAACTGAAAACGCATCAGTAGGAGGTTGAACTCATGATCTTCCCACAGCGGCTTCTGTGAAAGTGAATATCAGCATCATTCTTTTCCCACATTCCCAAATGCTGTTGGCTTTCTGGGCTTCTCCTTAGCCCCACAACTAATGAATATGTTCCATATCCTTCCTATTTCTTCCAACTACACCCTCCCCTGCACTTTTTGAAGACTTTAGTCATCTTTCTCCTGAAACATTGCTATGACCTTCTTCCTGGACCCTGTCCTGATTCTACCTTTATCCCCACCACCCATCAAAATGATGCTTGACACAGTGATCAGAGTTAACTTTCTAAAATAAGAATCTGATCATGTCATGGTAGGTGTATTAGTTTCCTGGGGCTGCCGCTGTATCCAAGTATCCCAAACTGGGTGACTTAGAACAACAGAAATTTGTTCTCTCAACTGTCTTTATTTTGCCTTCATTTTTGATGGGTATTTTCACCAGGCATAAAATTCTAGTTTGATTTTTTTTTTCTATCAGTGCTTCAAAAATATTATTCCATTGTCTTGTGGCTATATTGGTTTTATCATTGTTCCCCTGCATGTAATGTGTCTTTTCTCTGAGTGCATTAATTTTTTTCTCTTTATCTTTTGTTTTTTAGCAGTTTAACTATGATGAGCCTAGGTGTGCCTATTTTTGTTTTTATTCTTCTTGAGCTTCTTGATTCTGTAGATTCATCACTCTTGGAAAATCTTTGGCTATTAACTCTTCAGATATTTCCTCTGCTCAATTCTCTGTCTCTTGTCTCCTTCTGACACTCCAGTTAGTGCCTATAAGTTAAAATATTTGCTGTTGCCTCAAAGCTATTGGATGTTATTTCATTATTTTTCACTCTTTTTCTCATTATGTTTCGTTTTATATCATTTCTATTGATTAGTCTTCAAGTTTGCTGATCCTTTCTTCTGCTGTCTATAGTCTAGTGCTGTTTTTGTTGTTAGGTGCTGTCGAGTCAGCTACAACTCATAGGGACCCTGTGTACCACAGAATGAAACACTGCCCAGTCCTCTGCCGTCCTCACAATTGTTGTTATGCCTGAGCCCATTGTTGCAGCCACTGTGTCAATCCATCTTGTTGAGGGTTTTTCTCTTTTTTGCTGACCCTCTACTTTACCAAGCATGATGTCCTTCTCCAGGTACTGATGCTTCCTGATAACATGTCCAAAATATGTGAGATGAAGTCTTAACCATCCTTGCTTCTAAGGAGCATTCTGGCTGTACTTTTGCCAGGACAGATTTGTTTGTTCTTCTGGCAGTCCATGGTATATTCAATATTCTTCACCAACACCGTAATTCAAAGGTGTCAATTCTTCTTTGGTCTTCCTTATTCATTGTTCAACTTTCGCATGCATACAAGGCAATTGAAAATACCATGGATTGGGTCAGGTGCACCTTCAAGGTGACATCTTTGCTTTTTAACACTGTAAAGAGGTCTTTTGCAGCAGATTTGCCCAATGCAATGTATCTTTTGATTTGTTGACTGCTGCTTCCATGGATGTTGATTGTGGATCCAAGTAAAATGAAATCCTTGACAATTTCAATCTTTTCTTCATTTATCATGATGTTGCTTATTGGTCCAGTTGTGAGGATTTTTGTTTCCTTTATGTTGGCAAAAATGAATTCTTCATTTCTGATATTGTATTTATGTCTAACGTTTCTATTAACTTGTTTGTTTCTCTCTGCTGAAATTCTCTAACTGTGGATTTATGTTGCCTACTTTTCTCACTTGATTTCTAACATACTTAGAATAGTTATTTTAAAATCTTTGTGTGATGATTGCAACTTTTGGGCTACATCTGGGTCTTCTTTTATTGTCTTTTTTTCTCTTGACCATGGGTTCCATTTCTTGCATTTTAAGTAACCCATAATATTTTACTGTATGCTTGGAGTTGTGTATAAAAGTAGAAATTGAAGTAAAATATATTTAGCACTAGAAAAGGGCACATTATTTCTTTTTCAGGCTGCTTGTGGTATGTGTGGGTGGAGCAGAGCCGATCTACTCTGCAGTTGAACTGAAGATTCACCAGCTTATCACTGGCTTCATATGTTTTGAAGAAGGGACCAGGACTTTCCCTTAAGGAGGGTTTGTGAGCTAAGCTCCGGTGATACTCTAGAGAGATCTCATTCTGCTTTACATTCTAGCCACCACTTTTTGAGTCACTGGGGTGTTCTCTTTGTTCTATAGTTCTAACACTGGCTTTCTGTGCCCTGGGTGATCTTTCTCCACCCTATTGCTGGTCCCCCAGACTTCGGAGGGCCTCTGCAATACACTTGGTAAAGACCTGAGTTCCTTGGAGAGATTTCTGTCATCGCCCCTGCCTCTCTTCCAGCATTCTATGGGCTGCTGGCTGACTAGGTGTGGGCAGGCCTGGAGTTTCTCAGAGGGATTTATGTCAACTCTTGTTGCACCACCAGCCTTTGATATGCTACCTCATGCATTCAGGAAAGGCTGGTGGGAAAATGTTGGCAAGTGGGTGGGTGCAGATTTGCTCTGTGACTGGGAGTTCCTCTGATTCTAGTCCATTATGATAGCTGCTTGTTAAAAATTTGTTAGAAGCTTGGGAAGTTTCTCCTTACCCCCTCATTTGTGCCTTCCTCCTCCAACTGCCCTGCCAGAGTTAATAGTAGCCATTGATCCTTTCTTTCTTGAGAAGATCTTACCATTTTTTGGAATTTAGCTAAATTAGTTTCCTCACGTCTTCAGCTCTCAAATGGATTTTAAGATTACTGTATAGGAGTTCCTGGGTAGTGCAAACAGTTAACATGCTCAGCTGCTAACCAAAAGTTTGGATGTTTGAGTCCACCCAGAGGCACCTCGGAAGAAAGACCTAGTGATCTACTTCTGAAAAATCAACCATTAAATACCCTATGGAGCACAGTTCGGTCTGCAACACATGGGGCCACTCTGAGTTGGAATCAACTCAAGGGCAACTGGTTTATTTCGTTATTGTGTAGCTTTTGTGGTTTGTTATTTTTAAAGATGAGAGGGAGCCATGGTCTTCTGTTACTCTCTAAATCCCCCGAATTGTCTCTTTCCATTCATTCCTCCTTCATTCTAGCATCCCTTACTTTTTTTCAGATACTGGAAATCTAACAACGCCAGGATTCTAGAAATGATTTAGGTTTGGCCAGTTAGGTGCACTCCCTGTCGAAATATGAAATGAGAAAATGAGGCCAATGTCAAATGTTGCTTCTCCTGTTTCAGGCTGTAGAGCATGATTACAGAGGTTGTGGGTGATTCTGTGGTTGTGTGAGCACAGGACCCAGTGACCCATCATTCGTTTTGTGGTTGTGGGGAGGCAGGTCACGGAACGTGAGGCGTTCATTTATCTGGTATCCTTCGGACTCCGGAATGAACAATTCTGGCGGTAGCTTCCTGATCCCTGTATTGTGGTTAAGGCAGCATGTTTTTGCAGTTAACAGCTGCAGTGGTGGCTTCCTGATTTCCCAGCTTCTGGATTGTTGCAGAGGTACCAACTGTTCTGACAGGCCAGCGCTGCAGTGATGTTCCGAGAACCATGCCGAAGGCGCTGTCTAGAGCCTGCTGCTTCAGTCCTTCCAGCAATTTTGTAACGACCTTGATAAATTCCTTTCTGCTTAAAATAACTGGACTGGTTTCCCTTATCTTCAGCAGATTCCTGCAGAGTCTTATTATCATCTTTTCATTTGTATTGAGTTTTGTCATTTACAAAGCACTTTTACCTACGTTATCTCATTGACCCTGCTGCAGGTACCATGTTTCACTGACTCTGACATGCCATGGATTGTAAATGCGCTTCTTAAAATGTACCACTAAGCAAGCAAAAAAAAAAAAAGCAGCTACTTCACTGTGACAAAACCTTCTCTAATCACGTAGAATTTCATTGGATGCGTACTGAAAATGTTCTTTTAGATTTCCCCTCAGCCCCAGATGAGCTACTTAATTATCCCTGATGTCACTTAAGACTTGAAGTGCCTATGATAGGTGTGTTATCACAGCAGACAGGTATCAGAAGTAGGTAATAGATCAAGGAAATCTACCTTTTACTGTTCCATGTTTACTGCACATAAAACCCCTGAGTTCTCAGTACAGAGATTTCCAAACTTGGGTCCAGCAGAGAGGGTTTTAAGAAAGGGATGGCGTGAATAGGGCCAGGGAGGATTGAGAAGGGTGAAGGGGTGATTACAAAGTACTCACCTTAGCAATTCAATTCCTTAGCTGTATTGCTTTTGTCTACCAGGACAGCCCTAAGCAATAAGTTAGTCCCAAACACTGACCTCGGTTATTGAAAGGAACCATACATTGTAATATGCATCTCAATTTCAGTTGCTAAAATGGAAAGAAAAGTGCATCTTAAAATCAAAAAATAGTATTATTATTGTCATTGTATAAATGAGAAGATCTAGGCTCAGAGATCTTAATGATTAGTAGTAGCTAGTAAGGAACAGAGCCAGGAATTGGGCTTGGGCCTTTGAAAACTAAATCCCGTGCTCTTTAGACCCCTGCATAACTGCCTTTTTATGCAAGCTATAATTCTGAAATAATAAACTCAATTTTCAAGGAGAAAGACCAATAAAATTTGCCCAGATCTTAGAGCAATTCCTGTTTGTTTTTTTTTTTAATCACTTAGAAAAGGAATTCTCAAGTTGCAGGGCTCAGTTCAAAACACTGAAATGAATGAGGATCTAGAAGTCATTTTCCTTGAGCCTTTTCACATCTTTCAAAGCCTACCTCTTCATCCAATGCTGTGTGTGCGTGTGACGATGCCATTCCACAGCTAAAAACACGTCTATTTCAGTGATGCCTTAAATTCACAGAAACTGAAACAAAATCCCAGATAATGACAATGCTTTTAGAGTCTATGTCCTCCAGGAATCAAATAACAGGGCTCAACAGCATGTTGCTGGCAAGGATTGGATCAAGAACCAAACTGGTTTAGTGGTACATCCTTAAAGTAATGATGAAGCACTGATTTGTCTAACGTGTCCCCCCGCACCGGCGAGAGTAGGTCACTCCTAATTACCTTTCCCTTTCTGGGCTATGTATAGATAAATGCTTGGGATATTAAAATGCCTTGTAGGCTGGTTATTTAATTGCTATGGCATTGATTTCATGAAGAAAGGAAAAACAGATTAGAGTCTGAGATGTAAATGTGAGACTTGTCAGACTGCAGCGTGTTGCTCAGGACTATCAATAGAACTGTCAGCCCACAGTTTCTAGCTGGCTATTATGGATCCACGTAATACGAGACAAACACATTTGACAACTGTAAGAGCAAATGTAACCACTCTTCCCTCCAAAATAACCAAAAAATGGCATATTTTTGTGTTCTTACTTCCTGTGTCATCTAGCATATTATACATGACCAAAATAATTCTAGATTGGAATGGCTTCCCTGTTTGCTCATGAAATGTTCATCCTTTCCTTTTGCTCTTTTTTTTCCCCTTGTTTATTCCTTACTTCTATACCATAGGTGGTGATGGTAAGCTTTATTTTGGACACTAGAGCAATAGGTTTCATATTCTTGCTGTGTCTCCTGACTATAAACCAGAGAATACATAAAACACATTTTATGATTCTTGCTTCAGAAAAATCTTGCCATTTTAGACTAACTAGGGGAAGGGAAACAGCGCGACAGTGGACTCAAATATACCAACGATCACGAAGATGGCGCAGGACTGGGCAATGTTTCATTCTGTTGCGCGTAAAGTCGCTGTGAGTGGAAGCCGACTGGATGGCGGCTAAGAACTAAGAAGGGAGGGGATAACAAAATAACAGGAAACATCAGATTAAATATTAATTAGAATTCATTTATTTAACATTCATTTATTCGACTAATACCAATCAGATAGGTACAAATTGTCAGGCGTTATTGTATGTGCTGGAGAATCACTGATGAACACAACAAAAGACCACCCTCCATGTCCCCTCTTTTCTAGATGAGGGGACACACAAAATGCAGAAATGTAATAGGTTAGGTCAGAAGTGCAATCAAGGTGTATAATTATGATATATTTTAAGGTATATTTTTCTTCATTGTACTTAATGAAAATAGCGTAGAGTAAGGGGCTGAGGTGTGGGTAAGTTGTTGGGCTGTTTTGTAAATCTGTCTGAGAAGATAACCTTTGAGCAGAGACCAAAATGAAGGGGGTGAACCAGGTGGCTAATGGGGGAAGAATGTTCTAAGCAAGGAGATAATAGACACGAATGTCCAGAGTCAGAAGCAGGGGTCATCTGTCTGAGGAACAGCAGGAAGCCAGTGGGACCAGAGTGAGCTGGAGAGTGATTGGAGGTAACTGAGTGATTGGAGGTAACTCAGCCTTATCAATTCCCATGCCCCAGTTTATGACATATATTCTGTAATGACTCCATTTTTACCCTGAAATAAAATGTATGGAAAATATAACCTGCCCATATAGGTATAGAATGCCTGGTGGTGCAATGGTTAAGCACTTGGCTGCCAACCAAAAGGTTAACAGTTCAAACTCACACAATGGCTCCATAAGAGAAAGACCTGGTGAGCTGCTCCCATAAAAACTGCAGCCTACAAAACCCTACGAGGCAGTTCTACTCTGTCATATGGGGTTACTATGAGTTGGAATCGACTCAGTGAGACCTAACAACAACAACATACAAATATATTTTAAAAACCAGATAACCAAAACCAAACCTGTTGCCATTTGAGTCGATTCTGACTCACAACGACCCTATAGGGCAGTGTATAAACTGCCCTATAGGGTTTCCAAGGAGCGGCTGATGGATTCAAACTGCTGACCTTATGATTAGCAGCCTGAGCTTTTAACCACTGTGCCACCAGAGCTCCAAAAACCAGATAGGAGTTGTTATAAGATACATGGAACATAATAGCTTAAAAAATGTATAAAATAAAAGTAGATAACATTTTTGTAATCTGCTAAAGAAATTTAAAGCACCTGTTCTTCTAAACTACTTTGAGGTAAATGTTCCTATTAAACCTGTCAATACACTTTAAATTGTATACATAAAAAGATAGTGTAAAGGCAAATTTATGTTAGGAAACAAACCCTTCAAAACTTCTAATAAAGTAAGATCTGAATTAACGACATATGTTCTGAATTAATTTCTCTGTGATGTGTTCAGATATATGCTAGTCAACCATTTGTTGTATTCTTTATACATGAGCTATACTTCATAACTGCACATATGCCAAAATTATGGGAGATACATAATTTTCCTCATATTTTTGGCTACAGAAAAGCTGCACATTTTCTGAGTAAGTGGAAGAAGGGCTGTCAAATTAAATGAAACTCTGAGCTGGGATTCTGAAGGGAGATTTGGAAAAGGTAAATGAAGTTTCATATGCTGGCTAAATGATGATTAAATGTTAGGAAAAGTGACCTTGTGAGGAAAGGCTGAATGAGCCCGAAGCTTGTTTGATCTGAGGAAGAGCAGCCAGAACAGAGCCGGTGGCCTCCGAAGTCATGCAGGCAGTTTTGCAGTGGCCTGCAGGATGGCCTGGATTTAGTATGGTTTTCCAGGGTTAGAGAGGGAACTATCCACTTGCCATCCATGAGAAATTGCAGCTGCCTGACCACATAGGAATGTTGCTTGCCTATTTTTGCATTGCCTAATATACTGGACTTAAAGTAATATATGTCATAATACCAATGTGCCTGGGATATTTTGGGTATTACGAGGCATAAGGAGGTTGAAATGGTTCTCAAGTGACTCACTTCCTTTGCTTTGTGAACATTTGTAAGTTTATCCTTATATTTATTACAAATTAGTAAATGATAACTGATGAGCCACATTTCTTATAATTCATTTTAAATTCTTTTACCCTCTACTTAATGTCAGCTAGACAGTTAGAACTGGGGGGGGGAAAAACACTTCATCATTTGTGCAAATTCCAATCTAGTAGATAAAATTCCTACCACTCTCTCTCTCTTTATTATATATATATATATATATTTACATGTTGTCTTAGTTATCCAGTGCTGCTGTAACAGAAATACCACAAGTGGATGCCTTTAACAAAGATAAATTTATTTCCTCACAGTAAAGTAGGCTAACAGTCCAATTCAGGGCGTCACCTCCAGGGGAAGGCTTTTTCTCTCTGTTGGCCTTCACATCAATCTTCCCCCGGACTAGGTGCTTCTCCACGCGGGGACCCTGGCTCCAAAGGACGAGTTCTGCTCCCAGCACTGCTTTCTTGGTGGTATGAGGTCCCCTTGTCTCTCTGCTGGCTTCTCTCTTTTATATCTCAAGAGATTGCCTCAAGACACAATCCAATCTTGTAGACTGAGTCCTGCCTCACTAACAAACTGCGACCCATCCTTCCTCATTAACATCATAGAGGCAGGATTTATAACATATAGGAAAATCACACAATACCCAGAATCATTGTCCAGCCAAACTGATACACACATTTTTTGGGAGACATAATTCAATCCATGACACATACATATGTATATTTATATTTTACACGTATGTATGTGTATATGTATATAAATATAATGAATGAGTTATTAAAATAATCTACTCTGTTCTGTAGGGTCACTATGAGTCGGAATCGACTTGATGGCAACAGGGTTTTATGGGCGACTAGATTATGAAGATACTTAAAAAAATAGTTTAATTAGCGGCTTTTTTTCTTGTTAGTGTTATATTTTGGAGTTGGAGTAGTAGAAATATTTCAATGATATAAAAGAAGATGTATTAAATATTGAATACTTTTTTCCCCTCCAAAAACTAGATAATCTATATAGCTATAAAGATCATAGTCAGTGACTTTTGGCTAAAAAATAGCAAACTCTTGACTTAATGCCACCTTTTTTATTCTATCTAAATGCGTCAGATGGTTTTTGGACTTATGAACAAAAAGCATCTAGGGTCTTGGGTTGCCAGATTCCAGACTGCTCAGTGGGGTTCTCACTTCTTGGAGAGAACATGGAAGTGGATTGAACTATGCTTGACAAATTTCTCCTTTAAAACTCATAAGGTTGAATTATTCCTCTCCCTTGAAAGAACAGGAGTGAAGGGAGAAGAAAGGCCAAGACTGTTATATTAGTGGAGCTTCCTCCATCTGAAAGGAAGCCTCAAGAATGGGGAGAAGCGTTCCTCCCTAACAAGGAGGAAATCGTTCTGCCTACAGTTTTTGAGCCATACTTACACTCTGTTGAAGAGTAATGAAATTATGAGGTCATTCAGCCTGGGTAGTAGGCAAACAAAGACCAATATAACAAATGGGTGCCTATTAGCAAGGATGCAGTGACTTCTTCCTGAATAAAGGATTAACTATCGGAGGCATCAAATTTTATTTCACAGAAGTTGAATCCTGATAAATCGAGAGGATTTTCCAAGTACTGAGGATTTTGCCTCAAGGCCATCATTCCAGCTTTGAACAGCCTTTGAGTGGATCAGCTGCAGCAGATGCTTTTTCTTGGGGTGGAGGGAAACTGGTCATTAGATTTTAGTTACAACAGAGACAAATAAAACAAAGATCAGTTCAGAAGAAGATACTTATTAGACTTCAGCATTTTTGTTATGAGTAGCCTACTTTTTACTAAATAAAAATTTAAATCACTGCACACCAGAAAGAAGGAACATTAACTTCTGGTGACTTATGATGTAGGACTAAAAACCTTTTTTTTTTTTAAGGAAAGTGGACATATTTGGTTTGGGAGATAAAAACTATAATACATTAAAGAATTGTGTATAATCCCAATTTTCTCCCATTAGTGATAATATTGATCGGGCCGGTTCACTCAATTTTGGAACGTATTTTTTCCCTTATTTCTGCTAGTTCTCATGGCTGTGTTTCATGGCCAAAGACTCTATCCTGCTAATCTCATGCCACTATCTCAGAAATGCATCTCACTAGGCATAAAGAGGACAAAAGAAGAGAGAGGAGAAGGCATCTTTGTATAACAGAAAACACACGAGGCTTGGAGTCAGTTGAGAATGGAAAGAGACATGGACAAGTGGCCCCATTCTTTGCCAAGCGTCCTCCCAATATTATCTTAGTTTTTTGCCCATGACTCTGAGAGGCAAGGATTGCTATCACTGAATCTTAGAGATGCTCTTTGATTTGCCCTGGGCACAGGAGGTATCAGGCTCCAAATCCAATTCCATCTGATTCCTGAGTGAGTGTTCACACCACATGCCGCAACGCTTCTTCGGTAAGCCTTTTAGCATTTTTTATAAAATAAGACTAACTGCCAGTATCAGATTACTGTTGTCAAAATTAAAATAGCACAGTGCATGTGAATGTGCTTTGTAAACTCTAAAATGCCAAACAATGTATGTTTGTGATGTATTGTGAATCTGTTTTTGAAAATTCAGCATGATTCTTAACCTGGGGAAAACACTTTAAAACATGCGTGCAAAATGTGGGGTAGTTCACTAGAGTCATCTTCATAATAAACATGGAAAATAATAATTAAGCTATACATTACTTGGAACTACTGCCAAAAGTGGTATGTACCTAGGAAATCAGAAATCTCCCAGAGGAAAACCTCTGTGACCACCGTTATGCTGCTAATTGACCTTTGAAAACCATTGTGTACATGGGGATGGCTTTCATGGGTGGGACACATAGCTGTAGTGTAGGAAAAATATTAATATGATTAAAGTTTAGCAAGAAGAGAGAAATGTTAGTGGGCGGTGTTAAATATAAGATTTTTTTCTAGGTACTTGCAGGGAAAGGCTTGTGCCTACTACTCATCTAAAAAGGGAGGGCAGGGTAAATGGGGGAAAGCAGACACCTACTTTTAGCCTTCAAAAATGTATCCTTTCATTCATACATAGTAATCAGACACCAGTGACTATTTCTGGCTCACAAATCATTTGCAAATTGCCTGGCTACCACTCACCTTGTTTCATCCTTGCCTACACATTTGTCAGCCATCAGAACCACCTACAAGAGCTTCCAGTAAGAATAACACAGTTACTGACAAATCCCTTCAAAGAGAAAATAAATGTGTGCAGTCGGGTGACACACACCCTTTCTTCTTCTTTCCCATGGCTGGGGTCCATTTGGCACCAACCATCTCATGGTCCAGATGGTGCCCTCTTCTCTGCTCCTGCTTTTGCATGTTCTCTGCCAAGACATGGAGCCAGGTTTCCACCAAGAATCTGGTTGGGCACGGATAGCTGCCTGGGTCATGTCACCTCACTTGTAGTGTACAACTGGGATAAAAGGAAATAAGGGCTAGGCACAGAAAGGGGGAGGAAGCAGGAAGGCTTGTATAAAAAAGGGAAATCACTGAAGAAATACACTCAATTCTCAATGATTCGTGTGCTCTTTGGTAAGTTATTTCAACTCTCTGGACTTCCGTGTTCTCCTTTCTAAGATGAAGGAGTTGAACTAGATGATATCTGTTGCTTCTCACCTCTAACATTTTACCAAAAAAAAAAGGGGGATTTTTAAACAAGAGGACGCATATGAGTGAGATCTATTGTGTTGAAATATTCTACATTATAATGATGACTATATTATGGCCAACCAACAGTTTGGGGGAGGAATAAATAAGTTTCAGATAAATGTAGGAGGTAGCTTCTTTATAAGAAAACTAGGTCTGCCTGATGAAACATTTCAGTGAGATCCTAATTTCAGACTGTTGTGTTTTTCAATGTTGAGAAGGGATTCTTAGGCAAGCATAGGTTTCTCATGATGTAGGAAATTACTATAGTGTTGTTTACGTAGGAAAGTGTTGGTGACACATAAAGGGTGAATTAGGCATCAGGAACATAGTGTTAAACCATATGAATCTAATATTAATACAGCAGTCTGATCAATGGCCCACACCAGCAAACAACAAGGCAATATCTCCAAAAAAGTGCTAAATTATTGCAACATGCCATCCAAACATTATTGTCCCAGTGGTGGCCATTGTGAAAATCTCTCAGAGGGGTCCATGTTGTCATCTTCTTTCCCACATTCTGGCCATCAGAGCAGCTGTGAGTGTACATTGTTACTAAGGAGCCCTGGTTGTGTTCTGGAGCTGTCCAGGGTCCCAAGGGTCCAGAAGGGAGGACTCTAGACTGTATTTGGGCTCTGGTTGAATTTCCAACTCTATGTGTCTATAACTGTTTCTTTGTAGATCTTGTTATCTACCATGTACAAAAGTGGAAATCAAGATCGATATTAAAGGTAAAGCAATATTGCTGCTTTGATATTTAGTCTACTCTTACCTGATCATGAGTCATTCCTTCATCAATATGTCATTAATAATTGATTTGAGTATAGTTACAACACTGAATATTTTGTCAAAATATACCCACTTGGCTTCCCACTTAATGTTTCAGCAAGGGGTGTAGGGGAAATATGGGTAGAGCTTGACAGAAAAGCCTTGTTTTCTTTCCTCAGAATATGGTGGGGTTCAGCCAAGGATTATGTACTAAAATGTTGTTGTTGCTGTTAGGTGCCATCAAGTTGGTTCTGACTCATGGGGACCCTATCTATGCACCACAGAACGAAACACTGCCTGTTCCTGTGCCATGCTCACAATCATTGTTATGCTTGAGCCCATTGTTGCAGCCACTGTCAATCCATCTCATTGAGGGTCTTCCTCTTTTTTGCTGATCCTGTACTTTACCAAGCATAACGTCCTTCTCCAGGGACTAATCCCTCCTGACAACATGTCCAAAGTATGTAAGACGTAGTCTTGCCATCCTTGCTTCTAGGGAGCATTCTAGTTGTACGTCTTCCAAGACAGATTTGTTCATTCTTTTGGCAGTCCATGGTATATTCAATATTCTTCACCAACACCACAATTTAAAGGCATCAATTCTTCTTCGGTCTTCCTTATTCATTGTCCAGCTTTCACATGCATATGATGTAATTGAAAATATGATGGTTTTGGTCAGGTGCATCTTAGTCTTGAAGGTGACATCTTTGCTTTTCAACACTTTAAAGAGGTCTTTTGCAGCCAATTGGCCCAATGCAATGCATCTTTTGATTTCTTGACTGCTGGGGGTTGATTGTAGATCTAAGTAAAATGAAATCCTTGACAACTTCAATCTTTTTCCCGTTTATCGTGATGTTGCTTATTAGTCCAGTTGTGAGGATTTTTGTTTTCTTTATCTGAGATGTAATTCATACTGATTGATGGCTGTGGTCTTTGATCTTCATCTTCATGTACTAAAATGGGTGGTGGTATTTTCTTCCTATATTTTCCTTTTGATACTCACTTGTTTTCTCTTGTGGCATATACCCTGGTGTGCCCAAGAGCAACACATTTCACAACAGTCATATAAGCATCAGAAGGTTATAGTTTCTCAGGAGAACTATACTGTAGGATTGAAGGTGGTATAGTTTAGTGGCTAAAGAGTATGAGTTTGGAGTTAGTCACATCTTAGTTTGATTTCTTATTTTGCCACTTACTGTGTGACCTTGCGCAAGTTCATTGGGAAGTCATTTGCTGAATATTTTTTTAGTATCTATGCTATGAGCTGATCTTACAATTGTAAATATGGCAGAAATAAACAATACTGTCAATATAAATCCTTAGAAGAGTCGATGGAACTTGGAAAGTATTTGATAAATGCTCTCTGGCCTCTGAAATGTCCTAGTTGATTTGAGGAAAGAAGGTACAGGAGTTCTTGTTTTGCTTCAAGTCCTTTGGATTGCCTAGGAAGTGAGTCACATATCGAGTAGGACTCTGATTTAGCAAACGTTAGGCAGTTTCTATAGGTAGAGTTGCCATCCCGGAGGTTTTTCTAAGTATGTTCATGTACATGTATATATAAAGGGATGGGTGTTTAGATGAGGAGCAAAAGGGCTGGTCCAAGATGACATAGGCAATATGGTTGGATGTAAGCAGAGACTGAAAACATCCATTGTGAACTGACTGGTGGGGCTTAGCCGTTACACATTATACCAAGGAAAACTGGCCCCCTGATGGTCTCTGGAAGTCACCTGCTGTCTCTGAAATTCTTCCAGGTAAGAGGTGAGCTAATGAGGGCTCCTCTGATGAGGTTTTTGCCTGGATTTACCCAATCTGCTTTGTAGAGCCTCTTCAGTTCTGGGCTTGTCAAAGGCTGACAAGGACACCAGTGAGTAACCATCCAGCAGGAATATAGATTTCTCTTCCTCACTCAGCAAACAAATGCATATGATCAAATATGCACACATACACACGCATAAACACACGTACAAGCATGTGCCCATGCGCACGCAATTCTTTAAAACTTATGATGGGGTTGAAGGTATAAGAGCACTGAGGGGGTAAATATTAAAATCTATTTTGTTTCTAAGGGAGAAAATATGATTCAGCAGTGTCCTCTTATTGCTTAGAATCACAGATAACATCTTTTAATTCTTTATTGATTTTTAAATTAATTTGTTATCAGAAAAATCTAAAGGCATTTTAAAAAAACAATCCTCTAGAATCTCCAATAATATCTCCAAGTACAACCACTGATTTAGCATTTTGTCAATCATTCAAAGGTTGTCCAACCTCCAAATTAATTCTGGTGGCATCAGAATGCTGCAAAAAGAGCAATGAGCTGAGAGTCAGAAAGTTGGGTCCTAGTCTATGGTCTGCCCCAAGCCACCAGCTGCTTCCCCTAAAAGTAGGCTATAGCTTTCCAGTTTAATTAATCCCTCTGAGACTTAGTATTTATATTTGTGAAATTAAGATACTGAAGTAGATAACCTCAAATGTCCTTTCTATTCAACCCTTAAAAATGGCCAGCATAATATGCCGCGTAACTGTGTGGTCAGTGCTTTATATGTATTATCCCATTTAATCCGCAGAGTGATCCCTGTCATTCACATTATTCTCATCTTACAGATGAGGAAACAGAAGACTAGAGAAATTAAGAAAAGCTTCCTGATATCCCACAGCTAGTAAGTAGTGGCCATAACCAGTCTGAGCTCTTAACCACTATGTCATCTGTGTCAATAAACTAAAATAGCCTTTATATGTCTGTGCTTGGGCTTGGCTCTGCAAGAGGACATGCTCATACATAAGACAGTATTCCACATTCTTCTTTCTAATTTTTTTCTTCACTTTTTTTTTTTTATTGTACTTCAGGTGAAGGCTTACAGAACAAATAGTTTCTCATGAAACAGAAGTACGTATGTTGTTTTATGACATTGGTTAACAACCACACAACATATCAACCCTCTAACTTCTAAACCTTTTTTTTTTTTGTGAAAATACACATAGCAAAAGATACACCATTTCAAAAATTTCTGCATGTACAATTCAGTTACATTGATTACGTTCTTCCAGTTGTGCTGCTATTCTCACTTTAGATGAAGGCTTATAGGAAAAAATAGCTTCTCATTTAACAGTTAGTACACATGTTGCCCTATGACA
>NW_004443938.1:24811285-24816983 GCF_000243295.1 Trichechus manatus latirostris
CCATTTTGCCAGAACTCCCAGTATTCCTCATTCTTATGAGTCAAATCAATTTTAGAAAACAACAAACAGACAAAACAGAAGAACCACACTTGAAGCAATCGAGTTTTTAACTGCGTGATGCCGTCTAAACATAATAATTGGTAAAGGGAGAGCTTTGTTTTGGCTTCAAGGTTTCAAGGTAGGGATGAGATTGAGGAGTTTTCAAACACAAGCAGGATTTTAATAAACAAAAGAGAGTGCTGCAGAATGTGAATGTATCAAGAACACCGATATGATGGAAGTTATGTCTGGTATAGGCTGTGTTAAGACTTCTGGTGAGTTGTGGAGGTCTGTGTTAGGAAATTAAATTGGACAGGTAAGGGGCTTGTCTAGGTGCAGAGGCCTTGAAAACCTCCATCTAAGAAGTTGGGAATTCCTGTCAAGTTTTCAAGCAGGTATGTCACCTGAGCAAATATGTTTTCAGGCATTGGGTCAGGTGGTGTATGCAGGGAAATGGGAAGCAGTAGTAGGTTTATGGATTAGCAGTAGAGAAAAACGAGTTTGGTCTGGGTGACGTTTGAAGGACAAACATGGATTTGGGGACAGTTTAGTTATAGGGGATTCGAGAGAAGGAAGTATCAAAGATAATTCTAAGATTTTTATGCTGGATTTGTAATGTTGTTGTTGCTAAGTGCTGTCGAGTTGACTCCAACTCATTGTGAGCCCACGTGACTGAGAAGAACTGCTCCACATGGTTTTCTTGGCTGTAATCTTTATGGAAGAAGATCACCAGGTCTTTCTCTCATGGAGTGGCTGGGTGGGTTCAAACCTTCAAACTTCCGATTAGCAGCCAAGGGCTGAACTGTTGCACCACTGCTCTGTATGAGAAAAAAGCAATTTGTGGTGAAGGAAGACAAAGAACGAGGACCTACAGAACTTTCTGGGAGCTGGAAATCACTTAGTGGGAAGGGAGATTTGAAGAAGTGGGATGTCTAATATTCGATTTCGAGTGTGTTTTTCTGTAACATAAACTCTGTCTTCCCAAAACTTTTGTGAAGTTTGCTATACATACAATGGATTTGTGAGTGCTTTTTTTGGCTTGTTTGTTTACTTTTTGTTTTTTAGTGGAAATAAGGAAAGGGGATAACTGGCTCGTATGGTAGATACTGTACAGGACAGTGTGTGGAGAGTGTGAGATGAACCATACACTGAGCAGAAGTGAGTTTGGAGCTAGGCAGGAACATGAGAACCACTTTCCCCTGCAAGCACACATCATTTGTCCCTCCCCTTCTTAAGGGTTGCTTTGACTTCCAATAGGATGTGGAATGTAATTCATCCCATCTTACCTAGGTTTGAAGGGAAAGGAAGAGGAGATCACAGCTGATGAACATTATATCTGTAACTGTAATCAAGAAAATTAGAAAGGAAAGTCAAATCTATTAAAAGTCCTACGAAATCCATTCACAGCATAATTAGTAGTATGTTGGTTTGTTTAAATTATCTTATTTCCCTTTATAAAAGTCCTTTGAACCTTTCTAAAGTGAGGAAGCTAGGATAAACACAAATTATTCTAATGCATGTTCTACCCAGTTTTCAGGGAAGTACGCATTTGGCAGTCAAGTATCTATTGAGTACTAGTTACAATTAAGTCTTTACACTGTAGGAAGATACAAAAAAGGCCACACATGGAGAGCTGTTGGACTATCTGGAGCAGGTGAGTGCTCTGGTAATACTTTTGGTAAAAACACCCTGGCTGCAGGTGGTGATTAGACAAAAAGAGGGCAAGTGAAGAAGCAGAGGGACCAGTTAGGAGACTATTGCAATAATCTAGGCAAGAGATAACGGTGGCGTGTGGACCAGGAAGTAGCAGTGGAATTGGTGAGAAGCAGTTGAATTCTGGATCTAGTTTGAAGCTAGAGCTGATGAGAATTGTTAATGGATCAGAAGTGTGCTGTGAAAGAAAAAGTGGTGTCAAGGGTAACTGTAAGATTTTCAGCCTGAATTGCCATTTGCTGAGATGAGAAGAGCTGTATGAGGGCCAAGATAAGGAGTGATAATCAGGAGGTCAGCTTTGCATCTCTCAAGTTTGAGATGACCATAGTCATCTGAGTGGAGGTCTGGGTTGGAGATAAACATATGGGAAATAGCATATAGATGGGATTTAAATCGAGGAACCTGGATGATTATCACCATGGGAGAGGTTTGGTTAGCAGCTGAGCTCTTAACCATTGTGCAACCAGGGCTCCAATCACATCTCAAAGATTCATTTGTTTATATTTTCATTCGTTCAACAAATGTTTATTAAGTACCTATATAGTGATAACAATAACAATAACTAAGTTATTGATCATTAACTGTGTGTCAGGCACTTAAAAAAGCACTTTACAGGAATTAACTAATTTGATCTTCATAATGTCACTGAGACCTATAGATATTAAGAAACTTTTGCAAGGTTACATAGATTTTATTGGAGGAAATGTGACAGTATCCTGGGCACTGTTGATTTAGCAATAGAAAAAATGGACAAGGTCCCTTTTCTTAGGGAATTTACATTCCAAGGAGAAAATCAAATGGTAAATAAATAAACAAAATAACTTCACATGATGTGCTATGAATGCGATAGAAAATGGCAGGCGTGTCGTTGTTGGATGACTTCAAGTTGGTTTGGACACATAGGGACCCTATGTACAACAGAATGAAACACTGCCTGATATGCACCATCCTCACAGACTTTGCTATGCCTGAGCCCCTTGTTGCAGGCACTGTGTCAACACATCTTATTGAGGGTTTTCCTCTTTTTCGCTGACTCTCCACTTTACCAAGCATGATGTCCTTCTCCACGGACTGGTCCCTCCTGATAACAAGTCCAAAGTGCGTGAGATGAAGTCTCACCATCCTTGCTTCTAAGGAGCATTCTGGCTATACTTCTTCCCGGACAGATTTGTTTGTTCTTTTGGCAGTCCATGGTATATATTCAATATTCTTTGCCAACATCATAACTCAAAGGCATCAGATCTTCGGTCTTCCTTATTCATTGTCCAGATTTCACATGCATATGAGGCGATTGAAAAAACTATGGCTTGGCTCAGATGCACCTTAGTCCTCACAGTGACATCCTTGCTTTTCAACATTTTAAAGGGATCTTTTGCAGGAAATTTTCCCGAAGCAATACATCCTCTGATTTCTTGACTGCTGCTTCCATGGGCATTGATTGTGGATCCAAGTAAAGATGAAATCCTTGTCGGCCTCAATATTTTCTCTGCTTATCATGATGTTGCTTATTTGTTCAGTTGTGAGGATTTGGTTTTCCTTATGTTGAAGTGTAATCCATACTGAAGTCTGTGGTCTTTGATCTTCATCAGTAAATGCTTCAAGTCCCCTTCACTTTCAGCAAGCAAGGTTGTGTCATCTGCATAACACAGGTTGTTAATGAGTCTTCCTCCAATCCTGATGCCCCGTTTTTCTTTATATAGCCCAGCTTCTTGGATTATTTGCTCAGCATACAGATTGAATAAGTATGGTGAAAGGATACAACCCTGACTCACACTTTTCCTGACTTTAAATCATCAGTGATGATATCCCTCATTCCATGTCCTCCTCTGAATCCAGCTTCAACTTCTGGCAGTTCCCTGTTGATGTACTGCTGCAACTGCTTTTGAATGAGCTTCAGCAAAATTTTACTTGCTTGTTATATTAATGATATTGTTTAATAATTTCCATAGTCATTTGGATAATCTTTCTTTGGAATTGGCATAAATATGAATCTCTTCCAGATGGCTGGCCAGGTACTTGTCTTCCAAATTTCTTGGCATAGATGAGTGAGCACTTCCAGCGCCTGATCTCAATTGGTATTCCGTCAATTCCTGGAGCCTTGTTTTTTGCCACTATCTTCAGCGTAGCTTGGACTTCTTCCTTTAGTACCATTGGTTCCTGATCATATGCTACCTCCTGAAAACGGCTGAAAGTCGACCAATTCTTTTTGGTACAGTGACTGCATTCCTTCGTTTTCTTTTGATATCATTCAATATTTTGCCCATAGAATCCTTCACTATTGCAACTCGAGGCTTGAATTTTTTCTTCAGTTCTTTCAGCTTGAGAAATGTCTAGCATGTTCTTTCCTTTTGGTTTTCTAACTTGGGTCTTTCCGCATTTCATTATAGTACTTTACTTTGTCTTCTTGTGTCAACCTTTAAAATTTTCTGTTCAGCTCTTTTACGTCGTTATTTCTTCTGTTCACTTTAACTACTCTACATTTAAGAGTAAGTTTCTGGGTCTCTTCTGACGTCCATTTTGGTTTTTTCTTTCTTTCCTGTCTTTTTAATGACCTCTTGCTTTCTTCATGTGTGATGTCCTTGATGTCATCCTACAACTTGTTTGGTCTTCAGTCATTAGTGTTCAATGCCCCAAATCTATTCTTGAGGTGGTCTTTAAACTCAGGTGGGATATACTCAAGGTCATATTTTGGCTCTTGTGGAATTGCTCTAATTTTCTTCAGCTTCAACTTGAACTTGCATATGAGCAATTGATAGTCTGTTCTGCAGTCAGCCTAGGGCCTTGTTTTAACTGATGATATTGAGCTTCTCCAATGTCTCTTTCCACAGATGTAGTTGATTTGATTCCTGTGTATTCTATATGGTGAGGTCCACATGTATAGTCACTGTTTGTGTTGTTGAAAAAAGGTATTTGCCGTGAAGAAGTCATTGGTCTTGCACAATTCTATCATGTGATCTGTGATATTGTTTCTATCACCAAGGCCATATTTTCTAACTACCAGTCGTTCTTCTTTGTTTCCAACTTTTGAATTCTAATCACCAGTAATTATCAGTGCATCTTGATTGCATGTTTGATCAATTTCAGACTGCAGAAGTAGGTAGAAAATCTTCAATTTCTTCCTCTTTGGTCTTAGTGGTTAGTGTGTAAATTTGAATAATAGTTGTACTAACTGGTCTTCCTTGAAGGCATATGGATATTATCCTAACACTGACAGCATTGTACTTCTGGATAGTTCTTGAAATGTTCTTTTGAATATGAATTTGATGCCATTCCTCTTCAATTTGTCATTCCTAGCATAGTAGTCCATATGATTGTCTACTCTGAGGAGGGAGCTCCTCCTCAGTCATATTTGGAGTGCTTTCCAACCTGAGGGACTCATCTTCCGGCACTGTACCAGACAAAGTTTCACTGCTGTTCATAACGTTTTCACTGGGCATTTTTTTTCAGAAGTAGATTTCCAAGTCCTTCTTGCTAGTCTGTCTGAATCCAGAAATTCCACTGAAACCTGTCCACCATGGGTGAAGCTGCTGGTATTTGAAATACCAGAGGCATAGCTTCCAGCATCATTGCAACATGCAAGCCACCACAGTATGACAAATTGACAGACCAATGGGAAAATGGCAGGCAGAGAATAATAAACATTTTATAATAAAGTTGGTAAAGGAAGGTGTCTTAGAAGAGGTGACACTTTAACAGATAAGCCAAGATGCTTTCAGCTGCAAGTAATATTAAACTAAACACAGATTAGTTTCAACAGCATGAGAATTTTTTTTTTTTTAAATCTTACATAAAAAAGATGACTTAACAGGGAAAACTAACACAACCTGTACAAGGAAAGGTCATGGAAGCCCCATGGACAGATCCAAACTCCCCGAGGGACTGAGTTGCTGGACGGAGGGCTCTGGGGACCATGGTCTCGGGGAACATCTAGCTCAATTGGCATGAC
>NW_004443938.1:24817839-24850673 GCF_000243295.1 Trichechus manatus latirostris
TACTGTTACATGAGAAACTATCTGTTCTGTAAGCCTTCCCCTGAAGGAATCCCTGGTTAGTTAATTCAGAGGCTAGTGCTGTAAGAGAACATCAAATTTTTATATACTTACCTGAAGTGATGGGCTAGTTACCGCCTTTATGCAAGATGACTGCAGCACTTTCAGGTATTCATCCTTACGCACCGTAGGCAGTCTTCAGAAAAAAAGAGACAATTTCTTTCCACAGGTCTGTTTTTCTCAGCAAGAAAATCTATATTTCCAGTGGACTTCACGTGGTGTCTTATTGGCCAAAATTGTATTGTCTTTACAGGGAATAAAATTACCATGACTAACCTAGAGTCAAAGTCTTAAACTAATCAAGATTCAGTCCCTGGATCTTGGATTTGGGTCATTTTCCTAAGTACAAGAATGAGCAGAGAAGGTTAAACAACCAAAAAATTAGAGCTCTGAGAAGAGGGGATGGATTTGGATAGACAATCATAGTGCCTGTACTAAACCTAGTCATGAGTAATGAGAAGGAGTCAACCATATGACGGTCTCAGGAAAGAACATACCAGAGAAGGGAACAGCAGGCACAAGGCCTTGAAAGTCAAAAGTAGCTTGGTACGTTCAAGGAACAGAAAGAAGTATGCCTGGAGCATGGTGACCTGGGTTCATGGGGGGCAGGAAATTGAGAAGAGGTGAGAGGTGAAATGTTGTAGTGTTTCAGGGTCTAGCTCAAAGGCTATATTGCCTAGATCTAGATAACAGATCTGCTGTTTATTAGTTATTTGGCTTTTCACAAATTACAATTTCTTTAAGTTGTTGTTAGGTGCTGTTGAGTCGGTTCAAACTCATAGCAACCTTACGTTCAACAGAACGAAACACTGCATGGTCCTGTGCCATCTTCATGATCATTGTTATGCTTGAGCCCATTGTTGCAGCCACTGTGTCAATCCATCTCATTGAGGGTCTTCCTTGTTTTTTGCTGACCCTTCACTTTACCAAGCATGGTGTCCTTCTCCAGGGACTGATCCCTCCTGATAACATGTCCATAATATGTGAGATGAAGTCTCCTCATCCTTTCTAAGGAGCATTCTGGTTGTACTTCTTCCAAGACAGATTTGTTCATTGTTTTGGCAGTCTATGGTACATTTGATATTCTTCACTAACACCACAACTCAAAGGTGTCAATTATTCTTAGATCTTCCTTATTCACCATCCAGCTTTCACGTGAATATGAGGCAATTGAAAATACCATGGCTTGGGTCAGACACACCTTAGTCCGTAAAGTGACAACTTTGCTGTTTAACACTTTAAAGAGGTCTTTGCAGCAGATTTTCCAAATGCAACACATCATTTGATTTCTTGTCTGCTGCTTCCATGGGTGATGATTATGATCCAAGTGAAGTGTAATCCTTGACAACTTCAATCCCTTCTCCGTTTCTCATGATGTTGCTTATTGGTCCAGTTGTGAGGATTTTTGTTTTCTTTATGTTGAGGTGTAATCCATACTGAAGACTGTGGTCTTTGATCTTCATCAGTAAGTGCTTCAAGTCCCCTTCACTTTCAGCAAGCAAGGTTGTGTCATCTGTATACTGTAGATTGTTAATGAATCTTCCTCTGATCCTGATGCCATGTTCTTCTTCATATTGTCCAGCTTCTTGGATTATTTGTTCAGCATACAGATTGAATAAATATGGTGAAAGAATACAACCCTGAAGTCCACTTTTCCTAACTTTAAAGCACGCAGTATCTCCTTGTTCTGTCTGAACGAGAGCCTCTTGATCAATGTACAGGTTCCTCATGAGCACAATTAAGTATTCTGGAATTCCCATTCTTTGAAATGTATTCCATAATTTGTTATGATCCACACAGTCGAATACCTTTGCATAGTCAACAAAACACAGGTAAGTATCTTTCTGGTATTCTCTGCTTTCAGCCAGGATCCATCTGACAGCAGCAATGATATCCCTTGTTCCACATCCTCTTTTGAACCTGGCTTGAATTTCTGGCAGTTCCCTGCGGATGTACTGCTGCAACAGCTTTTGAATGATTTTCAGCAAAATTTTACTTGCTTGCGATATTAATGATATTGTTTAATAATTTCCATATTCATTTGGATCAATTTTCTTTAGAACAGGCATAAATATGGATCTCTTCCAGTTGGTTGGCCAGGTAGCTGTCTTCCAAATTTCTTGGCATAGATGAGTGTGCACTTCCTGTGCCTGATCTGTTTGTTGAAACCTCTCAGTTGGTATTCCATCAATTCCTGGAGCCTTGTTTTTTGCCAATGTCTTCAGTGCAGCTTGGACTTCTTCCTTCACTACCATGTATTCTTGATCATATGCTACCTCCTGAAATGATTGAACATTGACCAATTCTTTTTGGTATAGTGACTGTGTATTCCTTTGTCTTCTTTTGATGCTTCCTGCGTCATTCAGTATTTTGCCCATAGAATCCTTCACTATTGCAACTGGAGGCTTGAATTTTTTCTTCAGTTCTTCCAGCTTGAGAAATGCCTAGTATGTTCTTCCCTTGTGGTTTTCTAACTCCAGATCTTTGCACATGTCATTATAATACTTTATTTTGCCTTCTCAAGCCACCTTTTGAAATCTTCTGTACAGCTCTTTTACATCATCATTTCTTCTGTTCACTTTAGCTACTCTACCTTCAAGAGCAAGTTTCAGAGTCTCTTCTGACATCTATTTTGGTCTTTTATTTCTTTCCTGTCTTTTTAATGACCTCTTGCTTTCTTCATGTATGATGTCCTTAATGTCATTCAACAACTCGTCTGGTCTTCAGTCATTAGTGTTCAATGGATCAAATCTATTCTTGAGATGGTCTCTAAATTCAGGTGGGATATACTCAAGGTTGTACTTTGACTCTTGTGGACTTGGTCTAATTTTCTTCAGCTTCAATTTGAACTTTCATATGAGCAGTTGATGGTGTATTCTTCAGTATTTGGCTCCTACCCTTGTTCTGACTGATGACATTAAACTTTTCCATCGTCTCTTTTCCCATATGTAGTTGATTTGATTCCCGTGTATTCCATCTGGCGAGGTCTACGTATATAGTCAGTGTTTATGTTGTTGAAAAAAGGTATTTGCAATGAAGAAGTCGTTGATCTTGCAAAATTCTATCTTGCGATCTCCAGCACACTTTCTATCACCAAGTCCATGTTTTCCAACTACTAATGCTTTTTCTTTGTTTCCAACTTTCACATTCCAATCACCAGTAATTATGAATGAATCCTGATTGCATGTTCGATAAATTTCATATTGCGGAAGTTGGTAAAAATCTTCGATTTCTTTGTCTTTGGCCTTAGTGGTTGGTGAGTAAATTTGAATAATAGTCTTATTAACTGGTCTTCTTTGTAGATGTATGGATATTATCCTATTACTGCCAGCATTGTTCTTCTGGGTATATCTTGAAATGTTTTTTTTTGATGATGAATGCAGTACCATTCCTCTTCAAGTTGTCATTCCTGGCGTAGTAGACCATATGATTGTCCAATTCAAAATGGCCAATACCAGTCCATTTCAGCTCACTAATGTCTACGATATCAATGTTTATGCATTTCATTTTTGGTGATTTCCAATTTTCCTAGATTCATTCTTTGTATGTTCCACGTTCTGATTATTAACGGATGCTTGCAGCTGTTTCTTTTCATTTTCACATCAGCAGATGAAGGTCCCCAAAGCTTGAATCCATCCACATCATTAAAGTTGACTCTACTTTGAGGAAGCAGCTCTTCCCCAGTCATCTCTTTAGTGCCTTCCAACCTGAGGGTTCATCTTCCAGCACTATGTTAGACAATATTCCACCACTATTCATAAGGTTTTCACTGGCTAATTTTTTTTGTCACAAGTAGACTGCCAGCTCCTTCTTCCTAGTCTGTCTTAGTTTGGAAGATCAGCTAAAACCTATCTGCCATGGGTGACCCTGCTGGTGTTTGAATACTGGTGGCATAGCTTCTAGCATCACAGCAACACTTAAGGCCCCCATAGTATGACAAACTGACAGATGCATTTGATCTTTAAGAATGGTATAAATAATAATACATAACTCATGTTGCTGAAAGATGAAAAACAAGAACTAAACAGTAAGTAGAACAGGTCCTGCATATTGTAGGTTATTAATAAGTATTCAAAAAAAACAAAAACCCCATTGCTGTTGAGTTGGTTCCCACTTATAACGATCATAATGATCCTGTAGGACAGAGTAGAACTCTTCTGTAGGGTTTCCAAGGAACAGCTGGTGGATTTGAACTGCCAACCTTTTGGTTAGCAGCTGAGCTCTTAACCGTAGTGCCACCAGCTATCATTATTATAGTATTGGCTCGAGGTTCAGATCATGTAGGGCCTTATAGGCCATAGAGATTTTTATTTTGTTCAAATTAAGTTGTAAAGCCATTAGAGTATTTTGTGCAGGGAGTGATCTAATATAACTTTGATTTCTAAATATTAGTTGTTTTTTTTTTTTTTTTTGTCTGTCATGTATGGATTGGATTATGGGGGAAAGAGTAGAAGTTAGATAGCCAGTAGGCTTCTGTAGCAGCCTAGATTCTGGCAGTTTGAATATGGCGGAAGCACTGGGGAGGGAATTAGAGACAACAGAACTTGCTAACAGCTTGTTTTTGGGGTTGTGGTTAAGGGAAATAATGGTTTTTAAATATTTGACTTGGAAAATCAGGGGAATGGTGATGTTCTTTATTGAGATAGGGAAGGAGCCTATTTGACTAGATTGTGAAATGAGTATATGGAACAAAAAAGATGAACAACCCCTGCTTCAAAATTCCTTGCCCCCAAATCTGTTTTTCCACATTTCTTAAGAAAGTTTTTCTTTTAGTCTTTCTAGCTCCTTAGTAATTCACTTTCCTCCAATTTACACACTTGGTATAATGATAGATTAAACAATTTGTGAAGATGATCTTTGTCAAACTGGTTTACCATAAAGCAGAAGTGAGAACATAATGAATTTAGCACTAGGTTGTTGAATATGTCCCAAACATTTCAAAGACTAGCTGTTCAAGTTTAGTAGGCAACTCTCATGAAAAGTGATTTGTAGCTATTTTCATTTTTACTTCCCCTACCTTTTCCTTCCAGCTGTTAGAGCCTATTTTGTTTCCTGTAGATGGAAAATAATTTTACTTTCTTTTATTCTCAGAGTCAAATTGAAAAGTAAACAGAATAGCCATTTCAGTATAACCCTGTGACATTCCTTTGACATGGTCCAGATGGCCGTCATCATTGATAGATACATACCCCCCTCCCACCTGTCCCTAAGAATGTCCACTGAGGATGTAAGCTATGTAGGCATCCAGCTTTACACATTTCATGGATTTTTTTCCGCATATGTTTTACTGAAGATCAACACCATTTAAAAAGAGAGTTCATAAAGTTCTTGCAAATGGCCCAAACCTTGTTGCATTTTGATGACAATTTAACGACGACAACAACAAAAGCTGTATAAATTATAATTGTTTAATGGCAAGGACACTCTTGTGTTTGTTTGGTTCAGCAAGTACTGTAGCTCAGAGAATATATGTAATTGTTTAACATACCTAAAGATGAGAACATTGACCTGCCACCAGTATTTGGGCAATTAAAGTATTTTTTCAATAGCCATGATGGACTGAGCTAAAACAATCCTTCCAACTTTTCTTCCTTACGGTGAAAATTACTGTATCAGTCAGGACTGATTTTGTATTTGGTAGCAAAATATAGACACTACCATTGCAGTAAACCTAGGCTTAAGAATCAGAAGATGAGTTAAAGACATTTCTACAAGGCAAGGGACAGAGCTCCAGGAGTTTCAGGAACAGGAAGTGACGTTTGAGCCCTGTTGTTGTTATTAGTTGCCATCCAGTCATCTCTGACTCACAATGATCTTATGTATAGCAGAACAAAAACATGGCCTGGTCCTGTGCCACCTTCATGAGCTTTGGTATGTTTGAGCCCATTGTTATGGATATTGTGTCAATCTGTCTCATTGAGGGTTTCCCTCCTTTTCCCTGACCCTCTGCTTTCCCAAAAATGTTCTAGTGATTAGTCTTTCCTGATAACATGCCCAAAGTAAGCTAGACAAAGTTTCACCATCCTGCTTCTAAGGAACATTTCAGTTTTATTTCTTCTAAGACAGATTTGTTTGTTATCCTGGCAGAACACAGTATATTCAACATTCTTTGCCAAACGCCACACTTGAAATGCATCAATTCTTCTTCTGGCCTCTTTTTCACTGTCCAGCTTTCACATGCATATGAGGCTATTGAAAAGATCATGGCTTGGGTCAGGTGCATCTTAGTCATCAAAAGTTACTTTTCTTTCTACTTCTCATCTTCCACTGGTAGCTTTGAGGCTGCAACTTCCCAGCTGTATCATCAGAAAGGAAAAGGATTCTACCTTTCAGCTCCAGATAGGAAAAATCCTGAAGAAAAACACTCGTTGGTCAGTTTAGGTCAGAAGTATAATCGAAGGGAAATTGTTGAGGAAGTCAGGGTCACATCGTAAGATAGCAGTTCCCAACCATGAATCTGGAGTGGGTGAAGGGGCAGTGCCCCATAAGAATGGGGTATGCTGTTCTCAAAAGAAGTGAAGGCTACTAGACAAAAACAAAACAGAACAAAAATAAAAACAAAAACCAGCAAGATTTCACTAGAAGAACTCATTTACAAGATGGCCCGCAGGAATTAAAAGTTAACTTAGAATTTAGGGAATAGAGATTTACTGGTTCAGGAGTGGTGCACATCTCTTCTTAGCATTCAGTCCCAGACTGTTAAGCTGACTAGGTTATTTTCTTAACAGACTTAGATATCTAATTCAAGATTAGCACTTTTCCAGCAATCAAATCCCACTGAATTGCTTTGCTTTCCTTATGTCTTTGTTTTAATTTAGAGAAATCTTTTTTTCTTTTCCTATTGTGCTTCAGGGACTTTCCTTTAAGAAGTTAGCTAGTATGTAATGGATCTAAACTGCTTTAGGGGTTAATCAGTATTTTCTGTTTATACGAATAACTCATTGATAGAGTTATTGCAGGATAGATAATTGACAGAAATATCTGGAAGAGATTTTATTTATATCTGGTGTAATCCCCACATTTTATAGACAAAGTGAGATTCAGAGAAGATAAGTGATTTGCCCACGGTCACAGGTCTCATTACCAAAAAAGCCAACATTAAAAACCCAAGATACCTGGCTTCCCTAATTTTGTGTCATTTCCATTACATCAGGCTTAGTGAGAGAAAAGTGAGAATAAATTCTACAACAAGAACAAATGCATAGATCAGCTTGGATCATCCCAGTTTGCTCTGATGAACTCTCGCTGCCATTAGGATTTAGAATGCAAACTGGACTGAAAGGATGGGGCAGAGGTGAGGAGCTTTGGGCAGAGAACCCTCGGTGCCGAGAATGCTGTCAGCAGCCGAAAGAGCTCTCAGAGAAGACAGCTTCCTTGCTCTCCTTTTCTATCCATGTCCAATCAGATTCTACTCATCATATATCTCTCCAAGCAGCCCCTCTCTTGCTTTGCTTCTGCTGCAGCAGCAGTTCTGGTCCTCCTCATTCTCCCTGCTTCCTGAGCGGCCTCCTTCTAGCCCATCATCACCATAGTGATCTGTCTCAAATGCAAATTGGATCACAACATGCTCCAGCTTAAAATAGTTCATTGCCTATCCCTCCCTCCAACCATACAGGATAAAGTTCATTTCCTTCACCCACATTCCAATTTGCTTCTTTAGTCTCAATTCCTGCTAATCTTGACCCTTTGCTAATTTGGCCCTAAATTTGTTAAGATTTCAAACTGACCTATTAATTAGAACTCCTAGAGGTTAAGGCTATGAAGTCTTATTCATTTTCAGGTATCTAGGAATACTTAGTATTTATGGAACCGAATCTCTTTTGCACCTAGACTAGGGCTAAAAATTGAAAGACGGTCACTTGGTGAATAAACCCATGTTTTGTAGACAAAACTGTAACTATATATCGTTACTCTTATATTTTACTTAATTATGTGAAACTAGAGCATTGTTATTATAATAGCATAGCATAAGTAACTGATTAAATAAATGAAATTTGAATTTTGCAATCTGATTTGCAGATTTAGGGCATATCTTGGTGCTTAATGTAAAGCTAAATCCCGATTAAATTTAGGCAGTGAATTTTTCTTTCTTATTTTATTTTTGATGCTCTGGAATTAGTTAAGTTTTGTGCCTTTTTAGATCTCTTCTTATGCACTTCTACTTCAGCTTAGTTTCTGAACAAGAGTGACTAAAACAAACAAAAAGAGCAATTGCTTCTAAGGGCAGAAGACCATAAGCCCTGATAGTCACAGAAACCAAACCGCTGTTGGATCTAATTTCATTAGTGCTATCTGGCATGGAGTTCACTGACACCAGGGTCTGAGGACATCACTAAAAGTTGAAAGACACTTCTGCATTGCTCAATTGTACATTAGAAAGTTAAAGCTGAGGTTATCCTTCTCAATATTGAAAGAGTGAATATTATTATTGGGATTATTAATGAATGATATGTTTCTTGAGATATGTTTGAAACTTCAGGAATACTTGCGTAACTGTACCAGTGAAGATCCTCTTTAAAATGTTGTTGTTGTTAGGTGCCTTCGAGTCAGTTCTGACTCATAGCGACCCTATGTACAACAGAATGAAACACTGCTGGATCCTTGGCCATCCTCACAGTACTTGTTATGCTTGAGCCCACTGTTGCAGCCACAGTGTCAATCCATCTCATTGAGGATCTTCCTCTTTTTCACTGACCCTCTACTTACCAAGCATGATATCCTTCTCCAGGGACTGGTCCCTCTGATAACATGTCCAAAGTATGTAAGACAAGGTCTCACCATCCTTGCTTCCAAGGAGCATTCTGGCCGTAATTCTTTCAAGACAGATTTGTTCGTTCTTCTGGCAGTCCATGGTGTACTCAGTATTCTTCACCAACACCATAATTCAAAGGCATCAATTCTTCTTCAGTCTTTCTTATTCATTGTCCAGCTTTCACATGTGTATGAGGCAATTGAAAACACCATGGCTTCGGTCAGGCGCACCTTAGTCCTCAAAGTGACATCTTTGCTTTCTAACACTTTAAAGAGGTCTTTTGAAGCAGATTTGCCCAATGCAATACGTCATTTGATTTCTTGACTGCTGCTTCCATGGGTGTTGATTGTGGATCTAAGTAAAATGAAGTCCTTGACAACTTCATTGTTTTCTCCATTTGTCATGATGATGCTTATTGGTCCAGTTGTGAGAATTTTTGTTTTCTTTATGTTGAAGTGTAATCTATACTGAAGGCTGTAGTCTTTGATGTTCATCAGAAGGTGCTTCAAGTCCTCTTCTCTTTCAGCAAGCAAAGTTGTGTCATCTGCATATCGCAGGTTGTTAATGAATCTTCCTCCAATCCTGATGCAGTATTCTTCCTCATATAGTCCACCCCCTTGGATTATTTGCTCAGCATACAGATTGAATAAGTACGGTGAAAGAATACAACCCTGATGCACACCTTTCCTGACTTTAAACCACACGGTATCCATTGTTCTGTTAGAATGACTGCCTTTTGATCTATGTACAGATTCCCCATGAGCACAAATAAGTCTTCTGTGACTCCTATGCTTTGTGATGTTATTCATAATTTGTTAGGATCCACACAGTCAAATGTCTTTGCATAGTCAATAAAACACAGGTAAATATTTTGCTGGTATTCTCTGCTTTCAGCCATGATCCATTTGACATCAGCAATGATAACCCTCGTTTCACATCCTCTTCTGAACCTGGCTTAAATTTCTGACAATTCTTTGTCAATAGACTGCTGCAACCACTTTTGAATGATTTTCAGCATAATTTTACTTGGGTGTGATATTAATGATATTGTTCGATAATTTCCACATTTTGTTGGATCACTTTTCTTTGAAATGGGCACAAATATGGATCTCTTCCAGTCAGTTGCCAGGCAACTGTCCTCCAAATTTCTTGGCATAGATATGTGGGCACCTCCACCGCTGTATCTGTTTGTTGAAACATCTCATTTGGTATTCCGTCAGTTCCTAGAGCCTTGTTTTTTGCAGCTGCCTTCAGGGCAGCTTGGACGTCTTCCTTCAGTACCATTGGTTCTTGATTATCTGCAACCTCCTGAAATGGTTGAATGTCATCCAGTTCTTTTTGGTACAGTGACTCTGTGTATTCCTTCAATCTTCTTTTGATGTTTCCTACATCATTCAATATTTTGCCCATGGAATTCTGCACTATTGCAACTTGGGGCTTGAATTTTTTCTTCAGTTCTTTCAACTTGAGAAATGCCAACGGTGTTCCTCTCTTTTGGTTTTCAAAGTCCAAATCTTTGGACATGTCACTGTAATACTTTACTTTGTCTTCCTGAGCCGCCCTTTGAAATCTTCTGTTCAGCTCTTCTACTTCATCATTTCTTCCTTTAGCTTTAGCTACTGGACATTCAACAGCTAGTTTCAGAGTCTATTCTGACATCCATTTTGGTTTTGTCTTTCTTTCCTGTCTTTAAATGACTTCTTGCTTTCTTCATGTATGATGTGCTTGGTGTCGTTCCACAATTCATCTGATCTTTGGTCATTAGTGTTCAATCCATCAAATCTGTTCCTGAAATGGTTTCTGAGTTCAGGTAGGATATGCTCAAGTTCATATTTTGGCTCTCATTTTCTTCAGCTTTAAATTGAATTTGCATATGAGTAATTGATGGGCTGTTCCACAGTCAGCCCTGGCCTTGTTTGGACTGATGATATTGAGCTTCTCCATCATCTCTTTCCACAGATGTAGTCAATTTGATTCCTGTGTGTTCCATCTGGTGAGGTCCACGTATATAGTCACTGTTTATATTGTTGAAAAAAGGTATTTGCAATGAAGAAGTCGTTGATCTTGTAAAATTCTACCAGGTAATCTCCGGCATTATTTCTAACAACAAGGCCATATTTTCCAACTACCAGTCCTTCTTCTTCGTTTCCAACTTTTGTATTCCAGTCACCAGTAATTATCAATGCATCTTGGTTGAATGTTTGATCAATTTCAGACTGCAGTAGTTGGTAAAAATCTCAGTTTCCTCACATTTGGCCTTAGTGGTTGGTGAGTAAATTTGAATAATAGTCATATTAACTGGTCTTCCTTGTAGGCGTATGGATATTATCCTATCACTGACAGCATTATACTTCAGGATAGATCTTGAAATGTTCTTTTTGACAATGGATGTGATGCCACTCCTCTTCAATTTGCCATTCTTAGCATACTAGACCATATGATTGTCAGATGTGAAATGACCAGGACCAGTCCATTTCAGCTCACTAATGCCTAGGATATTGATCTTTATGTGTTCCATTTCATTTTTGACTATTTCCAATTTTCCTAGATTCATACTTCATACACCCATGTTCCAATTATTAATGGATGTTTGCAGCTGTTTTTTTCTCATTTTGAGTCAGGCCACATCAGCAAATGAGGGTCCCAAAAGCTTGACTCCATCCATGTCATAGAGGTAGACTCTATTTTGAGGAAGCAGCTCTTTCCCAGTCCTATTTTGAGTGCCTTCCGATCTGAGGGGTTCATCTTCTGGCACTATATTAGTGTTCTGCTGCTATTCATAATGTTTTCACTGGCCAGTTTTTTTTTTTTTTCAGAAGTAGACTGCCAGATCTGTCTTCCTAGTCTGTCTTAGTCTGGAAGCTCCTTTGAAATCTGTCCACCATGGGTGACCCTGCTGGTATTTGAAATACTGGTGGCAAAATAGCCAGTATCACAGCAACACACAAGCTACCACAGTGCAACAAACTGGCAGACACATAATGGTTTCCTTTCTACTCTGCTGCAATCACTTTTTCTTAAACCCTCATTGGCTCCTGTATGGATTATTACAGTCTCCTACAAGTTGCTTTCTCTGTCTGCAGTCTTGACCATCCAGAAATCTTTTGGCATCTTAGTGTAGTCTAATTTTCTCTGGTGGTGCAATGGTTAAGTAACTGAAAGGTTAGCAGTTCAAACCCACCCAAGTGATTCTTCAGGAGAAAGACCTGATGATCTGCTCTCATAAAGATACAGCCTAGAAAACCCAGTGGGGAGTTCTACGATGTCACCTGGGGTCACTATAAGTCAAAATTGAGTTGACTGCACCTAACAACAACAATTTTCACTAAACATAGATTTCTTCAAGTTACCAGTTTGCTTATTTGTGTGCAATTTTAGGTTCCACTATTTTGCAAAACACTTTGCAAACCAGCGACCCCATTGTTTCTGTAAACATGCAAAATTCAGTTCTTTTTCCACACCTTGGTTTATGATGCAACTCTTGCCTGAAAAGTTTTACCTTTGTGGAGAGGGTTGACATGTCATGGGGTTGTTAACCAGTGTCATAAAACAATAGGTGTACTGACTGTTCAATGAGAAATTATTTGTTCTGTAAATCTTCACCTGAAGTACAATGAAAAAAAAAAAAAAATGGAGAAAAAAAGGCTCTCTGCCATCCGTCAGGGCCCAGTTCAAGCATCTCTGACCATTTTTGTGAAGTTTTATGTGACTATCTCACTTTTCACTGATCTCATCTTGTGATATTTTGTATGGTTTACTCTTGTTTCATCTACAATGATCTTGTAATGTGAGATATGTTGTAAAACTCTTTGAAGTTAGGGATCTTGCCTTGACTGTTACTGGTGACCTCTTTGGTACAAGTCAAAGTGTCTAAAACATTCTATGGTCTTAATAAATATGCATTCTGCTTGAAAAAAGCAAACTTGGAACATTTATTTTATTATTTATCATCTGAAAATATTATTTGCAAATGATTGGTAATTCTTATATTCTAGGATCTTTTGGGAGGGCTTTCCAAAGGATAAAAAGGTTAAAGACAGAAGGGATTCCCTTTGTGGCTTTTATTCTGTTGTCCTTGTTTGTTTGTTTTTTCACCCCATTCAACATATATTTATTGCACATATACTATGTACCAAGCGCTGTGCTAGGTACTGAGGATAGAGCTGTAAATAAGACAGTTTCTACCTTCAGGGTGCTTCTAGAAGGAGAGATGGATATTATTTATGTGTATTCAGTTTTTAGTGCTGCATAATAAATTTCCACAAACTTAGCAAACTTAGTCAGTTAAAAAAAACACCTATTTCTTTGTGTATGTGTGTTTAAGGTGAAAATTTACCCAGCAAATTAGGCTCCCATTTAACAATTTTACACAGATTATTCAGTGATGTTGGTTACATTTTCCACAATGTGTCATCATCATTCTCATTCATTCCATTCTATTGTACCATTTCCTGTACTTTAGTTTCCCAACCCCTTTACCTTCTCATTTTTCCTTTAAAGTAAATTTTGACCATTTAGTCTTATATAGATGAGTTTTTTTAAGGGAGCTCATTACTCATGGGTTATATTCTTTATTTTATGAGCCAATCTGTTATGTAGCTAAAAGGTCACCTCAAGGGATAATTTTGGCTTAAAGTTTAAAGAGTATCTCAGGGCCAGAGTCTCGGGGAGTCTTCCAGTCTCAACTGGTCCAGTAAGTCTGGACTTGTTAGGAATTTGAGTTCTTTTCCACATTTGTCTTCCATTCTGTCTGTATCCATCAGTTGTGGCCCTAATCATAATGGTCAATAGCAGTATACAGGCACCATCTAGTTCTTCTGGTTTTAGGATAAATGGAGCCGTGGTCTGTGTAGATTATTATTAGTCCTGCAGACTACTTTCTTCTCTGAGTCTTGGTTTCTTTCTTTGTCTTTTGCTCTGGATGAGTAGAGATCAATAGTTGTATCTTAGATGGCCACTCACAAGCTTCTAAGACCCCAGACACAACTCACCACATTGGGATGTAGAACATACACTTTATAAACTCTATTATGCCAATTAACTGAGTTGTCTCGTGAGACTGTGGTCCTAAGCCTTCAAACCCAGAAAACCAATCTTGTGAGGTATTTGTTTATGTCAAACAAGTATTCATAACTCTGTCTTCTATGTGATTTATTATCTCTATGAATATACATGCATGCACTCACATAGCTGTATGTACATATGCCCATAGATACATCTATCTGTGCACACATATGTACCCCCATATTCATACCCATACACATATATGCCTATATAGATATTTGTGTAACCACACACATATTTTTTGGCTGTTGTTGCAAAATTGTATTTGTCACTTCCTTCACCAAAAATGTCCTTTTCTCTTGTGTGCTTATTACTGACATCATATACCTTGGTCAAACTCTATGCACTTCACCCACATTCGATGCTACCTTTCCCATCGCCAAAAAATAATAAGTTGTCTACTGTCTCAAAAGTGCTTCCCCTACCCCCCCACCACTCATTCCTGGTAATCGCCAATGAGCATTGGTCTCTATGTAGATCTATTATTCTTCCCCTTGTCTTCTTATAAAGTGTGACTATACAATATTTATCCTTTTACGATTGGCTTATTTCACTCAGCATAATGTCCTCCAGATTCATCCACATTATAAGATATTTTGAGGACTCATCATTAGTTTTTATGGCTGTGTAGTATTTCATTGTATATATGTACCATTTTGTTTTTCTATTCATCTGTTGTTGGGCATGTAGGTTGTTTCCATCTTTTTGCTGTTGTGAACAATGCTGCAATGAACATAGGTGTGCATGTTTGTGTCTTTTTTATTAGATCTCTAGGGTATATACCTAGAAGTAAGATTGCCAGATCATAAGCTATTTCTGTTTCTAGCTTTTTGAAGAAGCACCATACCATTTTTCATTGTGGTTGTGCCACTTTGCAATCCCATCAGCAGTGGATAAGAGTTCCAGTCTCCCCACATCCTAGCCAGCATTTGTTGTTTTCTGATTTTTTTTTTTTTTTTAAATCAGTGCCGTTTCTGCAGGGGTGAGATTGTATCTCATTATAGTTTTGATCTGCGTCTCCTTATGGCCTGGTGGTCCAGTAGTTAAGTGCTACAGCTGCTAACCAAAAGGTCAGCAGTTTGAATCCACCAACTGCTCCTTGGAAACCCTATAAGACAGAATAGAACTGATCCATAGGATTTCCAAGGAGCTGTTGGTGGATTTGAACTGCTGAACTTTTGGTTAGGATCTGAACTTTTAACCACTTTTATTCTTGTATTTCTATGGTCGAAAATACACTCATCTGTCAGTTTGTCATACTGTAGTGGCTTGCATGTTGCTATGATACTGGAAGTTATGCCACCAGTATTTCAAATACCAACAGGATCTCCCATGGTGGACAGGTTTCAGCAGAGCTTCCAGACTAAGAGACTAGGAAAAAAGACCTGGCAATCTACTTCTGAAAAAATTGGCCAGTGAAAACCTTAAGAATAGCAGTGAAATATGTCCGATACAGTGCCAGAAGATGAGCCCCTCACGTTGAAATTCACTCAAAATACGACTAGGGAAGACCTGCCTTCTCAAAGTAGAGTGGACTTTAATGACATGGATGGAATAAGGCTTTGTGACCTTCATTTGCTGATATGGCATGACTAAAATGAGAAGAAACACCTTCAAATATCCATTAATAATTGGAACATGGAATGTATGAAGTAAAAATTTGAAGTCATCGAAAACAAAATGGAACACTTAAAGATCGATATTCTAGTCATTACTGAACTGAAATGGACTGGTATTGAACATATTGAATCAGATAGTCACGTGAGCCACTATGCTGAGAATGACAAATTGAAGAGGAATGGTGTTGCATTCATTGTCAAAAAGAACATTTCAAGCTCTATCCTGAAGTACAATGCTGTCAGTGATAGGATAATATTCATAAACCTAGAACGAGGACCAGTTAATATGACTATTAGTCAAATTTACACACCAACCACTAATTCTACAGATGAGGAAATTGAAGATTTTTACCAACTTCTGCAGTCTGAAATTGATCAAACATGCAGTCAGGATGCATTGATAATTACTGGTGATTGGAATGTGAAAGTTGGAAACAAAGAAGAAGGATCAGTAGTTGGAAAATATGGCCTTGGTGATAGAAATGACAGCAGAGATCACATAATAGAATTTTGCAAGACCAACGACTTCTTCACTGCAAATACCTTTTTTGACCAACATAAATGGCGACTATACACATGGACCTCACTGGATGGAAAACTGTAGATTGTTGTCCTGTAGAAACTATTGAAAACTGTATCAAATCGACTACATCTGTGGAAAGAGATGATGGAGAAGCTCAATATCATCAGTCAGAACAAGGTCAGGGGCCAACTGTGGAACAGATCATCAATTGCTCATATGCAAGTTCAAGTTGAAGATGAAGAAATTAAAACAAGTCCACAAGAGCCAAAATACGACTGTGAGTATATCTTACCTGAATTTGGAGACCACTTCAAGAATAGATTTGATATATTGAACACTAACGATCGAAGACCAAATGAGTTGTGGGATAACATCAAGAATATCATACATGAAGAAAGTAAAAAAAAAAAAAAAAACAGGAAACAAAGAAAAGACCAAAATGTATGTCAGAAGAGACTCTGAAACTTGCTCTTGAACATAGTAGCAAAAGCAAATGTAAGAAATGATGAAGTAAAAGAGCTGAACAGAAGATTTCAAAGGGCGTTTCAAGAATACAAAGTATTATAATGAAATGTGCAAAGACCTAGAGTTGGAAAACCGAAAGGGAAGAACACAATTGCATTTCTCAAACTGAAAGAACTGAATAAAAAATTCAAGCTTAGAGTTGCAATACTGGATTCTATGGGCAAAATATTGAACAACACAGGAAGCATCAAAAGAAGATGGAAAGAATACACAGTCACTATTACAAAAAGAATTGGTCGACATTCAGTCATTTCAGGAGGTAGCGTATGATCAAGAACCAATGGCACTGAAGGAAGAAGTACAAGCTGCCCTGAGGATATTGGTGAAAAATAAAGCTCCAGGAATCGATGAAATACCAACTGAGATGTTTCAGCAAACAGATGCAGTGCTGGAGGTGCTCACTGGTCTATGCCAAGAAATTTGGAAGAGTTACCAATTGGAAGAGATCCCTGGCCAATTGACTGAAAGAGATCCATATCTGTGCCCATTCCAAAGAAAGGTGATCCAACAGAATGTGGAAATTATTGAACAATATCAGTAGTATCACACACAAGTAAAATTTTGCTGAGGATCATTCAAAAACAGTTGCAGCAGTATAACGACAAGGAACTGCCAGAAATTCAAACAGGATCCAGGAGTGGACATGAAATGAGAGATATCATTACTGATGTCAGATAGATCTTGGCTGAAAACAGAGAATACCAGAGAGAAGTTTACTTGTGATTTATTGACTATACAGAGGCATTCAACTGATTGGATCATAACAAATTATGGATAACATTGGGAAGAATGGGAATTCCAGAACACTTAATTGTGCTCACAGGGAACATGTACATAGACCAAGAGGCAATCTTTCAAACAGAACAAGGGGACACTGCCTAGTTTATAATCAGGAAAGGTGTGTGTCAGGGTTGTATCCTTTCATCATACTTATTCAATCTGCATGCTGAGCAAATAATCCAAGAAGCTGTACTATATGAAGAAGAATGCAGCATCAGGATTGGTGGAAGACTCATTAACAACCTGTGATATGCTGATGACGCTGCCTTGCTTGCTGAAAGTGAAGAGGACTTGAAGCACTTACTGATGAAGATCGAAGACTAACCCTTCAGTATGTATTATGCCTCAACATAAAGAAAACAAAAATCCTCACAACTGGACCAGTAAGCAACATCTTGATAAACAGAAAAGATTGAAGTTGTCACAGATTTCATTTTACTTGGATTCACAATCAACGCCCATGGAAGCATGAGTCAAGAAATCAAATGACATGTTGCATTGGGCAAATCTGTTGCAAAAGATCTCTTTAAAGTATTTAAAACCAAAGATGTCACTTTAAGGACTAAGGTATGCCTGACCCAAGCCATGATATTTTCATTCACCTCTCATACATGCAAAAGGTGGACAATGAATAATGAAGACCAAGGAAGAAATGACACCTTTAAATTATGGTGTTGGCAAAGATATTTAATATACCATGGACTGTCAGAAGAACGAACAAGTCTATCCTGGAAGAAATAAACAGCCAGAGTGCTCCTTGGAAGCAAAGATGGCGAGATTTCGTCTCATGTACTTTGGACATGTTATCCAGAGGGACCAGTCACTGGAGAAGGACATCATGCTTGATAAGTGAAAAAGAGAAAGACCCTCGACAAGATGGATTGACACAGTGGCTCCAACAACGGGCTCAAACAGCAATGATTGTGAGGATGGTGCAGGACCAGGTAGTGTTTCTTTTGTAGTACATAGGGTCGCTATGAATCAGAACTGACTCAACAGCAACTCACACCAACAACATAGTGAAAGATAAATGAACTCTACTTATTGCTCTCATATCCACAGTTTTCAGTGCTCATCTTTAGTCACTTTGTATTAGTAGTGGTAGCGGTAGAAGTAGTAGGTAATAGTAATAGTTAAAGTAATAGATGTAATAGCATCAGTGGCAGTAACAGTAACAGCTACCATTTATGGAGTATGGATTGTGTATGAGGTACTGTGCTAGATGTAATATAAACATAATTTCATTTACCCTTACAAAACCCTGTGAGATATATGACTAATAACTTGTCTTAGGACCATAGTTAATAATTAGTAGAGCTCAAAACCAAGCTCATATCTAATTTCCAAGCCAGTGTCCATGTGTGTAATGCTGTTTAATTCAGTGGGATTAATGGAAAAAACGTAGTATAGGCTTTTACATATGTTTTGTTGAGGTTTTCTTTTATACTATGTCTGCATGAGATTAATTGAATTCTCACCTTTCTGAAGGTACTGATATGTGGTCTATACAATCTGGGAGAGTGAATTTGGGAAATTCAGAGATTCAGTATAGGAGAACTAGCTCTCAAAGCAATACAAGAAGATCAACTCTTACCCACTGATCAGGCTTTTAAAGCTGGAGATTTTGAGATATTTATATTCATGTAAAACCGACGTGTGACATTCTGGAGTTCTCTTAATCTTAACTTTTCCAATCTTGAATAAGAAGTCCACTCAAAAAGCTATATTTAAGTCCTAGGCATTCATAATATAAAGAATTTACCAACATTTTGTGTACGTGTGTTCATTAAAGACAAACTGTGAGAATCTAGTTATTTTACTGTGTTAATCCCAGTAGTGATTTCATCATTCTTCATTTGTTTCAGATTGCAGTCAGAGCGTGGTGTCTGCAGTGCAGCTGCTATGTATGTTGAAGATGTAATGTGTGAAGCTGGTCCATAGTGAACCAGTCGCTGTCTGACAAGTCGTAAGTTATTTGTGGTTCGTTTTATAACCCTATGTGATGTGTGCATGATTTGTTCTTGGCGCTAATTCAGAAGATGAAAAATAGAAGCACTTAACATATAAATAAAGAAGAGTGTTTTGCATTGGCTTTTTGGAAGCTTAAATTTTTTTTTTTTTTTAGTTTTTTCAAAATTATCTGTATTTTTTTTTTTATCAGATCGCATTGGTTAAGAGTTAATAGGGGTAAAATGATATAAACAGTGTTTCTCACTTCATCTCCCCCTGCTATTGTGGAGTCTTCAACTACCCTTTAAAGGAGTCCCTAGGTGGTGTCTCAGGATATTCAAAAACATCTCTTGCTCTAGTTTCGGTGCTGTGGTGGTGGGGATGGTTCTGTATAACTTCTGCAAATATGCCTCTTGCCATTGCTGAAACAACATCTTCCAATATTTTTGGAAGCCAAAGCCACAGCTGTGAGGAAGTCAGAAGCTATTCTAGTCTTCCAAAGCTGAGCATCTGATGCCATTTTGTTATTCCACATTTCCTACTAAATGGCGAGGTTTCCTCTTCTACCTGTGATACATACTCCCCAGACTCAAATCAGAGCCATTTGTGTTCCTGATGGCTCAGAGAGACTTTGATTTCATCACAGTCATTTATCCTAGACTTGAGAGAAATCTAGGGTAAAGTTCCCAGGCTCTGGGGCTGAAGACATATCTGAGTATCACATGCTATACTTGAAATCGGTCCTTTTCTTTGGTCTAAGCGTGGGTTTCTTCGCAAGAGGTGCTCAAGTATCTCATGCAAATTAATCCCTGAATGACAATCCCAGAATCCTCTAGATTTGCCCTTCGGATATAGCTGGGTCTTAACGCATTCACAAGGTAGGTACAGGCTACTTCTTGATGTTATTTTTAGCTAAGCATTACTGTGCCCTGTATTTGCTAGCTCAAAGTCTATTCTTTTGTGAAACACATTAGTCATTGTGTTCTAGTTAATGCAATCAGAATTTAAGGTAAATCTGTTTTAAGTGCTCTTGGCAGTAGCTTTCTCTTCTTTCTCCTTCCTTCCCCTCTCCTCTCCTCTCTTTTCTTGTGCAGTAACTTGATTTCCTGTGCAGGAGTGGAGTGAGCTTTCAGTACAAGTCAAACGCAGTCTTCCTCTGCAGACAGCACTGCTGTATTAGAGCTGCTGTGGCCCCTGACCTTGGTGGCATCTAGTGATGACTTACATTGCTACCATTTCAAATCTACAACAACTCTCCGTCAGAAAAAGTACTGCCCATGCCCTGCAAGCTGTTGTAGGTAAATACTGCTTTCCAGTTAAGGGAATTTCATCCTAGTTTTCCCTCCTGATCAGAGTCACACACAACATTATGCATTCAGATTTTTATCAAGTCATGTTTGGCATTGTGATATGCTGCATTGCACCCAATCTTTATCGTTCAGTCAGAAAATCAGCCTTGGGAATTTGAAGAGTTTGAGTTGTGGCATTTTGTGAATATTTATCTACAAATTTAGAATTTTTTTGACAGAAGGATTGACTTAACAGAACTCTCAATATTGAGTAATGAGCACACTTCATGTGGAACCGTTTGTTTATTAAATGTCAACCATGTGTCAGGTAACTTTCTGGAGGCCAGGTGTACAGTGGGGAGTAGGACAGCCCTGGGTCTCTTGGAGCTTATAATGCAGCACGGGAGACGCTCATTGAACAGTTCAGTAAAATACAGAATGCCTAGTAATCACACAGCTGGAAGATTCAACCAAAACCTTGCTCCCTTCACTGTGGAATCTTAAGAGACAATGCAGATATATTATTTTTGATATCTAGTTGTAAATATAAACAACTGGTTAAATGTAAAATATTTTCATCATGAAAATATTGAAATATAAAGTTTTTCAGATTAAAATACAATGTTCTTCTAGAATGACCTTGAATTTTCTGTAATGAGTCTATCCTTCTCATATGGACAACCATCACCACCACCGTCATCACATGGACAACAGAAAAACATAAAAACATGGGAGGTGGGGGGAAACCATTAAAACAGAACTAAATTATAGAGTGAACTGTGGAAGAATACTTTTTGTAAAGGTTTGTTCCCCACTCTTACTCCACTACCTACTTCTAATGCTTCTCCTATTTGCATATTAATAAGTGAATTCCAATTCTACTATCAAAGACCCACTTGGAAACTATAACATAACTCCTAATGGAGCCTATTAAACCTGTTGCTGTCGAGTCTATTCCAACTCACAGTGACCCTATAGGACAGAGCAGAACTGCCCCATAGGGTTTCTAAGGAGCAGCTGGTGGATTCCAACTGACGACCTTTTGGTGAGCAGCCGATCTCTTAACCACTGCACCACCAGGGCTCCATTATATACACCTAATTTAGAACTGGAATCTCTGTTTGGTGCAAATGGTTAATACCTTTGGATGTTCACCAAAAGGTTGGAGATTCGAGTCTATCCAGAGGTACCTTGGAAGAAAGGCCTGGTGATCTACTTCTGCAAAATCAGTTGTTGAAAGCCCTATGGAACATTGTTCTACTCTGATACACGTGGGTTCACCATGAGTTGGAGTCGACTTGACAACAACTAGTTTTTGGTAATTTAGATCTAGAAACAGACCAAACTTACAAATCTATGTGAGGATTCTATACACATGGCTGGCATATATCCCGTCAGCCTCATTAATGATTGGTGTAGTTTGTCATACACTTGTATCAGTCCTGATGAAAGATACAGAAATGAGGCTAGCCACAAGGAGCAATCTGATCCTGCCTTAGCTAGGTGGCAGTCAGTTGTAGAAAGGTTTAAGTCAGTGAGATGATGCAAGCCTATACTCAGAGTAGAGGGATTTGAGAAAACCATTGAAGCCTTGGTGGTGGTTGGGGTGAAGTATGGGAACATGCAGGGATACAGTACTTAGAGAAAACATTATTCTTCAGCACATTCACATAGCCATTATGCTTAGTTTTGGAGTCCTCTAATTATTGTTAGTTGCCATCGAGTTGATTCTGACTCATATCAACCTTATGTATAACAGAATGAAATGTTGCTTGGTTCTGCACCGTCTTCACAGTCCCCAGCACGTTCAAGTTCATCCTTGCGGCTATTGTGCCAATCCATCTCACCAAGCATCTCTCACACCCTCATTGGCATTTTACTTCACAAAACATGATGTCCTCCTCTAGCAATCGACCCCTCCTGAAGATGTGTCCAAAGCAAGCCAGTCGGACAACATTCTGTTGTGATCCATTCAATTTTCATAGGCTAATTTTCAGCAGTGGATCTAAGATTTTCTTCCTCATCTGTCTTTAGTCTGTAAGCTCCACTGAAATCTATCCACCACGGGCAACCCTGCTAGTATTTGAAATACCAGTGGCATAGCTTCCAGCATCATGGCAACACACAAGCCACTGCAGTACAACACACTGACAGACAAGTGGTGGAGTCCTCTCCTGTTGTTGTTAGTTGCTGGTCGAATTGATTCCAACTTATGGAGTCCGCTACTAAAAAAAAACAAAACATTGCCATCAGGTCGATTCCGACTCATAGCAACCCTATAAGACAGAGAAGTGCCCCATAGGGTTTGCAAGGAGTGACTGGTGGATTTGAACTGCCGACCTTTTGGTTAGTGGCGGTAGCTCTTAACCACTACGCCAGTGCTTACATCAAAAAAAAAAAAAAAAAATCCAAGCAGAGAAAATAACATCTTTTTCTTTGTCTTGTTTGGGACCCATGCCTTACTAAACAGACTTTGCCTAATGCCCTACACTGCCGACTCATTTGTGTGCTTTGGACCAGAAAAAAAGAGAAATTCAGAGTTCCACTACCTTTCTAGAAGACACTGTGTGTTTAGAACCTGCTAAATCCAATTCTGGGCATTTTCATCAGTGTAGAGGAAGAAACGTATGGGTAAGGTCAGCAGACTCCAGACCTCTTAGGATTACACAGATTAATGATAAGCACCTTGAAGTGCACTTAGAGGAATATCATTTGGCAGGCTGCAGGGTACAGGTGTGAAGCTCATACACTACTAGAAAATTTTCTAAGTGGTTTTCAGGCAAGGTGCAAATATGGTACATCCTAGAAATTTATTTAGTTCATTGCCATTTGCATTAAATCAGATAATAGATCTGAAAGCATTTTGCAAAGCAAATAAAGCCCATTGCCGTTGAGTCAATTTTAACTCATAGTGACCCTGTAGAACAGAGTAGAATGGCCCCACAGGGTTTTCCAGACTGTGTATCTTTATGAGAGCAGACTGTAACATCTCTCTCCTGCAGAGAAGCTGGTGGGTTTGCGCTGCCAACCTTTCGTTTAACAGCTGAGTGCTTAACCACTGAGCAACCAGGGCTCCTGCAAAGCAAATAGCACTAAAAAGATACAGGGTATAGTTATGATTGGATGTCTGTGTAGGTAAGTAATTAACATGGCAGTTGCAACTCTGTTTATCTCTAGGTAGAAACAACCATTATCTGGTCATGAGAACTTAATTGGCCCATACTACGATTGTGCATTTGCCTGAAATGAACATTTCTATTAAATTAATCTCCCACTTTTCTGATGCTGTCTACTACATCAGTTGTTAGTGACCCCAGTTGTAAAATTTTACTGTCCCAGGGTGGACCACATACTACTTTAATTTGGTGATCAAAGAAATCTCACAGAATGGGTATGTCAAATGAATGATTTTAGATGAGGTAACCATGTCTAAAAGCAATCTTTCTTAATCTCTTTGTGCTTCCCCTTCCCCAGGGCACAAATAGTAAATGGCTCTTTTTGGGTCCTTCCCTATCCAACTCTTGGCAAAATATTACATTACTGTAATAGGCAATAGCTTGGAAGTCAAGAGAATGGACTTTGATTTCTAGCTCTGCCAGTTACTGATTGTGGTCTTTTGACAAGTTACTAATCTCTGTGGGCAAGCTGGCTGATGTGTGTGATTGAGACTGAGAAGGAGCTGCCAAATGCATAGGACTGTGAAGGATCTGAGATTTTACCCTATTTTCAAACTACCGAGGTAACTTGCTGCCATTCCACGGATGCTGGCAGAAGACATAACCTGGGTGAAATATGAAGGACTTTATTACTCACAGTAACAGCAGTAGCCAGAGTAGCAGCATTTCCTTGTACCTGTTTCTGGCCCCAAATCCAAAAGAATGATGTGAAGAGGGCCAGGTGACATCTGTACACACAGTGGATTGCATTACAGGAGAGGTACCCTGAGCTTAGAGAACACATATCTTTTATAATAGGCCATAAACATGAATGCCCTTTGCCCTTGGAGGAGACACTCTCTCTATATTGCAAGGTTGTAAGCAAACCTGTCCTTTGCTCCAGAGATAGACACTGTGTATCTTCCAAGACTGTTGGCTATCCTTGAAAAGATAGTATGGAATAAATGTAGTCAGTGCCTCTGCTTGCAAAGACGTGCAGAAACACAAAAGACCCACAGAGAATTTTCTTCCATCATCTATTTTTCTGCAGTATTTATTTCTTGCATATTTTTAAATACATAACATATTGATATTATCATAGTTAATATCAAAATATGAGATTTATCACCATGTCTTTTCAATTTATTTGCTCACATCTGCTTCTGTTATTTCATTCCTTCCCATTTTGTTCATTGCTCTTGCTAAAGCATGTCCTTAGCAGTATTATATGTGGGAGTCTGTAGATACTAAACTTTCTGGATGCTTTTTTAAAAAGATGATGCTTACTTTGTAACTTGGCTGGGTATAAAATTCAAAACATAATTATTTTCCATCAGCACTTTGAAAATCTGATGCTGTTTCCTCTGGTCCCCATTGCTGCTTGCACAAGTCTGCCATCAGTGTTATTGTTTTTACTTACAGGTTTTCTTTCTCTTTGGTAGCTTTTCGGAATTTCTCTTTTTTTGATGATCTATAGTTTTATTACAGTATATTTTGATGCGTGTGTGTGTGTTAAATTCATTCTTATTGGCACTCAATGGATTTTTAAATATGAGAAATCAAGTCTTTTTCAGTTGTAACCTAGAATCACCTCTTCATTTCCTCTAGTCTCTACTGCAGAAATGCCTATCAGAAAATTATTAAAGCTTTTTAATTTATTCTCCTTATTTTATAATTCTGTTTCTACATTTTCTATTTATTTCTCCTTGCCATGTTATGGGAGATATTCTTAATTTTCTCTCTCAATTAATTAAATTTATCTTAACCTGTATCAAGTCTACCATTTAGCTGATCTATTGAGATTTTAATTTTAAATAATTATATTTTTATTTCTACTATTTCTGTATTTTATAACTATCTGCTTTTGTTTCACAGTTGTCTGATTTCATTTCACAAGTGCTAGTCTGTTTTGGTCTCTTTGAAAATGTAGAAATAGTTCTTTCAAAATCCTTATTATATTCTGTTACCTCTATTTCCTCAGATATAGAGTCTCTTAGTCTGTCAATTTTCATTTATAGCAAAGGACTGCCTCTTATGTCTTCTAATCCTTGTCTGATTTTAACCAAAGGGGACTGATATTCATGCAGGTTTTAGCCTCCTACCATTTGTAGGGTGCAAGACTTAGTTCCAAGGTTTTCTATTTTTGTCAGTGCCCCATACTTCACAGCCCAAGTGTGGTCCCAGATTTTGTGAGACTTTTTGGGCTTATCTTTTGCTTATCTCTCTAGAATATTCCTTTATTTCTGGCACCTGGAGTTTTCTCCTTTTGACTTCTGGAGCTCAATTATGCACTTTTCACTTTTTAAACTTTCTTTATGATTTTATATATTTTGAGGAAAAGCTGTGTTTTTCAATGTATGTTAAATCAGACATCCTTACCTATATCTACTCCTCAAAGAAGATTTGCAAGACATAGGATAGTGGTTTGAGAGAAAAACTAGTAAATAAAAGGATTTCTGGAATAGACAAGACTTAAATGTGTTTGTGTAAAGAAGTAATGGAGGAAATAGAGGAGAAAATTTTGACAGAAGAAGAGTAAGAAAAAGAATCATAGCAGAGACTGAAGAGAATGACATAAAAAATCCAAGAAGAACTTTTGTTGTACTTGAACGATGACACAGATTAGGCATCCAGTGAAGCTGGCTGGGCACTTAGGTATGACTTTAATGAAGTCATGTTAAACCCATGGTCAGATTATCAGCTCTTAAAAGTCAGAACTTTGATGTCAATATGCCCACAGACAACCAATTTCTCAGGGATAAATGCTACCAAGTCAACTCACAAGAGATTGGTATGTAAAACAGAGTGCCATTTGTTTACAGTGAGAAGAATATATGTCAAGAGGACTGCATTGTTTCTGAGGGCTGATCAGCATCTTCTCTCTATATAAGAAACTTATCTAAGAAGTCAAATTACAATAGCATGTTGGTTGATGAGCATAGACTAAGAATAATGAGAGTTAATTAGATGATTTTAATGGCTGTTGAGCTATGGTAGCCCAAAACACTATGTGGGAATCTACTTATCAAGACAACTGTCTCATTTAAACCCACTGGTCAGGGGATGGCTTTATAGTACTAGGGTCATAACTACCCTTTGACACCGTTTTTTTTTTTTTTATTATACTTAAGATAAAGGTTCACAGAACAAACTAGCTTCTCATTCATTAGTTAGTACACATATTGTTTTATGTCATTGGTTAACAATCCCACAACATGTCAACACTCTCCCGTCTCGAACTTGGGGTCCTTAGTACCAGCTTTCCTGTCCCCTCCTGCCTTCTAGTTCTTGTCCCTGGGCTGGTGTGCCCCTTTAGTCTCGTTTGTTTTATGGGCCTGTCTAATCTTTGGCTAAAGGGTGAACTTCAGGAGTGACTTCATTACTGAGCTAAAAGGGTGTCTGCAGGCCATACACTTGGGGTTTCTGCAGTCTGTGTCAGGCCAGTAAATCTAGTCTTTTTTGTCAGTTAGAATTTTGTTCTACATTTTTCTCCAGCTCTGTCCAAGACCCTTTATTGTGATCCCTGTCAGAGCAGTCAGTGGTGGTAGCCGGGCACCATCAGGTTGTATTGAACTTAGTCTGGTGGAGGCCGTGGTAGTTGTGATCCATTAGCCCTTTGGACTAATCCTTTCCTTGCGTCTTGTTTTCTTACTTCTCCCTTGCTCCCAAAGGAGTGCGACTAGTGGAGTATCTTAGATGGCCGCTCACAGGCTTTTAAGACCGCAGATGCTACTCACCAAAGTAGAATGTAGAACATTTTCTTTATAAACTATGGCATCATTTTTCTATGCCTAATGCTAACTGTTTTTATTTACATATTAAACCCAACAATGACAAATAATTAGCTTCACAATTAGTAATGTTACTACAACTACAATTACAGTCACCATCACTACTTATTGATACTTACTATGTACAGACCATGTATAAATCCGCTCACCTAATCTTCATAGCAATTATGTGAAGTATGTATCATTAACCCCATTCTACTGATGAGAAAACCAAGGCATAGGAAAATCAAGTAAACTGATCAAAATTACATAAGAAGTGGTTTAGCTGGGATTTAAAATAATCTGTCTCCAAATCTCATGACTTTATGATTCAGTTGATAAGCTACAGTACTAGAAAGGCTAATGATTTTCTGAGAGGACACGGTGGACACTGAGCCTGGATGTTCCTGAAACACTTTAGCTGCTCATTACTGAAGGATAGATCTTGTACAGTTGGCTAATTTTATTAATTACATTTCTCCCATTTTTATTCTCAGTATGTAAAATTGAAGTTACAAGGAGTACCTTGCTAATACCCCCATCTGCCTTACTAGAATATGTCTACAAGCAAGAGGGACACTTCTTCCTCTGAACCAGGGGTTCATAGGGAAGACAGGAAATGATTGAGATAGTGAGAAGTTTGGCAGAGGACAAGAGGGAAACCAAAGAAGTTTACATGCAGTATTTTCTATGTTCTCAGTGAAGGAGTAGCTAAGGTGATAGTAAAAATATCATTTTTAAAGTCAGTCTTTTAGCAGTGTAGATAAAGTTTGTTGTTGTTGTTGTTAGGTGCCTTCGAGTTGGTTCTGACTCATAGCCACCCTATGTACAAGAGAACGAAACACTGCCCAGTCCTGTGCCATCTTCACAATCGTTGTTTTTCTTGAGCCCGTTGTTGCAGGCACTGTGTCAGTACATCTCGTTGAGGGTGTTTCTCTTTTTCACTGACCCTCTACTTTACCAAGCATGATGTCCTTCTCCAGAGACTGGTCCCTCCAGATAACATGTCCAAAGTACATGAGACAAAGTCTCCCCATTCTTGCTTCTAATGAGCATTCTGGCTATATTTCTTTCAAGACAGATTTGTTGGTTCTTTTGGTAGTCCGAGGTGTATATTCAATATTCTTCGCCAACACCACAATTCAAAGGCATCAATTATTTTGCTCTCCTTATTTATTGTCCAGTGTTCCCATGCATATGAGGCAACTGAAAATGCCATGGCTTGGGTCAGCTGCACCCTAGTCCTCAAAGTGACATCTTTGCTTTTCAATCTTTTAAAGGGTCTTTTACAGCACATTTGCCCAATGCAGTAATACCTCGTTTGATTTCCTGACTGCTGCTTCCATGGTTGTTACTTGTGGATCCAAGTAAAATGAAGTCCTTGACAACTTCAGTCCTTTCTCTGTTTATCAAGATGTTGCTTATTGCTCCAGTTGTGAGGAATTTTGTTTTCTTTATGTTGAGGTATAATCCATACTGAAGGCTGTAGTCTTTGATCTTCATCAGTAAGTACTTCAAGTCCTCTTTAGTTTCAGCAAGGAAAGTTGTGTCATGTGCATATCGTAGGTTGTTAATGAATCTTTCTCCAATCCTGAGGCCAAATTCTTCTTCAGATAGTCCAGCTTCTTGGATTATTTGCTCAGCATACAGATTGAATAAGTATGGTGCAAGAATACAACCCTGACACACACCTTTTCTGACTTTAAACCACACAGTATACCCTTGTACTGTTCTAACGACTGCCTCTTGATCTATGTACAGGTTGCTCATGAGCACAATTAAGTGTTCTGGAATTCCCATTCTTTACAATGTTATCCATAATTTTTATGATCCACACAGTCAAATGTCTTTGCATAGTGAGTAAAACACAAATAAACATTTTTCTAGTATTCTCTGCTTTCTCCAACGTCAGCAACAGTATTCCTTGTTCCACATCCTCTTCTGAATCCAGCTTGAATTTCTGGCAGTTCCCTGTAGATGTAGTGCTGCAACCACTTTTGAATGATCTTCAGCAAAATTTTACTTGTGTATGATATTAATGATAAGGTTTAGACTAGGTGATATTGGCAAGGAATGGGAAATAAGCTCTGGGTGATAACAAATTTGTAGCAATCTAAGAAGTACAGTCACAGAATCTACTTTAGTACCACTCATCTGCCCAGAAAGTTGAGAGAGTAGTCCAGTGACTTTATTTAGATATAGGTATTCAATGTGCAACAGCTATCTTTTCTGGGATTCAAGATAGAAAACTGGGGTGGAGATATGGATTTGGGGGTCATCAGCTTGACTAGTACTTGGTACTAGAAGTAAATCTAATGAATGAGATGGCCCAGGGACAGTGTGTACATCAAGAATGCAATGGGGCAGAGTGGAATCCTGGACAAGGGAAAAGTAGCCCACAATGAAGACTGAGAATAAGCAGCAAGAAATGTAAGAGGGAAGCTACAAATGAGAAAGACAAGTGAATTTAATGTTTAAGGTGGTGTATATGGTCTGTGTATGTCTGATTAATCATCATATGCATCTTTAAAAAACTGTATTATGGTAAAATTATATAACAAAAATTTGCCATTTTAACCCTTTTTAATTACACATAATTCAGTGACATGAATTACATTCTCAATGTTGTGCAGTTATCACAACTATCTATTTCTAAATATTTTTAACCACCCCAAACAGAAACTTGGTACTCTTTAAGCAATAACTCCCCATCCCCCACCCCCACCAGCCCCTGACAACCACTAATAAATGTTGGTCTCTAGGTATTCGCTTATTCTAGACATTTCATATAAGTGGAATCATACACTTGTCCTTTTGTGTCTAACTTATTCCTCTTAGCATAATATTTACAAGATTCATCCATGTATGTAACATGTATCAGAACTTCATTTCTCTTTATGGCTAGATAATATTCGATTGTATGTCTATACCACATTATCCATTCACCTGTTGATGAACACTTTCTTTGTTTCCACTTTTTGACTACTGTAAATAATGCTGCAATGAACATTAGTATACAAGTATCTGTTCAAGTCTCTCCTGTCAATTCCTTTGGGGGTATACCTATGAGTGGAATTGCTGGGTCATATGGTAATTCTATATTTAACTTTTTGAAGCAACCACCAAACTGTTTTCCACAGTCACTGTACAAGCAATGCATAGGGTTCCAATTTTTCCACATCCTTGCCAACATTTGTTATTTTCTGTTTTTTGTTTTTATTTTTTCCTGATAATAACCATCCTAGTAGATGTGAATTGATCCCATTGTGGTTTTGATTTGGATTTCCGTAATGATAAATGATGTTGAGCATCTTTTTATGTATTTATTGACCATTTGTATATCTTCTTTGAAGAAATGTCTATTCAAGTCCTTTGCCCATTTTTTAATTGGGTTGCTTGTCTTTTTGAATATTAAACCCTTATCAGGTATGTGGTTGTTAAATTATACAAATCTTTTAGATAGTACACACACATAATAAATACTGGATGAAATAAACAAATCAATGATTATATTTTAACACATTTTTTGAGATAGGATCTTGAGAGGCAATATGGTAACATGTAAAGGACACTGAGTTTTACATTCAGTGCTTAACTATTAGTTATTATATATTCAAACTGTATGACTCTGTGACCTAGTTTCTCTGAGCCTCAATTTCTTTATCAGTAATAATAAAGATAATAACACCTTCCCTTATTTACAGGGAAAATTTGTGTGATCTTTGAATATTTTAAAAGTTTTTTTATACATTGAAAGGCACTATGTACACATAAAAAGATTATTCTTTTTTTTTAAAGTTGGTTAAAGTAAAAAGCTTAACTATATTGCAACTTTATTATTTAAAAATTCATATTTTATGATGGGAAAGAATTTTTAAACTGTGGCTTCATAGACTGATGTGCAGTGTAAATAAGATGAAAATGATGATTTCTGTCTTAAAAACTCTATGCTTCACATCTATAAAAGTTTAATTCTCATATAAATTGTATTTGAGATGATACTTTATTAACTCCTGTTATGAATTTTTTTTTGTATTTCTGTCTGTTCCATAAATTTGGAAGCTATGTTATGAGGTGTGTGCAAGATCATCTTCCTTGGGAAATGAAATTTATGATCTGATGAACTGATCTTCTTTGCCTCTAATGTGGCTTTTGCCTAAAATTTCTATTGTTTGATATTAATATTGTAACAGTAGCTTTTGCTCTTTTCTTATTGTCTTGGTTTATCCTTTCTATTTTATTAAATGTAATACTTTTATATATTTAAGTATTAAGCATGTTTTGTATAAATAGCAAACAGCTGCTCTTTTTAATTCTCTATGAGCATCTCTGTTTTCTAGAGTTGAATTTAATCCATTTATGTTATTGTTACTACTTCTGTAAATTCATTTTGACCTCTTATATATATATATATATATATATATATGTGTATATATATATATATATATATATATATATATATATATGTATATATACACCATGGTGATTATTTTTGCTTCCTTTTACCCCATTTTTGTTTGAAATATTACTCTTGAATAATTCCTTAGCTTATACAAAATTATAGACTGACATATTTTTCAATGATCTCTAGCTTCTATTCTTGTTGATGTGAAATCTGTTGCCCTTCTAATTGTCATTCCTTTATACGTAATCTTTGTTTCTCCCAGTTGCTTTTACAATTTTCTGTTTACTTTTGTATTTTCAAGTTTATCTTGATAAACGTGACTTGGTGTGAATTTATTTTTATTTATCCTGCTCAGGATTTATTATACTTTCTTAAATTGCAGATTGATAGCTATCTTCTGCTCTGGAAAGTGCTCCACTATTTTTGTATTTCTGCTTTGTCACCATTTCCTTTATTCTTCTTCTTGAAACTCTTGTTGAGAGTATATTGGACTTTCTTGATTTATTCTTTTTTGTTTGTTTGTTTATTGTTGTAGTTTAAATGAAGTTTACATTTCAAGTTAGTCTCCCATACAAATATCTATACATACATTGTTATGTGACCCTAATTGCTCTCCCTACACTGTGACAGCACACTCCTCCTTTCTACCCCTAATTCCCTATGTCCATTCAACCAGCTCCCAACCCTCTCTACCTTCCCATCTCACCTCCAGACAGAAGCTGCCCCTTTGGTCTCTTGTATCTACTTGAGCTAAGAAGCACACTCTTCATGATTATCACTTTATGTCCCACAGTCCAGTCCAATCCCTGTCAGAAGAGTTGGCCTTGGAAATTGTTTTAGTTCTGGGCTGACAGAGAATCCAGGGGCCAGGCTTTCTGGGGTTCCTCCAGTCTCAGTCAGACAATTAAGTCTGGTCTTCTTACTAGGATTTGAGTTCTGCACCCC
>NW_004443938.1:24851751-24911527 GCF_000243295.1 Trichechus manatus latirostris
TGAGTGTTGTTTGCTTGATATATTTTTTTCCATCCTTTGAGTTTTAGTTTGTTTGTGTCTTTAAGTCTAAAGTGTGTCTCTTGTAGGCAGCATATAGATGGACTGTTTTTTTTTTTGTTTTTTTTTTTAATCCAATCTGCCACTCTCTGTCTCTTTATCGGTACATTTAATCCATTTATATTCAGCATAATTATTGATAGGTATGAGTTTAGTGCTGTCATTTTGATGTCTTTTTTTGTGTGTGGTTGACTCTTTCTTTGTTCCACTTAATTTTCTGTGCTGAGCCATTGTTCTTTATGTATTTTCTTTTCATCTTTTGCATTGTTGCTGATATTGTATTTGCTGAGTCTTAATATTTTTCTAGTTTTTTATTTTGACTTGTAGGATTGTTAGCTTCCTTTGAGGTTACCTTAATATTTGCTCCTATTTTTCTAAATTTGTATCAGTCTTTTATTTCTTTATATTGCCTTGACTTCCTCTTCATATGAAAAATCTATGTGTACATTTTTTAAGTCCCTCTTTTTTATTTTAATGTTGTCATCTTTTACATATCGACATCTGTTTGCCTATTTTCAGTGTTTTAGCTTTGGTTTATTTTTGTAACTTCCCTATCTGGGTTGATATCTGGTTGCTCTGTCTGGTGTTCTACTCTTGGGTTGTTATCTGATGTTATTGATTTTCTAACTGGAGGACTGCCTTTAGTATTTCTTGTAATTTTGGTTTGGTTTTTGCAAATTCCCTAAACTTCTGTTTATATGGAAATGCCCTTATTTCCTCATCATATTTGAGAGGCAGTTTTGCTGGATATATACTTCTTGGCTGGGAATTTTTTTCCTTCAAGGCTTTATATATGTCCTCCCATTGCCTTCTTGCCTGCATGGTTTCTGCTGAGTAGTCCAAGCTTATTCTTATTGACTCTCCTTTGTAGGTGATTTTTTGTTTATCCCTAGGTGCTCTTAAAATTCTCTCTTTATCTTTGGTTTTGGCAAGTTTGATTATAGTATGTCTTGGTAACTTTCTTTTGGGATCTACCTTTTTTGGGGTTTGATGAGCATCTTGGATAGATATCTTCTCATCTTTCACGATGTCAGGGAGGTTTTCCGCCAACAAATCTTCAACAATTCTCTCTGTATTTTCTGTTATCTCCCCCCCCCCACCGCCGTTCTGGTACTCCAGTCACTCGTAGGTTATTCCTCTTGATAGAATCCCACATAATTCTTAGGGTTTCTTCATTTTTTTTTAGTACTTTTATATGATGTTTCCTCAAATAAGTTGGTGTCAAGTGCTTTATCTTCAATCTCAGTAATTCTCACTTCCATTGCCTCAATTCTGCTCCTATGACTTTCTATTGAGTTTTCTAATTCTGACATTTTATTTTTAGTCTTCTGGATTTCTGATTGCTGTCTCTTTATGGATTCTTGCAGCCTGTTTAATTTGTCATTATGCTCTTCTCTAATCTTTTTAATTTCCTGTTTTGTGTGTTCTGCATTTTGGTTAATTTCCTTCCTAATTTCTTGAAGAGTTCTATATATTAATCTTTTGTATTCTACCTCCAGCTATTCCAAGAAATTTTTGTCCTCTGGAAATTTTCTAGATTCTTTATTTTGGGAGCTTGCTGAAGCCATCATGGATTGCCTCATTATGTGATTTGATATTGACTGTTGTCTCTGAGCCATCAATAAGTTATTATATTTATTTATTTTATGTTTGCTTACTGTGTCCTGGCTTCTTGTTTTGTTTTGATATGCCCAAATAGGCTGCTCCTGTGAGCTAGTTTGATTATTGTACCTTTTAAGCTCTAATGCCCTGTCACCAGGTAGTTAGATCTGTTACTAGGTATGTGAGCTCAGGAATCCGCCCACTCCTCCTGTATGGATTCAGCTCAGGTGCCCAGGTAGATAACCACCAAGTGTGTGGTGTGGGCTCTCACCTACAGTCCGAGACAGACATGGGTGATTGGTGTAGGCACAGGCATCTGGCTATAGCTGGGGGGCACACTCAAAGCAAGGCAGGGGGCTGACAGCCACCCCTGAGTGTCCAGGACAAAGGAGTGTCCCTGTTCCCTAGAGTGTGTACGTGGGTGGGTTTTGCAGCCGGACTGTCAGCACCCTTTTCTGTTGGCTGTAATGACTGGAGGGCACCTCTTATTCTTGGGCCCCTATTGCAGGTAGTTAGGTGGCATGGGTGGAGCCAACAGTCCTCAAGCCCCTGATGTGGGTAGGTGAATACCCTGCTTAATGAGCAGAGCAGTGTCAAATGTCACAAACCTGCCACTTCACAGCTGGAACAGTTCAAGTTAGACTTCAGGTATATACCCTGTTGTACTGCGGTAATGAGGGCCTATGCTGTTGAGATGGGCCCACACAAGTCTATGCAGGGGGAAAGGCACTCAAAGTCTGTGGATCCCTTATTCCTGTGCCTAGGCAAAGGAGCTGTGCCTACCCTGAGTTCCTCCTTTGGGGAGCCAGCAGTTTATTTTTTCTCCTGTTTGTTAATTTGTTCACTCTCCAAGGCAGGGAGGTGGCTCAAGGCATTTGATGGGTCCTACTTCTGGCCCAGGGGACTCGGCAATTGCTGAAGCCAGTCTGGAACCCAGTGCAGTGCAGAGAGGTAAATGGGAGAGAGGTTTTTCCCTAAGGGGGGTGTTTTTGATCCACGCGGTAGGCTGGATGCAAGTAGTTCTTCTCACTGGTTCTGGGTGGTCGAGTAGACTTTGCCATTGGGTCTCTCCCGGTGCAGACTATGCCTCACGAGCACTGCTGCTTGCCTGCCTCACTGCTCACCCTTGAACTGATGAGGCCTGAAGGGCTCAGGCTCTTGTTGGGTCAGGTCTGGCAACTCCTCACTGCTTCCAAACCGTCTCTCCCCCCGCTGCCACTCAATCCAGTTCCTGAACTTTGCCTTTGATGTTCAGGGCTCCTAGATTGTTATATATAATCAATTCACTTGTTTTTTAGGGTCTTTGTTGTAAGAGGGTCCACCAGAAACGTCTGACTACTCTGCCATCTTGGCCCTGCCTCCCTTGATTTATTCTTTATTTCTCAAACTTGTATTCATATTTTATGCTTTTTATAGCTTTGTGTATGCTCTAGGTAATTTCTACCAGGCTATTTTCCAGTTCACTTGTCTTCTCTTTGACTACATTTTAGTGCTGTTTTTCCAGTTCTTACATTTTGGATTTAAGTGATTTTGTTTTTAGTTTCTAGAAATATAATTGATTCTTTCTTAATCTGCCTTTTCTTTTTCATAGTGTGTCATTAATTTTGTTAATGTTTCATTTTATTTTCTTATTTTTATACTCACTTAAGTGCATTTATTTTGGAGTCTTTTATACTATGTTTACAATTTTAGTTGGATGCTAATTATTCCGTTTTATCTGCTGACTCTATTTCATAGTGGTTCATTTCCTTGTATAGTTTACAACTTCATTAGTGATCTCATTTTCACATTTTTTTTTTAATCTATGGAAGTCTGTATGATCAGTGTTGTAGAAGAGTTTTCATAAATTATTTGTGCCTTTTTTGTTTGTTTACTTCTACTAACATATGTTTCCATTGATCCAGGATCAGTTTTTTGTTCATTTTCCAGATTATATGTCCTGCACCAATTGAATAATATACATTAAGATCTCACACTTAATTAGAGATACCATTTATCTCAGGAAATTTTATTTTTTCCTACCTAGTGTTTTGAACAGACTACAGACTTTTTGTCACTTCTAGCCCCATTTTTAGGAGCCCTGGTGGTGCAGTGGATACGTGCTGAGATACTAGCTAAATTGTTGGCTGTTCAAACCCAACAGCCACTCTGTGGGAGAAAGATGTGGTGATCTGCTTCCATAAAGATTACAGCTTTGGAAACCCTGTGGAGCAGGTCTACTCTGTCCTATAGGTTTGCTAAGAGTCAGAATCAACTGACGGCAATGGGTTTTATAGTCCCCTTTTCATGAAATGCACTACTATAGGGTCCTGGCTTTATTTATTTAGGTGTTATATTTCCATGTTTTATGTTCCTGGATAGGTGTTAAAAACCCAACCTTTTGCCATCAAAACCCATGTTGAGGTTTATTGTGTTCCCTCCTTCCCTCCCAGTGGCAGGGGCATCAAATTCTTGTTTTTGAACCTGATATTTCCTTTTATTTGTTTTGATATTAATTTTGTATTTTAAAAATGTCATATTTTACCAAGCATTTCTATGTAGTTGGAGTCTTAAGTAGAGTCTACATCAGCTTGGCCTATCATGTACCCAAAAGAGACAATGCAGCATTAGGCTGATTTTAATTAATATATATCTTTGAAAAAATAGATCTATTTTTAAATGTTTTACAGTTTAGTGCCTTTATTTAGGTAATTTATCTTTCTTCGCCCAATTAATCTGAAATATAATGTAGTTTAAAGTTTTTGGAGTAGGTTTAGGGAGTATGGACATGGCTTTATTTTAATAAAAAATTTCTCCCTTGATAGTATATATCGTAACTTTCATTAAAGCAATATAGTTTGGCACTGAATGTGAGAAAAGGTGAAGTTATCATTCTGTTGTTGTTTTTCAAACTTTATCACATTAAACCTTACTGGGCATTTGATGCTGCTACTTACTTCTTTTTCTTTTTTTGTACTCTAGTAACACTGGACTGATTATATTTCTTGGTGTTATTCTGCTGTATCTCACTTATTTACCTCTTGTGGTTCCTTTTTATTGGAATTTTGCCCAGCCTTTCCTTCCTGAACATCTCTATCTACCTCCCATCCTTCTTCTCACCTGTGATATGGTGCTACTCCTGTAGGAGTCAGCAAACACAGCAGAAGTGTTCTCTCCTTGGAAAGTGAATGGGTGAATAGAAGGCATGAATATAAGCAGCTGAGATTTCTTCAGGGAGAGCCTTTATTTTTTTCAGAAATAATTTTTGGAGTCTCTTATGCCTTGGAACATGGTAAAGATCACAAAATCCTACGTCCTCAGTCTTGAAAATTTTTTAAGATTAAGAAGTATCAGTGCCCTGATCAAAAGAGGGAAAATGCAGAACAGAATTTCAAATTCTCAATGGAATCCAGATTTTCTAGAGCCATTGAGGTTGAATGAGCCCCCGGAACTATTGCCCTGAGATAATCTTTAAACTTTAAACCTTTAACCAAAACTACTCCCTGAAGTAATTTTTGAACCAAAAAAAAAAAAAAAAAAAAATACCTTAATTAGTAAAGTACTAATTATGCTTTGAGCATTGTGCTCTTTCAAAGAATTATCTACGTGAGACCAAATTGACAGTGGCAACTTGAAAGGTTGGATGGGAAGCTTAAGGGGCAGTGAGTTTAAGATAATGGTGGTGGAATAATTTGGAAAAGGATAGCAAGAATGGCAGCACAACTTGAAGACTGTAACCAAAGTCACTGCATTGTGCAGGTAGAAATTTTTGAAATGGTATATCTGGCTATGTATACTTTTTTTTTTTTTATGGCTATGTATACTTTCACCAAAATGAAAAAAAAGTAGTATCAGCCTTCATTTTTATTCCATGTTTCCTCATAACTTATTCTTCCTTATGCTACCTGACAGAAACTTCTAACTCCATGAGAAAATGAAAGGATTACATACCCTTTCTTCACTCACACTGGATCACAGCTGAGGAGGTGCTTTGGGTACTGTCCTGTCTACCCCATTATGGTAGCCACCCACGCCCGAGGGTCAGCAGGAAATAAAATGCTATGATGGTTCAAGAAGATGAAACAGCTTATTATTTTGTTTCCATCAAATTTTGCCTTAAGATATTTTCTGCCTGGCATATCTATTTATGCTATATCCATGATAAACCAACCAAGAATAACCATCTGAATTGTTTCTAGAGTCAAACATCCCTATACTTAAAACAAAGCAAAACAGTGTACACTGACCCCTCTAAAGCCCTTTTTCTTTTTCTTTTTTGTAGATAACAGCTCTATAGCATCTCACTACTGTGGTAGAAGTGAACTTTTTGGATTGCTTTAAAATGGCTTGGAGTGGGCAGAAAAGTAGAATCATCCTGCTCTTTTTATAAAGGCCAGGCTAACTGGCTGCCTCAAATGATCACACTTATTTTACTTAGTCATTTTTTCAAAGCACGTATGAGTGTATTTCTGATTTCTTTCTTTTTTATCAGTGACCCTATCCACCCACTTACCACCTTTTCTTCTTAATGTTTTTTCCTTGCTACATAACCTACCTACCTACCTCCAATAAATTTCCAAAAGAAAATTTTGCATAAAGAATATGTCTAAATATACTAAGAATTACAAATATGGAAAGGTATGGCAGGAAATGAGAGCTGTTGAATATGAGTCTGCTGAAAGTATGAGGTACCAAAGGGGAGTAGGAAATGCCCTTACATCCTAGAGCACAGCACCCTGTCTGCCATCAGCCTCCTCCACTTAGTGTCTTGAAATTGGCTTGTGACTTCAAGTAGAGACAGTTACAGAATTAGGCTCTCCTACTTATCACGTCCTTTTCTAGGTACACTTTGTTCCCTGTATCATTTTTGAGAAGCTTATATGAGCCCTTTTATACTGTGTGCAAGATGGTGCTCAATGATGAATAGCTTTACAAGGTCCTCTTTGACATGGGTTCAAATCCTGGTTCTTTCAGCTGTACACAAATTCTTTAACTTTTTTAAGCCTCAATCAGTTTTCTTATCTGTAAAGTGGGAACAATAATACCTACCCTGGTGAGTTGGTATAAGGATTAAATAACATAATATTCGTTCTTGGCACTGAAAAAACACTCAATGTAAAAGGTAACGGTTTTTTTTTTTTTTTATTTTCTAGATAAAATTTGGCTTCATGCTCATTTCCAGTTGGCTGTCAATATTCTGCTTTAGAACAGGTTCTTGTGTAGGTGCTTTTAATTTTTATTAATATCTCTATTTTGTGTAGAATTGAAGAAAAATTCAAGCCTCGCGTTGCAATATTGAAGGGAGTGGTTAAGAGCTCGGCTGCTAACCAAAAGGTCTGCAGTTCAAATCCACTAGCCGCTCCTTGGAAAACCTATGGGGCAGTTCTCCTCTGTCCTATAGGGTCGCTATGAGTCAGAGTTGACTCAACAGCAATGGGTTTGGTTTTGGGTTTTATGGGAAAAAATACTGAAGGATGTAGGAAGCATCAAAAGAAGATGGAAAGAGTGCACAAACTGGGCAGCGTTTCATTCTGTTGTATGTAGGGTCACTATGAGTCAGAACTGACTCGATGACACCTAATAACAACAACATTTTGTGTATATCACGAAACAGGAATATTTGTCTACATATGCATAATTTTATTCTTGTTTTCTGAGATTTCTTAAGCACCATCCACTTTGAAGAGACAACATGAAAGGAGTGAAAGACAGCACAGTTTCTTTTGTGTCTTGCTTGGATGCGAGCCCTTGTTGAAATAGTACAGACTGACTTGGCAGGTGGTAATGAGTCAGGCTGGAGTTAGGCCTGGGATAAAGGACAATGAGGCTGTAGTCATGAGAAGGCCTGGCCTGAGGAGCCTTGGGAGCAAAGCAGCCCAAGGGCATGGGTGGCAATGTTCTGATGTTGAATTTCCAATTACTTAGATGTTTATTAATGGGTCTTCCCCCAATCCTTCTGTGAAGTTGATATTAAGCTAATTTTACAGATGGAGATCCAAGGTACTAAGCTTGCTCTTTCCAAGGTCAGACAGCCAGCTAGTGGGAGGAAAAAGGTAATAGTAAAGAATCTTTCACCGTAAGGGCATCCTGCTAATAATACTTACATTAATGACTCTATGAAGCTCCAAAATGAATTTAAAATTACCTAGAAATGTATACGCTTCTCATTTACACTGAAGTGGAAAAATTTCTGTTCCTTTAACATTAAAATGTAGGAAATGATAAAGATGTATGAAATACAAATTTTATATGGTATTTAGTTAGTCGGTAGGAAAAAATGCTAATTTAATTAATTAGTTTGGTTGACCCATAGTTTAGCATCTTGTGAGAGGATTTTCTTATATTACCCTTTTCTACATTTGTTAGCACGTTTTCGAAGAGTCCATGGTCTTTTCCCATCCCTTTAATGCTACCATTTTTGAAATAAATAGCAGTAGAAAGCAAACAGGAATTTCATTTTCCGATGTTATTTTCTTTCTGCCTCTATTCAGTCAGTGGTCTGCTGGTTTGTTAACTTCATCTTGTCATGGGATAAAAGTGAAGTAAGCCTGTATAAATTATATCATCGATTTTACCTAACTCTAAACGTGAACATGAAAAACTACATAGCTGTTAAATGTCTTGAACTTGGAAAAATGCCAGGGAAAAACTTCACAAGGAATAAATTGTATCCCTTACTCTCTGCGTCTCTAGTGCCCTGTGGTCAAAGAGCATGCAGTTTGGAAATAGGATAAGTGGCCTAAATTCCAGAGCCTTATTAGTTATGAGAAATTGGGAATTATTTAACTTACTGGAATTTCAGTTTCTTGCCCCCCAAATGGTAGAAATATTAACATCTATCTAATTGAATTATGAAGAACAAATGAGATAAAATATGTAGTAGAAAATTGAAGATTATGTACCATTGGACAAATAGAAACTATTCTTGATAAGTACCTCTTTTTTTTCATTCAATGAGTTTAATTTTCTTCCATTTCTTTTTATTTTCTATTGCCAGGAAGTGTATAATTCATTTCAGAAAGAGATCTTCCTTTTTTTTTTTTTTTTTTTTTTTTGTCAGCTTTATTGATTTATATACAATCAAATTCACCAATTTTGTGTCAACTTGATGAATTTGGACAATTTTATACAGTAACATAACTACCAACATCATTATATAGAATATTTCTATCACATCAAAATTTCTAGCTGTCTATTTGCAATCAATTCCCTTTCCTAACTTCCTGGCTCAAGGCAATCACTGATTTTCTTAGCATTATTACAGTTTCGCTTTTTCTAGAGTTTAATATAAATGAAGTCATAGGGTATGTAGTCTTTGGGTCTGGCTTTGGCTTTTGTTCACTTAATGTGATCCTTTTGAGACTTATCCCAATTGTTGGGTGTATCTGTATCTTATTCCTTTTTTTAATTGCTGAGTAGTATTCTATTGTATGAATAGTCACATTTAGTTTAATCATGTACCCGTTGATGGGTATTTGAATTCTTTCCACTTTTGGCTATTATGAATGAAGCTGCTATTAACATTTGCATACAAGTCTCTGTGTGGACATATGCTTTCTTTTATCTGGGGTAAATATACTTAGGAGAAGAATTGCGGGGTCATAAAGTAGGTGTATATTTATCTTTATAAAAGATGGCCAAACTGTTTTCTAAAGTAGCTGTGCCATAATTCGTTTGCATATGCAATATTGGAACATTCCAGTTGTCTTACATTCTTACAAACACTTGGTAATTTCAGGCTTTTTAATTTTAACCAGTCAAGGGGGTATGTGGTATCTCATTGTTGTTTTAATATTTCTCCAAAGATTAATGAAAGAACCCTGGTGGTACAGTGGTTAAATGCTGCTAACTGAAAGATTGGTGGTTTGAACCCACCAGCCGCTCTTTGGGAGAAAGATGTGGCAGTCAGCCTCCATAAATATTAAAGCCTTCGAAACCCTATGGGGCAGTTCTACTTTGTTCTGTAGGGTCGTTATGAGCGAGAATTGACTTGACAGCAATGAGTTCAGTTTTGGTTTAATGGTTAATTCTGTTAGACACCTTTTCATGTGTTTATTTGCCATCTGTATACCTTCTTTCTTCTTTATTTCCAACTTTCAAATTCCAATCACCAGTAATTATCAATGCATCTTGATAGCATGATTGATCAATTTCAGACTGCAGAAATTGGTAAAAATCTTCAATTTCTTCATCTTTGGCCTTAGTGGTTGGTGGGTAAATTTGAATAATAGTCATATTAACTAGTATTCCTTGTAGGCTTATGGATATTAACCTATCACTGACAATGTTGTACTTCAGGATAGATCTTGAAATGTTCTTTTTGATGATGAATGTGATGTCATTCCTCTTCAATTTGTCATTCCCGCCGTAGTAAACCGTATGATTGTCTGATTCAAAATGGCCTATACTAGTCCATTTCAACTCACTAATGCCTAGGACATCATACCTCATGAGTTTCATTTCATTTTTGATAACTTCCAATTTTCCTAGATTCATACTTCATACGCGCCACATTCTAATTATAAATGTGTGTTTGCAGCTGTTTCTTCTCATTTTGAGTCATGCCACATCAGCAACTGAAGTTCCTGAAAGCTTTATGCTATTCATGTCATTGAGGTCAACTCTGCTTTGAGGAGGTAGCTCCTCCCCAGTCGTATTTTGAGTGACTTCCAACCTGAGGGGCTCATCTTCTGGCACTATATCAGACAATGTTCTCTGCTACTCATAAGGTTTCTCTGGCCAATTTTTTTAGAAGTAGATGGCCGGGTTCTTCTTCCTAGTTTATCTTAGTCTGGAAGCTTTGCTGAAACCTGTCTACCATGGGTAACCCTGCTGGTATTTGAAATACCAGTGGCATAGCTTCCAGCATCACAGTAACATGCAAGCCATCACTGTATGACAAAATGACATATGAGTGGCGGAATTCAAAAGTTGGAACAAAGAAGGATCAGTAATTAAAAAATATGGACTTGGTGATAGTAACAACACCAGCGATCGCATGATAGAATTTTGCAAGACCAATGACTTCTTCTTTGCAAGTACCTTTTTTTTCAACAACACAAACAATGACTATACACATGGACCTCACCGGATAGAATATACAGGAATCAAATCAACTACATCTGTGGAGAGAGAGGATGGAGAAGCTCAATATCATCAGTTGGAACAAGGCCAGGGACCAACTATGGGACAGTCCACAAATTGCTCATATGCAAGTCCATGAGAGCCAAAACAGAACCTTGAGTAAATCCCACCTGAATTTAGAGACCATCTCAGAAATATATTTGACACACTGAATACTAGTGATCAAAGACCAGACAAGTTGTGGAATGACATCAAGGATATCATACGTGAAGAAAGCAAGAGGTCATTAAAAAGACAGAAAAGAAAGAAAAGACCAAAATGGATGTCAGAAGAGACTCTGAAAGTTGCTCTTGAATGTAGCTAAAGTGAAAGGAAGAAATGATGAAGTAAAAGAGCTGAACAGAAGATTTCAAAGAACCGCTTGAGAAGACAAAGGAAAGTATTATAATGAAATGTGCAAAGATCTGGAGTTAGAAAACCAAAAGGGAAAAACACAATCAGCATTTCTCAAGCTGAAAGAACTGAAGAAAAAATTAAAACCTTGAGTTGCAATTTTAAAGATTCTATGGGCAAAATACTGAATGGTACAGGAAGCATCAAAAGGAGATGGAAGGAATATACAGAGTCACTGTATCAAAAAGAATTGGTCAATGTTCAACCATCTCAGGAGGTAGCATATGATCAAAAACCAATGTTGTTAAAAGATGAAGTCCAAGCTGCACTGAAGGCATTGGCAAAAAACAAGCCTCCAGAAATTGACAGAATACCAATTGTCTTAGTCATCTAGTGCTGCTATAACTGAAATACCACAAGTGGATGGCTTTAACAAATAAGAATTTATTTTCTCACAGTCTAGTAGGCTACAAGTCCAAATTCAGGGCATCAACTCTAGGGGAAGTCTTTCTCTCTATGTAGGCTCTGGAGTAAGGTCCTTGTCATCAACCTTCTGCTGGTTGAGGAGCTTCTCAGCACAGGGACCCTGGGTCCAAAGGACACGCTGTGCTCCCAGCACTACTTTCTTGGTAGTATGAGGTCCCCTCCTCTCTGCTTGCTTCCCTTTCCTTTTATCTCTTGTAAGACAAAAGGTGGTGCAGGCCATACCTCAGGGAAACTCCCTTTACATTGGAATAGGGATATGACTTTAGTAAAGGTGTTACAGTCCTACCCTAATCCTCTTTAACATAAAATTTCAATCACAAAATGGAGGACAACCACACACTACTGAGAATCATGGCCTAACTAAGTTAACAGATATTTTGGGGGGACACAATTCGATCCATGACACTAATTAACATGTTTCAACAAAAGGATGTGGCACTGGAGGTGTTCATTCATCTATGCCAAGAAATTTGGAAGACAGGTACCTGGGCATCCAAGTGGAAAAGATCTATATTTGTGCCCATTCCAAAGGAAAGTGATCCAACAGAGTGCAGATTATTACCAAACAATATCATTAACATCAACGCAAGTAAAATTTTGCTGAGGAACATTCAAAATCCTTTGCAGCAGTACATTGACAGGGAACTGCCAGGAATTCAATCTGGATGCAGAAAAGAATGTGAAATGAGGGAGATCATTGCTGAGGTCAGATGGATCTTGGCTGAAAGCAGAGAACACCAGAAAGATGTCTATCTATGTTTCATTGACTATGCAAAGGCATTTCACTGTATGGATCATAACAAATTATGGTTAACATTGCAAAGAATGGGAATTCCAGAACACTTAACTGTGCTCATGAAGAACCTTTACATAGACCAAGAGGCAGTTGTTTGAACAGAGCAAGGGATACTGTGTGGTTTAGTCAGGAAAGGTGTGGGTCAAGATTGTATCCTCTCACCATACTTACTCAGTCTATATACTGAGCAAATAATCTGAGAAGCCAGACTATATGAAGAAGAGTGTGGCATCAGGATTAGAGGAAGATTCATTAGCAATCTGTGATATGCAGGTGACACAACCTTGCTTACTGAAAGTGAAAAGGACTTGAAGCATTTATTGATGAAGATCAAAGAGCATAGCCTTCAGTATGAATTGCACCTCAATATAAAGAAAATAAAAATCATCACAACCGGTCCTATAAGCAACATTATGATAATTGGAGAAAAGATTTAAGTTGTCAAGGATTTCATTTTACTTGGATCCACAATCAACATCCATGGAAGCAGCAGTCAAGAAATCAAAGGATGCATTGCACTGGGCAAATCTGCTGAAAAAACCTCTTTAATGTGTTAAAAAGCAAATATGTTACTTTGAGGACTAAGGTGTACGTGACCCAAACCATGGTATTTTCAATAGTCTCATATGCATGGGAAAGCTGGCAATGAATAAGGAAGACCAAAGAAGAATTAACATGTTTGAATTATGGTGTTGGTGAAGAATATTGAATATACTATGTACTGCCAGAAGAACAAACAAATCTGTCTTGGAAGAAGTACAGCCAGGATGTGCCTTAGAAGTAAGGATGGTGAGACTTTGTCTCACATACTTTGGACATGTTATCAGAAGGGAATAGTCCATGGAGAAGAACATCATACTTGGCAAGGTAGAGAGTCAGTGAAAAAGAGAAAGACCTTTGTCGAGATGAATTGACACAGTGGCTACAACAACGGGCTCAAACATAGCAATGATTGTGAGAATGGTGCAGGATTGGGCAGTGTTTTGTTCTGTTGTACACAGGGACTCTATGTGTTAGAACCCAAGCGATGGCACCTAACAACAACATGTCTTCTTTAGTAAATTTTCTATTCAAATCTTTTCTCATTTTAAAAAAAAAATAAGTTTTAATTAAGCATTCTTTATATCTTCTGGATACAAGATCTTTTGTTAGAAGATCTATCTTTCGCAAATATTTTCTCCTGGTCTGTGGATTGTCTTTATATTTTCTTAAAAAAGTTTTTGAAAAAGCAAATATTTTTAATTTAAACAAAGTCTTATTTATCAATTTTTAAAATAGTTTATGCTTTATATTTCATATTTAAGAACTTTGGCCTAACTCAAGGTCACAAATATTATCTTCTGTTTCTTTCTAGAAGTTTTATAGTATTAGTGCTTATTTCTTATGTTTATAATCTGTTTTAGTTAACTTTTGTATATGGTGTGGAGATCTTTGCCTAGAGTCTTTGGAGAGAGCATGGCCCTGCTGACACCCTAAATTAGGAATTCTAGCCTCAGAACTGTGACAGACTAAATTCTTGTTTTAACTAACACAGTTTGTGGTACTCCGTTATGGCAATACCTCAGTTAAGCAAAATCCTTATTTATCTGATCAGAACTTGGGCTGCAAAACAGGAGGACAACTTCCACCTTGGTAAGCAATTGTTGTACGCCATCAAGTTGATTCTGACTCATAGCCACCCTATAGTACAGGGTAGAACTCTCCATAGGGTTTTCCTAAGGTGTAATCTTTACGGGAGCAGATAGCCAGGTCTTTTGTCCAGCAGAGTGGGTGGTAGATTTGAACAGCTGACCTTTCAGTTAGCAACCAAGTGCTTAACTGTTACTCCACCAGGGTTTCTTGATAAGCACTTAAACCCATTGCTGTCTAGTTGATTCCGACTCAGTGACACTGTAGGACAGAGGAGAACTGCCTCATAGGGTTTCCAAGGCTGTAATTCTTTACAGAAGCCAACTGCTACATTTCCCTCAGAGTGACTGGTGGGTTTGAACTGCCGATCTTTCATTAGCAGCCAAGCACTTAACCACTGCATCACCAGGACTGCTGAAATTCATCCTTTTTGTTTCCTCAGGGGAAATCATCCATGTTCAAGAGGATCACTAAGGCTGGATAGTTACAGTTCAGAAGGGGCTGCATCTCTGGAAGCTCTGGAGGAGAGATGAAATAATCACCTACCTCTGTGGCAGATGAAATATTGTGTAAGGTTAAGATCGTAGGCCTTAGAGCCAGACTGTGCAGATTTGAATCTTGGCACTAAGGATACATTCAAATGTTAGTCATTTTTTAATTATCTTTATTTAAATATGGTACATAGCCTGCTAGTAGGGTCCTGTGAAATCTCAGGAAGTAAAGATATTTCTCTTTGGCTACATCTGTTTCAGTTTCTTTACCCCCATTATCTGGGTCCAATCCTACAGGACTTTGCTGTCAGCTAAGCTTCCAAGCTGGAAGTTAAATTGACAAAATAATCCTCCATAATTACTTAAGGTGATTCCGCTCCTAGAAACATTTGCGTTTTTTATAAGAAACTCTGGAAGAAACAAAAGCTTCTTCTTCCTGTTGTTAGGTGCTGTCAAGTCGGTTCCAACTCATAGCAATACCATGTGCAAGAGAACCAAACACTGCCTGGTCCTGTGCCATCCTCACAATTGTTGATATTTTTGAGCCCATTGTTGCAGCCACTGTATCAATCCATCTCAACAAGGGTCTTCCTCTTTTTTGTTGACCCTCTACCTTACCAAGCATGATGTCCTTCTCCAGGAACTGGTCCCTCCTGATAACATGTCCAAAGTACATGCGATGAAGCCTTGCCATCCTCACTTCCAAGGAGCACTCTGGCTATACTTCTTCCAAGACAGATTTGTTCAGTGTTCTGGAAGTCCGGGGTATATTCAGTATTCTTCACCAACACCATAATTCAAATGCATCAGTTCTTCTTCTGTCTTCCGTATTCATTGTCCAGCTTTCGTATGCACATGAGGCAATTGAAAATACCATGGCTTTGGGTCAGGGCACACGTTGTCCTCAAAGTGACATCTTTGCTTTTTTAACACTTTAACATGGTCTTTTGCAGTAGATTAGCCCAATGCAATACATCATTTGATTTCTTTACTGCTGCTTCCACGGGCATTGATTGTAGATCCCAGTAAAATGAAGTCCTTGACAACCTCAATATTTTCTCCATTTATCATGATGTTGCTTACTGGTCCAGTTATGAAGATTTTTGTTTTCTTTATGTTGAGGTGTGAGCCATACAGAAGGCTGTAGTCTTTGATCTTCATCAGTAAATGCTTCAAGTCCTCTTCACTTTCAGCAAGCAAGATTGTGTTATCTGCATCACACAGGTTGTTAATGAATCTTCCTCCAATCCTGATGCCCCATTGTTCTTTGTATAGCCCAGCTTCTTGGATTATTTGCTTATCATAAAAAAAGTCTTAATTCTAATAAATTAATTGCTATTCTAATGCCCTTTAGTGGTTCTAAGATGCACAACTCTAGGAGGTGCCATGTTTTTGTTGTTTGCTGTTGAAGTTGATTCCAACTCATACAGCGACCCAATATAACAGAGTAGGACTGTCACATAGGGTTTCCTAGGCTGTAATCTTTACAAGAACAGATCACCAGGTCTTTTCTTCTGCAGAAAGACTGGTGGGTTGGAACCTCCGACCCTTTAGTTAGCAGCAGAGCACTTAATTATTGTGCCACCAGGGCTCTTTAGGTGATTTCACAACCTTGCTTGCTGGAAGTGCAGAGGAGTTTAACCGCTTACTGATGAAGATCAAAGACTACAGCCTTCACTATGGATTACACCTCAACATAAAGAGAACAAAAATCCTCACAACTGGACCAATAAGTAGCATCATGATAAATAGAGAAAATATTGAAGCTGGCAAGGATTTCATTTTACTTGGATCCATAATCAACGCCCATGGAAGCAGAAGTCAAGAAATCAAATGACATATTGCATTGGGCAAATCTGCTGCAAAAGACCTCTTTCAAGTGTTAAAAAGCAAAGATGTCACCCTGAAGACTAAGGTGCTCCTGACCTGAGCCATGGTATTTTCGGTCACCTCATACGCATGCAAAAGCTGGAAAATGAATAAGGAAAACTGAAGAAGAATTGATGCATTTGTATGGTAGTATTGGTGAAGAACATACCACAGACTGCCAGAAAAATGAATCAAATTTGTCTTGGAAGAAGTACAGCCAGAATAATCCTTAGATGCAAGGATGGCGAGACTTTGTCTCATGTACTTTGGACATGTTATCAGGAGGGACCTTTCCCTGGAGAAGGACATCTTGCTAGATAAAGTAGAGGATCAGTGAAAAAGAGGAAGATCCTCAATGAGATGGATTGACACAGCAGCTGCAACAATGGGCTCAAAAATAGCAATGATTGTGAGAATGTTGCAGGACCGGACCGAGTTTCATGAGGTCACTATGAGTTGGAGCCGACTCGACAGCACCTAACAACAACAGCATACTTGGTGTCAGAGGAAAGAAAAAATTTGATTCACTGGTTTTCAAATTTCCCTCCCCAGAACCTCTTGGATTATGAAGGAGGTAGAGAAAGAACTCAAAGGACCCTTACTTCCCCCTGCCACTTCTAGTCTTTTTATCTGATTTCCATATTCAAACACTGAATTCCTCAAATGCCAAAGATCTCTTCAATTTCCTATCCATAAATGTGTTTATTTAGGAAATCTGAAAGGATTTACATAAAACTGTAGTTCTGATTATGGGAACAATGGGGTAAAATTCCTTATTCTTTCCTCTACCTTTGACCTTTTGCTATCTTACCCTTCAATCTTTTATCCAGGTTTGCAAAACATGCACACCTTTAAATGTTTAAATATTGTCATACGCTATTAGAATTGGAAGAGGCCTGATGAAGGTCATCTTGAGCAACCTCCTATCAGGGCAGAAATTTCTCTTTCTTATATGTGATAGAATCCTACCTTTTAAAATGGTATAAATGGAACCATATTGTAGAATTTGTTCAAAACACAGAGCACATCCTATGGAGACTGGCATCAGAAAATTGCCTGAGTTAAGTTACATAAAATGCCTGAGGTAGTGTAAGGTAAAGGTTGAGTTCTCAAGTAAAAGTGACAAAAATCTTGGCAGTGGAAGAATTGCTGGGGTGGAAAGAATGCCTACACTACCAGGTAGCTACCAAGTTGTTTTCTTCTTTGATTGAAAGTTTTACTTCCCTTTCCTGTGAGTAGATCTAATCTTCATTCACTTTTCCCATCCAACCAATTATGTTTACTGCTCCTGATACTTTCTCTGCTTCACTGCTCCAGTAACGAATCATTAACATGGAGTACAATAAGTACCCATTAATTCATATCTGGGGCTGGCTGGACAAAGTAGCAGAGTAGACTGTTGGCTGCACTTCATGGTGGAAAGAGATCAAGAACTGGTCATGATCCTGAACCCTGGAAGAAAGGTATTGATTAGACAGCTTGTATTTAATAAATACTCTGTAAGCATCTCTTGAATAAATGCAGGCAAAATTACAGCAAGCATAGTCGTCTGTTCACACTTGTAAATTGCAGAAGTACAAAGGCACACATTACTAAGCAACAAATCCATACATGGCAGTTCATATGTTCAAAAGTATCACCAGTTAGATGAGAAGGCACATGTCTTGGCTGTGTGAGAGAAACTGGGTCAGTAGAATAGGTGGGGGGGGGGCTGACTAATCCGTGAAGTGACCACGGGGTGTTAGCCTATTTTATTTGGCTTTGAGGCAAAAATAATTGCGGAGATCGGAAGTACTAACGATTTTTATCAAAGCAAATGAGGGGGCGTGGCCACACAGAGCACACTAACTTAACACCTCATGAGGAATTCTTGGATCAGTCCTAGTAAAATAGTTATGAATTCATTCTGACCCACGCTTTTTTCCAGAATTAGTTTGTGAAATGATGAACTCTCACTTCCTAAATTTTCTGCAGATGCTACTGTTGCTGGGAAATGTCACTGTTAGAGAATAGAAGGTGATTATTCCAAAGAGTATTTAAGACTGACTGAATCAGGTCTGGGGCATTATTGAAATGGTAGGACAAACTCAACTACTCTCTGGTAAAAGAAAAATTCTTCTTTAGAAATGTACTCCCTTCTGAATTATGGGCAAATGTCACTGAATCATTTTCAATGAAATTTTATCTATTAACAGTGAGGAGATAGGACAAGGCTCTGGACTCCTCCTGGGAGCCCTGCAGCTGAGGTTTTAGTCCCTGGAGATCCAGGGTAATGGAAGCAGCTGAAGTTGGAGGTCATTAACATTTTGAGAATACTGTAAACTGACACTGGGTAATGTTATGACATTTCATCCCAAGACGTTTAATCTCTTTTAATCAGTGTTTATGTTGGTGATACTTCATAGCTATTTGCTTTCACATAAAAATGGAACACTTTGGCATGTCATTAACATAAGACTAATTTATTACCCATTGCAATTGTTTCTAGATTTTTCTTTTTCCCTTTCTTCCTACCTTCCTCTCTCCCACCCTTTCTCCTTCCTTTCATCTCCTTATTGTTTTTGGCATTTGCTTTTATTCCTGCTATTTTGGGAAGCACTTCCATCTTTTTCTTTGCTGATACTCTTCCTGGCAGTTTGGTGATTTGGGCTTCTCATGCCATCTTCTTAGTAAACTTTAACTGCGGAGTCTGGGAGAAAAACAATCTCACCTCTCTGAAAAACTCTCATGATCCCATTGTTCTTGGTTAGAGAAAACTGGCTCTCCTCTGAATTCTTTGCTCCATGGACTCTTTTGCTTATGACATTGTTGCAAACTTCTAGCACCGTATTCATGCCTCTGTTTCCTTTTCTTCTCGTGTGTGGGGTACTCTACCTTAATTTATAAGCTACCTAAACTTTTCTAGCCACCATAAACCTTTTCATTGAATACAAACCCGGAGATTGCTGATAATTTTATATTAGAGAAATTATATATTCCTTAGCATAAACAAGTGATGCGTATTTCAATCCGCAAACTAGGTGTAATTTTCTTTATTTTCAAATAAGTGAACATAATATCTACCATAAAACCTTTATTTTGCCAAGTGGACAAAACCTAGACTTAGTCTGGGGACATGATAATTTTTGTGAGGAACTGATTTGTGCTTTGTAGGATATTTAGCATCTCTGGTCTCTGCCTACCAGATACCAGTAACAAGTTGCCATCGAGCCCATTTTGACTCATGGTGACACCATGTGTGTCAGGGTGGAACTATGCTGCAAAGGGTTTTCAGTGGCTGATTTTTCAGAAGTAGATTGCCAGGTCTTTCTTCCAAGGCACCCCTGGGTGAACTTGAACCTCCAAACTTTTGGGTAGCAGCCAAGTGTATGAACTGTCTGTACCACCCAGGGACTTGTCAGATACCAGTAGCACCTCTCATTTTTGTAATAACCAAAAATGTCTCCAGACATTGCCAAATGTCCTCTGGGGGCAAAACTGCCTTCCCCCCCCTGTTGAGAACCACTGGTTTACTGGAGGACTTTTTGTGGGGTAATGTCTAAGTTCTAGGGGCAGAAATTGAGGGAGGGAGGGCAAAAGCCTGTCCTTGGAATCATTATGTGTCCACACTGACTCAGCTAAGGAGTCCTCATTCCCATTGTGTCTTGAGCCCCTGGTGCATCTACCTCCTCCTGACTAAGGGCTCTGGAGCAGCTCTCCCTTAGGCACAAGGGAAGCCTCCTGTTCTGGGTTGCTTTCAGTCACAGGACACTCTGTGAGGTGGTCTTAAGCTGTCTGTCTAGACAGGCTCCAGGACCATGCTGGAGAGCCAGGCTGAGGGACAGGAACACAGGGAGCTGGCTAGCTCCAAATGCTTCCCAGGGGCTAGGGACCCCCATTTTGTCTGATTTCAGATTCCAGTTCCGTATGGTGAGACCTTTCCACAGCACCCCAGCTTGGGAGCCTGCCATCATCTAAGCTATTTTCTTCCCTGTGACCCCCCTGTTCCCTGCAGTCCTGACCATCTTTCTGTAGTCTGAGGACAAGGAGGCCTGGCTCTTTACCTGGCCTTCCAAAAATAATATTTTATGGCCTAAAAGAATTGTACTTTATGGTTATGTTTTTGATACCATATATATTTTCTTTGTGTTTCTGCTATATTAGCTCTCCCCTGAAGCAATCAATTCTGCTGAGTGAATGAGTAGGGGAGATAAACACAGGAAATGAAAAAAAAAATTTAGTTAAAATTCTAATTTATAAAAACATCATTCAGGTGCTACATTTCTATAGAAACAAAAATATTTGGAGAACTATCTAAAGGACCAGGCCATCTTATTCTCAGCCTAGAGAAGGATGATTAGGACTGTGGGAACCAAGAGTGTCATAGGGAAAAAAGGGCATAGATCTTGGTGGACTCTTGAGCTTTGGGTAAGACTCTGAAGATGGAATTGGGAATCCAAGATGAAAAAGCATAATTTCATCTGTATGCTACATTTTTGTTTATTTTTAATGAACGGCAGGAGCCAAGGCTTCCGTAGTCATCCTCTGCAATTCTGGTCACCTGGCCGTCATTGGTTTCTGCAAGGTTCCAACCCCCCAACATATATTTGGTTTATCTTCTATTTTAGTGCATTTCTGTAAGTTATGCATTATTTCATGTATCATTAATTTGCATAAATGATGTGGTGTTTCTTATTTTTTTCAGTCAGCACTGTGTATTTAAGATCTATCCATGTTGCTCTGTGAATGTCTAGCTTATTGCTTCTACTTGCTGCATGGAATTCTGTATTTGTCTCTAGTGTATTTTACTTGTCCATCTTCATGATGGATGTCTAGATAGCCTCCTTCTCTGCTTGCCCTTGCAAACATACAGTGATGAACATCTTCAACCATGAGTCCTTATGGACCTGTGCCAACCTCCTTCTGGGACATACATCCAGGAGTAGAATTCCTGTGTCATAGATTATATGCATCCAGATGGCTCTCCAAAAGGGCGGTTCCAATCTACACTATCGCCTTCATTATAGGAAGGTTCCTGGAGTCCCATGTTCCAGCTCATCTCAGCTTTTTGATTTTTGTCAGTCTGATGGGTATAAAGTGATGTCTCATTTTTAAGTTGCATTCCTCTAATTACTAATGACTTTGAGTATCTGTTCATATACTTTGTTAAACCTTCGAATTCCTTTGGCTATGAATGAATGAATATCTTTTGTTAATTTTTAAAATTTGAGATCACTATGCATTTTTTAAAAAATGCATTTCACTTTTTAATAGCAGTTTTAGATTTACAGAAAAATTGCACAAAAAGTAGAGTTTCTATATGGCCCCTCTTCCCCTGCACAGTTTCTCCTATTATTAATATTTTGTATTCATGTGATACATTTTTTACAAATGATGAACCAATATTGATACATTATTATTAACTGAAGTCCATAGTTTACATTAGGGTTTACTCTTTGTATTGCATAAGTCTATGGATTTTGATAAATGCATAATGTCATGTGTCCATTAAAATATCGTACAGAAGAGTTTTACTGCCTTTAAAATGTCCTGTGCTCCACCTATTCATCCCTTCTCCTATTCTGAACCGCAAAGCCCTGGCAATGACTAATCTTTTTACTGTCTCTATAGTTTTGCCTTTCCAGAATATCATATAGTTGGAATCATATAGTAGGTAGCTTTTACAGAATGATTTCTTTCACTTAGCAGTACTCGTTTAAGGTTCCTCCATGTCTTTTCATTACTTGTTATCTCATTTTGTTTTTTCACTGAATAATAGTACTTCACTGTATGGCTGTGCCACAGTTTGTTTATCCATTCATCTATTTAAGGACATCTTGGTTAATTCCAATTTTTGGCAATTGGGAATAAAGCAGCTATAAACACTTGTGTGTAGGTTTTCGTGTGGACATAAGTTTTCAATTCATTTGGGTAAATAATTGAGACTCCAAGTGCTGGATTGATCACGTGGTATGCTTTTTCTCATATGCATGGGTTCCTTATATACTCTAGATAATAGTCTCCTGGTGGTTGTAGACATGGCAAATATCATATCTCTGTGACATTTTTCTGTTAACATTCTGTTAAGTATAGACTGCCTGTCAGCCCACACACCAGTATTTGATCAATGAAAATAGGAACAGTAGGAGGTGTTGAATATCCCATTTTCTACTCTATTCTGGGACAGAGCACAAAAATTGAGTAGGGTTCAACATAAGACTTTGAGAGAGAAATTCTAACCTCTGGGCTAAACGGCTTTTTTAAGCCACATGATTAGGAAAGCATTAAACCAACCAAACCAAACCTGTTGCCATTGAGTCGGTTCTAGAATTGAAAACCATAATAAATGAGTTTAAAACATTAACGAAAGAGTTTCATAGTGTAATAGACGTGACTACATAGGGAACGAGTGGCCTGAAATATAGACCTGAAAAAAAAAAAAATCTGTAGAATTCAGAAGACAACGAAAATAGACAGGAAATATAAAAGAGAGGCTGATAAACATGGGAATTGAATAATAAGGGCCAAAATAGATCTAATGGAGATGACTTGAAGCACTTACTGATGAAGGTCAAAGACTACAGTCTTTAATGTGGATTACATCTGAATGGGAAGAAAATAAAAATCCTCACAAATGGGCTGACAAACAACATTATGATAAATGAAGAAAAAAATTGAAGTTGTCAACAATCAATGTCCATGGAAGCAGCAGTCAGGAAATCAAACAGTGTATTGCATTGGGCAAATATGTTGTAAAAGAATTCTTTAAAGTTTAGAAAGAAAAAATATCATGTTAATGACTAAGGTTTGCCTGACGCAAGCCATGGTCTCTTCGATCGTATCATATGTATGTGAACGCTGGGCAATGAAAAAGGAAGACAGAAGAATTGGGGTATTTGAACTGTAATGTTGTCAAAGGACACTGAATATACTGTGGACTGCCAGAAGAATGAACAAATCAGTCTTAGAAAAAATACAACCAGGATACTCCTTAGAAGTGAAGATGGTGAGACTCTGGCTCACTAACTTTGGACTCATCACCAGGACAAGACCAATTGCTAGAAAAAGACATCATGGCTGGTAAAGCAGAGGGTCGGCAAAAATGAAGGATACCCTGAATGTGATGGATTGGCACAATAGTTGCAACAATGAATTAAATACGATAACAGTTGTGAGGATGGTGCAGGACTAGGCGACATTTTTTATCTGTTGTACGTAAGGTCCCTATGAGTCAGAGCTGACTCAACAGCAACTAACAACAGCAATGTATCTAATCACTGTTCCAGAAAGACTAAATTCGTATAGTCTATATAAATCAATAATAATAATAATGTCCAATTTGTGGGATTAAAAATAAAGCAATATAAAGCTAAATGCTTGCGCAATGACAGATGCAACCTGGGAAGAAATGATTGGAATTACATTCAAAGATTCTTATATAGTTGGGAGGAGGAGCAAAATAAGGATTACTGTTAGACTTTGGAAATTATGTATGTGAAAATTTCAAGGATAATCACTAAAATAGAAAAGTTGAATGTTTATCTTCCAAAAGTATAATGAGAAAAAAAAATCCAAAACTTAATCAATATAAAAGAATGTAAGAAAATAGAAAAAAAATTTGGACAGATAGAAAGTATAAAATAAGACCATGGAAGTAAATTCCAATGTTTTAGGAAATACTTTCAAAGGCATAGATTGTCAGACTAGACATTTTTAAAAAATGGATTTTTTAAAAACTCTAAACATTGTACTCAATAATAAAATATTGGAAGCATTTCTTTTAAAATCAGGAACAAGACAAATGACCAGTATCACTGCTTCTATTTCGCTTTTTTTTCTTTTTTTGGTATTTTAGGTTGTTTTTATTGTTAGGTGCCATTGAGTCTGTTCAGACTCACAGTGACCTTGTGTACAACAGAACGAAACATTGCTGGGTCCTGTGCCATCCTCACAATTGTTGTTATGTTTGAGCCCATTGTTGCAGCCACTGTGTTAATCCATCTCATTGAGGATCTTCCTCTTTTTTACTGACCCTGTATTTTACCAAGCATGATGTCCTTCTCCAGGGACTGGTCCCTCCTAATAACCTGTCCAAAGCAGGTGAGATGAAGTCTTGCCATCCTCGCTTCTAAGGAGCGTTCTGACTGTACTTCTTCCAAGACACATTTGTTCATTCTTTTGGCAGTTCATGGTATATTCAATATTCTTTGCCAACACCATAATTCAAAGGCATCGATTCTTCTTTGGGCTTCCTTATTCATTGTTCAGCTTTCACATTCATATGAGGCAATTGAAAACACTGTGGGTTGGGTCAGGCGCACCTTAGTCCTTAAAGTCACATCTTTGCTTTTTAACACTCTAAAGAGGTCTTTTGTAGCAGATTTGCCCAATGCAATGCATTGTTTGATTTCTTAACTCCTGCTTCCATGGGCGTTGACAGTGGATCCAAGTAAAATGAAATCCTTTAGAAGAAAAAATTAAAATAATATCGAAAATGATTGGAATGGAAAAAACAAAATTGTCATTGTTTTGCACATAGCAAATCCAAAATGACAGAGAAGCAAATTATTAGCAATAATGCAAATTAGCAAGGTTCCTGGATGTTAGATCAATATTTAAAAATGGCAATGAAATATTAAAAATAAATGAAAAAGGTAACATTTACCGTAATAAAACATATGTAGAAATAATAGAAAAGATACGAAAACTTTTACTGAAGAAAAAAATAAATAAACTTTATTTAAAGACATTAAAGAACACCTAATAAGTGTCTGTGTAAAAATATATATACATATAACATCTTCATGGACATTGATACTCAAAATAATAAATATGTCAATTCTGATTTATAGATCAATGCAATTCCAATCAAAATAGCTATTTATTTCTCATGAATCTTTCTGAACTAAAAGTAAAATTTTACAGAAGTTTGAATCTCCCAGAGAAGACATTCTTGAAGAACAGTGTGGGCATTGGCTTTTCCAGATAGCAACGTTTGCAATAAAGCTGTATAAATTAAGACGTGTTGAAATGACACAGTGATGTACAAATAGACCAATGAAAGATAAGAGAGCCCATAAATAGATACATGCATGTATGGAAACTTGATATATGGCAGAGGTGGCGCTGCCTAATAGTAAGGGAAGGATGGACTATTTAATACATGGTGCTGTGATATTTTGTAATCATCTGGAAAAAAGTGAAATTGTATCCCTGTCTCCAAATAATCTGAGGTGGATTAAATGAGAAAGGAATAATAGTATTTTAGAACAGAGTTGGCATACTTTTTCCTAAAGGGACAGATAATAAGTATTTTCCGCTTTCTGGGCCATATGGTTTCTGACACAACTATCAACTCTAGCACTGCAGTTGAAAAACAGCATAGATATTATGTAAAGGAAAGGGTGTGGCTATGTTCCAATTTATAAACACAGACAGCTAATGTGCAGGTTGTAGTTTTCTAACTCTTGTTTTAGAAGGGAATACAAGAGAATATCTGTAATCTAAGGATAATGAAAAACTTCTTAACTCAAGGAAAAAAAAGTGCTTAGTTGAAAGAAAACATTTGATAAACAACATTAAAATAAAGAATTTCTTTCCAAAAGATTCCATAAAGAAAAAGACAGAGCCCCAAACTACGAGGAGATATTTCACCACAGAAACAGACTAGGGATTAGTATTCAGAATATATAAAGACATTCTATGAGTTAATAATAAAATTCAAACAGCAATAAAAAATGGGCAAAAGACATGAACAGGTATTTCACAGAAGGGGAACGTAAAAATGATGTGGGGGTGGTGTCTGACTGCCTCTAACTTCCCAAGTGGGAAGGAGAATCAAGATCAACAGCCCAAGGCTGATTCCTGTGAGGCAGAGGTCAAACATGCCTCCTCTCTCTGCCATCTTTACCAACTCTGACACCAACCATCTCTCCCACAGCACTCTCTACTGGGTTCAATAATTCATTGCAGCGGCCACTCAGAATTCACAGATCATACTCACGATTATGGGGTTTATTAGGGAAGTAACAGTTACAATTCAGTCTCAAGAACACTCAGGATACACTTCTTCCATCAGGATAGCCTCTCCCCAGCTGTGCTCCCAGTCACACCTCTCCCTGGCCCTCAGTCTCTGCCCAAAGGCACTCAGCTTTCTCTCTCTGTGGGCTGGGAACCCCACCACGCTGTCTCCCGCTGCCAGGTGTCTGCTGCTGGGTCTCTCCTCCTTGGTGATGGGCTCCTCTCTGCTCTGGAATTAGCTCTCTTTTGAGGTAAAACTGACCAATCCCCTTGGTAGGCCACAATTAAACCCTATCACACAATCCCCTGGGTGAGAGTTACAAGACCATGGCTAAAAAGGCCACACACAAAAGTAACTAATCTACTGCGGGGAAGCGCACGGGGCATTAATTGTATAAAACAAGAAACCTCATTACGATGGTGCAATTTACACACTTGCTTGATTGATAATAAACATACAAAGTCTGACCATACCTAGTGATGGTGAGCAGTGGATCAAGTGGAATTCTCAGATGTTGTTAGTGAGACTGTACGCAGGTACAACCACTCTGCAAAACAGGTTGGTGCTATTTTGTAAAGCTGTCCGTGCTCATAGTCTGTAATGTAGCAATTCTGTTCCTGCATGCATTGTATGTCATAAGAAATATTTGCTCATGTGTCCACATGTTATGTGTAGGAATATTTACCTTAGTATAATAATTGCAACAAATTAGAAATAACATGATATCCTTAGGAAGATGGACAGATACAGTATAGGATATTCATATAATGGAATATCTAACAATGAAGATGAACTATACCTATGTACGTGAACATGGGCGAATTTTAAAAATGTAATACGGAGTGGAAAAAAAAGGCATAAAATCATGAGTATAGTTTTTGGTACAAATTTTATAAATTTCAAAAGATAAGCAAAAATAAAAATGGATACAGAAAAGCAATACTATAATATGGATGGAGCTTGAAGACATATGCTGAGTGAAATAAGTCAACCACAAAAGGACAAATATCGTATGACCTCACTTATATAAAAAGACAAGAAAAGGCAAATTAAAAAAAAAAAAAGAAAACCAAGACTAGTGGATTCTACTGGTGCAGAATGAGGAAAGAAGTGACAACGAAGAACACAGATGTGTCAATTGTATTGCTAATTTCTTGTGCTTTAATTGATGGTGGTTCATGAGTGTTTGCTTTACTTTTTATGTTGATAACTTGCATATATATCACATACATCCCCTTTGTATACCAAATATGCCAAAATAAAAAAGTACCAGGCAAGTATCCTTTATCTCTTTTTTAAATGAAATAGAACTTTGCCAATATGTAGTATTTTGTCCAGCATTTTAAAGCAACCCCTCCTTTTTTGAAAATCAAGTCTTATCTTCTTTACCCACTTGTTTCTTAATTGCATTTATTTTTATCTCAAATTGTATTGTTTTATATTATATTCCTTTATATACTTACAGGCATACCTGGAGATATTGCAAGTTTAGTTCCAGACCACCACAATAAAATGAGGGAATCCCAGTACATAAAAAAATTATGTTTACACTGTACTGTAGTCTGTGAACTGTGCAATAGCATTATGTCTAAAAAAATGTACATACCTTAATTAAAAAGTACTTTATCGCTAAAAAATGCTAACCATCATCTGAGCCTTCAGTGGTTCATAATCTTTTTTGCTGGTGGAGGGTCTTGCCTTGATGCTGATGGCTACGGACTGATCAGGGTGGTGGTTGCTGAAGATTGGGGTGGCTGTGGCAATTTCTTAAAATAAGACAACAATGAAGTTTGCTGCATCAGTTGACTCTTCCTTTCATGAAAGATTTCTCTGTAGTATGCGATGCTATTTGATAGCATTTTACCCACCGTACAACTTCTTTCAAAATTGGACTCAATCCTCTCAAACCCTACCACTGCTTTATCAACTAAGTTTATGTAATATTCTCAATCTTTTGTTCTCATTTCAACAGTGTTCACAGCATCTTCACCAGGAGTAGATTCCATCTCAAGAAACCACTTTCTTTGCTCATCCATAAGAAGTAACTCCTCATCTATTGAAGTTTTATCATGAGATTTCAGCAATTTGGTCACATCTTCAGGCTCCACTTTTGATTTTAGTTCTTGCTATAACCACATCTAACCACATCTGGAGTTACTTCCTCCACTGAAGTCTTGAACCCCTCAAATTCATCCATGAGGTTTGGAATCAATTTCTTCTAAACTCCTGTTAATGTTAATATATTGATCTCCTCCCCTGAATCATGAAAGTTCTTAACAGCATCTAGAAATCTTTCCAGAGGTTTTCAATTTGATTTTGCCCAGATTCATCAGAGAAGTCACTATCTGTGCCAGCTATAGCCTTATGAAATATATTTCTTAAATAATGAGACTTGAAAGTCAAAATTACTCCTTGATCCATTGGCTGCAGAAAGGATGTTGTGTTAGCAGGCATGAGAACAACATTAATCTCCTTGTACATCTCCATCAGAGCTCTTGGGTGACCAAGTACATTGTCAATGAGCAGTAATATTTTGAAAGGAATCTTTTTGTCTGAGCAGTAGGTCTCAACAGTGGGCTTAGAATATTCAGTAAGCCATGTGCTGACATCCAGGCTTTGTTATTCCATTTACAGAGCACAGGGAGACTAGATTTAGTATAATTCTTAAGGGCCCTAGGTTTTTTGGAATGGTAAATGAACATTGGCTTCAACTTAAAGTCACCATCTGCATTAGCCCCTAACAAGGGAGTCAGCCTGTCCTTTGAAGCTTTGAAGCCAGGCATTGGCTTCTCTTCTCTAGCTGTGAAGGTCCTAGATGGCATTTTCTTCTAATATTGGGCTGGTTTGTCTACATTGAAAATCTGTTGTTTAGTGTAGCTACCTTCATCAACTATCCTAGCTGGGTCTTCTGGGTAACTTGCTGCAGCTTCTATATCAGCACTTGCTGCTTCACCTTGCAATTTTATGTTATGGAGACGGCTTCTTTCCTTAAACATCATGAACCAACCTCTGCTAGCTTCAGACTTTTCTTTTGCAGCTTCCTCGCCTCTCTCAGGCTTCATAGAATTGAAGAGAGTTAGGGCCTTGCTCTGGCTTTGGCTTAAGGGAATGTTGTGGCTGGTTTGATCTTCTATCCAGACCACTAAAACTTTCTCCATATCAGCAACAAGCCTGTTGCACTTTCTTAACATTTATGTGTTCACTGGGGTAGCACTTTTAATTTCCTTCAAGAACTTTTCCTTTACGTTCACAACTTGTTTAACTGTTCGCTGCAAGAGGCCTAGCTTTCGGCCTATCTTGGTGTTTGACATGCTGTCTTAGTCCTCTAGTGCTGCTCTAACAGAAATACCACAAGTGGATAGCTTTAACAAAGAGAAGTTTATTGTCTCACAGTCCAATAGGCTACAAGTTCAAATTCAGGGCATCAGCTCCAGGGGAATGCTTTCTCTGTCCGCTCTGGAGGAAGGTCCGTGCCATCAATCTTCCCTTGGTCTGGGAGCTTCTCTGCGTAGGAACCTCAGGTCCAAAGGGCACGCTCTGCTCCCAGCACTGCTTTGTTGGTGGTGTGAGGTTCCCCTGTGTCTCTGCTCAACTTCTCTCTTTTATATCTCAAAAGAGATTGGTTGAAGACACTATCCAATCTTGTATACCTCATCAGTATAACTGCCGCTGATCCATCTTATTAGTTCATAGTGATTGAATCTATAACACATAAGGAAATCACATCAGATTACAAAATGGTACACAATTATACAATACTGGGAATCATGACCCAGCCAAGCTGACAGATAGTTTTGGGAGACACAATTCAATCCATGACACATGCCTTCCTCACTAAGCTTAATCATTTCAAGCTTTTGATTTAAAGTGAGAGGTATGCAATGCTTCCTTTCACTTGAACATGTAGAGGCCACTGTAGGGTTATTAATCGGCCTAATGTCAATATTGTCGTGTCTTAGGGGATAGGGAGGCCTGAGAAGAGGAAGAGAGACGGGGGAATGGCCGGTCAGTAAAGCATTCAGAACACATCCAACATTTATCGATTAAGTTCGCCGTGGTATATGGGCACTGTTCGTGGTGCCCCAAAACAATTGCAATACTAACATCAGAGATCACTGATCACAGATCATCATAAGAGATATAATAATGAAAACATTCGAAATATTGTGAGAGTTACCAAAATGTGGCACAGAGACACCAAGAGAACACATGCTATTGGAAAAATGGGGCGGATAGACTTGCTCCACACAGGGTTGCCACAAACTTTCAGTTTGTAAAAATCACATATCTGCTAAGTGCAATAAAAGGAAGCATAATAAAATGAGGTATTCCTGTATTTATTTATTTTTTAAATGTTTTCCTCCACTTGATAGTAAGGTCCATGTGCCTATTATCTTCCAATTTGACTCCCTCCTATCCATTTTCTATACTTCTTGATCCTGTAATATGCTGTCAGAGACTGAAGACTACATCATCTTGGCTCCTTTTCTCTTCCATTTCCAGTTGCATTTGACCAATTGGAAGCTTGTTAGGAGACAGCAATGTAGGAGGAGAGACAGATTATTTTGTTCCCCTATTTTCCTTGTCTTTGGGCAGTGTCTATATTCTTTTGTGACTATAGCTTTTTCCAAGCAGTTCTTCCTCTTCATCTCAAAGTCTCGTTGGCTTCTGGAATATTAACTGCCTCTTGCACCTTCAACATTACATGAGGTACTGGCTTCCCACTGCTTCTGGCTTTGGGGTGCCTCAATCTCCCTTATTTTTTCCCTAAACCCTACTCAACATTTCTAAGTAGCTCTTTTATTAAACTTACTTAATTTGTACCATCTGGGGTGAATTTTGATTCCTGCCAGAATCATGAAACCCACTTGGTCTGTCTCATTCACTGCTGTTTTCTCAATATGCAGAACATGCCTAACACAGTAGAAACTAAAAAAAAAAAAAAAAAAAAAAAAAAAGTGAACAAATCAAAGAAGTCTCACTTGCTGAATAATAGATAGAATTACAGTTCCTTAAAGTTTGAAAAGACTTTCGTGGGCATATGAGCCAAACTTTTTCCTTATAGATGTGCAAATGAGGATTTGAGAAAGCCAGGTTCACACAGTGTTGGAGAAGAAATCTAGGCCCCCACTCATAACACTGGGTAGTGTTACATGGCTTCTTAGCGTAACACACTACCAACAATTACCACATGATTATGTTCCACCAGCAGCAGCTGATTGGTCCAGGGTTGAGAAATTGACTCCAGAATGATCAATTCCCCTACTGGCTGGCAGCAGCCCATGAGCTGTTCTGGCATGAGACCTTTGCTCAAACAAGTTGATGGTGACTAATTAACATTTACCAAATTCTGTTCCTTGAAGAATTTGAATGCAAAATCCAAGGAGAGTGTTCCAGTTGGTAATTAGGGCTGACGCTGAAAAAGATACAGGTGTAGATAATAGAGACCATAAAATGGCAGTAGTCGCGAAAGGCTTTGAGTATGTAGAAGTTGTGAGTACATTCAGGTTCAAGGTACAAATGCCATGACTAAGCAGAAACTAAAAGATATCCAACAGTAAAGACAGAGAAAGGAGCTGAGTCACCACACTGTCAAGAGATTTTCTAACTATGTTGGAGGCAAAACAACTTTGGATTCTAAATTGTCTTCCAATTCCCAAATACTATTTTTCTCCTGTGAGGATTGGAATATAACTAGGTTATTAAGGATTCCCTTTGTTCTTTTTCCATACATATTTTTACAACAGAAACCTGATTATCTGAGGTTCTAGCAAATACAAAAAATTAGTGGAAAACCAAGGCTTCTGCCTCCTAGTTTGGTACTCTTTCCACTATATCTCTCATGAACCAAAAAAATTTTTTTCCTTTTTTTTTTTATTGTACTTTAGAGGAAGGTTTACAGAGCAAACTAGTTTCTCATTAAATAGTTAGTACACATATTTTTTTATGACAGTAGTTAACAACCCCATGACATGTCAACACTCTCCCTTCTCGACCTTGGATTCCATATTCTCGACCTTTCCCGTTCCCTCCTGCCTTCTAGTCTTTGTCTCTGGGCTGTTGTGCCCCTTCAGTCTCATTTGTTTTATGGGCATGTCTAATCTTTGGCTGAAGGGTGAATCTCAGGAGTGACTTCATTACTGAGCTAAAAGGGTTTCTGGGGGCCATACTCTCGGGGTTTCTCCAGTCTCTGTCAGGCCAGTAAGTCTAGTCTTTTTTTGTGAGTTAGAATTTTGTTTTACATTTTTCTCCAGCTTTGTCTGGGACCTTCTATTGTGATCCCTGTCAGAGCTGTCAGTGGTGGTAGCCGGGCACCATCTTGTTATACTGGGCTCAGTCTGGTGGAAGCCATGGTAGTTGTGTTCTATTAGTCCTTTGGACTAATCTTTTGCTTGTATCTTGTTTTCTTCATTCTCCCTTCCTCCTGAAGGGATGAGACCAGAAGAGTCTCTTAGATGGCAGCACACAGGCTAAAGAAGAAAAAAAAAAACCTTACTGTGGTAAAAATATATATTACAAAACATTTCTCAAATTGTTAGTTTTTGCATGTATAATTCAGTGACTGATCACATTCATCACGTTGTGCAACTATTGTCACTATCCTTTTCCAATTTATTACACCACTATTAATAGAAGCTCAGTGCCCCCTAAGCAATGACTCTCCCTTTCCTCTTCCCTCCCGCCCATGGTGACCGCTAAAGAGCTTTGGTCTCTATACATTTGCCTACTTCATTTAAGTGGGTTCATACAATATTTGCCCTTTTGTGACTGACTTATTTCACTCACCGTAATGATTTCAAGGTTTATCCATGTCTTAGCATGTATCAGGACTTCATTTCTCTTGATAGCTGAGTAATATCCATTGTAAATACATACCACATTTTGTTTATCCATTCATTTGTTGATGGACATGTAGGTTGCTCTACCTTTTGGGTATTGTGAATAGTGCTGCAATGAACGTTACTGTAAAGTTTCAATCAAATTTTGATCTTATTTTTGATTTCTTTATATTCTAGTCTCATTTTAAGAAAATTAAAAAACTCATTCCTTGATAGTTTTACCATATAATGATTGCAATCTAATTGTTCTTTTCTTTCATATTATACTTGCGAATTTTTGAAAACTTGGACAAAAACCAGAGGTAATGCAAAGGATAAGCCCAAATTTTTCAAAATGTCATTATTGTTATTTTTCACAGATTCTCCAAAGTACATATGTTAGGTGCTTTTGAGTTGATTTTGACTCATAGTGACCCCATATGACAGAGTAGAACTGCCCCATAGGGTTTGCTAGGTCTTTCTCCCCCAGAGCTGCTGGGTGGGTTCGAACTGCCAACCTTTTCAATTAGCAGCTGATCACTTACGTGTTGCACCACCAGGGCTTCTTAAATTACATATAGAGAACTAGAAAAACCTTACTGTCTGGAAGACAACAGTAAAAAAGGATTACATAAACAATCAATTATTTCATTCATCCAAAATTTTAATCCCTAACATCCAAAATTATGAATGGAATTGTGCTCTGAGAGTAGATTTTAGAAGGAGAGGCAGCTTCACAGGGGAACAAGACAGAGATGAAGTGATAACACAGAGCCGTGAGAGCACCAGCAGCGGCAGCGTTGGGGGCGTGTGAAGAGCAGCTTGCACAGAGGACAAACTCTTTTGGACTGATTCCTAAAGGGGTGATTAGTATGAGAGGAATGTAGGGGGTGTTATTTATCTAGATTGTCCCAAAGCCCTTGACAGAATATTTTCCTGAAGACTCTCTCATAAAAAAAGTGAACTCAAATTGCCTTGAAAATTGGCTGATGAGTCCAAAGTAAAGAAAAATGATAAATGGCAAATGCATCTACTTAAAAGAAAGTACCAGAAAATGGCAAAGGAATTGGTGTCATTGTTAGTCTTCTCTTCACATTTCCAAAAGTTACCTGAAAGTAGTTACAGAAAAAATATGTGGTGACTTAAACTTACTGCAAGTTCAACACTGAGTTAGGTGACCGTATATTCTGAGCCAAGGTGAGGAAGGATTCCATGTTGCTGCTGGTGCAAGATATTGCGAGATGCCATTTGGAGGCCAACATACTGGTATTTCTGGCATATTCTTTATTGTACATAGGAATTTCAAGAAAAGTTTTAAATTGAGGAATTCTGGACCTAGGCTATCAAGCAGTGAGATTTATGATCCCTGATAACAAGGCGCTTGGAATCTAGTAAGGGAGATGAGACATGCTCACACACACCATAAACAGGATTAAACAATATTAGAAACCAAGAGTTGACAGAGTGTAGTAATAACATCTCTGGTTCTCTTAATTCCTTTTCTTCCCCTGCTCCAACCCTTTCTTTGTCCTGTAACCTGAGAAATTTCAAAATGTAAATTGCGTCATGTCATTAACATTAAAATCTTTCAAGGGCCTTCCATTATGTCTTGAAAATAATTCCTTGTTTATCATTGTATTTTCTAACCTGCCCTTGCCCATCCCTTACAGATTTGTCATATTACAGAAACATAATGTCTGCTGAAAAAAATGAATGGATGATGAGTATGTACACACAAATATATAAGAACAGTTATCTGAAACAATTTTAAGAATGTAGCAGTGATTCTTATCCATAGGAAAGATTAATTTGGCTGACATACAACATGCCCTTTAAAACATCAGGTTGTGTTTTTAGTACTTGGGTCTGATTCTTTTACGTATTTCATTTTGACCACATTATAACTTTCATGGTAACTCTATAAAGTTGTACAAATTATGTTCTGCACAATTTGAGGGAACACCTGCAGAGCTGGAATTCTGAGAACTCTGTCATATATATAGGAGATCTGTGAGTTTCTAGGGCCTTGAGAGTAGGTACTTAGCTTTATTCACGTTATTACTCCCCATAGTGTCTGTTGTTATACTGAAGATAGAGTTGGGAATTAATCCTCACTTACTGTTTTAATGGAGTTTAAAAATAATCATAAATATTCTTATATATTCTGATTTTGAATTGTTCTCAGTTTACAAATTAATGTTTTAATAATGCAAAGTAGAACGTCAGTGAAAAAGAGGAAGACCTTCAATGAGATGGATTGACACAGTGGCTGCAACAATGGGCTCAAGCATAACAATGACTGTGAGGATGGCAGGACTGGGCAGTGTTTCATTCTGTTGTATGTAGAGTCACTATGAGTTGGAAATGACTCCACGGCACCTAACAACAACAAGCTGCTCAGGTCCCTGGAAGAAAGGCCTGGCGAACAAAAATTAGCTGTTGAAAACCCTGTTGAGCACAGTTCTACTCTGACACACATGGGGTTACCATGAGTCAGAATTGACTTGACAACAGCTGGTTGGTTGGTCGGTAGTTGGCCAGGTATCATAAAATGGTAGAGAACCATAAAAATGATTCCTATACACATTAAATTTTTTGTTTAAACTTAAGAGAGTCAGTATACATTCACTAACCAATCTATTGAGGTAGGGCTAAGGCCTATTCTTCGGGTGTGGGTCCATTGATTGGCGTTCTGATTTATTTTTGTTACACTACCCACAAACATAAGGCATGATCCTAAATTCCCATGGTATTAAAAGCAGAGTGACAATTTAAAGATACTGCTGATGTGACATCAGTGTGGGATTCTTTAAGTTTTTTTTCTTTTAATCTCCTTTCCCTTCAACATTATAAAATTGTCCCATCTATGACTAATTTGACAGTGAATTTTTAAGTGAATCACCTATTTTGAATCTTTCCTAAACATTCCAGTTCAAACTGATGGAAACAAAAATTCTGTTTTCCCTCACTTAAACGTAATTAGCTTATTAAATACTAAATTAAATTACATAATTATAATTACTTACACATTCAACATAAATAGGTTGGGAAGAAACATAATCAACTCTTCACAAGCATGTAACTCAACCGTAGAAACTCAACCCTACAGTGTGAGCATCCTAGGTGTATTAGCTGTGAACATTCTTTCTGCAATAGAGAGCTGTGGGTAAATGGAGTCTAAACTAGAGGTCAGTTCAGAGACCCTATTACATCCACACATTGTAATTATATGAATAACCAGCAATATCTAAGTAATGAATATAGCCTGAAGGAGTAAATACAACATATCCTAAAAAGCCTCAGATATTTAGGCTGCCGAGACTTTGACTGCCTAATTCACTGATCTTCCCTTGAGGATGGCTTTAAGATGAAGAACACCAGCCATCATATTTGTGAATCAAGATCTTTTGTACACTATTCATTTAAGAAAATGTTGACTTAAAAAAAGTGGTGACTGAGATGGTTTTCTAGAGCAAATGGAAAACGTGTGAAATTCAAATACACTTGTGAAATTCACAGTCATTTACACGTAGATGCTAATGGTGTTAATGAAAATAACTTTTGCATATAGCACATTTAAAAGGGTTTTCAGGAAAGTTATCTCATTTGCATTTGAGCCTTACACCGTGGGAGCTAGGTCTTGTAGGTATTGCCATTACCCTAGTTTCTACAACGAGGGAGTGGAGGCCTAAGTAGATTCAGTCATTTGTCTATGGTTTTACAATGTTAATATATAACTGCAACTCAAATCACATCATTTTCAATTTTGTTTTTCCACTCAAGCATGTTGTACAATAAATTGTCTCAAGCTGAAAGGCTCAACAAGGAACAAAACAATGAATTATTATTATTTTACCCTGAAGTCCGTTACTGTATGTTTCCTACCCTAAAATGCGTTTTTCTCTGTACAGGTTTGTCTGTCCTACAAGACTGAGCTACTAGAGAACAGCAATCATGTCTTGTGGGAATATATGTCCTCCTCCTCTAGTATTTGTCTGATGACATATGTATTTGGCTGAGCTGAATTCTAAGATGTGGATCCTTATCCATCTTAGCAATATAATATATTTTAGGAGCATGTTGTATTATTTCCAGACAAAATTTGGTGTTTTGTAGAAAAAGAAGAAAGGAGAAACTTGGAGATGTGAGGAGGAAGATTAATTCAGCACCTTTTCAAGAGAACACCAGGTTATGATTTTTCGTGTCGTGAAAATTACCTTTACATTTGTAGCTCTTACATTTACTTATTAAGTCTATGGCTTTTCTACTTTTGTATGATTTATTTTATTCATTTATTCCCATACAAAAATTTATACATACACTGTTATGTGACTCTAATTGCTCTCCCCATATTGTGACAGCACACTCCTTCTTTCTACCCTTGATTCCCTGTGTCCATTCAACCAGCTCCTAACCCTCTCTGCCTTCTCATCTCACCTCCGGACAGAAGCTGCCCTTTTAGTCTCATTAGCTACTTGAACTAAGAAGCACACTCTTCACTAGTATCATTTTATGTACCATAGTCCAGTCCAATCTTTGCCTGAAAAGTTGGCCTCGGAAATTGTTTTAGTTCTGGGCTGATAGAAAATCCAGGGGCCATGCTTTCTGGGGTTCCTTCAGTCTTAGTCAGACCATTAAGTCTGGTCTTTTTACTAGAATTTGAATTGTGCACTCCACATTTCTCCTGCTCCATCAGGGACTCTCTGTTGTGTTCCCTGTCAGGGAGGTCATTGGTGGTAGCCAGGCACCATCTAGTTCTTCTGGTCTCAGGCTGATGAAGTCTCTGGTTTATGTGGCCCTTTCTGTCTCTTGGGCTAATACTTTCCTTGTGTCTTTGGTGTTCTTCATTCTCCTTTACTCCAGGTCGTTTGGGACCAATTGATGCATCTTAGATGGCCGCTTGCAAGCTTTTAAGACCCCAGATGCCACTCACCAAAGTAGGATGCAGAACATTTTCTTAATAAGCTTTGCTATGCTAGTTGACCTAGATGTCCCCTGAAAGCATGGTCCCCAGGCGCCTGCCCCTGCTACTCTGTCCCTCAAAGTGTTTGATTGTAGTCAGGAAACTTCTTAGCTTTCATTTAGTCCAGTTGTGCTGACTTCCCCTGTAGTGTGGGCTGCCCTTCCCTTCACCTAAGATAATTCTCATCTACTATCTAGTTAGTAAATAACCCTCCCCCTCCCTCCCCACCCTCATAACCATCAACGAATGTTTTCTTCTGTGTTTAAATCTTTTCTTGAATTCTTATAATAGTGGTCTTATACAACATTGGTTTTTCTACTTTTAATTCACAATATCATTCTTTGTTTTTATTAATTTTTTTAATGCTAATTTCTTTGGGTGTTTTAATTATTGTTTTTATAACTACCTGAGTTGAATGTTCATTTCTTTTTTTTTTAATATTGAAAACATACAAGGTTTTGAGTTTGTTTGAATACAGATTTGATACATCTCATCAGCTTTTTAATAAAAAACAACTTTATGTATCTTTTTTTCTGATAATAAAATTTATTCAATACAGAAAGGCATGAACAAGAAAGTAAGAGTCACTCATGGTCTTATCCATAGAGCAAGGATTTGCAAACTGTTCCCCACAGGCCACAAGTTATTGGAACATAACCACACTCATTTGTCTGTGTATTATCTATGACTGCTTTTGTGATACAGTTCAGTAGTTGTAACAGAGACTAAATGACCTTCAAAGTCCAGAATATTTACTATCTCTTTAAAGAAAAAGTTTGCCTACTCTTGAGTTAGAGAAAACCAAGAACATTTTTGTCTCTCTCTTTGTCTATGTCAATCTGTTTATCTTTGATGTCAAACATTGATTTGTCTATCTTTCTATCTGTGGTTAATATTGTGGGTGACCTTCCTAATGTCAATTTTTCCATTTCTTTCTTACTTACAGAACTTGACTAGGGGAATCAAAGTGTGCAGGGAAAAATATTTGATCTTCTAGACTTTCTTAGTTAAGAGAGGTGTTCTGAACAATGAAGTTCTATCAGTTACTAATATCAACAGAGCATACCACCACAAAATTTGTTGGCTTAAATAATAACCATTTAAAATTTCTGGACACTTCTAATCTGGGCCTGTCTGACCTGATCATGCCTGGGCTCATTCATGTGGGTTGGCTGGGGGTTGGCTGGTCTAAGAAGGCCTCAGGTTGGACTTCTCAGCTCTTCTCCATGTGTCTCTCATATTTCTACAGTTGTCTAGCTGGACATGTTCTCATGATAGTGTCAAGTGGTCCAAGAGATAAAGCAGATATGTACAAGTGCTTTTTTCAAGTCCCTGCATGTGTCAAGTTTGTTACTGTCTTGGTGGTTAAGTCAAGTCACATGGCCTACCCCAAAGTCACAATGGAAGGGCATGAATGTGGGAGACATGAAAAATTGGGTCCATAAATGCAATTAGTGCTATCAGTTTACCAGATAGCTATAGGTAGAAGTCTTTCCCTTCCCCCAAAAAGAGAGAACATATTTCTTCTGCCTGGAATAGAGATGTGAGGCCTGGTGGTGTGGTCACTGTCTTGTGACTATGAGGTAACAAGTATAAGCACGAAGGTTCTAGCTGTTAATTATGGCAGAGCAGAAAGACAGAAAGATCCTGCATTCCTGATGGCATTTCTGAGGTTGTTGTGTAAGACAAAGAAATCTCTGGTTTAGTTACTAAAGTAAGATTTCTGTTACATATTGCAAACATTTTTTCAGTCGATAGTATACTGATATCATTTTCCATTACTACATGTAGATCTAGCTCATTGGAAAAATGGTTTCTAACATATGGCTATACTGAAACTTACTTAATCAATTCTCCTCTTGAAAAACATTTAGGTAATTTCCAGATTTTCACTATTGCAAATAATGCTTTTGTGATCATCCTTACACATAAATCTGTGCATGTTTCTTTAAGAATCTGTAGACTATACTGTTGGAAAAGGAATCACTGGGAGAATGAACATATTCACTTTACATTTTTATACACAGAGTGAGATGATAGTCCAGAAAAAATTGGTACCAATCTGCACTCCTATCAAAGTTTATGAGTACACCATTTCCGCATAGCTTCTCTGAAACTGGGTATGAACAATCTTTAAAAGTTCTGCCAATCTATTAGAAAAACATATATCCCACGTTATTTAATTGATAGTTTATTGATTTTTATTAAAATTGGCCTCTTTTCATACGTCTTTGTTATTTACATTTCTTTTATGAATTTTCTGTTTACTTATTTTACCCATTTTCCTATTGGGTTACTTACCTTTTTCTTACTATTTTGTATTAGCTATCTATATAATATGATTATTGACCTTTTGTGTTTTACAAGTTGTATATATATTCTCCCAGTTTATTTGTCTTTTTCTTTTTTAATGTGTTTTTCCATAACGAAGTTCAGTTTTGTTCTGAAAATTCTTCCAGTTTTTTGGTATGATTTCTAGGTTTTGCTCATGCTGATAAAACCCTTTCTTATCGTTCTAAACATTTTAAAAATGTTTTCTTCCCACTATTTTTGTGATTTTTATATGTACTTGTCTTTAATCCACTTGGAATTTGTGTGTGTGTTTGCGTGTGTATAGTATGGGTAGAAATATAACTTAATTTTCTTTCACGTGAATGACTAGTATTCATAAAATTGGTTTTTATTTTGTGTGTATGTGTGCATATTCTCTTTGCCACGGCAAAGTCTTATTTTGGCTTTAAAAAGAAAAAAAAGGAAAATTTTTATCTTTCCATGATCTGAAAATGTCAAAATAACATCAGAATTATTTTTTAAGATTTGCAAAGATTTACTATGAAAAATGGCAGTTTTGAGGGAGTAACTTTATTTCTTTCATTGTGTTTGGTCCGTATAGGTTTTTTATATTTTCTGGGACTTCTGATAATTTATATTTTCTTAGAAAACTATCAATTTCATCCATGGTTTCAAATTTATTTTCAGAGTGCTGTTATATATTTCTCTACACATTTAACTTTCTTTCTCATATTTTTAGCATGCACTTATACTTTTTTCTCTTCTTCTTCTGATACTTAGCTAGTGATTGATACATTAAAATTATTTTTTCACACCCACATCTCTACTTACTTTCATATATATTTACCAGTTCCAGTTTTACTATTTTCTAATTCATTAATTTCTGGTTTTATCTTTATTCATTCCTTTGTGGTGCCTTTCTTAGGGATTTTCTTGTTGCTATATTTGTTCTAAGTTCTTGAATTGAATGTCTTATTAATTTTATTCACTATTATTTAGTGATATAAGTATTTAAGGTGCAGTGCAATGAATTACTTAATATGGCCCTTCTAGCCATGGTCTTTGTGACTCACACACAATGACTGAGCAGGACTATGCAAATACGATATATGTGTGATGGTTGGGGTTATATGTCAACTTGGCTAGGCCATGATTCCCAGTATTGTATGATTGTCCTCCATATTATGCGTTGTAAATCCTAGCCTCTACATGGCGGCATAGTGGTTAAGAGTTTGGCTGCTAACCAAAAGGTTGGCAGTTCAAATCCACCAGCCTCTCCTTGGAAACCTTACGGGGCAGTTCTACTCTGTCCTTTAGGGTCGCTATTAGTTGGAATCGACTCAACAGCAATGGGTACATGCTAATGAGGCAGGATTGGTGTAGGTGTATCTTGAGTCACAGCCTTACAAGAGGGCATGACTCAAGTCCCACCCTGTCTCAAGTTACGCCCTTCCCTGGGATGTGGCCTGCAACCAAAGTATCTATGTAAGTGCCCTGGTGGGACACTGTCTGCATCTGGATCCCACGTCTGCGATTGTCTAACCTCTGGTTCTGGGGACTTGAGCCACCAGCCTGCTGTCTGACTTGTCGATTCTAGGATTCCCTGTCTTCCGCAGCCCCATGGGCTGGTGCCTGTCGTCTGACCTGATTTTCCAGCTTCCACAGCCTTGTGAGCCAGCAGCCTGTGGTCTGACCTGCAGATTTGGATTCATCAGACCCTACAGCCACATGGTTTGGGGGAAGCTTACGCCTGACCCACAGATTTGGGACTTGTCAGCCTTCACAACTGCATAAAGCCGTTTCCTTGATACAGTTTATGAGTTCTGTGAGATGTTACAGCAAATTATGGAACCCAAAGATGGGAGAGAGTACTGAGGGGAGGAGTAGTTGATGTTAGAGATGATGGAAGGGTACAGCAATTTGAAAAGTTGGACATTTGGGACATCTTTAACCTCTGCTTCACAGGAACCAGCTTTGTGCTGATCCTTATAAAAGAAATTATTCCTTTATAAGGCTATAAATTTTCCTTTATGTACAGCTTTGACCGTATGTGTTAGTTTTAAAAAAGAAATGTTTTACTTTTATTATTTTATAATTATTTTGTAATGTTAACTTTAATTGGCTCTTTCAATCATAAATTTTTTGAGAGAGAGTTTTTATAATTTTAAGAGGATATGTAGTTTTGTTAATATTTGCAAGCTTAATGAAACCTAGATGAATAAAATTGATCTGCATTAAATCTACTTTTTGTATCTATTAATGTTTTCCTTGTGGCTTAATATAGGCAAACTTTTATAAATGATCTACAGGTACTTTAGGGTGAATTCTCTATTTTTATGGCCACACACTATATATATATAATGCCATTATATATGTTATATAAATATATACACCTGTTGTATATCTATCATATTGTCATAAAAGTGGAGAATATATGTATGATGCATTTTGCCATAAAATAGATATAAACATATATATATATATCAGCATTATTATAAATATAAATCAGCATTATTATATTACTCAGGATACTCCTTGAATTCCCTTTATCTGAAGCCCCCATGATGCCGTTAAGGCAGATTTCTGGGCCTCATTCCTAAAGATTCTGGTTGGGCAAGTCTAAAATCTAGAGCCATTACTGGAATAAGTGTGCAGCTTGCTGAGTGGGAGATTGGAATGTCTAAGAGAAAGCCCCTTGTGAGTTCAGATCCTTTGTTTGACATTTAGGGTTGATTTACTCTGCTCAGCTGACTTTGTTATGCAACAACACAGCTGACTACATTTTTTTCTCCTCCCTTTCTGACCTCCAGGCTGTTTCTCAGGGTTAGGGGTATTATGATGTATTAGAACCGAGTGCCCTATCTCAATGTTGTTAAAAATTTATTGTTTGGGTTGTAGCGTTTCCTAGTATCATTGGACATGGAGTTTTCTCTATTTTACGTTTTTTGCTATTCTGGTGGTTTTAAAGAGAGATCATTTTGTCTATATTTTGCCAAAGTTGTTCTTTAAAAATTTTCTTTAATACTGCCATTTATCCTATTCATCTCAGTCTGTGATCTTATCTTTTATCTATTGCTTTACAAAGTTGTATTTTCTTCAATTTTCTTGAGAATTCAAAACACTTGCTGCCTAAAAAATTTGGAAGTAATATTCTTAAACTAGCTTTGGCATGCTATATTTATTTTCTTATTTCAAAATATTATTCTTGCCTAATTCCCCACTCCTCCTTCTATACTATTTTATTTAAATGAGAAGAACTAAACCTGTTGCCATCAAGTTGATTCCGACTCATAGTGACCCTATATGACAGAGTAGAATGGCCCCATAGGGTCTCCAAGGTGCAACTGGTGGATATAAACTGCTGACCTTTTGGTTAGCAGCCAAACTCTTAACCACTATGCCACCAGGGCTCCTTTATTTAAATAGCACAGGTTTATATAGATTTCATTCCTCCCCTGCAGGAATTTTTTGTTGTTGCTAGTTGCCGTCCAGTCAACTCTGACGCATGACTACCCCACGTGTGCAGAGTAGAACTGCTCCATAGGGTTTTCAAGGCTGTGAACCTTCCAAAGCAGATTGCCAGGCCTGTCTTTTGAGGTGCCTCTGCCTATGTTAGAACTGCCAACCTTTTGGCTAGTAGTCAAGAGTTTAACCATTTGTGCCACCTAAGGACCTCTTCCCCCAAAAATTGTGTGGTTTTATTCTTGGGCTCACTACCTATTTCCCAGAGGCTTGTTCAGATCCTTCCCTTAAAATACATTTTGTACAATTTAACTTTGTCATACTTCAGATAGTACATACTCCATATATTCAAATATTTAGCAGCCAGAGGGTGGTAGAAAGATAGACCAGTTCCTTGTCAGTCACGACTGGATAATTTGATAAATTCTGTGAATTTTTTCTTGATATTTGAATAATGGTACCAGGGTCCAGTTTGGAAAAGTAGAGATGATCCTTGCCTGCCAAAGGACCTAGACATCCGTTATGGATTATTTCCCTTCTTCAGAGCGAACCCTTCACATTAGTGAGAGATTGCGTGGGAGGACTGTCCCATGGCCTGTGGACTTCCTGTTTGGGAAGGTGTGTGTGTTTTCTCCACCAAACTGCCCTTGTTGCTGTTGATTGAGAGATGTGAAAATGGCAGACATTCAGCTAGTTTCTCTCCCACGTCCATCCTCATGTCTAGACTTTTCCCCTTTACCACATGCTTTGACAACAATACAATCTACTATCTTCAGATGAGAAAACTAAGGCATAGAGGGGTGAAGTCAGTCAAGCAGCTGTAAATTTAGACATAGATGTGAACATAGACAACCTGACCCTGCAGCCCAGGCTCTTTGTCACTATGCTATATCTTCTCCCAACTAATACTTATTGAATACTGAGAATACAGAGCCTGAGCTGGCAGGATATCATTATATGATTTCAGAGAGAGCATGACATTTTTAGATCTACAGATAATACATAAACCTCTTTTAGGCAAAGTGCTCACTATCCTCCCACTTTTATGGGTTTCTCAATTTATATGCTTGCTGCTATCTCTCCCTGCTCATTCTCTCATGGAAGTGCATATGAGCACTATAATAGCCAAAAGGCATTCAGCCAGTGAGAGCAGAAAGAACAGAGATAGGAACTATCCACAAATTGAATAATCAACCTCTAGATAATTGAAAATTGATTAAATAGTACCATAATTTCTCTGTTCATTTTCTAGGAGATGTACCCAAGACTTTCTAGGAATAATCTAAGACGGGGTAGTTGGGTTGTAACTTTGGTTATAGGTCTACTCTTTCAAGTGCCTGCTAAAGAGCTGATGGAAATGAAGCCGTTTATTGATCAAGCTTTTTTCTTGCTTTCAGTTTTTCTTTTTTTTCTAATTGCAGTTGAAATTTTTCTAGGGTACAGGGACTGTCATGCTTCATTTGGCTCAGGGGAGCAAACAGAGAGCATTTTCCTGTAATGACTCAGACAGTGGTCAGTTGCCAGGTTCGTGTTGTTTATCCGTGCAGAGTAAGGCATTTTCTTTTCTTTTTTCTTTGAGCTTGGCACCAGTATGAGGCAATTCAAGTTCCTTCTGCTGCTTTCAGTGATTGATTTCTGAAGCAGGCGAAGTGTCCTTTTGCTGCATGAGGATTTGCATCTACTAGGACTTCTGCAGGGAACTGGTGGGGCATGAAGCATTTATCTCGAGGTTTGTTTCAGGGAGACTTGGGAAATCTTAAAAACCTACTCAGACAGCTATATATATGTAATCTGACACCTCTAGACTATCAGGATGGCAGGTACAGGGCACCTCCGTCCCCACTTCCTGCAGCTGGGACAGACAAAGCTCATAGATCAGGTTCTCTTGACCACATCCAGCCTTTGAATTCTTCTGGATCCTTTGTACGCTAATAGCATACTCCACAAGGCGAAGACCAAATAATCCAAACTGAAAAGAACAAGCAAGTAAACAAACCAAAACCCAAACCAAACGCATTGCTGTTAATTCCGACTCATAGCAATCCTATAGGACAGAGTAGAATTGCCCCATAAGATTTCCAAGGAGTGGCTGGTGGATTCAAACTGTCGACCTTTTGGTTAGCAGCCACAGTGCTTACCCACCATGTCACCAGGTCTCCAAGTAAACAAAGAAACCTCTATTTAACACCCTTGCACAGAGCAGTAAACCATGCAGGCAGCCCTTACATTCTTGACTTTTCCTCTCCCACTCAGCAGACCTCTCAGCCATCCTCCTAGATTTTGCCATGTTGTTTAGCTCTTCCCTTTATTATGGAAATAAGAACGCTTAAATCATAGCTGTAATTATGCCTGCAGCAAATACTGAATAGAAGTAAAATCTAGCAGTATAGAAGTAGTATCTTTATTTGGCTTGAACTCAGCTGCTGATTTTTGGCAGAATCACAGTCTGATTTCCTTCATGTCCATTTAGATTTCTTTTCGCCTCCTGGTCCTTCTCCTCCGCTAGGGAAACCCTATAAAAATCAGAGCAACTATTTAGTGAGAACCTACTATGTTTCTAGGCATTTTACATTGTTACCTTTAATCTTCCAAAAAGCCCTAAGGCATATATAGTAAGTCTGTTTAAGAAATTGAGATTGAACTAGTAAATTGTGGAATCTCTATATGAATCTGTGACTTTGCTCAAAAATCCATGCTCTTTTCAATATATTCTCCAAGTAACCATGGGAGTGTCAATTTATATAAAAGGAGAATCTTTACACAAATAAAAGTTTGCAGAGTTTGGGGAGGATATCCATAAAACTACCACATAAACAATTTCATTTTAATATTTCTCATATAGTTTCACATTTAGTTTTTGTAAGATTTTCTTGCTTAGGTTTTTGCTCTTTGCAAAGTCTATTTCTATATAACATGACACAAAAAGAATGAGTCAATATTTAAGATACAATAACCTCTATATAGATAAATGGAAATATAAAATCCAGATAATTCAGGCCCTGGTTGCTGCAAATGGCTCACATACTCGGTTGCTAACTGAAAAACTGGAGGTTCGAGTCCACTCAGAGGCACTTCAGAAGAAAGGCCTGGGGATCTACTTCTGAAAAATCAGCAATTGAGAACATTATGGAGCACAGTTCTACTCTGACACATGTGGGGTTGCCATGAGTTGGAATCAACTTGACAGTAACTTTTTTTTTATGTTTTTGGAAAAGAGAAACAAAGACACAAAGTTTTGTAAATTAAAGAGGATTAAATAAACCTCCCCCAAACTCCAAAAGCAAAAAGGGAGCTCTACTACCTTTATAAATAAGAATAAACGTGTGAAGAGTTCATATATTGCAAATCTAGTTTTCCCCGTTCCCAGAAACCGCATGGATTCTCTTTGCAGTGAGTGACTGTCAGTGTGTGTGTTCATTAACAACTGTGTCTCTTCTTCCCCCTGTTCCATATCCTTCTTGTAATAAACTCACAGTTATTTGTATGTAGGGGTCTTCCCTATAGCTGATATTTAAAGCTGGACACTAAATTTGAGACCTGAGGTAGGAGGTAAACAGAAAAGGAAGATAAAAGTAACATTGAGAGCAAGTGAAGGAGGTACTTGGAATTTTCAGAAAGGAGAAAGAACTGCAATAACCTTATATCTCCAAAGTCAAAGAAAGAGAGCATTTTAAGAAGGAAGAGTGATTACTAGAGTTAAATGCTGTGTAGAGTTTAAGGATAAGAAGAAGTGAGAAAAGACCATTGATTTAGATGATTATTGTCAGCTGCTGATGAGTTGGCCCTTGACACATGGCAACCCCGTGCACCACAGAATGCAATGCCGCCTGGTTCTGCGCCATCCTATTATTGGTTACAGATCTAACTGTTGTGATCCATAGGATATTCACTGGCTGATTTTCAAAAGTAGGTCACCAGTCTGTCTTAGTCTGGAAGCTCTGCCAAAACCTATTCGGCATCATAGCAACACGCAAACCTCCAGTGACAGATAGGTGGTGGCTGCACATGGGTGCATGGACCAGGAATCAAACCAGGATCTCCTGCCCTGAAGACGAGAATTCTACCACTGAACCACCACAGTGCTGATTTGGATGATTCCCATTGCCTTCGAGATGATTCTGACTCATAGTGACCCTATAAGACAGATTAGAACTGCCCCATAGGGTTTCCAAGCCTGTAATCTTTACAGAAGTAGGCTGCCACATCTTTCTCCCGAGGAGGGGCTGGGGGCGTTCTAACTGCAGACCTTTCAGTTAGCAGCTGAGCATTTAACCACTACACCACCAGGGCTCCTTTTAGATGATTAGGAGGCCAATAATGTCTTTCAATTATGCTATTTTAATAATCAGTGGTAGGGACAAATGCTGGATTCATAAAAAGGAGAGAAGTAAAAAGGCTATACCCACATGGGCTATTGTTATATTTATTCTATTAATTCTTTGTCCTGATGTTCATTCCTAATCATCCAATTTAAGGCCTGTTCCATGGTTGATTTTTATACATACGTGGTTATTTACATTGAAATTATTTAAAATTATAGAAAGGCCTTTTCTAACTAAGGCTAATATTTTCCTCCTCAAAGCCAAAAAGACTACACTGTTCTGACCATTTTGAGCAGAGCATTTATTACACAAGGCACAATCTCCCTGGGTATGCTGACTAAGTAGCTTTGTTGAGAAGGAGATACATTATTGGTTCAGAGTCAAAAAGGAGAACTGGGAGGAATGAAAACAGCAAATTACAAATAAAATGTATTACCTATTTTTGTGTGTGTGTATGTGGGTGTGTGTATGTGTGTTTCCCTGTCTATGAAACACAAGGAGCTTAATAGGGTTAGTTGTTCACAGTGTCTCTTTGTGACTGCCAAACAGACCAGATCTAGAAGTCTGTAGTCATAGATTAATGCTCCAGAATAAAGTAGGGTGCATTTTGACAGGTGACATCGGACACCACCACCTGGAAATGCCAAGTGAACTGGTTTGGGAAGGTAGAGTCAGACCTCTACAGCATCCGCTATGTATTCATCTAGTCAGAACCAATAAAAGAAATGACAATGGATAAAATTGAGACTTTTTGATAGCTTGTGAACATTTTCAGATGAGCAGGGTATGCTGACTGGATTGGAGACCTGAGTTTCAGTCCTCACAGTGCCACCTGTATAATTTTGAACAAGTTACTTCACATCTTAATGTTTTTCCTCCTTGGGTAGAAGAAGAATAATGTCTGGGCTACCATCCTACAGTTGTTGTGAGGGCCAAAAGTTCATCCTCAAGCAGCTACATGTGCCAAGTCGTTAGTATTGCTTCTATTTCTGTTGTGATTGATGTTCTGCTTGGATTTATGTTTGACATCACAAGTATTTCCTTGTTAGATTTGTCGGCTCAGAAAATGTTAGTGATTGAGAACTCTAGACATCAACCTTTCATTTTATAGACCAAAACAAAACAAGACCCTCAAAAACAAATAAAACAGCAACAAAATCCTCCCCCACACAAAACAACACAACAACCAAAACCAAAACAAAACAGCAATAACAAAAACCCAAAACTGAAATAGGAGAAATGACTTGTTCAAAAGAATATACAATGGAAAGCCTTAGATAAAACCACCATATTGTACTTGCAGACCTTTACATAGTCATATAGCATGACCAAAGCAGGTACTCAATGATTAGGCATTTTAATGAGAAAATAAGTGCCATCTTTTTCGATTCTAGCTCCAGCTGAAAAAACCAAACAGATCAGTCTTAAATACAACAAGAATGTTCCTTAGAAGAGAGGATGGCGAGACTTTGGCTCACTCACTTTGGACATGTCATCAGGAAAGACCAATAGCTAGAAAGGGACATCATGTTTGGTGAAATAAAAGGCCAATGAAAACAAGGGAGACAGGTTGACACAATAGCCTCAACAATCAATTCAAACATACCAATGATCATGAAGATGGCACAGGATGGGGAACGTTTCATTCTGTTATACATAAGGTCATTATGAATTGGTGCCAACTTGATGGCAACTGACAGCAACAACAACAGATATGAAAGGAATCTTTCTTAGAACCTATCTGGTCCATTGATTCTCACAGACCCTTGCAGTCCTAAGTGTTCTGTAAAGGCATTGGGAAGACCATATCAGGATAAAAGAGGGACTCTGAACCTCAACTCCTTCTTTAAATAGAATATCTCTGTTTTCACCTGATACATTCTTGGCTTACTGGTTAAAAAATAAAATGAGGAAAGAATTCTGCAAAAAGAAAAAAAGTTTAAAAGTAATATTCTAATGTGACCTACTAATTTTATAAATGAAGAAACTGAGACACAGAGTTAAGTGACTTGTCTCATTGTCCAGCTTGTCGGTTGATTCTAATGGGGACACAAATCCCTCATTAATATCAGCAACCCTGAGGGAGGGTCTGTGTTCAGTCACTGGGTCCTTTTCACAGGCAGTTCCCCCAGATACAATACTAAACCACAAGTGGCTCCTATCTGCTTTGCCCATTCTGGGCACTGCTGTCTGACTGAAGTTACAGCTGGGGTCCCTATTAGATGAATCATCTAAAATTATTTCTGAAGATAATATTTAAACAATTAAAAAGATGATAATGACTAAACTCACCCCATGGAATAAAAACTCTATACTGTTCTGTCAAGTTAATTTCAGCATAATTAAAAACAAGGAATGCTAAAGAATATAGAGCAGGCTTTGATATTAACTTCCGAGTCCCTTTTATTGGAAATTGATAAAAATCCTTAGTCCTGTATCATTGACGGAGTTATCTCTGTCATGGTCCAGTCTAGATGTCTCTTCATCATTCACAGTTGACTGATAGAGTTTATATCCCACCCCTGACTGGGATGACATTGTCACTTTATCCAATCAAGTTTTTAGTCATCATTACAGAAAAATTATAGTTTCTGCATCTGCAATTGCTCAACGATTGTACTGTAAATCAACTGGTTTCTAAGAAAGCTTCAATTCTGAAAAATGCCTGTTGCCAGTTAAGAAATAATAATGATGAAGTTGACATTAATAGGCCACGCTTACTGAGCACTGCAGTGCTTCAGCCAGGTTACAGATTGACAGGAAGAGACCACTCCCTCCCCAGTATGTGGACTGCAAGGTTAGATTAAGTTCCTGATTCAATTATCCAAGGATGCAGACCTAATCAGAAGGGAGGTGACCACAAAGGATAGGAGCAGATGCAGCATATCTCAGCATAGCTTCTTTGGCTCCCTTCAAAAATGAACGGGAGCCCACAGCTGCCAGAGGCAGGGTACACACAAGCCAGGGTCTTGCAACAGCAGCAAAACTTCATTCTTGCTGTATGACTGTCCTTTAATATTCAAAGTTTACATCATTTTCTGGAAGGATTTATCTAGCAAATTATTTGCTTCTACTTAAAGGAATGTTAACAAACACTGGGCTCTTCTGGTTCTTGAACCCAGCTCAGCGTTTGCAAAGCCTCGTCTTCATCTGTTTGACTTCTTTCAAACAACAATATTGCATGGGGCAAATCTGTTGCAAAAGACTTCCTTGAAGTTTTACAAAGCAAAGAAGTCACTTTGATGACTAGGGTGCACTAGACCCAAGCCGTAGTCCTTTCAATTGCCTCATATGCATTTGAAAGTTGGATAATGAAAAAGGAAGACAGAAGAAGAATTGATGCATTTGAACTGTGAGGTAAGTGAAGAATTTTTAATATACCTTGAAATGCCAGAAGAACAAACAAATCAGTCTTAGAAGAAATACACCAGATGTTCTCTAGAAGCAAGGACAGTGAGACTTTGACTTGCTTACTTTGGACAAGTCGTCAGGAAAGATCAGTTGCTAGAAAGGGACATCATGGTTGGTAAAGTAGAGGGCCAATAAAAATGAGAGAAACCTTCCATGAGATGGAATGACACAATAGCTGCAACAATGGACCCAGACATAGCAGTGGTCCTGAAGATGGTGGAGGACCAGGCAGTGTTTCATTCTGCCATACATGAAGTCACTGACTGGATGGCAACTAACAACAACAGCAACATCGTCACCCAGGGGAGTAAGCCATGTCCGTGCCCAGATGCCCGAATGGTGTCTTTGCTGCCAGGTTTCCAGGGCTCTGGGTAAGGCCATTATCCAGTGAGGGCTCACCAGGTGCCAGCACTCTGTGAAGCACTTTTATGCATCATCTCATTTAATCCTCATAAGGCACTATTACAGGTTCACAGATATTATTGAAAACACTTAGGATCAGATAAGTTTCTGAATTCAGAACTTTCAGATTTCAGACAGAAAATATGATGCGTACGCCATATATTTAACTTGTACCACCCTCAGTGGGGTCTGAGACAGCACCCTATAAACAATCACTTTATATTTCTGTGGCAAAATGTAAGAATGTTCACACTAAGTAGGATGAATAAGGACTAGGGATTGCCTTACCTCAGCTCAGTCAGGATTTGCCACCAACTGAGCTTGTGCCAAATACAGGAAAAGTCTTTTATTTCTAAGAACATTTTGAAATTTATAATGCAGATTAGGGTTTGTAGACTTATACTATCATCTTCATCTTGCAATGAGGAAACTGAAGCTTAGAGAGATTAAGAAATTTACCCAAGGTCACACAGTTAGTAAATTCAAAGTTGTTGTTTTTGCCAGTTGCCCTCAAGTAAATGCCAAGTCATGAAGACCTTATGGGTAACAGAATGAAACATTGCCCAGTCCTGCATCATCCTCACAATTGTTGGGATGCTGAAGTCCATTCCTGAGGCCATTGTATAGCATTTTCCAACGTAAGGGATCATCTTGCAGAAGTATACGGGACAATATTCTGTTGTGATCTATAAGGTTTTCATTGACTAATTTTTGACAGTATACGTCCAGGCCTTTCTTCCTATCTGTCTTAGTCTGGAAGCTCTGCTGAAACCTGTCCACCATGGGTGACCCTGCTCGTGTTTGAAATACTGGTGGCATGGCTTCCAGCAACACAGCAATAAGCAGGCCACCATAGTATGACAAACTACAGACGGGTGGTGGAAATTCAAACTTAAGTCTGTCTAAATCCTGAACTTGCATCTTTAACCACTGTATTGTAAGCTAACTTTGGTTCTCTTTCTAGTTGCAAGAACTTTCAGTTTCTTTTGGCTCCAATAGGGCTTGTACCAGAGAAAGGCAAGCGAAGCGCACCATGTTGGACTTAAAATGTTAAGAGGGCACTGAAACACTCAGTAATCAAGAAAACAGTATTTTAATGCAATATAATTACAAATAAAAATTAATACAAAAAATCCATGATGAACAAAATATGAGAATTTTAAATCAAGACAGGATCAGTATTCCTGATTTTTGGTTTTGCCTCCCACCCCAGTATGCTCTGCTGACAGTGCTGTCTAATCATTGAGTACTGCCCCGTCTGTTCTCTGCCCTCACTGCAATATAGGCAGTAGTGATATCCCAATCCTTTTGGCAAGAAGAGAGACTGCAGAGTGTGGTCAAGGAAAGTGGTTCTCCAGTGTACAGAATTCATGAACACTATGATATTTCCTGATTGCCATGGTTAAACACCCTTCCATCCAACTGTTTCATCCCAGAGTCAATGACACAAGGGAAGGATATTATTCTTCATAGATATTTCAACAGAGTTAAGGCACGGGGATCTAAAATTTTTAGTTGCTTTATTTTCAAGTTCATGATTGCATCAGTCAGGATCCAGCAAGAAACAGAATCCACTCCAATGAAGAGAGTTTAGAAGGGACTATATACTGGGTGAGAGAACAGAAAAGATATTAGACACCCTGAGACAACCAACAGTAGGAAGCGAATACCACCCCTAGCCTCAAGGGGAACAGGGAGAAAATGGTGTTTCTGGAATCAGAGAGAGTTTGAGCAGCGAGGAGGGCAGGGGCTGTAGTTGTGGAGAGATGTTACCTTCGCCAGAAATGCAGTCCCAAAGCAGGGAGGGATTGGGGGAAGATACCCCAACCTCTCACTGCTCCCTGCAGTGAGTCTCTTGCAGTGTCTCCTGTTGACTGCATCCATGGTGAACAGCTGGAAGGGAACCTGGTGCCGTGGGTAGGGATCAGCCTCCTGGCACACAGAGGAGGGCATAAAAAGGTAGAGAAAGGATCTAGGGCAGGAAGAAAATAGAGAAAAGGCACACGATGAGTTTTGTTCACTGGTTTTCCCTGTTAAGGCATTCCTGTCCATTTAGTGACACAGCTAACGCAGCTATTTAGTGAAAGTGGGAGAAATACGAAGATAATTACCTTAGCTAACTAAGATCATCACTATTCCTTAAAATTAAAATAAACAATTTTCTGAAAAATTGTTATTGGCTATTGTTGTTGTTAGGTGCCGTTGAGTCGGTTCTGACTCATAGAGACCCTACGCACAACAGAACGAAACACCGCCTGGTCCTGTGCCGTTCTCACATGTCCAAAGTATGTGAGACATAGTCTCGCCATTCTTGCTTCTAAGGAGCATTCTGGTTGTACTTCTTCCAAGACAGGCCTGTTCGTTCTTTTGGAAGACCATGGTATATTCAATATTCTTCTTCAACACTGCAATTCAAAGGCGTCAGTTCTTCTTCAGTCTTCCTTATTCATTGTCTAGCTTTTGCATGCATATGAAGCAATTAAAAACAGCATGGCTTGGGTCAGGCACACTTTAGTCCTCAAGGGGACATCTTTGCTTTTCAACACTTTAAAGAGGTCTTTTGCAGTAGATTTGCCCAATGCAGTGCGTCTTTTGATTTCTTGACTGCTGCTTCCACAGGTGTTGGTTACCCAGTATTATTCCCATTGTACAAAAGAGACACTGATTTTCTTCCTCTTTTAATCATAAGAATATTTAAAACAGTATAGAAAAGAGAAATGTTTATGTTAATGTGAGTCCCTGGCAACAGGGCTTCAATTTCTTTGTTCTCCCATCCAAAGCAGTAAGAAAAGACTAGAAAAGAAGCATTTGAAGATTTTAAACACTAAATAACCCTTCTGAATCAGCATTCAAAGACAACGGAAGGAATCCATGGGGATTTAAGCAAAGTAGCTATTTTTATATGTCATTTTAAGAGTGTGGTTAAGGAGTCATGGTCACTTATTTGGTTTGACTCATGGCCACTGACATGGACGCATTCTCTAAAAATATTAGAAATCCAACCTAGCTGGGGTAATTATAGATTAGTTTCCCATACAGATAACTACATTGGGATGTTATGTTCTCTGGGATTCCTGATGAGTAAGGAGGATGGGGAAGAGCAGAGCAAGATATTCTACCTGTCCCTGAGGACAAAGAGAAAAGAGATTCTCCTACACCAGCAATACTCTTAGTCTCTTTTCACATCCTCAGGTTTTCATGCCATAACTTATGCTCAGAGTTGCTTGGTTGGTATTTTCTGATGTCATATGCCTTCAGGAGCTGTTAAGCTCACTTCCCCCTGGGGCCACTGGATTTTAACAATGGCCTACTTTTCAAACTCCTTTTTGGTGTATTTGGGTAGAGTCCTTGAAGTCAGTAAATCACTTAGAAAACATTATTAATGTTTTCTTTTTCTATAAATTATATAAGGAAGGTATACATTTTTTATAAAAGTATTTTTCAGGCTACATACCTTATTGGTGTAAGGGCAGTGCTGGTTCAGTAGCGGAATTCTCACCTGCCATGTGGGAGACCCGGGCTGATTGCTGGCCAATGTGCCTCATATTCTGCCACGTCTGTCACTGGTGGCTTATGTATTGCTGTGATGCTGAACAAAGGTCCCTAGGTGGTAAAAGTGGTTTGTACCCTCATTTCTAACCCACCCAGTGGTACTACAGAGAAGGATCTGGCAGTCTGCTTCTGTAAAGATTATAGCCAAGAAAACCCTATGTAGCAGTTCTACTTTGTAACACATGGCGTCACCATGAGTCAGAATCTACTTGGTGGCTACTAACAACGACATGATGCTGAAGAGGTTTCAGCGGAGCTTCCAGATGAAGATGGACTAGGAAGAAAGCCCTGGTGACTTACTTCCAAAAATCCTATGGATCACAACGGTCCTCTCTGCAACCAGTCGCGAGGGTGGCTCAGGACCAGGCAGCAGAGTTTTGTTCAATCGCGTATGAGGTCAGTACGGGTCAGGCGTGGACTCGATGGTCGCTACAACAGCGATCTTATTGGTAGGGTTTCCTTGCACACTGATAGTACCACTTCCTTCTTTGCTTAGATGTTTAACCATACTTTAAATATTCAGTTTCTTTTCATGCCTCAACTTTTCCCTTCCCATGTTTGCTTTTTTACTTTTTTTTTTTCCAGAGACCCACAAAAGACAAGGTAAATTTACCCAAGTAAATTTTTAGAATAAGTAAGATTGGGGGAAATGCTTATTCATTAAGCTATGTATTTAAAAAAAAAAAAAAAAACAACCAAAACCAGTTGCCATTGAGTCAATTCTGACTTACAGTACTAACAAATGCGTATTGATGATTTATTCTGTATATAGCATTATATTAGGTGCTGGAGATTTAAAGATAAGTAAGGCTTGGTGACTTATTTTCAAAAACATCAAGTCTAGTAAGGGAGACAAACCTGTAAAGATGATTTTATCTAATGCGTTAAGGATAATAACAAAAGTATGAATTCATTTTTCTGGATATAGGTATTCTGAACTAATCATAAACGATTGATAATATAAATTACTTCTTCCTTAGAAAGTTTCCCAAAGCCTTTATTTCTATGGCTACAATTTTTACCTTATTCCACCAGTTGTGCAGTGTGGTGTAGTAGAGTGAATCTCTGTATATGGATACTTAGAGTGACAGCAAAATGGCGTGTCATTTCTATGCCAGAGAAAGGTACACATGTGATTGCACCATACACTTGAAAAATGGAACTTGATAAACGGAGATGCTTTGGAATTTAACTCAGAGGTAGTATAGTTAAAAGCTCAGATTTGGAAGTCTGACAGTCCTGGGTTTGAATTTTGGTTCTGCCATTTACTAGCTATGTGACCTTGGGCATGTTACGTGACCCCTTTGAGGATCAGACTTTTACTTTTTTAAAAAGAGATGATATATCCACATTGCAGCATGGTCAAACCGAAACAACCAAACCCATTGCTGTTGAGTCAAACTATCCCATAAGGTTTCAAGGTTGTAATCTTTACCGGAGCAGACGGCCACATCTTTTTCCCCTGAACAGCTGGTGGGTTTGAACCTCTGATCTTTCGGTTAGCAGCCGGGCACTTAACCACTGCGCCACCAGCATTCCTCTTCAGCATGGTAGTGGTGATTAAATAATATAACATGCCTAAAACACTTAGCATAATGCATATCACATAAGCACCCAACAAATGGTAGTTATTATTTAGTGACTCAAAAGATTGTTTGTCCCTAATTTCTTGTTAGAGAATCATTAGGGATTACCATTTGCTCAATTAACTAGAGTTTATAAAATTAATAACCTCAATGTATATAAGTACACTATTACAGAATCATGAACATTTTTTCTGGTGAAACTGATCCCCACCCATTTAGAAGATAAAAATACTGAGGTTCAAATGGCTTATATTACTTGCTCAAATCGCTCAGCTGTTTAGAGAATCCATGCTTGCTAATCCCACATAGTGCCTTACACTTGAGCTTATACTTGTCCTTCCCACTCCCCTCCCCTCCACTCTCCCTGTGGTTTCCATCTACATTATAAATACACCTCCTGTCGTGCACATTTCTGATTCATGCTTCTTTGACAGTGGAGCTGAGCTGTTCTCTCATTGATGAAGTGTAAACGAGATGCTATTGTCAATACAAACAGAAGCACCCTCTGGGTATTATGCAGTTATCCGATCAAGCATCAAAATACGAAACTACAAAAACAACTAACGAAAACGCAGTGAGTATTGTTAGCTAAGTTAGTGCTGTCATCTTCCCCAAATGTGTCTTCAAAATGAAATGGTCCAACGGCGAAAACAGAACAAGCTAGGAACACTTAGTTCCACAGAGTAGAGGATTTGAAACACATATTGTCCAATGTATTAAACGGCTCGAGTGTCAGCAGTGAAAGAATATGATCATTTGAAGACTCCAGAAAAATCCAAAATGCCCCTTCTCAGCGTTTCTAATAGAATTACCGCATAAAACAACAGCCACATCAAAAACTAAATCTGTATTTTGGAGCCTAACCAGAGATAGCCTCTCTGCCTCCTGCTCACTTATACGCTCTGGAAGTTTAAAGCCGTTGCCACTGACCCCTTCCAGTGCTAAGATTTTTGTTTTAGCTACATCCCCAACTGTGCTTCAGTTGAAGGAGGAATACTAAATCAAAAAAGCATATTGCTGAGCATATTTATTTGTTGAAACTAAACAATGCCCTTGGGGGCAATGAAATTAGTAACCATACCTGTTGAATTCGTTTTCTCTCCTTTTCAGATCAGTGCCACCCTTTTAGTGGTTTATCCCTTTGTAGCCAATGCTTATGAAAGAAAACACTTCAGAGGTTCTGTGTGCCCAGGAAGAAGCATGGTGGAAGCCAAGGCTTGCTTGGTCATCCTCACGAGTTGCCTTGGGTTGAGTACAGCAGTTTTATGAGCGCTATTGGTTCAAGGTAACTCCATCATTAAAAAAAAAAAAAAGGGTAAGAGAAGAGTGGTTTATGATCCCTTTCTGTTCTCTGCTGTCCAACATGTCTCAGTGAGAATGGGGTTTTGTTGGAGGAAATCTGGGTGAGAACAGGTAGTGTAATTTCACTTTAGGAAAGGTTGATGCACTTTGTTGGTGAAGTTGGTAAGGTAGCTTCTTCTATAAATGCTGTTGGGCAAGTCTGCTGCAAGAGATCTCTTTAAAGTGTTAAAAAGTAAAGATGTCCCTTTAAGGACTAAGGTGTGCCTGACCCAAGCCATGATGTTTTCAATTGCCTCATATGCATGTGAAAGCTGGACAATGAGTAAGGAAGACTGAAGAAGAATTGATGCGTTCAAATTATGGTGTTGGTGAAGAATATTGAATATACCATGGACTGCCAGAAGAATGAATAAATCTGTCTTGGAAGAAGTATGGCCAGAATGCACCTTAGAAGCAAGAATGGTGAGCCTTCATCTCACATCCTTTGTACATGTTATCAGGAGGGACTAGTGCCTGGAGAAGGACATCATGCTTCGTAAAACAGAGGGTCAGTGAAAAAGAGGAAGACTCTCAAGACGGATTGACACAGTGGCTGCAACAACGGGCTCAAACATAGTAACAATTGTGAGGATGGCGCAGGACAGGGCAGTGTTTTGTTCTGTTGTACACAGGGTCACTGTGAGTCAGAACTGACTCGATGGCACCTAACAACAACAACAATCCACTTGTAGCAAATTTTGGCCAACAGGATCAGCCCAGATGCCAGAAAACGCACACTAAGCACGACATGCTCATCGCTGAGACATTTTGAGTTCTGCTCAGGCACACTGGGATTTTACTTGAGATTCAGGAGTGCAGAGCACAGATTCTCTAAGAGAAGGGAAGCTTTGTGAGAATGATCTAAAGATATTACAATATTAGTTGCTTCTACTCCTTTAACTCCCAAACATTCTTTAGAACTTGATTTGCTTTGCATGGAGAATTTGGAGGTAAATAAGATATGGACACTGGCTTCTAGACATCACATCTAGGAGGAAAGATATGATAGGTGTCGTATGTCAGAGGGGAAAGAGAAAACAGTTCTCCAGTGAAGACTGCAGTGGGCGAGGGAGAAGTAGATCTCGAGAATCTTCAGAGGAGGTGGGTGATTAATTGACACCTGAACTAATTCTTTTTTTTTTTTTTAATATTTTATTGTACTTCAGGTGAAGGCTTACAGAACAGATAGTTTCTCATGTAACAGTAACACACATGCTGTTTTATGACATTGGTTAACAACC
>NW_004443938.1:24914980-24924205 GCF_000243295.1 Trichechus manatus latirostris
TGTGGAGGGACGGCGTGGTGCTTCTGCCTAGACCGCCATCTTGCCGGACTCCTGAACTAATTCTTGAAAAATAAGTAGGACTTCTCTGGGCAAGGTGGAAAAGTAGTAGAAAAAGAGGGAATAACATCAGCAAAGGAATGCTATGACCAGAAGCTGTGGCTAAAATGGCTGCTTTGAACTCTTTTTGAAAAGTTTAAGATTAGCTGTTTATTTCCTTGTGTTCATTTATTTTACCTGGAAGCAAATCATTTAGTAGCATCTGAAAAACAAAACAAAATGCAATGTGATATGTTTCTGTCCATCTTTAAGGCTAAATACATGTCATCATAAAACTTTCCAGGCCACACTTGAACTACGACTGAGATATTTCCTGAAACTATTGAAATATTGAAGGCATTCCACTGACGATTATCATTCAGTAAGTGATTGAAGGTTAAAATTTTATGAAAGTATGTGAATATTTGTCTTAGTCATCTAGTGCTGCTATAACAGAAATACCACAAGTGAATGGCTTTAAAAAGAAAAATTTATTCTCTCACAGTCTAGTAGGCTACAAGTCCAGATTCATGGTGCAAGCTCCAGAGGAAGGCTTTCTCTCTCTGTCGGCTCTGGAGGAAGGTCCTTGTCATCAGTCTTCCCCTGGTTGAGGAGTTTCTCAGCACAGGGACACTGGGTCCAAAGGACATGTTCTGCTCCTGGCTCTTGTTTCTTGGTGGTATGAGGTCCCTCTGTTTCTCTGTTCGCTACTCTTTTCTATCTCAAAAGAGATTGGTTCAAGACAAAATCTGATCTTGTAGACTGAGTCCTGCCTCATTAACATAACTCCTGATAATCCTATTTTATCAACATCATAGAGATAGGCTTTACAACACATAGGAAAATCATATCAGATGACAAAATGGCAGACAATCATACAATACTGGGAGTCATGGCCCAGCCAAGTTGACAGATGTTTTTGGGGGACACAATTCAATCAATGACAATATGCTACTAAAAGCTGTGTTGTTTCACAAGTGCACCACCTTTCCAAATATGATGCCATTACGATTATTTCTTAGATAAGTTGATGCTGGATCACACTGGATATGGAATTTCATGATGAAACTCCCTAATATGCTTCTTAATTAAATGCCTCAGGAGAACTGTCTAGTTAGTAACTCTCCATAACAGTTTGCAAAAGAGTTCTTCTCTTCTTGGTCAGTAGAGTGCCAAAACTAAAAAAAGCAAGACCATTGTCATCGAGTTGATTCCAACTCATAGCGACTCTATAGTACAAAGTAGAACTGCCTCATAGGATTTCCGAGGCTGTAAATCTTCACAGAAGCAAACTGCCACATCTTTCTCCCACAAAGTGGTTGGTGGGTTCGAACTGGCAGCCTTTTGCGCTCAACCACTACGCCACCAGGACTCCCAGTAGAGTATGGGGCATATTAATTCTGGAAAATCTCTCTCCTAAGATATAGATGCCTCTGCTCAGACTTAGAAAATTTTACCAGAAAGTATTTGTAAATTCAAAGACATAGAATGTAGATTCTGCACAAATAAAGGCCACACTGAGAAAGTTCCCTATTCAGAAACCATTAGCTTGAAGCGTAGAGATGGCTTCTCAACTATTCACATAACTTGGTGTCAGAGGTTCTGATCCCTAACAAGGAAGCCTAGGAAGTGCTTGGCTAACAGCATTAGGGATGTTGCGGTATTGGTGAGAACAGCTATATATAGCATGTCTAATGGAAGCCAATGTTGGGTATTGTATATCATTATTTAATAAAGATGTCTTTCATGACATTTTTCAAAAGACTATTTGCCAAAATTATTTAAAGTACTATGCATTCTCTAGCAACTTAGCATTTATTGAACACACATTTATTTTATTACTATATCTTAGGTGCTGGGTTACCATTCAGCAAGCAGGAGATGAAAGCTATGCAGGCTTTTTGTCCTAGTGGGAGGTGATAAATGTACAGTTGGTATGGCCAGAAGCTGTGTTGCTTTCTTCACAACCAAGATTCCCCCTGTCATCACAAACGAGCCATGCAAAAATCTTTTTTGGGGAAAAAAGTACCCACAGAATATAAATATTTTACGTTGAGATTCTGACCCATTCTTCTCTCCTCTCCTCTCCTCTCCTGGGTCCCCATGTCTGAATCCCAGCAAGGGGGAGACTGGTAGGACATAGATCAGAGGACTGCTGGGGGCAGGAGTTGGGGAAGATCACATAGAGCCTTGTTGGGATTTTAGTCCTCACTTTGGGTAACATGGGAAAACCATTAGTGAATTTGAAGCAGAGGAGAGCATGAGCCGACCTAGCTTTTAAAAGGATGTTTCCGTTTGCTGTACCGTGAGAATAGATAATAGAGCATAAGGATTAGAGCAAAGACACCATATGGAAGGCCATAATGATAATCCAGGCAAGAGTTAACGGAGGCTTGCACTAGCTTGATGGCGGTAGATGTGGTAAAACGCTTTTAGGTTCCAGATATATTTTGAAGGTAGAGCAGATAGAATTTGCTGATGGATTGACTGTGGGATGTAAGAGAAAGGAAGGATTCAAAGATGAAACCATGAATTGGAGACTGACTCTCCTGGAAGTTTTGATATTAGAAGAACCCCCTAATTTACTTCTTCCAAAAAGCTGTATTAGTTTTGTAAGGCTGCCATAGCAAAGTATCACAAACTAAATGGCTTAAAACAACAGAAATTTATTGCCTCAGGATTCTGGAAGCTAGAAGTCAGAAACCAAGGTGTCAATGAGGCTGTGATTTTTCTGAAAGCTCCAAGTGAAGGGTCTTCCTTGCCTCTTTTTAACTTCTGGTGGTTCCTGGCAATCCTTGGCATTCCCTTGCTTGTAGAGGCATCACTCCGGTTTCTGTCTCTGTCTTCACATGGCCATCTTCCACCGTGTCTATGTCTCTTCTCTTCTTTTAATATAATATTGGATTAGGACCCACCCTACTCAAGTATGACCTCGAGTTAAATTAACTGATAACAGCTTCAAAGTCCCTATTTCCAAACAAAGTCACATTTGAAGATATTAGGGGTAAGGACTTCAATATAACTTTTTGGGGGACACAATTCAATCCATAACAGAAACAAACTCCTTTATTAATATATCTGAGAAGACAACTGGCTTTAAGTTATGTCTGATATGTCAGCCACAGGATATGTTTTAGATGTCAAATAGCTAGTTATTGTTTGGGGGACATCATTACTTTCTACACTCGCTCAATAAGTATAGACGTTTTGGGCTGGAAGCCATGTAAAGAGTTCATTTAGTCACTAAAAGTGCATAGAAAGGCTGGATTTAATCTTTTTCAGGGACAGCTCCAGAGGAATTCTTATAACTTCAGTGAGTTACCTAATATCCTTTAAATATAAAGACCCCTAATGTCAGGAAAAGGAGCCCTGGTGGCGCAATGGTTAAGCAGTTGGCTGCTAACCTAGAAGTCAGTGGATTGAACCCAGCTGCTTTGCAGGAGAAAGATGTGGAAGTTTGCTTCTGTAAAGATTTACAGGCTTGGAAACCCTATGAGGCAGTTCTGCTCTGACTATAGGGTCTTCATGAGTCAGAATCAACTCTACAACAACGGGTAATGTCAGGAAAATCTTCCTTATTGTTGATCTCTCAGACAAACTCCATTCTACCCCCACTGCACTTCTAAAGAGGTGGCTGAGATGGCTGAATGAAGATCAAGGGCAAATCCAAGGCCACATTTCCAAGAGGGCAGTTCCTCTTTGGCACTTTTTGGCATTCGCTTATTTTCACTTACAGGAAATTTCGTATTACTAAATTGATGTGCTGATTCTATTTTTTTTAAATATACATGAAAATAAATACTTAACTATTCAAATATACCTCTGCCTTTGTATCACCTAAAATCATCTTCCGTTCTGGAAAACAGATCTATAAAGTGTCACTTCGGCATATTAGTGCATTGATCTCCCTTGCAAGGTAGCTGTCGGTTGTCAAGTTTTGTTTCTTGGCTTCTAAGGGTTATACCTCAACCCTTAATAAATGTCTTAGCTATAAAGTGAGAATGTTGGGCTAGATAAATTCTGAAGTCCCTTCAAGCAGTAAAATCCTCAGGTTTCTGTTTAGTTCAGTTTTAACCTAAAAGAAAGTTCACCAGTTCTGGTTGGCAACTTTCGCCTGTGTGAAAATCATTACATACCTTCTCTTTAGCCTTCTCTCCTCTAGGCGAAATGTCCCAGTTAGTACTTTCCTTTCTGTCTTTCACATACAGTATGTCAGCTTTTCCAGCGACACCTTTCTGGCTGTACTTAGAAAGGAAAGGTGGTGCTGGAGCTGACAGTGTAATCAGCACTGTGTAAATCACCCAAGCAGATATCCACACACCATCCATGAATAGATGGAAGAGCTAGCAAGTAAAAATAGCTGTGAAGATGGAAAAACCCCAGAGGTGTGAAGTGTCTGTCCTTTTTTTTTTTTTCCCCCTTCTTTTAGCTTTCCTTGTAATTATTTTTCTTCCTTTTCGTTCCACTTACCTTCATGTTCCCAGATGTAGGGGAAATCTCTAGGAGTAACGGGACATGATTTTTGTAGTCTATGACTGGATATCTTCTGATTTAATTAAAAAAACCCTGAAAAGTGGACCCTACCCATTCAGGGGACAGTGGTGCTTCAGTGGTAGAATTCTGGCCTTCCATGTGGAAGACCTGGGTTCAATTCCCATTCAACGCGCCTCATATACAGCTACAACCTATCTGTCCGTGGAGGCTTGTGTGTTGCTGTGACGCTGAAGAGGTTTCAGCAGAGATTCCAGACTAAGACAGACTAGGAAGAAAGGCCTGGCAATCTAGTTGTGACAATCAGCCAATGAAAACCCTATGGATCACAAAAGTACGATCACAGCTGATCATAGGGATGGTGCGGGACTAGTCAGAATTTCATTCTGTTGTGCATGGGGTGGCCATGAGTCAGGGCTTACTCAACAGCAGCTAACGACAACAACAATCTACCTAGAACTTCTTACTATCAAAATGAAACTACTGGCAAGATCCTTGGAGTTGATTCAATAAAATGATAGGAAGTTATGAATTATGGTTAGTCCAGACCTCTGGAGTCATCCTCACCCACTCTTTGGACTTAGGCCAGGCTAAGGGTCAGTGGAACAAGCAAGAAAGTCAAGGTCCTTGTTTTAAGTCATTAATTGTTGGCTAGGCAGTTGTCCTGGTTAGAATGTGTCACGTGCTGCCATCCTATGTTCACACACAACAGGGAAGGCTGTAGAACTCAGACATTTTCAGCATAATAGAGAAAATGGGGATATTACCATAATGATGGATCCAGTGCAGAGCTGGTAAGGTGGTGACATTTTATGAAAACTATCCTTTCCCAAAGACCAGGCATGTTGCATGCTTTTCTCCATATTCTAGGTGCATTAGACCACGTATCTCCAAGGACAGATGTCTGGGATCATTAGATCTAAGGAGGTAAGCACATTGCCCTCAAACACACGTTGCACAGACAGTTTGAGTATAATGTGTTTACCCCAATTCACTTCTGCCCTTTGTGTCAGTCTGTACACACTCATCTCCCTGGTTACTGCAACTTGCTGCGTGAAACGTTTTCCAGCAACTATAAATCACTGTGATTTCTCAACATTTAAGCAATTCTAGATTTTCCCGTAATGGAGACTTATTTACCTTAAAATCTTGCCCATCTGGCTGCATGCAGCAAATGCACGTAGATCAAATTTATGTTTTTTTCCCTTTGGAAATATATCCTTTACTTCTCTATATTGATTTACTTCAAAGCAAATTTAAAAGGAGGAAAATAATTTCCTGCTTAATATTTCTGGATTATTCATTCATTCAACAACTGTTTTTTTTTTTTTTTAAACCTACTGTAATTCAGGCATTGTTCTAGGCATTAGGGTTACAGTCGTTGTGCTGTTATGCACCGTCAAGTCAGCTCCAACTCATAGCTACCCTATAGGAGCAGTAGGCAGATTCGAACTGCTAACCTTTTGGTTAGCAGGCAAGCTCGTGACCACTGTGCCACCAGGGCTCCAGGGCTCCAGTGGTGAACAGGAATGAGCAGTCCTTACTTCTGGGGCTTGTATTCTTTTTTTTTTTTAAATTGTACTTTAGATGAAGGCTTACAGAGCAAACTAGTTTCTCATTAAACAGTTAATACACATATTGTTTTGTGACATTGGTTGCCAACCCCATGACATGTCAACAGTCTCCCCTTCTCAACCTTAGGTTCCTCATTACCAGCTTTCATGTCCCCTCCTGCCTTCTCATCCTTGCCCCTGGGCTGGTGTGCCCATTTAGTCTTGTTTTGTTTTACGGGCCTGTCTAATCTTTGGCTGAAGGGTGAACCTCAGGAGTGACTTCATTACTGAGCTAGAAGGGTGTCAGGGGGCCATACTCTCAGGGTTTCTCTAGTCTCTCTCAGGCCTGTAAGTCTGGTCTTTTTTTATGTATTAGAATTTTGTTCTACATTTTTCTCCAGCTTTGTCTGGGACCCTCTATTGTGATCCCTGTCAGAGCAGTCAGTGGTGGTAGCTGGGCACCATCTTGTTCTGGAGTTAGTCTGGGGAAGGCTGTGGTAGTTGTGGTCTACTAGTCCTTTGGACCAATCTTTCTGTTGTGTCTTTGGTTTTCTTCATTCTCCCTTGCTCCTGAAGGGGTGAGACCAGTGGAGTATCTTAGATGGCCGGTCACAGGCTTTTAAGACCCCAGTTGCTACCCACCAATGTAGAATGTAGAACATTTTCTTTATAAACTATGTTATGCCAGTTGAGCTAGATGTTCCCAGAGACCATGGTCTCTGGAGCCCTCAGCCCAGTAATTTGCTCCCTCAGGGAGTTTGAATGTGTCTGTGGAGCTTCCATTACCTTGCCTTCGTCAAGCTGTACTGCCTTCCCCAGTATTGTGTACTGCCTTACTCTGGGGCTTACATTCTTGTGGGGGGCTCATGCAATTAACTTACTGTTTTGAATATTACAGTTGTGTTAGTCTGCATTTCTTTGTAAACAGACTAACCTCTAAGCATATTAATGGACACATTATTCAGGAAGTGATTAATTGGCTGTCACAAAGAATTCCATTATTTATAATCTCCGTATATGTGTATATGTCTGAGTGTGTTTAAAAAGAACTGAACTATGTGTCATATGTCGTCAGCTATATTCACAAGAGTGTGAATTTAGATGAGGATTTTCTACTGTCATTAAATGTTGATAAATTCCAGTAATAAATTAATCTCAGAGGCACAGATCGTACAATATGTATGTTTATATATATGAGAACAAGCAGGGATTATGTGGGTAATGGAATTAGGTGAGAAAAAAAAAATGATCTGTACAAATAATGAGTAAAGAGAATTTGAGCCAGCAAGGATGCCAAAATATAAATTTTGTCTGTTTAGTTTTGAATTTGCTTGTAGGAAATCAAAAACTCACAGCTTACAAAAGGCTTTCTTTCATAATTTCCTTGGAATAACTGGCAGAGCCACTTGTAATTTTTACCATCCCAGGGGAAAAACGTTTGGTGAAGTTATATTCAACCAGTAAATCGATTTCTTCAAATTTTAGAGAAAAGGAAATAATTACCAGCCTAATAATAAAAAAAAATACCGTGACGGTTTTTATTTCTTGGGGAATCTTAAGTGGACGCGGAGACTATAAACATCCACTAAAGCTGGTAATTTAGCAAATCTGCCCATGTAGATTTTTGTTAAAAGCATCTCCCTTGAACTAAAACACTGAGTGGAATAAGATTTATTCTTAAATGTTAGCACTAACTACTGATTTCTGCATGAACTTGGTTTGTACGCAGTAAAAATGTGCAAAGCACGTTAGAGGAAAGGGGACTTCCTGCTTTTATATGTATATGAAACAATTATTCTTAAGGTGAAGCATTTGAACATCAGAGTGATCTTTCAGGTGAAATGGCCAAGTTTGAGAATACTTTCTTTTTCTATGTCCTCAATTGAAAATGTACATTCTTCTTTAGTTAAGTAGAAGTAGGGACATGCAATTCAAGGTAGTATCATCATAAAAACGTGGAATAGAATAGAATATTCATCTGAAATTGGTTATGTAACAGAATATGTGATTGTGAGTACTACCCTTGTAAAATCTGTGCTCAGAGAAAGGCGATTATCAGGATGAGTGCAATAGCGCTCTACCTCTGATCCCAAGATGCAAGGAAATAGGTTGATCAGATTCAGTGATATCATAGGAGAAAGAGCTGGTGGCTGTGATAATCATTCTCACAGTGCCCTTTGAAGATTAGGATGGGAATGGCAGCAACAGTAAAATGAAAGGCTGGCAAAATTAAAATTGATGACCGCATTACACATTACACTGAAGCTCATACATTATACTCAATGAAAGGAACCATGCAATACAAATAAGAAAGCCACACTTTCTGCTGATTCCTAATTATATCTCTTTTTCCATCATCTGTTTCTATTCCAGTACCTTAACCCATTCTAGTAGAAAAAGAAACAAGTAGTTCTTTTTTTAGGACTTAGGAAGCAATTTCAGGGCTTTAAAAATTATAATATTTAATAAAATATGAAATAACAAATTCTACCACTATTTATTCAGAGGTCGCAAGACCCCTAGAAATGAGGTATTGTGAAGGCTGGCACAGTATATAGAGAAAATGTGTTTCCAGCTCCAAGATGTTAACATCAGATTTGGGGCTTTGATATGCCAAACACTGAGCTAGATGCTTGACAGGTTTGGAGCACGTAAGAAATGAACTCTTCACTCAAGGATGATAATACAAACTCAAATTATATCATCAGCAGAAGGAACCATATTTTTTCAAATCCTGAATTAATTAGTGCAATGATAAATTTTTTTGAGAAAGTCTGCCTCTACTTATGCCAGGCACTATTCTGCTCTCTCTCTCTCTCTCTTTTTTTAAGTTAAAAGAAAGTTTTATTTGGCATATATTCAAAAGGACAAAAGTGGGAAGTGGACAAGCATGCTGCCACAGCCATGTCTGCCCGAGTCCAAGGAAGGTTACAGAATCATCAGTATATATCAACATCACAACATGGGTAGAATCATTGAAAGCATCACTTTTTCACTGATTGGCTAGAAATTGTAATCTTACATTTTGAAACATCTTTCTTTAATTTTTTTTTTTTTTATTGTACTTCAGGTGAAGGCTTACAGAACAAATAGTTTCTCATGAAACAGAAGTACACATGTTGTTTTATGACATTGGTTAACAACC
>NW_004443938.1:24938586-24965093 GCF_000243295.1 Trichechus manatus latirostris
GACCAAGTTAGCAATAAAGAGATAATAATATAGGTCACTGTGAAACAATGCTTAAGTTATTTAACCAAAGATCTTAAAGTAAAACCCTTAGCTTTCTTTTCTAAAAGCCATGAGGCTTAGTATTCAGACTCAGGAATCTTTTTCTAATGAGAGGCCAAAACTTTGCCTTCCAGGGAGATTACACAAAGAATACATTAACCGTTTAACTCAGAAATTAAATAAAATTTTGTTATTTTAACTGCGAGAAACCCAATTCTTTGTTTTATATGCTACTTAACATTAAAACTCCTAAAAATCTCTTAAATTAAACCAGTAAGCTTTAGTCAGACAGATGAAACTTGACCATATCAAATAAATTTCTTTTTCAATAAACCTCTTAAAAGTTGCCTTTGCTGTATATCTCTTACAGTGTATCCCCTTAAATGGCAAAAATGAACACTTATTCACAGACTTAAATATATATATATCTATATATCCTCTTGTGGCATAAAAAGACAAAGTATATGAACTTAAATTATGATAAATATCTATTAACTTAATAACATCAATAAGCTACCTAAAATACCTTTGGAATTACTTTAAGCCTGTATACCATAAAACATAACTGTTGTTGAAAGAAAAGTCTGTTTAAACATTCTAAGATTTCATTCAACTTTTACTACCTCTCATATTTTCCCCAATCTAATTTTAGCCCTTAAAGATTTTATCAACTGGCTTTGGAAATCACAAAGTCTCTGCTCACTTGACCAATTCATTGATATGCATATAACCTTAAGTGTCTGCCCTACTGCTGGAAACATTTTTCCAGGCCACTTCAGGTGTGTCTCATTGTGATTTCTATCTTTTTTTTTTACTTCTTAAAGTTCCCCTATAATAGAGAGAACTTGTTTACAGTTCTATGATTAGGATCTACCCAATTTCTGAAAACTATAGCAAAGTAGCAATTTTTCTTATCTTTTGTCTTAAAAGAGTCCCCACCGAGCTGGAAAGGGGTCTTTCAAAAGTGTCCCTGGAGCTACAGGACCTTGGAGACTGGGAGGTGGGGAGGCCTGATCATGCCCCGCCTTCACTCTCTTGACTCATGGAATACATTTACATATGTTTAAATTGATGGAGGCATTTTGAAAGACAAAAGATAGGTGTTTTCTTTCTTTTTTACTGTTCTGGAACTGCTATTTTTACTTTAAGACAAAACTATCCTTTTTCCATAAATAAAACACATTTCATATAATATCTAGCTTAAGTTACTTAAAAAGGTTTTGCTTTTAAAGCTGACATAGTATAAAACATAAAGATCTTAGCATACTTTTCAAATAGACCAATTTATATCAAAGTTTCTCCAAGTAGCTATTAAAAATCTAAATCACAAGACAGACACAAGACGCTGTTTTTTCTGGATGAAGAAAGAACTGAGGTTCTATGACTAGCCTTACAAAAAACAGCAATTCTTAGCCATAGCCACCAGTCTAATACAAGACAAACTTAGACACAATGCTCTAGACCAGAAGCAAGCTCTTAGAACAAAAGGAGACAGAAAGACCACATAAACTCACCAGATAATACCACACAAAACAAGGATATGGGGATCCTAGTTTCTTAAAATGTATATAGCAATTTTTTGTAAGATTGACTCAATTCAATGGAAAAAACAGGTACAGAACTACCACTTCTTCCTTAAATATCAAAATACAAGTCAGGAGCTGCCACCTCCCCCTGAGAATTTGGCAAAACAGAGCACTATTTTCCAGGTTTTCTCCGAGCCACAAAAAGGTCCGAATTTTGCAGCTTATAGTGACTCACAGCTCTTTGAAAATAGAATTTCCTCTTCAAACACCCAAATCTAGGCCTAAACTGCAGTTCACCTAAATTGTTACTAAATGTCTCTCTTAATCAAACAACTGGTTTTTACAAACAAATATGCCAAACAAAACTTAGGAAAACATGAGAAAGAGAACAACAAAGAATAAGCAAAGGTTCGTTTTCTGAGAGCACTCACTCCGTCAATGTCTAAGGGACATGGAGTGGGAACACGTGGGTCCAGAAGATAGGACCTTTCTTTGCTGGCTTCTGCTCCACAGTCCAGGTCTCTTCGAGGTTGACTGGATTTGTAGCTTCACATCCTGCCGACTACACCATTAACTGTTGTAGGCGAAAAACATCACAAAGTCTGGTTAAGTAAAAATAAAGTTTTATTTGGCATATATTCAAAAGGACAAAAGTGGGAAGCAGACAAGCATGCTGCCACAGGCCCGAATCCAAAGAATATCACAGAATAGACAAGAATGGGAAAACGGACAAGCATGCTGCCACAGCCATGTCTGCCCGAGTCCAAAAAATATTACAGAATAGGCAAGAATGGGAAAACAGACAAGCATGCTACCACAGCCATGTCTGCCTGAGTCCCTATTCTGCTCTCTTCCAACTTAAAGTCCAGTGTGTGTGTGTTGGGGGCGGGGGGGGGGGCATCCAAAAACAAATAAACAGATGGATCAACAAAATGGTGCATACTTACTGGAAAAGGAGGACAACTTTAGTTTGGATGACAAGGATACGTAAGCCTTGTAAAGAGCTTGAAGTTGTTGGGTGCTGTCAAGATAACTTTGACTCATAGTGATCCCAAGTGACAGAGTAGAACTGTGCTATAGGATTTTCTAGGCTGTAGTCTTTATGGGAGTCCCTGGGGAAGGACATCATGCTTGGTAAAGTAAAGAGTCAGCAAAAAAGAGGAAGAACATTGACAAGACAGATTGACACAGTGGCTGCAACAATAGGCTCAAGCATGGAAATAATCATGAGGATGACGCAGGACTGGGAAGTGTTTCGTTCTGTTGTACATAGGGTTGCTATGAGTTGGAATCAACTTGAGAGCAATGGATTTGGTTTGGTTTGGTTTAAAGTTTAAATATTTACTGAATAAAAGAATAGGTGACTATAAGAAGGGCTGATTAGATGATATCTCTCAAGCTATGCCAATTAACCAAATTAGATGAACTTCCTTAGAATTAGGGATAATTATGAGAAATCGATATCAGATTTTCCAAATGTGTAATCTGCTTAGAAAAATGGAGGAATAAAAGAAGCAAATCAATACTTGAAAGGAGGCAGAAGGCTAAAATGTCTTAATATTCAAATTCATATCCACCTGAGTCAGAAGAAAAATTATAAAATTAAAGACTAAAAAGGGACCTTAGAAAATATTTAGCCAAACTTCCCAGAGAGAACGTAAATTAACTTTCCTAAGGACACAACATAACTATTGGCAGAGGACCAGACTTCAAGCCTTCAAACTCCCAGTCCTTTGCAGTTTGCTATATTCTTTCTCAATGCTGTGACAACTCCATTTCAAATGCTTATGCATCCAGCATGGACTGCAGATAATGTGTTTGTCTTCTGTGCTCTCACTGAATAATATTCAGCAGCTCCTCCAGTTTCTGTTTCCCTGCTGGGTTCATCCTTACAGAAGGTTCATCCTTACAGAGGACATCTGGTCATACAGCAAAGAGAATTACCTAGTACCTTTACCAATACCTCCTCAATCAACAAGTTATTTATTGAGCACTTGCCAATGCGACCAGCACAGGGCTAATCTGATTGAGTTGGCTGCTTTTAAACTCAATGCATCAATTAAATAGTGCTGAATGATTTTGACTTGGCATACCTCAGAGGACAATATTTTTCAAGGCCACTATGAACTCAGTAATGGGAAGCTCACCTAGTAATTAATTTTACATGAAATCATGCATTTTGCCTTGATCCCCAATGGAAGCTGTCAGATACAAGGGCTTTCAGATACAAAACCATCTAGGGCAAACTCCATCCTCAGATGTTCAAAGGCTATTTCTACCTGGTCTTTACATTTAATGACTGAGACTGAACACTCAGAAAGCAATAGAATGAGAAGGACATTCTTTTCAGTATGAAGTTTTTAGTGTTTTATTAACTGAGAATTAGAGTCCAAAGTATGGTGGGAATGAGAATGAGTATTAAGGGTTTATGGCAATTTTGGTGGATGCTTTGCCGCCCAAATACACTCCTGTCTGTGACTCAGGCATCAATTGGAATATATGGGGATGGACCAAACCTTTTGGAAAGGGGCTTTCCTGTCATTCAATCCTCTGGGCCTGAGGAACTGCTACTATGGGGCGGGGAGGATGGTTGATTGGGGGGAGAAGTGAGATTGGAGAGGTGCCTATATTTTGGTAAAAATATACACAGCAAAACATACACAGTTCAATAATTGCTACATGTACAATTCAGTGACATTGATTACATACTTCAAATTGTGTAACCATTGTCACTATACTTTTCCAAATTATTCCACTACCATTAACATAAACTCACTACCCCTAAACTTCTGAACTTTCCTGTTGTTGTTGTCAGTTTGATCACATATAGATAATTCTTCAAAAGAGCACAATGCTCAGGCAGACATTCATTACAAATTAAGATAAATTATTGTTCAATTTAAAGATGACTTCAAAGGATAGTTTCAATTTAAGGTTTAAAGATTATCTCAGGGCAATAATTTCAGGCTCCAGAAAACCTGGATTCCAGGAGGATTTGAAATTCTGTTCCACATTTTCCCCCTTTTAGTCAGGAATCTTCTATAGAATCTTTGATCAAAATGTTCAAATCTGAATGATTCTTGAGATTATTCTGATGTTTGGTTCAAAATGAGCTTTCAAATCTGTATATGAGTGTTCCTTTTCTGTTCAGTGGACAATACTAGAGAATGAAATAGACTCAAGATATGGTTTCCATAAAATATAAGACATCCATTTAAATTTAAATTTCAAGTAAACAAGTAATATTTTAATATAACTATGTCTAAAATATTGCATAGGACATCGATTTGACTCCAACTCCTGGAGACTTTACGTATAACAGAACGAAGCATTGCCCAGTCCTGTGCCATCTCTATGATTTTTTATTTGTTTGAGCCATGTTGTTGTTATTGTTGGCTGCTGTCAGTTTGATTCTGACTCATAGTGAGCCCATAGTAGAATTGCCCCATAGGGTTTTCTTGGTTGTATTCATTACAGAAGCAAATTGCCAGGTCTTTCTCCCATGAAGCTGCTGGGTAAGCTCAAACCTCTAACCTTCAGTTAGCAGCCAAGAGCTTAACTATTGTGCAACCCGGGCTCCTTTGTTTGAGCCATACTTACATTAAGAAAAAAATTGTGTTTACTTCAAATTCAAATTTAACTAGGCATCCTGTATTTTTATTTGCTAAATCCAGCAACCCTAAATCAGGACGTTCTGTTTATGGGTTACATTAGGGCCAAGAAGGAGCTTAGGGTGTTATTTCAAGACTTCCTGTGAATTCCATATTGCATACCTCTGTGAATTAGCCACATCTTATCTGATAGTAGGATTTAGCAAGGTCAGGGTTGGTTAATACTTGGATGAGGAATTGCCTAGAAACAAGCTTTAGAGGCAATATTGCATACTGGTTAAGAATATGAGTTTGGAATCAAGTGGCGTGAGTTTGAATTCTGACTCTGCCACTGCTAGTTATGTGACTTTGGAAAGTTATTTAACCTTTCTGTACCTTAGTTTCTTCATCTGTGAAATGGGGATAATAATATCTGCCTTAAGTTGTAAAGATTAAATGAACTAATACTATAAAGTGTTTGACACCTCATAAACACTCTCTCCCCTATGAGTCTGTCAGTTTGTTGTACTGTGGGGGCTTGTGTGTTGCTGTGCTGCTGGAAGCTATGCCACCGGTATTCAAATACCAGTAGGGTCACCTATGGCAGACAGGTTTTGGCTGAGCTTCCAGACTAAGACAGACTAGGAAGAAGGAGCCAGCAGTCTGCTTCTGAAAAGAATTAGCCAGTGAAAACCTTATGAACAACAGCAGAACATTGTCTGATATAGTGCTGGAAGATGAGCCCCTCAGGTTGGAAGGGACTCAAAATACAACTGGAGAAGAGCTGCCTCCTCAAAGTAGAGTCGACCTTAATGACTTGGATGGAGCCAAACTTCTGGGATGCTTCACTTTGCTGATGTGGCACTACTCAAAATGAGAAGAAAACAGCTGCAAACATCCATTAATAATCAGAAAGTGGAAAGTATGAAGTAGGAATTTAGGAAAATTAGAAATCATCAAAAATGAAATGGAATGCATAAACATTGATATCCTGGGCATTAGTGAGCTAAGATGGACTGGTACTGGCCATTTTGAATTGGACAGTCATGTGGTCTACTATGCTGGGAATGACACCTTGAAGAGGAATGGCATTGCATTCATCATCAAAAAGAACATTTCAAGATCTATCCTGAAGTACAACACTATTGGTGATAGGATAATATCTATACACCTACAAGGAACACTAGTTAATATGACTATTATTCAAGTTTATGCAACAACCACTAAGGACAAAGATGAAGAAATTGAAGATTTTTTACCAACTTCTGCTGTCTGAAATTGATCAAACATGCAGTCAGGATGCATTGATCATTACTGGTGATTGGAATGCAAAAGCTGGAAACAGAGTAGAAGGATCAGTAGTTGGAAAGTATGGCCTTTGTGACAGAAAGTATTCCAGAGATCGCATGATAGAATTTTGCAAGACCAATGACTTGCAAATAACTTTTTTCACCAACGTAAACAGCTACTATACACGTGAACCTCACCAGATGGAATACACAGGAATCAAACTGATTACATCTTTGGAAAGAGATGATAGAAAAGCTCAATACCATCAATCAGAACAAGGCCAGGGGCTGACTGCAGAACAGACCATCAATTGTTCATATGCAAGTTCAAGTTGAAACTGAAGAAAATTAGAACAAGTCCGCAAGAGCCAAAGTACTACTATGAGTATACCCCACCTGAATTTAGAGACCATCTCAAGAATAGATTTGAGTCATTGAACACTAATGAGCAAAGAGCAGACGAGTTGTGGAATGACATCAAGGACATCATACATGAAGAAAGCAAGAGGTCATTAAAAAGACAGGAGAAAAAGAAAAGACCAAAACGGATGTCAGAAGAAACTCTAAAATTTGCTGTTGAACATTGAGTAGCAAAAGCGAAAGGAAGAATGATGAAGTCAAAAAGCTAGACAGAAGATTTCAAAGCGCAGCTCAAGAAGACAAAGTAAAGTATTATAATGACATGTGCAAAGAGCTGGAGCTAGAAAACCAAAAGGGAAGAGCATGCTCTGCATTTCTCAAGCTGAAAGAACTAAAGAAAAAATTCAAGCCTCCAGTTGCAATATTGAAGGATTCTATGGGGAAAATATAAAACGATGCAGGAAACATCAAAAGAAGGTGGAAGGAATATAAAGAGTCACTATACCAAGAAGAATTGGTCAACATTCTACCATTTCAGGAGGTAGTATATGATCAGGATGCGATGGTACTGAAGGAAGAAGTCCAAGTTGCATGGAAGGTATTGGCGAGAAACAAGGATCCAGGCATTGACAGAATATCAATTGAGATATCTCAACAAACGGATGCAGCACTGGAAGTGCTCACTTATCTATACCAAGAAATTTGGAAGACAGCTACCTGGCCAACCGAGTCAAAGAAATCCATATTTTTGCCTATTCCCGAGAAAGATGATCCAACTGAATGCGGAAATTATCTAACAATATCATTAATATCACATGCAAGTAAAATTTTGCTGAAGATCATTCAAAAGTGGTTGCAGCAGTATATTGACAGGGAACTGCCAGAAATTCAAGCCAGATTCAGAAGAGGATATGAAACCAGGGATATCATTGCCGATGTCAGATGGACCCTGGCTAAAAGCAGAGAATACTAGAAAGGTGTTTACTTGTGTTCTATTGACTGTGCAAAAATATTCAACTGTGTAGATCATAACAAATTATGGATAACATTGAGAAGAATGGGAATTCCAGAACATTTAATTGTGCTCATCAGGAACCTATACATAGATCGAGAGGCAGTCTTTCGAACAGAACAAGGGGATACTACATGGTTTAAAGTCAGGAAAGGTGTGGGTCAGGGTTGTATCTTTTCACCATACTTATTCAATCTGTATGTTGAGTAAATAATCCAAGAAGCAGGACTATATGAAGAAGAAAGGGGCATCAGGATTGGAGGAAGACTCATTAATAACCTGCATTATGCAGATGACACAACCTTGCTTCAAGTGAAGAGAACTCGAAGTACTTACTGATGAAGATCAAAGACCGTAGCCTTCAGTATGGATTACACCTTAACATAAAAAAAAGCAAAAATCCTCACAACTGGACCAATAAGCAACATTATGGTGAAAAGATTGAAGTTGTCAAGGATTTCACCGTACTTGAATCCACAATCAACACTCATGGAAGCAGCAGTCAAGAAATCAACATTGCCCAGTCCTGTTTCATCCTCATAATTGTTGCTATGTTTGAGCCCATTGTTGCAGCTAGTATGTCAATCTGTCTCATTGAGGGTCTCCTTCTTTTTTGTTGACCCTCTATTTTACCAAGCATGATGTCCATCTCCAATGTTTGGTCCTTCCTGATGATGTGTTCAAAATAAGTGAGACAAAGTCTTGCCATCCTCGCTTCTGAGGAGTATCCATTGTACTTCCTCCAAGACAGATTTGTTTGTATTCTTGGCAGTCCATGGTATGTTCGATATTCTTCACCAACACCACAATTCGAATGCAGCAATTCTTTTTCATTGTCCAAGTTCTATGGCTTTGGTCATAAGATGTACCTAAATTTATAGGTATATATTTTTTGTTGTTGAGTTGGTCTCAACTCATGGCTACCCATACACAATGGGATCAGACCATTGTGTTCCATAGGGTTTTTATTGGCTGATTTTTGGGAAGTAGATGCCAGGCCTTTCTTCCTAGTCTGTCTTAGTCTGGAAGCTCAACTAAATCTGTTCAGCATCATAGCAACACGCACACCTTTACTAACAGATGAATAATGATGGTGCTTGAGGTGCGCTGGCCAGGAGTCAAACCTGGGGCTCCAGCATGGAAGGCAAAAATTCTACCACTGTACTACCACTACCCCCTCTGCGTATATATTTACTTACTTTAAAACATAACCATAGACTGCTTACATGTAACAATAAACCCATGTTAACTGTTTTGAATTAATTCAGTGCCTAAAAGGGCTTAACTTAATTGTATATTCCTGAGCATTTTTTTAATCAAGTGATTGGAATCTCTGTGTCATTCAAGTTTTGCCAACTTCTACTGTGATATCACACCAGAGGATGAGATTGCTCCATGACAAAAATCTGTGGAAAAGTATGAACTTTTAAAATAGTTTTAAACATAAATAAAGTACTAACAAGAATTAAGTGCTTCTGCCTTTCCTCTTTCTGCCATCTTGGAGCCTGTGGAGGACCGCTGGGAACAAGACTTCTAAACTGGCAAATATGTCCAGAAGGCTGCGGTCCAAGGGCATTTTTGCTGGCTATAAATGGGGTCTCCGGAAGCAGAGGGAGCACAGAGCTCTCCTTAAATTTGAAACTGTTTATGCCTGAGATGAAAATGAATTGTCTTTAGGCAAAAGGTGTGCTTATGTGTACAAAGCAAAGACCAACACAGTGACGGTTGGTGGCAAACCTAACAAAACTAGAGTAGTCTGGGGAAAGGTAACTGGTGCACATGGAAACAGTGGCATGATTTGTGCCAAATTCCGAAGCAACCTTCCTGCTAAGGCCATTGGACCCAGAATCCGTGTGATGCTGTATCTCTTAAGGATTTAAACTTATTGAAAAGTAAATAAATAAAATTATAGGTTTGTTAAAAAAAAAAAAAAAAGAATTAAATGCTTCCATTAAGTCCAGATCAAGTTTACATTGGATTCAGTGATCCTGAAATAGCCAAGGAAATGTGCAATGACTATATATCAATGTGGCATCATTAAAAAAAAAAGCATAAGACAGTGCATTTACGAGCTTTTAATAAGAAACTAAAACTAAGCAAATAAAAATTTGCTGAGTAAGAAAACATGAGACATTTTAGACAATGTTACAATTTTGATTAAATATAATTTCATTAAATTGATAAGTATAAGTATAATTTGGAATTCTGTCTTTGGTCTATGAAAGAAGACTCATTGAGCTCAATCTTTCAGTTTCTAATAAGCCAGATATAGTGACTTTTTTTGGCTCCGAGTGAAACATAAATGAAAATGAAAATTTAATTTAATTTACATATAAATTGAATTATATACAGTTATAGATAATTGCTGCTTGAAACTGGAAAAAATAAAACATTTCAAAGGCTTTGGAAAAAGAGAAATTTAAAGATGACCTAGTTGGAATTAACAACACAGTGACCATAGGTGACCACATTTAGAGCCTCAGTCTGAAGCAGATGTTCTGGCTTCAGTCTTTGTGATCCTGCGTATCCAGTATCCCAGAGGAACATAGATTCTCACACAGATCTTTTCATCAATGGCATTTGCAAAGAAACCCTCAGAATTATATGAGGGCCATGTTTAAGTCCTGAGACCTACGGGGAAATCCCCAGTGAATATTCTGCTGACATGGGACTAAGTTTCCTGGTATTACTGTAAGAGTTCACACAGGAGTATATAGAGAAATAGGTACTCCTTAAACACGTTTGAAATACTAAGCCTCATGCTATTCACCAAAAAGTCAGCGTTGCTGGGATTGAGGAACTAACCATTTGAAAGGTGGTGAGGCATGAGGTATTGGTGGTTCAGTGGTAGAATTCTCACCTTCTATGCAGGAGATCTGGTTTGATTCCAGGCCAATGCACCTCAAACACAACCACCACCTATCTGTCATTGGAAACTTTCATGTTGCTGTGATGCTGAACAGGTTTCAGCTGAGCTTCCAGACTAAGATGGACTAGGAAGAAAGGCCTGGTGATCTACTTCCAAAAATCAGTCAGTGAAAACCCTGTGGATCACAATGCCAGGCAGCATTTCATTCCATTATACATGTGATCACCATGAGTTGAGGCCAATTCAACAGCTGCTAACAACAAGGTTGAGATCAATACATATGAAAACATACATAAATGTCATATACAAGGCTCATCGAGGGGTTGCCTGTTTACACCTCTGGACAGGATTCTTGACTCTTATCTTGCTTTGTAACACACACTGTACTTAAAAAAAAACTCATTGTCGTTGAGTCAATTCCAACTCATAGTGACTCTATAAGACAGAGTAGAACTTCCCCATCTGGTTTCCAAGGAGTGACTGGTGGATTCAAACCGCCAACCTTTTGGTTAGCAGCCATAGCTCTTAACTACTGTGGCACCAGGGCTTCCTTATGCAGCCCTTTATTTTCCATTGGAATTAGTTTCAATGCTTCATCAAAGAGGTATCTGGTTTGCTTCAACCTAGTTCTTGAAAAGAAACAAACAAACCAAAAAAAAAAAAAAAATGGAATTTATAGGTAAGGTTTCTTTGGACCTTTGAGTAAGAAATTTGACCTACTTTTAGGTGCTGAGAGATAAGAAAAGGATGAACACTTAATGAACTCCATGACTTTTTGAGAGTTCGGTGTTATTTGGAATGAACTGAAAAAATTTTAAGCAGACAGTCATTGCTATAGCTGATTAAATGTGTTGTTGTTGTGTTAGGTGTCGTCAAATTGGTTCTGACTCATAGCGACCCTTTGTACAACAGAATGAAACACTGCCCAGTCCTGCGCCATCCTCACAATCATTGTTATGCCTGAGCGTGTTGTTGCAGACACTGTGTCAATCTATCTCTTTGACAGTCTTCCTCTTTTTCGATGACCCTCGACTCTACCAGGCATGATGTCCATCTCCAGGGGCTGATCCCTCCTGATAACATGTCCAAAGTATGTGAGATGTAGTCTCGCCATCCTTACTTCTAAGGAGCATTCTGGCTGTACTTCTTCCAAGACAGATTTGTTCGTTCTTTTGGCAGTTCATGGTATATTCAATACTCTTTGCCAACACCTCAATTCAGAGGCATCAACTCTTCTTTCATCTTCCTTATGCATCGTCCAGCTTTCGCATGCATATGAGGTGATTGAAAACACCATGCCTTGGGTCAGGTGCACCTTAGTCTTCAAGGTGATATCTTTGCTTTTCAGTACTTTAAAGAGGTCTTTTGCTGCAGATTTGCCCAACGCAATGGGTCTTTTGATTTCTTGACTGCTGCTTCCATGAGTGTTGATTGTGAATCCAAGTAAAATGAAATCCTTGATGACTTCAATCTTTTCTCAGTTTATCATGATGTTGCTTATTGGTCCAGTTATGAGGATTTTTGTTATCTTTATGTTGAGGTGTAATCCATACTGAAGGCTGTGGTCTTTGATCTTCATCAGTAAGTGCTTCAAGTTCTCTTCACTTGAAGCAAGCAAGGTTGCGTCATCTGAGTAATGCAGGTTGTTAATCAGTCATCCTCCAATCCTGATGCCACATTCATCTTCCTATAGTCCAGCTTCTCTGATTATTTGTTCAGCATACAGACTGAATATGTATGGAATAACTGTAGCAATCTCATATTCAGTTCTATCAAGATTAATAGAAGATAAATGATTCTTTATCTGCTGGTACTCTCTAGAAAAATTAGATCAGTTCATTAGTTAATTTCTTTCTCCAACACTCATGGAAACTATTCATACATTTACTTGTCATCCTGTACTTAACCTTGTACTGGTCAGCATATTTGCAAAGATGATGACTGAAACAAGAGGCAAATGTTGGGACAAGAACAATGTGGGACAAGCAGAGGATTCAGAAGGAACTAGTTTGCATAGACATCTTTAGTGAAAAACCACACACGATGGCCATCTGATCCTAACACATCTCTCATAGTTTATTATAAACAAGCATCTAAGAGAAATTCTATTTTGTTCTGTTCTCTAGAACAATGGTATATTGTGCCAGACTAGCCAAGAAATCATCTAACAATCATAAAATATCTGAAATACTTTGTATTTGCAATAAAATACATATAAAAATCTGTACCATTTTAATTAATGAAAAAAAAAGAACTTAATAGAAGTTTATTTTTATTTGTATTGATTTAAAAACACTGCTAATGAAGTTTGAATTTGAAGTTCGGTCTTCTTTCTTTCTTTAACTTCAAAGCACTTTCTTTTTGCCCTACAACTCTCCCAGTTTATGAGTACAGTTTGAAATAGATGACCTCAATTGACAGGTCTGCTTAGTTTGGTCTTATAAGGTTGGGGCCTTAGGTTCAAGTATGTTAAAGGACTGAGGAGTAAAAATAATGAGAGAGAATTGCTTAGCAACTGGTACTAGAGGTGAGTTAAATCTCATATAACAGCTTTACCAACTAAAGGGACACTATGGCAATTCCAGTTGAAGTCCCGACAGGTATTTCTTGTTTGTTTCTTTGGTTTTAATAAAATGGTGAAGTGGTGAAGAGCTCAGCTGCTAGCCAAAAAGTTGGCAGTTCGAATCCACCAGCTACTCCTTGGAAACTCTATGGAGCAGTTCTATCCGGGTCACTATGAATTGGAATCGAGTTGATGGCAACAGGGTTGCTTTTTGGGTTTTTTGGAATCAGGAAAAAGGAGAGAGTGAAAATAGCCAAGACATTTAAAAAACAAAAGCAAAAAAAAGCTAGGATTTGCACTGTCAGATACTAAAGCATATTGTAAAACTATAATAATGAAGACTGTGACATTGACCAAGGAACCCTGGTGGCCCAGTGGTTAAGCACTTGACTACTAACTGAAGGGTCAGCGGTTTGAATCCACCAGCTGTTCTATGGGAGAAATATGTGGAAGTCTGCTTCCATAAAGATTTACAGCCTTGGGAACCCTATGGGGTTTCCTACAGGGTCACTATGAGTCAGAATCAACTTGATGGCGGTGTGTTGGGTGGTTTAGGTGACATTGACCAAAGAATAGACAGAACAATGGAACAGAATAGAAAGCTTAGAAACAGACACTGATGTGTATAAAATGTTAGTAGATGATAAATATGAGCTTCTAAACGATGAGAAAATGGTAGGTCATTACATTGGGACTGGGATAATTAACCATTTGTAAAATCATAAAGTTCTAAAACCTCATGCCATATATCAAAAATAAAATCCAAATGGAAAAAATATATGAAAAGAGTGAAAACATAAGCAAAGGAAAACAATACTGGGTATTTTTGGTGAGGAACTTCTAAGTATGAACACCTCTCCTTCCCCCCACCCCAAAATAAAGAAAAATACAAACGATCTTCTCTGAAAACTTCTGTACAACAATAACTACCATATATAAAATCAAAACTAAAATGACAAATTAGTAAAATATTACTGACACGTGGAAAAGTGTTAATAGTCTTACTACACAAAGAGAGTTTGTAAATTCACAAGAAAAATATAATTTTCCATGAAGGCAGGAGGTGGAGGGGAGCCAAGCTGCCTGGCTGCTCTGCCAGGAGAAAGCCTGGCTGACAAGGGCTGGTGTTCAAGGCCAGAAGGAACACAGTGGGGTGGAGCGGCTCTGTTCTGCTCAATCCAGGCTCCAGGCTCCCTCCACCTCCTAAAAGCACCAGGGAAGCAGGACAGCTGCAGGAGAAGGGAGATTTGGGGGCGAAGGGAATACAAAAGGAGCTTGATGGCACAGTGGTTAAGCGCTCAGCTGCTAACCAAAAGGTCAACAGTTCGAATCCACCAGCTGCTCCATGGAATAAAGATGTATGTGGCAGTCTGCTTCTGAAAGGAGACCTTATGATGCAGTTCTACTCTGTCCTCTAGAGTGGCTATGAGTCGGAATCAACTCGACGGCAATGGGTTTGGTTTTGGAGGAATACAAAGTCTTTTCATACCAGCCAGTTTCAAGAGAGGAATCTGACCCTGTGTAGCAGGTTGACTTTTTACCGGTTACCTTCAAGTTGATTCTAACTCATGGCGACCCCATGTGTTTCAGAGTAGAACTGTGCTCCATGAGGTTTTTAATGGCTGCGTCATTCTTTAGTGGCAAAGCCCCTCATCACCACAAATGTCAAATAGGGCATCTCTGTCCAGAACTCTTGCTCTGCCTCCCCATCTAATGCTTGTGACACTGTTTATATTGTCTTCCTAAGTCATGAGTCTTACATCCAGTGGTGACTTTAGCGATCTCCTAAAGAAGGACGTTAAGACAGCTTTCTGAATGCTCTCTCCTTAGATGCATTTGAAAGATATCTCCCCCATTGCAGTAGAGTCAATTCTGACTCGTAGCAACCCTACAGGACAGAGTAGAACGGCTCTACAGAGTCTCCAAGACGGTAATTTTTACCGAAGCAGACCGCCACATCTTTCTCCCAAGGAGCAGCAGGTGGGTTTAAACCACCAACCTCTCAGTTAGCAGCGTGCTTACCTGTTGCACCGCCAAGGCTCTTTTGAAAGCTGTTAGAGAGATTTAAACTAGGCACAAGGCAAAGGCATTGCCCTCACAGTGTTTTAGCAAAAGGAGCTCTGCTTTTCCTATTAATTTTAGTTAAGTGTTTCTGTGTGGCCTGTGTGGAGAGGTGAAATATGTGCTTCCTGAGAGACTTTTGTCTTTTCCAAAGAGGGCCATGAAGTGCAAGTTTTTGGGTCCATCAGCCTCTTCTAGAGCCCTGTGACAAGGCGTACTGGCAGTCAGAAAAGAGCCTGACCTCTGCTGATGTTACAAGATGACTTTCCATCCAATTTTAAACAATCTCACTTCTCTGGAATTATTCTTACCATTTCTCAGAGGTCTGATACAAGATCTGGTGTATACTTTAGCTGATTAATAATTCAAGCAATGGAATTTTAGAAAATCCTGATGTCCGTGTTTAAGACTTCATCGTGGTTTTTAAAATTTTTATTTATTTATTTATGTTGTTGTTAAGAATATACACAGCAAAACCTACACTAATTCAACAGTTTCTATATGTAGCATTTCATCCCCTCAACACCTTTTATAAAACAATCTGAGCAATGACCATTGTTTGGGTATAATAGGGAACAATATGGACATGTAGCTTTGCAAGAGTAGTCACTGATGCCAAACGGATTCTACCCCTGCTGGTTTGTTTATGGCTCTGCTATAATCTTAAGCAGGACACAAAGAAGAGAGTATTGCTGATTTAGTTATTAGACGTAAGCACAAACCGTAAGGAGCTTCTAGGGCATTATACATTAACAATCATCTTCAGCCTGCTATGAACAGCGCTGCATGCTGTGAAAATATAACAACAGTACTTTCATAAATAATGCCAGAAGCATTAGCTGTGCCAAGGAAGATAGAATGTATCGATGGCAAGTTAATATAGTAGGCTCCTGAGTTTGCTTAATTGTACAGACTGATTTACCCTGGGCAAATGAAGAGAATTGCCTTAGCTCACTGCAGGTTTTGAGTCAGTATAATCCTTCCCCTTTCCCCCTAACCCTAGGCTTTACACAGATCCTTCTAATGATGATGCAATTTGCTTGACTGTTACTGAATTTTATCTTCTTACAGTATACACTAGTGTTGTCTTTCTTCTTTCAGTAATAGAAATGGAATGTGTTTTCTCCTCTTGTAGTTATCTTCTACTAGCAACAGAAATGGATTTTTAGCCCGTCCAGAGATATCGATGTCTGCATATTTTCAGGCTGTTTATATGCATAGGAGGTAGTGGTCTAAACCCATTGCTTAACCTATGCGTAATAGTGGGTGTAACTTACACACTCAGGCCATAGCCCTGAAATGGAAAAGTGAGGGATAAGATTACTGTTATGGATTGAATAGTGTCCCCCCAAAATATGTGTTGTAAATTCTAACCTCTATGCCTGTGGTTATAATCCCATTTGGGAATGGGTTCTCTTTGTTATGTTAATGAGACACGATAAGTCTAGTGTATGTCTTGACTCAATCTCTTTTGAGATATAGAGATTAAACAAACCAGCAAGTGAGCAGAGATGGGGTAAAATAGATGCCAAGACACATGGATATCTCCAAGGAACCAGGAAGCAGAAGCTGAGGATACAAGGACCTTCCCCCAGACATGACAGAGAGAGAAAGCCTTCCTCTAGAGCTGGCACCCTGAATTTGGACTGCTAGCCTCCTAAACTGTGAGAAAATAAATGTCTGTTTGTCCAAAGTCACTCACTTGTGGTATTTATGTTACTGCAGCACTAGATAACAAAGACAACTACTTACTGGAAATCCCTCTCCAGACTGTGATCATGTAGCATATGCTTATGAAGATTAAGAGGCGATTTCCATGGGATCACCCAAGAAAAGGGTGAAATGTTCCCAGAATCATACCAGATGACATTGTGGCCCCCTAAAAGATGTCCATGTCCTAATCCCTGGAACCTGTGAATATGTAATGTTATAAGGCAAAAGGGACTGTGCAGTTGTGATTAAATTAATGATTTTGAGTTGGGAAGATTATCCTGGATTATCCAGGTGGTGGCTCCCGTGTCATCATTTATCAGTGAAAGAGGAGGATGGGAGAGTCAGTGTCAGAGTGATGCCATGGGAGAAAGACTCAAGTAGCCTTTGCTGGCTTTGAAGACAGAAGGAGGCCAGGAGCCAAGGAATGCGGGCAGCCTCTAGGAGCTGGAAAAGGAAAGGAAATGGATTCCCACTAGCAACACATAAGCCTCCACTGACAGGCAGGTGGTGGCTACACATGAAGTGCATTGGCTGGGAATACATCCTGGATCTCCTGCATGGAAGCCGAGAAAGGCTTTTCTAGGCCATGTTAAAGATTTGAGATCTTATTCCAAGAGAAATGAGAAGCCAATAGACTTTTAACATTGAGGGGCATGATCTAATGGATCTTACAATTTAGTGAGTGACTTTGAAATAGTTCAAGTGCTTTTGTAGTATTCAAATTTGAACCAAAAGCTAACTTAGAGGTCATCTAGCTCAAGTCCCTCTTTTTAATGGCAACTGATACCCACATTGGTCAGTTCACTTGCCTGGGTCACAAATCTGTCTACAGACAGATTTCCTGTTACAAGATTACCCCCCACCCCCTTGTATCCCCTGGAACAGTGCCTGACAAATAGTAGGCACTGCTCCTACAGTGTTCACTGCGCTATCCACAACTGGTGCCTATCTATTGATTTTTCTTCAGTATTGGTCCTTCTTTTCTTTCTTCCCCCTTTTAAATGAAACCATTCAGGAATCAAGATCTATTGTGTAGGTCCTAAAGAACTTCTCACAACTGCTGGAACTGGGCTTAGAAACTAGGAAGAAAGAACTCATGAGAAATAGATGCTCTCCTGCACTCTTCTGCATGACCTTATACTCATGAATGGCTTCTTCTAGGTCTTTCATACTGTTTTATGAAATAAGCGATTTCTAGTAACAACCTGCGTAACTTGTTTATTTTTTTCCTTTCATCTACCAAAGAGAGAACAGGATAGCACTGAAAATTGGATGGCAGGCAGTTGTTAGGCACCAAGCAGACATTCAGGAAAAGGCAATGAAACACAAGAAGATTTAAAAATAAACACAACCATTTTAATCTTTAACCACAAATCCAATGATGTGGATCAAGTTATCTCATTACTAGTATTCCTCAGAACTTTTAACAAGGGAAATGGGATCGTATTTTTGAACTCGCAGTGCTCTATCAGTTGTATATAAAATATAGTTATTTTTCCCCATGATATGTTTGCCAGGGTCACTACAATATATAGTTTTCAGTTTTAGTGGTTGGATGGGTGGGCAGTTTTTTAAAAATAGAGTCAAATTTACAGTATTTTTATGCAAATAGCTCACATGTCACACATTTTTGTTTTTGCTATGTGCATTACATGCGCCATGTGTGGACGCATTATTTACCTGGACACATTATTTGTGAAAAAATACAGTATGTCACTCAAACTTCAATAGAGTTGGCTTAAAGAGTTCCCTAAAGGGACTTCTGTAATCTGGGCAAAATTGGAGAAAATAATTTACTCATTCTCTGATCTCTGATGTTCTTTCTGGCTTCAAGAAGAGCTTCATGTTTGGACTCCAACCTTCTGTCCCTCTGAACTAGAATCTTCAAACTCCAAGAGATGCCATCAATTGCATTCCCTTTCTACCACATCATTCCTCTGTATGCATGGCTACCCTGTAAGAATGGCACCTTTCTCCTACACTCTGTGAGAGCTTTAGCAGCCTCTGTGGTAAGTAATGTCAACTTTGTGTACTGAATGTTGTATCTACAGTCGTAAACAATAACAATAAACTAGGTAGGTCTAATTCTACCAGGAAGAGCAACAACCTGAGAATGTGTTATTTCACAGAACTAGCAATGCAGGCCAATGATGCAAGGAAGCACCATGCAGTGTTTGTAAGTGCAGCACCTAAAGCCGGATCACTTGGGTTTGAATTTTGCTCTGCCGTTTGCAAGCTATCTGACATGAGGCAAGTCACTTATCATGCCGGTTTCTATTTCCTCATCTGTAAGAGGGGAAAATAATAATAACTTGCTCATTGTTGTTCAATGAGTTAATATTTGTAAGGCACTTAGAAGATACCTAGCACGGTAAATACTATATAAGTGATTTGATAAGTGAAGTAACATACAAAAGTGTACATGAGAACAATCTCTCATCAGATCTTGGTATGTTGTTCCACTTTTCTGTCCAATATTCTTAAACTACAAACAGAAAAAGGAGTTACTGATTTGTTTCCAAAAGGTGGCCGTATGAATGAATGAAAAATAAACAAACAAATAAACATCATTGCTATTTGTAGCAAGCCAATCCCTGTTTTGCATGGTTCTAATATGCACGAATTTCAGTTCCCATGGTTTAGTTAACTAACAGGTCTCCCAGAAACATGGTTCAGATTTCAATTACTCTGGTAAATTAACTAAATAATTGCAGAAAGTACAAACTTTGCTGCTAGCCTGTGAGTCCGCAAATCATAAGTAAATAAAAGATGTGCACCATGATCAGTGACCAATCATGGCACTTCTTTCAAAGTCTGTCAGTGATTGGTCACTGAGCATCTATCATTCAGTTCACATACAGACAGCAAAGTGTGTAGTCGTGTTGCCTCCTTGACTCCCAGTGATAGACCTACATGACATTTTATAAAAATGGATAATGGAAAAAGTGAATTGACCAGTAAAGATGGAAGTGCAACAAAGAAATAGAAAGTAAAGGTGAATTTGAATTAACATCAATGGAGCTGCAGGAGAAACAGTTGACTGTGGGAATGTTAACATTGTAACCATTTGAGAGACTCTAGATATGCAGCCAGAAGGGCTTAGTGAAGGAGAACTTATTGACAAAAATCAGGAAAGTGGTTGTGATGAAAAGGATATAGCTGTCTCAGAGGAAGTTCCTGCTTCACATTAAAAGAACTCAGAGAGTTTATGACATTGTAAGTACAAAGGAGAAAACATTGGAAGCTGATCAAAACTTAGAAAGGAGTATAACAATTTTCCAAGGCAAAAGGAAATGTTCTCTCTGTGTCTTAAATTACACAATGAGAAGAAGGCAGCAAATACTGTTCAAACTACTCTTGGTGAAAGTACAAAGAAATAGTCTTAATCCTCAGAGGTTCTAATATTTTAAATTATAATGAACTAAATAAATGGTAGTTTTATGTTTTTTTTTCCTATTCCGCTATACATTTATAACCAACAGTAAGAGAGTTTTTACAGTTTCGACAAAACTTTTTAAAGGTCATGGAACAATCCTAATTTTTCTGGTAGATTATTAAAATCACTTTGTGTGGTCTCAACTCGCACAGTCATTTTTAGTCCTGTCCTCCCATGCAAAGTGAGAACAGCCTGTAATATTTTGGAGACTGTGCTAATCCAATAAGAGGGGTGGGAAAGACCATCTAAGCAAAATGCTTGTGCTGGTTGGGGAAGAACCTTGAAAAAATAAAAATTTTCTTCAAACAAATGGTAAATAATTCCATCCTTGGGATGTTTTTGATCCAACGTTTAGTCACCACTAAAAAGCATCACAAAACTTCTCCTATTTAGATTACTCAGAACCAGGGATTCTGTAAATAGATCAAAATACCTGAAGTCTTGATTCTCATTTCTTGGCCCTATATTTTCCAAAGAAAGGAGTGGAAGGAGACTTTTCTTTTCCATCAGCAGTTCAAGAGAGCATGTTATTGGACATAAATTATATGCTCAATATAGAACCTGAATTCTGTAAAATCCCTCACTAAAGGACACTGAATGTCAATGTTCGTCTGAAATAACACAGAGAACATTATACTCATTTTATCCAACTTTAGAAAGAACACAAAATTTAGGGTTTTGTAAGTAGGCATAAACATTATTTTGATATTTATAGATTCCTAATGTTTTCAGATTGAAAATAGTCCTAAATAGGTTTGTCATCTTTTTTCCATTCATTTCTAACATTTAAATACAATAAAAACTAGTTAAAAATGTGTAGGGAGGAATTTTCTCACATTTTAATGATAGTTCATATGCTAGCATTTCTTAGAATATTCCCTCTTAATTCAGGATCGTGTAATATAACTTTTGCCTTGATAAATGGAGCCCAGATTTAGTTTTTATCCTTTGGAAGTTATCTGCAAAGTCCTAGATAAAAGTTAACTTAGGATAACTTTATTATGTGAAGATAAAATTACTTCCAATAAACAACAACTCTCACCAGAATTCTAAGATTCTGGAGAGCAAGAGCCTTGTCTTACACTTAAAAAAAGAAAAAAAAATTATTTATTATACCTGTCGTAGCCTTGTGGATAGTCACAGTGAATCAATACTTGTTTTCTGGTAACTGGTTTAACTTTTTAAAAAAATATTAAGAGGGGAAAGAGTCAACTCCAGAAGTTTCCAAACTAAATTCCTCAGAAGGGAGCCACTGCTTCTGTATTCTCCCCTAGCAGAGAGGAGTCCCTGGATGATGCCAATGGTTAATGCACTTTACTGCTAACAGAAAGGTTGGCAGTTTGAATCCACCCAGAGACATACTGGAAGAAAGGTCTCATGATCTACTTCCAAAAAATCAGCTATTGAAAACACTATGGAGCACATTTCTACTCTGACACACATGGGGTCACCATGAGTTGAGATTGACTTGATGGCAACTGGCAGGAGAGAGAAAGAGATGGCACTAGAGTTATAAGAAGAAAATCTTCATGATTATCAGTCTTCAACTTGTAAATGGTCAAATCAAAAATTAGAAGAATCAGAAATTATCAATATGGTTTGAGATTTCATGTTGCTGGTTATTGGCACCTGTTGCCTGACATTCTCTTCTCCTTGAAAAAATTCTCAAAATTAGTTCTAGTCACACTTGGGCTTCATGCTACTTGAATTCTTTATAGTCAGTTAAAAATCACTGGAACATTCAAAACATACAAAAACACATAGGATAAACCTGTCATTGCAAATAGTTCACAATCATATGTCCATTTCTATTCAGAAGAAGAGAAATGCAATGAAATGTTTTAGTACCAATTTAATAGGCCAAGCTCAAAAGGCAGCTATGTCCTTTTAGTGTGGAGTAGGAGAACAGTCTCTCTCAATTGTTTGTCTCTGGGAGTATAAATTGATAAAATGTGTAAGTGTCAATTTGACAATATCCATCAAAAAAAAAAAAAGATAGGATCCCTTTGACCAATAATTCCATTTCTTGGACTCTAGCTAACATCTTGAACATGCAAAATGATGCATGTACAAGGGCATTCACTGTGATATTATTTATAATATGAAACAATTGAAAACACCATGAAACAAGACATTAAAAATGAATATCTACTAAGGTGCCAATAAAGTGGATTTCAGATACTAAAACAGTCATAAGATAGATTTCCATGTGTAGCGTTTACAAAGGAAATGTTAGGAAAATGGTTTTATGAGTCTTGGATCCATCATTCTGGGTCAAGGAGCAGTCGGAGATGGAGAGAGGACTTAAAAGGGCATTGTTTCTAAGAGAGAGAAAGAGATGTGTAATAGCACTCCAGGTAGGGTACAGTGGTCTACTCAGAGATTTAGAAATGTGTGCCTTGAACTTGAGTGTCTCAGAGAACTTGGTGCCTGGCCATGCCAAAGAAAGCGCAAGTGGTAGTTTGTTAAAGTGTCTGCACTGGGATCATCAGCACTGCGAGTCTGTCATAGGAAGCAAGGCATAGGTGTTTCCTATGGACAGATGTGGCCCACTTGATAGTGGGTGTAGTAGGCAGAATAATGGCCTCCCAAGGATACCCATGTCCTAATCCCCATAACTTGTATACAGGCTAGGTTATATTGCAAAGGTGAATTTAAGTTCCAGATGGAACTAAGGTTGGTAATCATCACCTTGAGATGGGAGGATTAAACAGGATTATCTAGGGGGGTCCAAGGTAATCACAAGGACCTTTTAAGCGAAGGAGAAAGGAATTGAGAGTCATTGTTAGAATGATGCAGCATGAGAAATATCCAACCAGCCACTGCTAATTTTGAAAATAGAACAGGGCCATGAACTAAGGAATGTAAGCAGTCTTTAGAAGCTGGAAAAAGCAAGGAAATGATTCTTCCTACAGCCTCTGTAGCAATGCAGCCCTGCTGACACCTTGATTGTGGCCCAGTGAAACCCTATCAAACTTCTGACCTCAAGAACTATAAGATAATTTTGTGTTGTTTTAAGTCATTAAGTTTGTGGTAAATTGTTACAATAGCGATAGGAAGTTAATAGAGTTGATTTGCATGGGCCCTGGATCCTGTCCAATATGGCCATTTAGAGGTGTTGAGGGAACCCAGCAGTGCTGAGCTTGGACAAGGAAGGAGTCAGAAGCTGTTACTCATTTTTCATCTGCCTGGGTCATGGAAGTGCTAGAGACATGCTTCCAGCCACTGGTTCTCCAAGGAACTCAGGAAAGCATCCATCAAAACCAAGTGACAGCTTTATATTTCTGCAAGACACAGAGGGCAAGGAGCCACACCTCCCACCCCAGTGGGAAAACAGCAGCTAGAGAAGCGCACTATAACCTCTACCTGGAACACAGGCAGGCAACCACCCAATGCATACCTTAGCATGGAGACCTAACCTTTGAATGAAGATCCAAGCCTTTGAATAATAACTTAGACTGGGAATTCTAATTTCTGTATTGAGAGTGTTCAAAAGACTATTAAAAAAAAAAAAAAAAAGTCGTATATATGACCCAGAAATTCAATCCTAGGATTATACACAGAAGAATTGAAAGCAGGCGCACAAACAGAAAATTTGTACAATGTTCATTGCAGCACTATTCACAATAGCCAAAAGGTAGAAACAGCCTAAATATCCATCAACAGATGAATGGATACACAAAATATAATACTTATATACAATGGATTGTTAATCAGTCATAAAGAGAAATGAAGTTCTGATAATGTTACACTATGGATGAATCTTGGAAGCAAGTTAAGTGAAATAAGTCAGTCACAAAAGGACAAATGTTGTATGATTCCACTTAGATAAAACAGGCAAATGTATAGAGACTGAAGTGTGGGGTGGAAGGGAGGGGGGAAAGGGGAAATGTCTGCTCAAGGAGCACTAAGTTTCTGATAATGGTGCAATAATTCGGAAACAGATAGTGGTGATAGTTGCACAACATGATAGACATAGTCAATGTCTTGAATTGTACATGCAAAAAATGTTGAATTGGGAAATGCCTTACAATATATATTTTTACCACAATAACAAATGTCATGTGCTTTGCTCAAGATTTCAATAAAGGAAGAAGATGATTACTCTCAAGAAAAGAAAAAATTAAACAAGCAAGGACACAGCCCACAAGCTGTGTGTTCAACATGTCAATTGTTGTTGTTGTTAGGTGCTGTCGGGTCTGTTTTGACACATAGTGACCCTATGTACAAGAGAACATAACACTGCCTGGTCCTGCACCATTCTCAAATCGTTGTTATGTTTGAGCCCATTGTTGCAGCCACTGTGCCAATCCATCTTGTTGAGGTTCTTCTTCTTTTTCGTTGACCCTCGACTTTACCAAACATGATGTCCTTCTCCAGGGACTGGTCCCTCCTGATAACACGTCCAAAGTATGTGAGACGTAGTCTCGCCATCCTCGCTTCTAAGCAGCATTCTGGCTGTACTTCTTCCAAGACACATTTGTTCGTTCTTGTGGCAGTCCATGGTTTATTCAATATTCTTCGCCAACACCATAATTTAAAGAGGCCAGTTCTTCTTTGGTCTTCCTTATTCATTACCCAGCTTTCGCATATATATGAGGCAATTGAAAACACCATGGCTTGGGTCAGGCACACCTTACTCCTTAAGGTGACATCTTTGCTTTTTAATACTTTAGAGGTCTTTTGCAGCAGTTTTGCCTAATGCAATGTGTCCTTTGATTTCTTGACTGCTGCTTCCATGGCTGTTGATTGTGGATCCAAGTAAAATGTAATCCTTGATAACTTCAGTATTTTCTCCGATTATCATGATGATACTTATTGGTCCAGTTGTGAGGATTTTTGTTTTCTTTATGTTGAGGTATAATCCATACTGAAGGCTGTAGTCTTCGATCTTCATCAGTAAGTGCTTCAAGTCCTCTTCACTTTCAGCAAGCAAGTTTGTGTCATCTGCATATCACAGGTTGTTAATGAGTCTTCCTCCAATCCTGATGTCCCATTCTTCTTCATAGAGTCCAGGTTCTTGGATTATTTGCTCAGCATACAGATTGAATAAGTATGGTGCAAAGATACAACCCTGACACACACCTTTCCTGATTTTAAACCATGCAGTATCCCCCTTTTCTATTCTAATGACTGCCTCTTTGTTTATGTACAGTTTCCTCATGAGCACAGTTAAGTGTTCTGGAATTCCCATTTCTCTCAATGTTATCCATAATTTTTTATGATCCACACAGTCAAATGCCTTTGCATAGTCAATAAAACACAGGTAAACATCTTTCCGATAGTCTCTTGTTTCAGCCAAGATCCTTCTGACATCAGCAAAGATATCCCTCATTCAGTGTCCTCTTCTGAAACTGTCTTGAATTTCTGGCAGTTCTTGCAGATGTACTGCTGCAGCCATTTTTGAATGATCTTCAGCAAAATTTTACTTGTGTGTGTTATTAATGATATTGTTCAATAATTTGTGCATTCTATTGGATCACCTTTCTTTGGAATGGGCACAAATATGGATCTCTTCCAGTTGGTTGGCCAGGTAGCTGTCTTCCAAATTTCTTGGCATAGACTAATGAGCACCTCCAGCACTGCATCTGTTTGCTGAAGCATCTCAGTTGGTATTCTGTGGATTCCTGGAGCCCTGTTTTTCGCCAATGCCTTCAGTGCAGCTTGGACTTCTTCCTCAGTACTATCAGGTCTGGATCATATGCTGCCTTCTGAAATGTTTGAATGTTGACCAATTCTTTTTGGTTCAGTGACTGTGTATTCCTTCCATCTTCTTTTGATGCTTCCTGTGCCATTCAATATTTTGCGCATAGAATTTTCAATATTGCTACTCAAGGCTTGAATTTTTTCTTTAGTTCTTTCAGCCTGAGAAATGCCAATCATGTTCTTCTCTTTTGTTTTTCTAACTCCAGGTCTTTGCACATTTCAAATACTCTTCACTTTCAGCAAGCAAGGTTGTGTCATCTGCATATTGCAGGTTGTTAATCAGTCTTCCCCCAATCCTGATGTCGCATTCTTCATACAATCCAACTTTACTATTAGAATTACT
>NW_004443938.1:24965193-24992693 GCF_000243295.1 Trichechus manatus latirostris
TTCTATTGGATCACCTTTCTTTGGAATGGGCACAAATATGGATCTCTTCCAGTTGGTTGGCCAGGTAGCTGTCTTCCAAATTTCTTGGCATAGACTAATGAGCACCTCCAGCACTGCATCTGTTTGCTGAAGCATCTCAGTTGGTATTCTGTGGATTCCTGGAGCCCTGTTTTTCGCCAATGCCTTCAGTGCAGCTTGGACTTCTTCCTCAGTACTATCAGGTCTGGATCATATGCTGCCTTCTGAAATGTTTGAATGTTGACCAATTCTTTTTGGTTCAGTGACTGTGTATTCCTTCCATCTTCTTTTGATGCTTCCTGTGCCATTCAATATTTTGCGCATAGAATTTTCAATATTGCTACTCAAGGCTTGAATTTTTTCTTTAGTTCTTTCAGCCTGAGAAATGCCAATCATGTTCTTCTCTTTTGTTTTTCTAACTCCAGGTCTTTGCACATTTCAAATACTCTTCACTTTCAGCAAGCAAGGTTGTGTCATCTGCATATTGCAGGTTGTTAATCAGTCTTCCCCCAATCCTGATGTCGCATTCTTCATACAATCCAACTTTACTATTAGAATTACTATATTATAATATATTATTATGTTATTATAATTATTCATTATAATACTTCACATGATAATCTTCAGCTGCCCTTTGAAATGTTCTGTTCACCTCTTTTATGTCAACATTTCTTCATTTCACTTTAGCTGCTCTATGTTCAAGAGCAAGTTTCAGAGTCTCTTTTGACATCCATTTTGGTCTTTTCTTTCTTTCCTGTCTTCTTAATGACCTTTTGCTTTCTTTATGTATGATGTCCTTGACGTCATTCCACAACTCATCTGGTCTTCGGTCATTAGTGTTCAGTGTGTCAAATTTATTCTTGAGATGGTCTCTAAATTCACGTGTGATATATTCAAGGTCATTTTTTGGCTCTCATGGGCTTGTTTTCATTTTTTCATCTTTAACTTGAACTTGCATATGAACAATTGATGGTCTGTTCCACAGTGTCCCCTGACCTTGTTCTGACTGGTGATATTGAGCTTCTCTGCTGTCTCCTTCCACTGTTGCAGTTGATTTGATCCCTGTGTATTCCATCCAGCAAGGTATATTGTCACTGTTTATGTTGTTGAAAAAAGATATTTGCAATAAATCAGTCATTTGTCTTCAAAAATTCTATCATGTGCTCTCTGGCATTGTTTCTATTGCCAAGGCCATATTTTCCAACTATAATCCTTCTTCTTTGTTTCCAATTTTCACATTCCAATCACCAGTAATTATCAATGCATCTTGATTTCATGTTTTATCAATTTCAGAATGCACAAGTTGGTAAAAATCTTCAATTTCTTCACCCTTGGCATTAGTAGTTGGTGTATAAATTTGAATAATAGTTAATACAAGGTCTTCCTTGTAGGCGTATGGATATTATACTATCACTGACAGCATTGTACTTCAAAATAGATCTTGAAATGTTCTTTTTGACAATGAATGGGATGTCATTTCTCTTCAATTTGTCATTCCCAGTATAGTATACCATATGATTAGCCATTTAAAAATGGCCAATACCAGTCCATTTCTGCTCACTGATGCTTAGAATATTGAACTTTATGTGTTCTTTTTCATGTTGATGACTTCCAATTTTCCTAGATTCAAACTTTGTACATTCCATGTTCAAATTATTAATGGATTTTTGTAGCTTTTTCTTTTCATTGTGAGTCATGCCACATCAGCAACTGAAGATCCTGAAAGCTTTACTCCATCCATGTCATTAAGGTTGACTCTACTTTGAGAATGCAGTTCTTCCTCAGTTGTCTTTTGGGTGTCTTCCAACCTGAGGGGCTCATCTTTTGACACTATGTCAGACAATATTCCTCTGCTATTCATAAGATTTTCACTGGCCAATTTTTTCAGAAGTAGACTGACATGTCCTTCTTCCTAGTCTGCCTTAGTCTGGAAGGTTCACTGAAACCTGTCCACCAAGGGCGACCCTGCCGATATTTGAAATATCAGTAGCTTAGCTTCTAGCGTTAGAGCAAGATGCAAGCCACCACAGTATGACAAAGTGACAGATGAGTAGTGGAACATATCAGTAACCAACATAATCCATTACTAGGGAAATGACTGCATACTGTATGGTAAACTATCTCCAAGATATTTTCATAAGTGAAAAAAGCAATATATATGTATGTAGGATTTCTGTGAGTCAGAATACACTCAGTGGATGTGGGTTTGGTTTTTTGGGTATATATATGTATATATGGGGTCACCATGAGTTGGAACTGACTCAATGACAACTAACAACAACAACATACACACACACGTTTGTGTAAGACAATTGCTTGTACGTGGGTAGACTGTCTCTGAAAGAACCATGAGAAACTGGCAACAGTGGTTACCTCTGAGCAGGTGGGGAGGAACTGTGTGACTAGGGACAGGGGTAAGAAAGTTATTTAAGATTCACTGAGTATCCTTGTGTTAACTTTGAATATTTACCATGTGAATATATGACCCTTTTAAAATTTGTTAAAATAACAACAAAGATAGAAAATATTCTAAGACACACATACAATTCAATTCATAACAGATAGTAATATGGTGGCAGCCCTCAAACTGATTATTTGATCTTCTCCTTTTCACTTTTTTTTATTGGTAACTTGAATGAAGACAAAGACAGCCAATTTATCCAATTTTTGAATGATACATCCACATAGGATTGTGAAATAAGCACATTCTCAATAGGCTGAAATGATAAGTCAAAAATTAATGAGGTCCAAATCAACAGAAATGTTTAAACCATTAATTGCAAAGTTACAAGTTATCGAAACTTAATGACAATGAATATAGGGTTTTAGATGACCAGTGCGACGTGAGTAGCTATGGATGATGAAAAAGCTTATGAAATCTTGTTTTACATAAATGAAAGTGTAGTGTCCAGAACAAGGAAAGTAAAAGCCCAATGTTCTCTGAGCAGAGTAGAACATATCAAAATATTGTATTCAATTTCATCAGATTTTACCAAAGACTTGGGCACATTAGAGCATACTTACTGAAGAATGACCAGAATCAAAGCAACTAAGGAATGTTTAACCAGGAAGATAGAAAACTTAGATAATAACAATACCAAACACGGTGCTATTGGGTGAATTCTGACTCATAGTGACCTCAAGTGTTACAGAGTAGAATTGCTCCATATGGTTTTCTCGGCTGTAATCTTTCTGGAAGCAGATCACCAGGACTGCTTCCATAGAGCTGCTGGGTAGGTTTGAACAGTCAACCTTTAGGGTAGCAGCCACTTGCACCACCCAGTACCTAATACACAATAGCTGTGTTTAAATATTTAAGAGACGGTTATAAGGAAGCAGTATTAAATTTGTTCTCTGTATTTCAATGGCAAAAATGACAACATGGTTGTAAATTGATTGTTATGTCCTGAGGTGATGAGAGATGAGGATATGGAATGCAGGAAAGGACAACTCACAAAGGGGTAAGCCATGTTAAGGAAGGTGCACAATGACAATGAGAAAACACAAAAGGGTTGTAAACAGTGGAGAGACAGGAGCACACTTGTATTTTGAGAGGATATCTTGCACGGCCCTGGAAAGTAGAGTTAGTCATCCAAAGAGGATGTTGTGAAGAGGATGCTTACAATGAGTGGGGGTTTGGGTTGGGTGACCTCAAAGATTGTGGATTTTTAACTACAAATGTACAACTTTGGAGAAAAATAATGCTTTTTCAGAATTATCCTGTGGTCACAGTTTTTCTTACAATTAATAAGAAAGTCAAGGTTTACTTTTTCTTGAGAAAATTTCAAAATTGAAATCTAGAAATAGCTCCCACAGAAATACAGTAAATGAGAAAAAAGAATACTATAATAAATTATAAACTGAAATCTAATTAGCAGAGAAAGTTAAGCATAAAACAATTCCAAATATGCTTGGTTGAGACAGGTTTTAGTTTCTGAAGCTCTACAAAATAAGCTTACTCATGTATGGAGAAAATTTGGAATTGAGATACTGTTAAAATCATCATCATCAACAACAATAAACAACCAAAAACTCGTCACCATCAAGTCGATTCCAACTCACAGTGACCCTACAGAACACAGTAGAACTGCCCCATAGTGTTTCCTAAGCTGTAATCTTTAGGGAAGCAGACTGCCACATCTTTCTCTGGCAGAGCAGCTGGTGGGTTCGAACCACCAACCTCTTGGTTAGCAGCCGAGTGCTTAACCATTGCACCACCAGAGCTCCTTACCAACAATAAAAACCTCAAACCCACCACGAATAATACCAATATGGTATATTTTTTTATTTTTCCTTTCCAGTAGATGACAGTAAAAATGGAAGGTACAGTGCATTCAGACAAGCCAAGGTCATGTCTTGGCAAAGGGTGGTTCTGTTTATTAATTGCTATAAGGAAGACTAAATAGAAAATTTGTTCATAGGGTCTATACTTCGTTTCTCAACTGGAATCACTTATTTGCTTGGATTAACCTCATATTCTTTATTAGTCTGGTTAGTGATATCAGTGAATGCCCAAGTGTGTTTGATTTTTCTAAGCCTTCCATTTTATAACAAGAACCTTTGGTCAGCCAGTATGTTTTTGTCCCATGATTTGTAAACACGAAAGAGACTCGAGCTAACAGATGAGTTAGAATGGCATAGTAGATTGGCAGGAAGGCCAACTGAATGGAGTAGTGGCTAAGTATAGTCACTCTGAAATCAGTCCTAGTGCATTCAGGTCTTGATTCTGCTGTTGATGAAGCTAAGACTTTGTGTGAATCACTCAATCTTTCTGTGTGACTTTCTTTTTCTGTCAAATGAGATGTTAAGTACTTCCTTGGATAGTTAAAAGGATTAAATAAGTTCAGATACGTAAAGTCTTATCATTGTGCCTGGTACATGTAGGTAGTCAACTGATGTTAGCTGCTACAATCAGTCCTGGCTCTGCCTCTAACCAGCTGTTATGCAGATCAAGATAGTTAACTTCTTTGGGATTCAGTTTCCTCATCTCTAAAATGTTGGAGTAGACACTGGGAAAAGATTCCTCCAAGTCTCCATAGGTAATATAGTGACTGTTTCCTTTTAATGGTATATCGACTGCCTATTCTGCCTTTAAATAATGGGTTATATGGATGTTTTGTTGGCCTTCTAGAGTTTTAAAACATATAAGGGAGACAAAACATAGAAGTATAATCCCAATGAAGGTCTCTGTGCAGCAACTTTCATGTGCTCCATACTGTGTATAAGATTCAGAGAGACAAGAGGGTAAGAACTGAGGGATAGGACATTTAGGGCAAGGGGATAGAGAGAGTAAAGGCATGAAGGTGGAATAGGACAAAAGTGTTTGGGAATGGTGCATACACCACTTTAACTTTCCTGTAGAAAGAGTGGAAAATCAGATTGGAAAGGGAAGTTGGACAATATTTTGGAGCTTGCTGAAAGACTACCTGAGAATCATGGATCATTCTGTCAGTAAAAGGAAACTATTAAAGATTTCTGAGCAGAATCATGGCCCTGGTATGGGAGGAAGGGAGAATGCCGAAGAAGGAAGAGAGTGGAAAGCCAATATAGGAGGTAGTGACAACAATCCACCCCTTACCTGGGGACTGACATCCTTCTCATGAAGTTCCCTGGCATTAACTACTTCCCTGGATCTCTACTCAATACTGGTTCCTATGCACACCCTTCCTCCTCCCCTTTGATGTTCCAGCTGGGCAAGTCTTCTTTCCAAAGACCTAAATTTTCCGTAACCCTATTGCGTTTATGAGGTTAGGCAGAATTGGGAAGACTGGCCTTATGCATCTTTGCTGCTGCAGCTGTCCCTCCCTCTGGTGATGTACTTTAGGGAACTCTTGTCTGTGTGACACCTGTACCTTATCTGGTCATCTACAGTTGTGCTTAGGTGCCAAGACAAGTAAATTCAGACACTTTTTCCTACCTGGGGTTTCTTCTTTGAATCCTTCTATGCTCTTCTTCCCTGGAGAACTAAACTGGGCAATGTAGAAACCTCCAGAAGATCTTTACTCCTCTTCCTAAAAGCCTTATACATAGCCAAGTCCTAGGTAGCCCCCTTTCATCTGTCCTTTCTGGTCCTCCTGGCCCCTAATAGATCTCTAGGACAGGAGAACAAAGGGAGATTTGGCAATCCCCTGATTCTTTCCCAGAAGGTCCCACTGACTGATCCTTAGCAAGGGCTTGTTTGGGCACTATTACAGGAGGCTCTTTTAGGTCCCTCATGAGGCTTCCAGATCTTTGTGTGGTTTTAATAAAAAGGTCAGAGTGCCTGGGGCAAATGAGACCCTAGAAATAGTATGAACTTTGGAATCAGACAGACCTGTCTGTATTTAGATTTCAGATCTACCACATACTGTAGGCAGATACTTAACTTTTCTGAACTTCTCTTTTCTCATCTGTAAAATGAACCTAACAGAATTGTTGTGAAAACTAAATGGAAGAAAGTGTAAATTTTGCCGCTAGCCCTTAAGTCCACAAATCATATGTAAAGGGCATAAGCAAAAAATCTAGCGCATAATAGAAGCTCATTAAATGCTACTCCCCACCTACCTTTCTGCAGCAAGGCCCTCCTCTTGTTTCTTGTGATACTTGGTGCTTTTTGGTTGGTTTGTTTCCTTTTCTTTTTGGTACAAATATACGCAACAAAACATATACCCATTCAACAATTTCTACATGTACTAATCAATGCCATTGGTTATGTTCTTCACATTGTGTCACCATTTTCACTATCTCTACCCATATTGTTTCACCACCATTAACTTTTACTCTCTATGCCCCTTAAAATTCCCATCTGCCTTTTAGAGTTACTGTTGTTAATTTGATCACATACAGCTAATACTTTAAAAGAGCAAAATATTCAAGGCTGACAGTCTTTATTAACTGAGCTAAACTGTTTGAAGATGACTTCATGGGATAGCTTTGGTTCAAGATTTAAAGACTATTTTAGGACAGTAGATTTGGAGGTTTCCTCTGTCTCAATGGATCCAGTAAATCTGGTCTCCATAGGAATGCAATGTTCTGTTCCACACTTTTCCTCCTTTTGATCAGGTTCCAGCTATTATATCCTTGATCAAAATTTTCAGTAGTGGTAGCCAGGCACAATCCAGTATTTCTTCTGGTCTCGTGGCAGAGGAGGTAGTAGTTCATGTAGGCAATTTCATTCTCCAGTTCCTGAGTCTCCTTCTTCTTCTACTGATCCTGGCAAATAGAGACTAATTATTGCCTGTTGGGTCACCACTTGCAAGCTTTTAAGACCCCAGGCACTACTGACCAAACTAGGAGGTAGAACAGAAACTCTAAAAAACAATATTAGGCCAATTGACTGGAAAGACCCATGAAGCCATGACCCTAAACTTTGAACCAAGAAATCTAATCCCATGAGGTGTTTAGTTGTACTTTAGTAGTATTTGTAAGTGCAGTCCTTTTTTTTTGGCTACCATTGTTGTTGTAAAATTCTGTATTACATTATATTTGCTATTTTGCCCTTTTTTCTGGTGTACAGCTAAGTTATATCAGTCACTTTAGTCAAGCAGTAGAATCATTACCCTTAGTCAGTGCTAAATTTCCCATCACCATACATAAAAATTCACTACTGCAAAGAGAAATATTCCTTCTCTCCTTGCCCCTTCCCACCCCTGGTAACCACTAGTAACCATTGGTCTGTATTTCACATAAGTGAGACCACACTAAATTTGTTTGTTTGCTTGTTTGTGTGATTGACTTATTTCACTCAGCATAAGGTCTTCAAGGCTCATCCCTGCTGTAGCATGTTTCGGGACTTCTTTTTATTTAAGGTTGAGTAGCATTCCATTGCATGTGTGTACCACATTTTGTTTCTTCATTCATCTCTTGATGGGCATCTTAGTTGTTACTTTTTTGCTATTGTAAATAGTGCTGCAGTGAACATAGGTGTACATGTATGTTTGTATCACTACTTTTAGGTTCCTAGGGTATATACATAGGAGTGGGATTGCTGTTGTTTTTGTTAGGTTCCGTCGAGTCAGTTTTGACTCACAGTAACCCTGTGTACAACAGAATGAAACACTGCCTGGGTAAGGAACTGCCATACTGTTTTCCAGAATTGTACCATTTTACATTCCCACCAGCAGTGGATAAGGGTTCTGATCTCCCAACATCTTCGCCTACCTTTATTGTTTTCTGTATTTTTTATCACTGCCATTCTAGTAGGGATGAGGTAGTATCTCGTTGTACTTTTGATTTGCATCTTTCTAATGGCTAATGATGGTAAGCATCTTCTCATGTGCCATTGGCTTCTTTTCAATTCAAACTGTGGCAGAAAAAAAAAGCAGCGTGAGTTATTTTGATTAGTTCAATATACACTTCATCTTGAAATATATTATCTTTAATAGTAAAATAAAATGCTTGGTTCTTTATTTAAAATACTTGAAGCATTTTGTTCTTTTGAAATACTTTCGAATGCCCTGAAAACCTAAGCAGTGAACTAGCCCCACCACCATCTGCCTGATGATCTCCTGCCCACTTTTTAAGACCTGACTCAAGAGCTGCCTCCTCAAGGATATCTTCTCTGACTTCTGTCTCCACTTCTAGTAAGTCAGTCAGAATTCCCTTGAAACTTCTCTGAACCATGCACACACCTCTGTTAGAACACTTGCCTTACAATAGTACAATGGCATGTTACATATCTGCCCCCCTTCACAGACTGAATTCTCCTTGTGGGTTGTACATTAGCTTTGCCCTCTTCTCCTCAAGACTAATCATCAAATACTCTCATGGGTCCTACTTTGGCTTCCTACAGCAGCCCCCATACATCCCTGACCTTCTAGGAGGTTCACTATGCTTTTGATCATTCTAGATTCATCCACCTCAAAATGCTTCTGTCCTGTTGCCTCATTCCTAATAACCAAGCCATGTAACTAGAAACCAGCTAATCCAATAAAACAATTCATGCTAAAATGTTATCAGGCAATAGCTTAAAGTATATGTTTTATATAACATATCATATATGCTAATATTTGTTTTAAAATGTAACCAATAGAGTCTGTATCCAACATTTGTAACTTGCTAGTGAGGATCTTTAGGGCCATAGCAGTACTCCTTCCTTTTTAAATATCATCATATTTTTTAGGGAAAGCTCTGGAGCCGAACTGCCTCAGATTAAACCTTTGTCATTTTCTAGTTGTATGACCTTGAGCAAGTTGTTTAACTTCCCTGTGCTTCAGTTTCCTCAGGTACAAAATTGGGTAATAAGAGATGTTACTTCCTAGGGTTGTCCTGATGATTGCAATGCATATAATGTGGTAAGAAAGGGGCCAAGCAAACAATATAATAAATAATTTTTATGAAACCTAATCTATTGCATATATAAGAGCTGCTCACTGTAAAGTTGTAATTTGGTATCGTCTGAGACTGAACTTAAAAAAAAATATGAACTAATGTGTTTCTAAATCAATCATTTCATAACCATAAAGTAGGTGGGCAGAGAATTTTAAAGAGAAAGTATTTACAACGATCCTATTTCTTCTTTTAACTTAAAAAAAAATTTTATGCTGGGTGTTGTTTTGAAAGAACATAGAATTAGGAGTTAGATGACCCGTGTGTGTGTGTTGATTCCATCACTTACTAGTAGTACAGTTTATCTCTAAAAAAATTGAACATTATCTGCCTGTCTAACTCACAGGATGCTATGAAGATCAAATGAGTAAAAAATTCCCTTGGTAAACTGTAAAGTGCTAGCAGATAGGAGGTGTCCTCCCATTACAGCAAATAGGAGGTGTCCTCCCATTACACTGTGGGCTCCTATAAGGAAAGGCAGCTCTTATCACAATGTTTGTTACAAAATACGCATTCAGTAACTGTGGATGAATTTTTAAGGAGTCTCTAAGTTTGCACCAGGCTAGGAAACATAATTAAATTTGTATTCCAAAGGATCAAGTTGCGGAATTTGATGGATATAGTAAAGCAGGAACTTTAGGGATTTTATGCATTCTTCTATTTATACAATGCATGTGAGGAATTGTTTTCAAACATGGGGATGTGTTTTAAGATGAGCTTTTGCTTACAATGAACCTAGATTAATTTTTTGAAGTCATGTGAATGCATGGCCTTCTTCCCTTTTGATCAAGCTCTGGATCTTACTCACTTTCAACCATTCCAGTGCTCAAGAGGTTGCAATGCTAAGCGCATGTTTGTTGAGTAAATGAATGAATGGGTGAGTGGATACTTTTTTGTATTCAGCCAAATGAACAAACTCTTAAAGTATTCAAAATAATCCTGCATCACCTAAGTATTCATTTCTTAAAGATTTATTTTGTTTTGTTTTGTTTTGATTTTTTGTTTAAAGAAGACTAGCATGGAACAGCAAGCCTTTCTTTAGACTGGCTGTCATGAAAATTCTTTTACATCCGTTGTGGTGTTAACAAAGTCACAATGTTAATTGCTGCTTTCACCACTGTGGTTTGTTTTCTGCTTCAAAATCACAACATACCAAATTCTTGTCCATTGTGTCCCCTGACAACGTTCACTAGAGAAATACAGAGAATTAGATGCTACCCCAGAGACGTGTGTACATGGATCTTGGGTAATTGAGGAGAGAAAATGCAGTAGTCAAATTTCATTTTGACAGCAAAAGAATAAAACTATGGATGACATCACACATATCCGACTTAATCGGCATCAGTCAGTTTCCAATTCAATAGCTAAGTCCATATTCCTCTGAGAAATGTGAGTGGCAGTAGTAGCATCGGTAGTACTGTCAGAATCTGCCAATCTTCAGGGGGTATAATGTGAAGCAAGATCAGCTCAAGGCTGTTGTCTATGAGATGGAGGTCAGACATACCCCCACTCTCCAACCTTTTGCCAATTCTGACACCAGCTGTCCCTCTAAAGGCACTCTCTACTTCTCTTCCAGGTTTGATAATCCATTGCAATGGCCTCACAGAATTCACAGACCATACTTACAGTTAAGTGATTTATTAAGGAACAGGGTACAACTCAGGATCAGTATCAGGAAGCATGTAGGCAAAGTCTCCCCTCTTCAGTGCAGGACAGGTCTCTCAGCTCCTCTCTACTATGCAGGCCTCCTTTCAGCCCCCTCAGGATAGTCTCCTTTTGGCCCTCAGGGCAGGCTCCTCTCAGCCCCCTCCTTGTCTCTGCCGTCTGTCTCCACTGACTGTCACAGGACCCCTTCCAAGCCTGTTGCCTCCAGCTCTGCTACTGGGCTCCTTCCTGGCCTGTTGCTGCTGGCTCTGTCGCTGGGCCCCTTTTGGGTCTGTGGCTGTCTTCAGTGTTATAGCCCTTGACCTGTGTTACAGCTCTTTTAGATTGCTTGCCTCCTCTCTCTGCTTCTTTTCTCTTCTTTCTGCTTCTTCCTGCTGTTTCTCTTCCTGCTTCTTTCTGTCTGAAAAATTTCTGTGCGGGTGGTTGCTTATATACACAGCTCCTTGTCAATTTCAAGGCATACCCACCCCCAGAGGGTGGGCCACAAGCTGACCAATCCCCTCTTGGTAGGCCACAGATACTTCATTTGCATAGTAGGTTATTATCACCTCATTTGCATAGTCTATTGGCCAATCCCTGCAAGGTGCATAACAATCGTGGGGCAGGCTGTAGCCCAGGTTCACACAAAAAGTACCAACACCAAGTTGTTTACAGCTTACCCAGGAAATATCAATCAACCTGGACAGAAGAAATAAACCCTATGGGCTAGACTACTAGAACAAATGTAACTCCTCGGGGCCTATGGGAAAATTTTCTCAAGCTGTTTTTCCAAAGAACCAAGGCAAAAGGCCACATAAAGGATCTCATTTCACCACACCTAAAATCAGTGGAAAATCTAGTAAGTGTACAATCTATATAAATCAATTTCCTCCCATTACAAATTTAGTTGAATCTAGCTTCATGTTTAAAAATTGTGGGAGAAAACTTCATCCACAGATGTTTGAGGCTAAAAGTATCTTTTCACACCCAGGACATGGCATAAATTGAAATAGTATTTTTCATCTTACACAGGTAGGGTCTTATTAGTAAGCTTTCACCCCATTTGAGGTTCTTTCTGAGCTTAGACATTAGAGTCTGCACTTGTCTATATACATTTTTTAATCTTGATACTTAGAGAACATGGTTAGGTTTGGAGCTGCTGTCCTGTAAATCTATCCTGAGGCTTTCTCTGGGAACTGTGTCTTCCTTTCTATTCCCAATGAGCCACACCAGGCCATTGCAGGATTTTCCTGTCTTCTATGTCACTAACCTTGCTTCCCTCCAGTTCAAATAGCTTTTATTAGATCAAGATGCCCAAATCTCTATTTGATTGTGCCACTCCCCTCCTCAAAAACTTTCATATATTTTTCTATATACCATTTTTCCAATTAGAATGACCCTATTCCATCTTGTTGAAACCCAATCCAGCCTTTAAATACAATTTCACCTCTCAGGTTTTCTGTATCTCCATTCCTAATCATCATATTCAGAAGAGATGCTTCCCTTCAACAACTTGTATAAGTCTTTATGGGATTACCCAGTAATGTAATTTTTGAGAAGTGTTCCCTATTTCCTTACTGAAATAAATTAATAGTTTATAATTTATTAAATAATTTGTGTAATATTGGGATTATTTCTTCTTTAAACACTTGATATGATTCACCAATGAAGCCATCTAGACTTAGAGTTTGGGTTTGTGTATGTATGTATATGTGTGTGTCTGCGTAAAGATTTTAAAATAAGAATTCAATTTCTTCGATAGGTATAGGGCTATTCAAATTTTTTATTTTCTTGTGTCAGCTTTAGAAATTTGTGTTTTTCCAGGAATCTGTCTACTTCATCGAAGATACAGAATTAATTGGTATAATCTGTTCTCTTGGTATGTTTCAGTTTAGAGTGCATCTCTTGCTCTGCCTTCTAGTTCACTAATCTATTTTTTTCTAATCTAATCTTTTAAGACAACCCAGTGAATTTTTCATTTCAGACATTATATTTTTTAGGCCTAGAAATTAACCTTTGGGTTTTTTTTTTAATAGGTTCAATTTCTCTTCTCTTTATATTCATGATTTCCTGGAAATCTTTAACATACTTATAACATCTGTTGAAAATAATCTTTGCTGATTCCATCATCTCAGTCATTTCTGAGTCAATTTCTATTGATTAATTTTTTCTCTGATTACTGGTTATGAAGCCCTGGTGGGACAGTGGTCAAGAGCTACAGCTGCTAACCAAAAGGTCGGCAGTTCAAATCCTCCAGCCGCTCCTTGGAAACCCTATGGGGCAGTTCTATTCTATCCCATAGGGTCGCTATGAGTCAAAATCAACTTCACAGCACTGGGTTTGGTTTGGTTTTGGTTTTATGGGTTTGTTGTTTTTTTAACATGTCTAGTGATTTTTATATTAGAGCTGGACATTGTGAATGTCTTATTGTCGACTGTCTGGTTTGCCGTTTTTTAAACAGTGTTGAGTTTTGGTCAGAAAGCAACTTTCTTGAGCATCAGCTTGATCTCTTTAACATTTGTCTTTAAGCTTGGTTAGGGCAGGTCTAGAGTATCCTTTACTGTCTCCTTGGTTAGTCATACTCATAAGTCATAGCTTTTCTGTGATCTCTCCTTGAATACCTAGAGTGTGCATCGAGCTCTCTTCACTCTGGTTGGTTAGAACTATGCAAGCACCAATAGTTGTTGAATTTAGAGTTCCCAGCTAGTTATCCCAACCCTGTGAAGTGTCCCTAGGCATGAACAGCTTAGTATTCCATCCAAGACTGAAAGTTACCCCATGCAGCCTCCTGAAGCTCTTGTTCTGTATACTCCCTTCTCTCCATTACTCTGCCCTGCTATTCCAAACACTTTGACCTCTTCAAACTCTGATTAATGAGATCTCTGTGTTTTTAGACTACTCCTCCCAGCTCTGCCTCTGCCAGAAATCTTGAATAATCACAGAGCTCACGTTTTTTGTTCGCCTTCTCTCAGATATTACTGCCTTGTACTTCCTCTTGCCCAATGTTAGGAAGCATCATTTCATGTATTTTGTCTAGCTTTCTAGTTGTGTACAGCAGAAGGACTACTCCTATAGCAGTTGTTCCGGGATGGCTAAAAGTGAGGGTCCATTTTCCCAAAATACAACCATTTTAATCGGAATGTTTATCAGTTTGAAGGAATTTTATTCTAGAAAATATAATTGCTAAATTGATTTTCCATGTAGCGTATGCAAACCTCATTTTTTAAACCAAACTTGTTCTTTTGAATGAATTATTTCTGTGTAATATGTAGAAATGATCTATTGGTATGATTGGTGCATATTAAATTTTACAGATATATCCTCTGAAATCTACCAAACTCATTTGCTCTGGCAAAGTTCACCAATGACATAATAGTGGCCAAAGACAATGTTATCATTCAGACCTCATCTTATTTAATTTTGAAATGGTTTCTCCTCTTCCCTTCTGAATCATCACTCCCCTGGTAGCTGTCCTTCCTATTTAAATTTTCTCCTTTGCTAATTTCTCTTCTTCTGCTGATAGCTTCAGTGTTTATGTTCTCCAGGGCTTTACTATAGGAACATTTTCCTCTAAATAGGCTCTCCCTGGGCAAGTTCATTCCTCTCTTGGTTTCAAAAATCACCTGTACTAATGACCTCCAAATCTGATGAGCACATCTTTATCCAGCTCAGGCCTCTCTCCTGAACTTGAGACTTGTGTTTCAACTATCTACTACTGAGATGAGTCTCAGCCACTTCATAGCCTTTCATCTTCTGCAAATATACCCTTCTTTCTGTATTTCTCATTTTAGAAATTTCCAAGCTGTACAAGTCAAAACACCAAGAGCCATCCTATATTTGTATCTTCCAATTCTGTTGTCTAATCATCACTAAGTCCTATAAATTATATCTTATAAAATCCTCATTTCTCTAGTCATGTTTCGGGCCTGTCATGGATTGAATTGTGTCCCCCCAAAATATCTGTCAACTTAGCTAGATCATGATTCCCATATTGTGTGAATTGTCCACCATTTTGTCATCTGATGTGATTTTCCTATGTGTTGTAAATCCTATATCTATGATGTGATGAGATGGGATTAGCAGCAATTATGTTAATGAGGCAGGACTCAATCTACAAGATTAGTTGTGTCTTAAACCAATCTCTTTCGAGATATAAAAGAGAAGTAAGCAGAGAGATGGGGGGAGAGGGGATTTCATACCACCAAGAAAGCAGTGCCGGGAGCAGAGCGTTCCTGCAGGGAGAAGTGCCTAGACCGAGGGAGGGAAGACTGATGACAAAGACCTTCCCCAGAGTCGACAGAGAGAGAAAGCCTTCCCCTGGAGCTGGCACCTGAATTTGGACTTCTAGCCTCCTAGAGTGTGAGAGAATAAATTTCTCTTTGATAAAGCCATTCACTTGTGGTATTTCTGTCATAGCAGCACTAGATGTCGAAGACAAGGGACTTATCATCTCTCATCTTGGATATGGCAATGCTCTCCTAACATGTGTTTGGCTATAGTTTTACATTCTCTCAGGATATCCTTCACACCGTTGCCATTGTGAATTTCTAAATTGGAAATTCAATAATATATGATACTTACCTGCCCAAAATGTATCAGTTTCCCCCCTTATTTATGGATAAAGGACAAAATCCAAGTTCCATAGTATGGCATGGAAAGTCATCTACATTCTATCTCCCATCTATATCAACTGGGATTATCTTCCTATACTGCAGACAAACCAGGATAAGCACCATAAATGGCAGGCTGCTTTGCCTCTCCATCCATTTTGCTATTCTTTCTGCCTGAAATTTTCCTTAACATTCCTATAATTTTCTTCTTCTTATCCTACGTCCACCCCCCAATGTATATTCATAGTAATGGCAGACAGTAGGTATGTCAGATGAACAAATGAAAGGATAAATGGTGTAGCAGAGTTACCATGAGCTTTCAGAATAGACATTAGAAACTAAAGCTTATATGTTTCCTCATATAGGAACATAAATATTTTTTAACTTAAATTCTGTTAGAATTCTAAAAAGAGTTCCACTTCCTTAGTCCCAATTTGACCCAATAAAAACATTTTAACAATTAAAATAAACTTAGAAAAAATATTGTACCTACTGTAAAAATATTATTCTGTTATATTTAGTTGGTTTTATACCAGAGAAGTCAAAGGGATGAGCATTCTTTATCATATATTGCTTCTTATAAAATACACACATTATCAATTCTAATGAGCACTTTGTCATTGCTGGCTTTACTTACAGTTCTCATAATCATCTTGGAACATTATCTTTTCATTATTTTGAAATTAAAGAAACGCAGACTGTGCGCGGATGGCATGAGTCCTTGGTGACAGTAACCGCATTGGCGTTGTATAGCTTTGTTCTAAACAGTCTGGCACAGAATTTGATCAGAGGAATGGAAGATCATATTAATCATAATACTTTTCTCTTCCCCATCTTTCTTTTCTCTTCATTTATTTATAGGCATACTTTTTCACCGTCTCAGAAACACTTTTAGAATAAATATCTGGAACACCTCAGCATAAAGTTTAAGACCTTCATTTCAGAAGCAGTAACATATGCTGGAAGGAAAAGCTGGTTTAAATAATCAAATATATATATTTTTATTGAAGGCTTCCTCCCACTGATACTCAGATTAAGCATAAGGGCAATTCTACAAAAGAAAAAATATTTAGAGAGGCATATAGGGCAGATAATTTCAAGGAACATTAGCATTCATCATTAGAAAGCAGGTAAATGGAAACTGACCACAAATAGGCAGGTTAACTGTTTAGTCAGTTCTTGCTAGGAACATTTGGTTATTCTAAGATCAAATGTGAAAAGCAGTGTACTCTCGCGGGTTGGTTTAAGCCATCTGGGGAATCACAGATATGCCCTCAGTACACTGGTAAATTATAATTAAAGCTGGTTCTATAAATACTGAGGGAGGTGGCAAAAAAGGATGAGCGAGAAGGAGAAACAGGAAAACACTCACCTCCCTTTAGTTATATAAGGAGGATATTTGACAGAGCATTTGGTTCTGGTCTGCAGTTGTATGAAGGAAAGAAAAGAAATTAAGGGATTCTGGCATGCAGGTCCTTCCACTACATTAGCTTAACTATAAATTTAATACGAAATGATGATTGTTACTGAAGCCACGGCACTCATTAAAATGGGCTGCAGGAAGGAGTTGGGAAAACAGTGAGAAGGACTTTTAGGGCAAATAAATGAACCTGGAAAGGAGAGACGGAAAAAGAGAGCAGAGTATCAGTCCCCTTGCTCTTAAAATGGGTTGATTTTTTCTCAAAGCTACACTCTCAGTAACAGCAGGGCACATTCTGAAATGAAGAAAAAGACAGTTTCCTATGATGGACTAGATTACCCCTTGATGAGCCATGAAATTCTGTATTAAAAATGAATAAACGTCATGGGGCTAAATCAGATTCTTTACAGCAGTGTTTCGTTTCTCAGACAGGCCTTCTTTTTAGCAATGACTGTATTTCTCCAGGTGGGATAATATTTTCAAAACACTCACTTCAAGAAAAAGGAAACAAAAATAGAAAAAGATGAAAGGGAGGCTGTAACCTTGATGTGAAGCACATGGACAAGAACACATCTCCCACTGTGTGTGGCCCTCTCTGGCTTCCCCCTTCAGACCAGGCTCGCTGTTCAGATGTCTCGGCAGGGTATCATCAACACTTCCTAACACGAAGAATAACTGTAGCACTAACTTGTTAATCATACAGTCACAAATTTTTCATGATGATTAGGGCAGTTGCAAATGTTTTTCTTTTGGCAGAAAACGAGGAAAGGATAAAAATGAGGAAACTAAAACTAGAGGAATCTAGTAGTCCTCAAGCTATATGCACATTTATAGCTGTGGTTGGTGAGCGGGGAGAACAAAGACTGTTCTATCTTCCTGATGATAGAAATGATTCTCATTAAATGAGTCTTTGTACTAAGCCAGTGAACTAAGTGCTTTACATGTTGTTAGGTGCCGTCGACTCTGTTCCGACTCATAGCGACCCCATGTACAACAGAACAAAACACTGCCTGGTCCTGTGCCAGCCTCACAATCGTTGTTATGCTTGAGCCCATCGTTGCAGCCACTGGTCAATCCATCTTACTGAGGGTCTTCCTCTTCTTCACTGATCCTCTAATTTACCAAGCATGATGTCCTTCTCCAGGGACTGGTCATTCCTGATAACTTGTCCAAAATAAGTGAGACCAAGTATTGCCTTTCTCACTTCCAAGGAGCATTTTATCTATACTTCTTTCAAGATAAATTTGTTTGTTCTTCTGGCAGTCCATGGTATATTCAAGTGTTTTACATACATTATCTCATTTAATATAGTTAAGTATTGTTATATATCCTTTACAGATGAAGTAACAGGTTCAGAGAAACAAACCTGGCTAGTAAATTGTGCAGCTGGAATTCAAGATCAGCTGACTCCAACTTTGTGTGCTTGTCTTTAGATGACATTGCTGCTCCTCTGAATTCTGTAGATGGCTTACAATCAGCAATTGTATAAACCTATGTGTGATTATAAAATCAAAAATAAAATTTCCAGGCCTAATAGGAAAACTAAAAATCTATACTAGTATATCATTTTACAGTTTCTGAAACATTTTCACAACTCTTAGATCATTTGATCTGTATAATATTCCAGTGAGATGAGAAGAACCATTATGTTCTCCACTCCACAGAAGAAGAAATTGGAACTCAGAGAGATTAACTAGTTCTATAACTTGCAAACTGAGACTTAGATGCAGGTGTTAAGATATCCAGTCCTGGATTCCTTCCAATTTTTTTTTGGTGTTGTGGATAGTTATAGCACATGATACTTATATATATTCATTTTCAGATTTGAGTTTCACTATGATATCTCTAAAATAATGGTACTAAGATATGTAGAGTTTCCACAGTCTGTTTCAGCATGTTTGGTTCATGTTTGCATTAAGACCCGGCCAACCCAATTTTCTTCAAAGCCTAATTTTCAGCCTTCCTAGTAAGATATTATGTTATTAGTTAATATCTGAAAAGATATTATATTATTTTGACTAATAATTATTACCATTTTCTTCAAAGCCCAATTTTCAGCCTTTGTAATAAGATATTATGTTATTAGATATTATGTTATCTAATAATATATTAGATATTATCTGAGAAGATATATTGTTTTGACTAATAATTATTACCAATCATTGCTGACATTTAAAAAGCATCACCTGAAAAGTACGAATGCTTTATCTCTAACAAACACAGAGCTACTCAAGAGCAACTAATAATTAGTCTGATATTTCTGAATGCCTTCATTATCATTCAGTCCATCTTATCCTGAAGAATGGGTAGATTCTACTTTAGCCGGTAAAATCCAACTGCCTGGCATATTGTAGATAGTAGTAAACAGAGTTGAATAAATTAAGGAATAAGTGATAAAGTAGCCTGGTCTCTTGAAGTCACTTCCCATGTAATCCTTAGGAGTTTTGCTATTTTCTAGGGAAGTCATTTACTATATTTTTAATCTGCTCAGAAGTCAGTACATTATTGAAGGTATGTGTATGTGTATCTGCAGAGTATGTCAGTGAAGCAAATGAAATATGTTAATAGTTTTTATCATTGTGAGAATGTTGATTGTATGTAACATTGTGTGATTGTGTGAGGTGTAAGTTGAAAATGAACTACCAATGCCTATGACAACGTAAAAAAATTGAGGGAAGATTATTGAGGAATTCCTATACATGAAATAGATAGGATATGAAGAAGCATAGAAATATTCACTTGTGTGAAAATTTACAGAGTGATATCACAACATTGTTGTTTCTGTCCCAGCACTCCTAAGGAATAAGACACATTTGGTGATAATATTGGCTAACAAAAGTGAAGTGGGATGGTGGAGGAGTAGGATTGAGAAGTGAGCTTGAACAGGTTGCCCATGTGATTCTGATGTGTTCTGCATTTCCCTGACTCTCTCTGAGAATTACTTGTCTATATTTCACCAAGAAGCTGGACTATATGAAGAACGCGGCGTCAGGATTGGAGGAAGACTTATCAACAACTGTGTTATGCAGATGACACAACCCAGCTTTCTGAAAGTGAAGAGGACTTGAAGCACTTACTGATGAAGATCAAAGACTACAGCCTTCAGTATGGATTACACCTCAATATAAAGAAACAAAAACCCTCACAACTGGACCAATAAGCAACCTAAATGGTAAAAAGATTGAAGTTGTCAAGGATTTCATTTTACTTGGATCTACAATCAACACCCATGGCAGCAGCAGTCAAGAAATCAAAAGACACATTGCATTGGGCAAATATGCTGCAAAAGATCTCTTTAAAGTGTTGAAAAGCAGACGTCACTTTGAGGACTAAAGTGTGCCTGACCCAAGACATGGTGTTTTCAATCACCTCATATGCATGCAAAAGTTGGACAATCAATAAAGAAGACTGAAGAAGAATTGATGTCTTTGAATTATGGTGTTGGCAAAGAATACTGAATACACCATGGACTGCCAAAAGAATGAACAAATGTGTCTTGGAAGAAGTACAGCCAGAATGCTCCTTAGAAGCGAGGACGGCAAGACATCGTCTCACGTACTTTGGACATGTTATCAGGAGAGACCTGTCCCTCAAGAAGGACATCATGCTTGGTAAAGTAGAGGGTCAGCAAAAAAGAGGAAGACCCTCAGCAAGATGGATTGACATAGTGCCTACAACAATGGGCTCAAGCATAACAACGATCACGAGGATGGAGCAGGACCCGACTTGTGTTTCGTTCTGTTGTACGTAGAGTCACTATGAGTCGGAACCGACTTGCTGGCACCTAACAACAACAACATATTTCACTGGACTCACATAGATGCACTAACAGAAAATTGTGCTTCATTTAGTTCTGGCCTGCGATAACCTGTTTATAACAAATAAGCATGTTAGTTAATCGTCATGCATTTTGAAATACTTGAGTATATGCAATATATGTGCATAAATTACATTGTATCTGTATTAGCTGGAAAAGATGTAAAGATCATGGTAGGATTAAAACCTACTTGGAACCAAATCCCAGTCCTATCATCTATAAATGTATGACCTTGGGGAGGTAACTGAATCTCTTTGATTCTCATTTCTATAGTTGTAAAGTGAGGATAGTTCCACATCTCATATACTTCTGATGAACACTCAATGAGAAAATAGATAAAGAGTTTATGGTGCAATATCTGGCAGGTAGTACTTGCTCAATAAAGGGCTCGATAAAGTACTTGCTCTTTCCTTCATTGCAGTCAGTTGCCCACAGTTAAATTTTAATAACCCTTTTTTAGTAGGTAGTTCCAGTTACATTTCTGCACTTTGTTTTCCTTTTAAAATCTGGACTTATAAGGGGGTTCTTAAACAAGGCTGGATCACAGCTTCCATTTTTCAGTAGGAACAAGATCCTGCTAAAGAATAATACATTCACTGGAGCAGGACATAGAAGGTCACAAAGTTGCCTTTGGTAGAGGGCAAGGTCAGTGGCTCCTAGGCCAATGTTAGGTCTTCCCTGTTCTCACTATTGTCCTTTCTTTCATGCTTTCCTAATCTTCACCTTTGTTATTTTTTCTCTTCTTACATATTCTATGTGACAAGCAAGCTCTCAATCCAAGACATTTTTCTCACATTAGGCATTTTTTACATATGAGAGACATGCTGTTCTGACCTTTTCAGTGTTAATCATTTGTTGCTGCTCAGCCACTTGGGAAATGGGTAAATACTGGTGGAGGACTGAATTAGAACTTCCTTTTGAGCAGAAGATCAGATAATTTAATTATTTTGCTAACCCAGCCATTTATTAAAAAGAAATACACACCAGGGTCAACCTTTCAGAATTTTGTTCAAAATTCTTGCTCTGTGTCAAATAATTGCTTTTTAAATGGAATTTGTGTCTTGGTTCTTCTCTAACCCATGTCTATTCCTCAATTTTCAAATAATAGGTCATTGAAAAATTTTCCTTGGGTCAACAAAACACCTACTTGAATTTTTTCTCTTTAACCTCAGAATCCAATTTTTGTGTTTTCTTATCCAATTTTCTATTTCTCCTTTTCCTTCCCAAAAAGAAGTGACATGGTCGGATGAATGTCCTACTTAAGGCACAAGGGCAGAACAAGATTAGTTCTATTTCATTACTTGATTGGTGGAATGTTGAGGAGTTATTGACTTCTCTGTGCCTTATTTTCTCATCTGTATAATGCAGATAATAATTTTAATATAAATTATTTTAAACTTTCTGACCTGACTCTTTCACTAGAGCCTAAATACAAGGACCATTCTCAAACTGGGACTGTATAGCACTGGGCATTCCTCATAGATGGTGTTTGGAATACTCCAGGTTTATGGTGATCTATTTTCAGATGAAGGAGCCCTGATGGCGCAGTGCTCAAGCATTCGGCTGCCAACTGAAAGATCAGCAGTTCGAATCCACCAGCCTCTCTGTGGGTGAAAGATATGGCAATCTGCTTCCGTAACGATTACAGCCTTGGAAAGCCTATGGAGTAGTTAGTTCTACTCTGTTCTATAGGGTTGCTATGAGTCGGAATCAACTCAACGGCAATGGAATGGGTTTATCTTCAGATGGATCACAACCGAGCATGTTATCAGGAGAGATCAGTTGCTAGAGGAAAACATCATGTTTGGTGAAGGATGGTGAGGGAGACCCTCAGTGAGATGGTGAAGTATAGTGACAGAGACCCTCAGTGAGATGGTAAAGGATAGTGAGGGAGACCCTCAGAGAGATGGATTGGCACAACAGTCACAAGGATGGACTCTAACTTGTAGGTAATCGTGAGGATGACGCAGGGTCGATCAATGTTTTGTTCTGTTGCCATAAGTGGGAGTTGACTCACCAGCAGCTATCTACCTGCGGTGATCGACCTTTAGATACTGCCTGCAGTGTCCCTTTGTGACAGCCCTAGGTATGTACATACAGGGATTATGGTAACTGCTCCCTCATAACTTCAGTGTTCGTGAGACAAAGATGTGGCAGTCTGCTTCCTGGAAAGATTTACAGCCTTGAAGACCATACAGAGCAGTTCTGCTCTGTCTTGTAGTACCACCATGAGCCTGAATCGACTTGATGGCAAACTAAAAAAAACCCATTGCAGTCGAATTGGTTCCTACTCATAGACGATTCCAACTCATAGTTGATTCCGACTCGTAGAGACCCTATAGGACAGAGTAGAATTTGCCTTACAGGGTTTTTAAGGAGTGGCTGGTGGATTCGAATTACTAATGTTTTAGCAAGCAGCTGAGCTCTTAACCACTGCACCACCAAGGCCCCCCTAAAAAAAGCCAAACCAAACCCACTGCCTCAATTCCAACTGATAGCAACCCTATAGGACAGAGTAGAACTCCCCCATAAGGTTTCCAAGGAGCACCTAGTGGATTCAAACTGCCGACCTTTTGGTTAGCAGCCACCAGGGTTTCCTCTAGCAATGGCTTTTAACTCCATTGTTCAATGAGAGCGTCAGGGCTCATCTGATGGCCTGACTCTAAGTAGTAAGAGTCTGTGGCTAGACTGTGGGCTCTGAATCACATAAATAGATAAACCAAGAATTTAGTTGTTTGGGACACTTAAAGATTTGCTTTCCAGAGTACAGAAAAGAAATTCTCATTTCCTACATTTTTATTACTAAGTAATAATAACCGTCTCCAGATTGTTCTAAGTGCTGGACTGATTAAGAAAACAACCAGTTATAAGCAGTTTATAAAAACCTAGACCTACCTCGGCCAACCTTTGAATCCCTGTATTTCAATATGACCTGTTCCGCAGGCCTTTGATTTGAATCTTGTGATAGGGGAAAAAAAATCTGGTTTTCATTCTGCTTTGTAAGGAATTCCTTTCCCCTTTTCTATGCTTATCAGCATATCACTTTGAAAACCAGTTTAGCAGAGCCACCCTGACCTTTCCCATTTAAACCAAACATCTTCCTTTGTATCAACCGGAGGCTGTGACTTTTGGCATGAAAGCGCCCGCAGTGATGTATTTATTAACTTTAGCATCTTAAAACAGATCAACCGAGACCCACTTCACTGACCAGTTCTCAGATAACGACGGAAAGATCATTCCAGAATAGAAACAACAACTCCAAATCTGAGCTGAATTTGCCTGGAGAACCTTGATTGGTTCCTATCAGCTGACTCACTTTACAGTAAATTCCCAATCTGTGGTCAGAAAATACGTGCATCTGAGTCAGAAGGAAAAGAACCTTAATAAAGCAGGAGCCAACACCCCTGGCATTCCACCCAGCAGAGCAATGAAAGCACAGGCACTAATAAACTGGCTTCTGAATTGGCTTTCCGGGAATATTGGTATGTGGCAGAAGGCTCATTCCTGCTGCAGAGTCCTCGGCACGGGCCTGAGAGATGGCTGTCCAGGCAGAACTTGCTGTGCCCGTATGCGGCCACACAGGGTAATATTATGGTATCATCTCACCAGCTGACAAGAAGCGATTAAACTTTATTTCAACAGCAATACATTAAAACTCCAAATAAGTCCATGGGACTGTGGTGACCTTCAGTGAACCCTGAAGCTATGTGACTCAGAAGCAAGATGCAGCCAGTTTGTGGGCAAGTGAGATTCGAGATTCGGAGAAAAGGCAAATTCTGACTTTTCTGCCTCACTGGGTGCCTTACAGGCTGCTGACTCAGAGCTACTTGACATAATGAGAGAAATGAGCAGTCTCAGAATGTGGGGCTACTAAAAGGGCTCGAAGCAAATCTATTTTAAATGAGAAGAATTACTGCTCATCGTGATTTAAAATCCACATGGTAACCACGCATCTCCTCTGAATACCAACTCTCTTTGTTGAGCACTTACTGTGTTCCGTAGTACAGAAATTGAAACCTAAGTCAAAACAGCAGTCTGGAAGTCTCTTTTGTCCTTCTTTCCTTCCACGTGGCAGATCGTAATTTGTAGTTTGAGTTCAAGTCTGCCAGTTTGCATTAGCATACCATTCGCCTGGTTACCAAGAAAATGTGCCTGAAGAGAAAACCGGAGCGTGTTCATGGTCCTTAGGTTTGCATCATGAGATGAATCAGCACTTTGCAAGCGGCACAGCTGGGGAAGAAGCAGGCCCGGGAGCCGGCAGGGCACAAGAAACCTCCCCCTGCCTGGCTGCACTTGCCACAGCCTGGGTGCATTATGCTCCCACCCCTGGTAGGGAAGGGGGTGGGGAGACCCATGAAGCAAGAAGGTCCTTCTTCCTGCACATCTGCATTTCCCTGGCCCCTTTAACAAATATTAACCAACTTTATGGGCAAAAATACGCTTGACGGTAGTTATTTATGAATCTTTGTATTTGAAAGAAACAGAAATTCATGTAACAAAGAGGGAAACATAGTTTACTTTGATTTGCTTTGGATATTTTATATCATTGGTGCTGGAAAAGCAATACTAGTAGAATAGCTGATTTATGCTGTGCATAATAAGGTATCAAAGATGCAAAATAATTCTAAACTCCTGTAATGCTAGCAGTAATACAGATAATTGACAGTCTGTGTTGTTTACTCTTAAACCTCTCATGCGTAAAACCACCTCATAGCAAATACTCAGGACATGAGTAATAATGTTTCCCTTCATCCTTGTGTTAGTACCATCTGTTTGTGTGTTGTTGTGTGCCTTGGAGTCAGTTCCGACTCATAGCGATCCTATATGACAAAGTAGAACCGCCCCATGGGGTTTTCTAGACTGAAATCTTTACGGGAGCAGATTGTCAGGTGTTTTCACCCACTGAGAAGCTGGTGTGCTCCAACCTCCGACCTTTCAACTAGCAGCCTAGCTGGCACTTAACTATTACATCACCAGTGTTCCTATGTTGTGTGTTAGTGCCACAAAATGTGTAGGTGAAGTCATGTCTACGTTTATGAAACACCATAGAGTTTTGAAAACACTTTTCTATTATTTTACTGAACCATCACAACATACCCTTTAAATTTTCGCTTATCAGATGGGGAAACTAAAGCACAGACAGGTCAAATGACTTTTCCAGTGTGAGAGAGGTCATTTGGTGGTAGAGCCAGGATTTGAACCCAAATCTTCTCATTTCCAGGGCTTTCCCACTCTACCACAATTAACAAGGTGATCCATGAAAAACTCTCTCTGCTTCCTGTCATCACTGTGGACTAAGGGTTTGATCTCACGGGTATCTGTTGTCAGGAGCAAATGATCAGTTGACCATTATCAGTCATGACCTCTTAGAAAGCTTCCTTTCATCAGACCACCCTCTAAGGAGTCAGATGCTGAAAGCAATTGCCTCCAGAATAATCCCTAAAGGAAATGTGGAGGGCCAGAGAGAAATGGCATGGTATTGAGCAGGTGAGCACAAGAGGCATGTGGACACAGGGCCTCTGGGTGTTCACAAGGGGAGAGGCATGGGAGAGAGATGGATGATGCTTAGGCCAAATCCCACTTTCTTCTCAGTTCTGCCCAGGCCATCTTCCCCCTCCCAGATCTATGCAGGGTATCCTCTCTCTGAGGCTCTTCGAGATTCTTTACTGCCCACAACTCCATTCTGAAGGGATTATTTTGACCGCTCTATACCAAAAGGGAAGAACATGCTCAGCATTTCTCAAGCTGAAAGAACTGAAGAAAAAATTCAAGCCTTGAGTTGCAATATTGAAGGATTCTATAGGGAAAATATTGAACGGCTCAGGAAGCATCAAAAGAAGACAGAAGGAATACACAGAGTCACTATACCAAAAAGAATTGGTCGACATTCAACTATTTCAGGAGGCAGCATATGATTCAGGAACTGACAGTACTTAAGGAAGAACTCCAAGCTGCACTGAAGGCATCGGCTCCAGGACTTGACGGAGTAACAACTGAGATGAAGGTGCTCGCTCATCTATGCCAAGAACTTTGGAAGACAGCTACCTGGCCAGCCGACTGGAAGAGATTCATATTTATGTCTATTCTTAAGGAAGGTGATCCAACTAAATGCAGAGATTATCGAACAATATCATTAATATCACACAAGTAAAATTTTGCTGAAGATCATTCAGAAGTGGCTGTGGCAGTGTATTGACAATGAACTGCTAGAAATTCAAGCTGGATTCAGAAGAGGACGTGGAACCAGGGATATCATTGCTGATGTCAGATGGATCCTGGCTGAAAGCAGAGAATACCAGAAAGATGTTCGTTTACCTGTGTTTTATTGACTATGCAAAGGCATTCGACTGTGTGTATCATAACAAATTATGGATAACATTGCGAAGAATGGGAATTCCAGAACACTTAACTGTGCTAATGAGGAACCTGTACATAGATCGAGAGGCAGTCGTTTGAACAGAACAAGGGGATACTGAATGCTTTAAAGTCAGGAAAGGTGTGTGCTAAGGTTATATCCTTGCACCATACTTATTAAATGTGTATACTGAGCAAATAATCCAAGAAGCTGCATTATGTGAAGAAGAATGCGGCACCAGGATTGGAGGAAGATTCATTAACAACCTGCGATATGCAGATGACACAACCTTGCTTGCTGAAAGTGAAGAGGACTTGAAGCACTTACTGA
>NW_004443938.1:24992793-25081401 GCF_000243295.1 Trichechus manatus latirostris
AACCTTGCTTGCTGAAAGTGAAGAGGACTTGAAGCACTTACTGATGAAGATCAAAGACCACAGCCTTCAGTATGGATTACACCTCAACATAAATTAAACAAAAATCCTCACAACTGGACCAATAAGCAACATCATGATAAATGGAGAAAAGATTGAAGTTGTCAAGGAATTCATTTTACTTGGATCCACAATCAACACTCATGGAAGCAGCAGTCAAGAAATCAAAAGATGCATTGCATTGGGCAAATCTGCTCAAAAGACCTCTTTAAAGTGTTGAAGACTAAAGTGTGCCTGACCCAAGCCACGGTGTTTTCAATCACCTCATATGCCTGTGAAAGCTGAACAACGAATAAGGAAGATGAAAGAAGAATTGATACCTTTCAATTGTGGTGTTGGAGAAGAATATTGAATATACCATGGACTGCCAAAAGAACGAACAAATCTGTCTTGGAAGAAGTACAACCAGAATGCTCCTTAGAAGCACGGAGGGTGAGACTACGTCTCACATACTTTGGACATTTTATCAGGAGGGACCAGTCCTTGGAGAAGGACATCATGCCTGGTAAAGTAGAAGGTCAGAGAAAAAGAAGAAAACCCTCAACAAGATGGATTGACCCAGTGGCTGCAACAAGGGGCTCAAGCATAACAAGGATTGTGAGAATGGCGGAGGACTGGGCTGTATTTCGTTCTGTTGTGCATAGGGTTGCTATGAGTCAGAATTGACTTGACGGCACCTAACAACAACATACAAAGTCAGAATAATGTTCCTTTCGCTGATATGCTGTTGATTTTATGGATGCAGTGATAAAAACTTCTTTCTTCATCGAGGCCCCTTGGAAGAGTGAGAGTTTTTACTACTTTTCAGTTTAGTTGGCTATACTTTGGGCCTAGGAGCCCTGGTGGCGGAATGGTTAAGCGCATGCCTGCTAACCAAAAGGTCAGTGATTTGAACCTACCAGTGGTTCCATGGGAGAAAGACCTGGGTAACTGCTCTTGTACAGATTACAGCCTAGGAAACCCTATGGGGCAGTTCTACTCTGTCCTGTAGGGTCGCTATGAGTTGGAATCGACTTGACAACACTCAACAACAACAACACCACTTTGGGCCTCATCTAAGGATGAGCACAAACTGCCAATGTTTGCCATTCCCAATACACATACAGTCACGTGTCGCTTAACATCCACAATACGTTCTGTGAAATAGGAGTTTACGTGATTTGGACGTTGTTCGAACACCATATCATATATAGGCAGTCCCAGGTTACCAACATCTGACTTACAGACAACTAATACTTAAGAACAGATTGCCGTAAAGCCTATTACATTGAAAACTTGATTTAAATACATACAGTGGTTCATGATAACGAATGCACATATTACTTTGTGATGCTCATGAAAACATTGCGCAGTGTGGAAATGTTTTTTAAATGTTTTACGTGCATAGAAAGGTAAACTACATACTACTATATATACCAAGACAAACATTTGACTAACTGACACTAAATAAGAATCATTTGTGCCTGTTCCAGCTTACCTAGAAATTTGACTTAAAGACAGACTTAGGAAAGGATATCATTCGTAACCCAGGGACAGCCTGTATAACCTTACGGGAGCATGGACTTATATGTGGTTGGACGTTGCCTGAACAGAAATTAAGCGGCTCGTGACTGTATTAAAAATGACCTATGCTGTATACCAGTTGCCGTTGAGTCTATTCCAATTCATGGTGACTAATGAGTAGAACTGTGTGTCAGAGTAGGACTGTGCTCCCTCCGTAGGGTTTTCAATGGCTAATTTTTCATAAGTAGATTGCCAGGCCTTTCTTTTGAGGCACCTCTGGGTAGACTTGAAGGCTAACCTTTCGTTCCTCTATGAAGCATATTTTCTTTATTTTAGAAAAAAATAATATTTTTGACATATTGATAGAATTATCAGAATATTCCCTCACAATAGCACAGCTTTCTTGGGAAACTAGACCTATTACGGGCGAAGATAGGAATCAAATATTGTGAAGCTAAACACATGAACCCTTACCTCGGCTCTAGCAGCAAAGCAACTTTATAAAAAGTGATAATAAATTATTGAAAAATTTCTTAGAGACAGAAAAGCGTAAATAAAAGTCACTGCAAGAAAAAACTTGCCATAATTTCTTAAATGACTTACAAAGTAAAGATAAAACAGAAATAATAGTTGTTAATATGCTTGTTTATTTCTAACATAGTTTTATCAAAAAGAATTTAATAGGAACTGTAACTGCTTTTACTCAAATTCACTTTAAAATTCAAAAAAGAGCATCATAACATACGGTTCATCATCATAAACGTTAGAGATCTTGGGACCAATCGTTATGGCACCATTTCTTCAAAACTTATTTGTAAGCACACACGTATGCTTGGCCAGGTGTGCTGGTTGTGGCAAAAACATGACGTCCGGTTGCGCTCTTGCTGCTTCTCATTCATTAGAGCTCTTCTCTCTCAGGGCGCTCTGGCAAAGAAAGTATGAACATATCTATTAGCTTTGAATGGGCTCTGTTATGGATTGAATTGTGTCACCCAAAAAGATAGGTTGAAGTCCTAACCTCTAGTACCTGTGAATGTGATCTTGTTTGGAAATAGGGTCTTTGAAGATGTTATCCAGTAAGTCAACATGAGGTCATACTGGAGTTAGGTGGGCCCTAATCCAATATGAGTGTTGTCTGTGTTAGCAAAAAGAGATACAGCAACACAGAGACAGAGAGGGAAGATGGCCCTGTGAAGACAGAGGCAGAGATTGGAGTGATGTATTTACAAGCGAAGGAACACCAAGGATCACCAGCTGTCTCCAGAAGCTGGGAGAGAGGCATGGAACAGATTCTCCCTCAGAGCCCTCAGAAGGAATCAACATGATCGACACCCTGATCTTTTACTGCAAACCTCCAGAATGGTGAGAGAATAAATTTAGGATCTTACAAGCCACCTAGTTTTGTGGTACTTGTTATGCCAACCCTAGGAAACTAATACAGGCTCTAAACGGATCCCAAGCTAGGGCAAGGTCTATCCGAATGTGAAGTCATGCGACTTAAGCAATGGATAGGTTTGTACTCTGGGATGTTTGGTGTCCTCGTCTATAAAGTAATACTATTAATGATAGATACCTCTTAAGGCTGGAGTGCAAGTAGAATGCTGTCATGTCTGTGAAGGCCCTTTATAAACTATAGCGTGCTATGCAAACGTCAGCTATCTTTTCTGTCCTAGAGGATAAAGAGATCATCATGGCCCTGATAGGCCACTCTGCTCTGATGAAGCCCCATACTGGTACAAACGTGAAACAATTCCCAGCATGAAGATTGATTCAAATGTATCCAATGGGCGTGTGTGATCTTTACATATATATCTGTGGAAATATAGCAAGTATCTTTCAATTGTGTATTGGTAGATGAAAAATCGGAAAATCTGGGATACTGTCCAATTTCTTCCACAGATTAGCTGTGTAACCTTGGGTAAGTCCCTTAACCTTTCTAGGCCTTGTTTTTCTTATTTATGAAACACAAGATTTGGACTGGGGTACATTCCAGGTTTTAAAATCATGATACCAGGGAAAATGTAATGAGTTGACCTTTTAAATCCTAGGTAGTACCTCATTCAGTATAGTTTAAAGCCTGATAGTAATCAGCAGAAAATAGTTCAATTACACTTTAATTTCTAAAATTCTACGTAGCACGTCTTCTATGTAAGGAATACAATCTTTCCAAAGGAGAGAAAAAAAAGAATAGGAACATGGTAACCAACAATGTGTCCCATTTGGAAGTATATTCATTTTATCTTAGGAGACATACGTTTTCATTGGAACAGCACCTTACTCATCTGGGGAACATTTACCTTGGCAAAGATGATGAAGGCAAGGTAATCTAGAATTTATCCTTGAGAAACAACTTAGCAACTTAGCACCTGAAATGCACAGTCAGAAAACATTGGATAGAATTTAAGTGTTAAGAAGGGAAGTGTGGTAAGGATTAAGTATCAATAACGATATGGGCCTTGTTTCCCATGATTCTGATGGGTAAATTCAGCACCTCCCCTTGGAAGCGTGTCTTACCTTCTGTTTCCCAGCAGTAGCTGAGCATATACCGGAAGAGTTAGTGATCGAAAGCAGTGTCAACACACGGTAACAAGGAGATGTAGGGAGAGGGTTATTAAACATCCGCTCATGAAGCTCTTTAGCCATCCACAGCCAACGCGAAGATGAAGGCTTAGAGGCAGAGACTTTTAAAACGGAAGGGAGCCCGGGTAGTATTCATCTTGTGCCACTGAGGCAGCCAGCCGCACATAGCTTCGTACACACATCCGCTTTCATTCCCTGGATAATTGGGAAAATACCATTTTTATTCTGTACCAGTTAAACTTTTATTTTTTTGTGTTTGGTTTTCGAGTGGAGGGAGGAATAATAGAGAGCAAGAAACAAAAAGTAGTAAATCATTTAGGAAGAAGAGAGAAGAGCTAGAAATAGTCTTTGTGGAAAGAAGATCATATTGGAAATAAGCAGAAGGTTAAATTTTTTTTAATTTTTTTATTTTTTGCAAGAGAAATGAGGAACAAATCAATACAAGGCAAAGTAGGTGCCAAATCATAGGAAAGAATAGAGACAGAAACATTTTTTGGACTTGCAAAACAACTCATTATTGTACTTTCTATGCCAAAGTGTTAAGAGTCAGTACATTTATTTATGTTTGCTTTTCAGAGCACTATAACTATTTAGTTTCAGCTTTCACCTCTCTGACAAGCATTGCTGACTTGATATTATGGATTCTGTATCAACCATCACACTTGGCCACTTAAATGCTTTACTTGGTCCATGATCTTGGCACAGGTTTATCTCCAAATTCACACCATAGACCTTTATTATAATGGTTCGATTAGCAATTAGTGGATTTAAATACGCCTAGGAAATAACCTCTTGCCTACTTGATTTCTACTGGGTGACTTCAGAATTATTTACGCCTGCATCCAATAGTTATGGATGTCCGAGACTTCTGGACAGGTGGTCTGACAGCCAGCCACCCTCTTTCACAAGATCTCCTCATTCTATGACTCACAATATTACCATGACTTGGAAATTCCATCTTTTAAAATTCTACTTATAGTTATGCCATCAAAGGAAAATGTTTAACAACATCTTGAGAACATAGAGCTGTGAGCAAGATAGGGCATTAGAGAAATCATCTAGGTACACCCTTCATTTTGATGTTGAAAGAACTCTGGTTAGTGTGCTTGGTCCTTGACCAAGGTCACACATTAGCTATCAGTAGGCAGAATAAAAAACTTATGTGTACTGACTTCTAGGATTGTACTCCTTCTCCCTTTCAGTACTGCCTCCTGCAAAAAAAAAAAAGGTATATTTAAAGTACATGAGCATACTTTCTTATAAGTAACTGACTTTTTGGTTTCTTATTTTCAACCACGGTTGAAACATTTATTTTTCTAGCATTGACTTTGAGATATTTCCAGATACTCAGAGATACCATGCACAAAGTCACAGTGTGCAGCACATTTGATGTCAAATGCACTCATTGCCAGAATGATCAAGAGTTAAAAGAGAATTGCACACGAAGGCAGACATAGGAAAAAATCTCCACCTTGCTTTACTTGAGAAATACACTGCAGATAAGTAGATGATATTCTTCTATACAAGTGCAAATAGGTAAAGTAATTCATCATCAGACTTCCTTGTGCTTTAGCAGGTCTGCATTCAAAGATATCTCTAAATGCACATAAATGACTCAGGCTCTGTAAGCCAGAGAGAATGACAGGACAGCAAGAGATCAATCAATATCTCAGACAGTTGGTGCCAAGTGGATGGAGGTTAAAATTGAGAGAAGCAAACTATACCCAAGTCAGGATTTAGATGAACATTAGTAAGGAAATAAACACTGAAAATTCAGAGTATACATGCCTGGTAGGAAGCCATCTTGGCAGAAATGTGTCTGTCATAAATGGTAAATGAAAAAGAAAAAGTCTTTTCTCTACATATGTTAATGGTGTTACTACTTTTTTTGCAAATTATTCTGTGGGAGCTAAACTATGTCTCCTAACACCAAATGGTAACTGGTTAATACGTTCTTTTATGTGTAGACTAAAGTTACTTGTGCTTAATCAAACTAATATGCTAGAAACAGCATCTTCCAAATATCCTCAGCTTTCTAAAAGAAATTGCTATAAAAGAGTAATGAATTTAGCGCTCAGAATCCAAAATTTGATGAATGGATTTGCAGTTTCATCCTATTCAGGTGAGAAATTTTATCTCCCTTTGTGTGTTGGAAGGAGTTCCAGTTCCTGGAACAATCCCTGCTAGGACCTAGGACCCTCCAAGAAAATACTAAATTTTGAGAGTTTTTTTTTTTTTTTTTTCAATTACCAGACTCTTCCCTGGAGACCTTAACTTAGACATATAGTTGGCAGTAGTAACTTTATTAAAATATATAAACTGTTGCCATTGATTTGATTCTGACTCATAGCGACCCTATAGGAGCGAGTAGAACTGCCCCATAGGGTTTCCAAGGAATAGCTGGTGGATTCAAACTGCTGACCTTTAGCTTAGCAGCTGAGCTCTTAACCACTGCGCCACCAGGCCTCCACTATAATTCATGGTCAAATGCTATATTTGTAATATAAGTGTGATTGGCTTTTAGCTATATTTTAAAGAGGATCATTGAGTTATATTTTTGCCTAGAGAACCTCAGGAGCTGAATACCACTAGCAATGATGGTTCAGTGGTTCATCTTGACTATGACGGACCTGGAATAAAGGCCTGATGACATACTTCTGAAAATCAGCCAGTGAAAACCCTATGGATTCATAGTGGTTCAATCCACAACCAATCATGGGAATGGTGCAGGACTGGGCAGTGTTCCATTCCATTTTGCATGGGGTTGCCCTGAGTTAGGGGTCAACTTGATAACAGCTAACAACAATTGATGTTCTTGGGTTACCAAATCCCAGATATCTGGTCATCCTCAGAGTGATTGAGCTGATTTTTCTCTGATTGCTGAGTTATACCTAACTAGGATACACCTCACTGACCCCCAAAAGGGGAGCCCAGTGTCCATAATTCCAGGACAGCCTAAGGCAACGGGACACACACTTAATGCCTTGCTGCCACTCTTAGCACTACTGAGATCTGCCTACAGAAGTACTGTCCATTTCCAGCCAGATAAGAATGGGCTCAGCTATCTCAAGGACCCATGAGTAGCTGTAAACTCACTCTCCTTTTTCAAGTGTAAACATTAGAATCTTCCTTTAAGAGGTGAGAAACCCTTTTCTACTCTCTTTGGCCAGGGATTCTTCTTGTTTAGGATGCTTGGATGTGGCATTAATACTCTCTTGTGCTTTATCCATTGCCTTTGAGTCTAAGTCTCTGTGTGAAAGGTCAATCATCTAGGGAGGAAAACAAACAAACAAAAAATAACATACTCTAGCTTTATGCCCTGAACTAGATAATTAGTCCTTAAGCAAATACATAAGGAATTATTACTGTTTCTTACAGGGAAATTAGACCTGCTGCTTGAACAAAAATTTGCATACTTTATCTACTTTGTAAAGAACCGTAGGGTCACAAACGGTTAAGAGCTTGGCTGCTAACCAAAAGGTTGGAGGTTCAAACCTACCCAGTAGCTCCATGGGAGGAAGACCTGGTCATCTGCTCCCATAAAGATCACCGTCAAGAAAACCCTATGGGGCAGTTCTACTCTGTCACATAGGTTCACTAGGGGTCGGAATCGACTCAACAGCACCAAACCGCAACAACATCTATTCTGAGGGACCAAAAAATGTTCTATTTCATCATTTACAATCTTAAAGACACCTGTTTATCATCAAAAATATAAGTTGATTGAATTTAAAATAACTTTAAGAAAATCATGTTTTTCCATCACCTTTTTTTGTCCGATTAAGGGCAATTACTTCATGTTTGAGACACTCATTTTATCTTTCAGTGGGACATTCCTCTCATAATAGTCATGAAACCTACTAAGCTTATCAATAGAGCCTGGCTTTGGAAGATTCTTCCTTGGCTTAACAAATAGAGGAAAAGAATCTGTGCTTAGTTATTTAATGCTATTTTCATGGTATATTTCTTTCAAAATCTTTTAAATGGATATAGAGGACTTTTAAGATAATTTTAAAAAAGTTAAAAATGTTTCAGCCATGGGAAATAAAATTGGAAGCAAAAGTGGGACATGAACCACCCAGAGGTGAAATAGATGGGATGTAAGAGTGAGGGTTCTAAGGGAATCTCCATCATGCCTGTATTTACCAAGTCACCCACACAATCCAAGGAAAATTAGTGGGCTTAGTAATGCAGCTCCCAACCACATTGTTGCCCTAAAGCCCATGTTATTGTTGTTAGTGGCCGCGGAGTGGCTTCTAACTCATAGAGGACCCCCATGTACAACAGAACTAAACTTCGCCTGGTTCTCTGCCATCTTCACGATTATAGGTATGTTTGAGTCCATTGTTGCAGTTACTGTGTATTTTGACTGCCTTCCAACCTAGGGGGATCATCGTCCAGCACTATATTGAACAATATTCTATTGTGATTCATAGGGTTTTCATTGGTTAATTTTCAAAAGTAGGTCACCAGGCCTTTCTTCCTAGTATGTCTTAGTGTGGAAGCTCTGCTGAAACCTGTCCACCATCGGTGACCCTGCTGGTGTTTGAAATACTCGAAGCGGCATAGCTTTCAGCATCATCACAACATGCAACCCACCACAGGACGACCAACGGGCAGAAGGGTGGTGGCTTCGACAGAATGCCATACTGCGTAGAAATTCTGGAAGCTAGCATCTTCTAATCCTATAAAGCTTAATAATAATAGTAAAACCTTTAAATAAGCTTTGTTCCACACTCAAAATACTTGTAGCTTCCTCACCTCTTTTCCTGTGTTGTTATGAAGTAGTGCTAAATCTCTAATTTGAACAATTTACAAGTGCATAATGATAATGATAGCATTATCAATAACACTGGTTAAGCACTTCCTGATACACTTACTATATTAGTGTATTACTAAGCACTTACCATAGGCCAGACTGTGTAAAGTACTTTTTGTGCGTTATCTCACTGGTTTCTCCCAGCAACACTGCGTGAAGTAGGTACAACAGTTTTTTTCCATCTCAATAGTTGAGAAAATGGGATCTCAGAGAGAATAAATACCTTGCTGAAGGTTGCACAGTGAGTGGCAATGCTCAGAGTTTAGCACAGGCTATCTGGCTGGAAAGCACTAGCTTGTAACCACCATGTAACACTGCTAAAATGGCACGGAGGTATTTGAATTTCCAGAGGCTGTGCACACATGTAGTTTTATGGCCGCTGGGAAACTAAATACAAAAGTTGCTTGGCTTTTGCAAGGCAGAAAAATGTTTCTGCTGTTTCCTGAGATGTAGTCTGGTGACAGAAAGTAGACCCTGGAGAACAAGAGCACTTGGTTTCAAATATAACACCTGCATTAAATATTCAGCTTTCCTGCAGCTTTATGTGAGTACACTACCAGAGGAATGGGCAAACTGGCAATGGCTCAGGCTTGGTGTAAACAAATCTGCACATTGGCCCTATTGAAGGCTTAATACATTATCAACAGGTGGGATCAGGAGGGGGGACCAGAAACACAGTTTCCTGAGGGATGTTGCTGTTGCCCCCATCATGTTGGAGCATGATGCCAATCAGGCAGGGGCTCTGATTTGATGGGAATTGATGTGGCACAATGGTTAAGCACTCAGCTGCTAACCAAAGGGTGAATAGGTCAAACCCAACCAGTAGCACCACAGAAGGAAAGACCTAGAGATTTACTCCCATAAAGATTCAAACCTGTTGCCATCGAGTTGATTCCAACTCATTGCAACCCTATAGGATGGAGGAGAATTGTCCCATTGGGTTTTCAAGGCTATAATCTTTAGGAAAGCAGACTGCCACATCTTTCTAGTGGATTTGAACCATCAACTTTTCTGTTAGCAGCCGAGTTCTTCAACCACTGTGCAACCAGGGCTCCTTCCATAAAATTACCACCTAGGAAATCCTATGGGGCAATTCTGCTCTGTTATGTAGGATCACTAGGAGTTGGAATCACCCGACAGCGCACAAGAAGAACGTCATATAGGGAGTCTTTGGCACAAATGGTTAAACACTCGACTACTAGACAAAAGGTTAGTGGTTTGAACCTACCCAGAGGTACCTCAGAAGAGAGGCCTAACAATCTGCTTCTGAAAGGTCACAGCCTTAGAAACCGAGTGGAGCAGTTCTACTCTGCACACACGGGGTAGTCGTGGGTCAGAATCAACTTGATGGCAACTAACAATAGCAAAAGTGTCATACAGCTAATTCTCTCTGCTGTTGTTGTTGGGTGCCGTCAAGTCCATTCTGACTCACAGTGACAACATAGGACAGAGTAGAGCTGCCCCATAGGGTTTTCTTGGCTGTATTTTTTACAGGAACAGATTGTCAAGTCTTTCTCTTGCAGAGTCTCTGGGTGGGTTTGAACCACCAAACTTTCGATTAGCAGCCCAAGCACTTACCTGTTGCACCACCAATTCTTTCTAGCCCCAGTCAAATGTATGGAAAAAGTGAACTCTTAAGGTGGGCTAAATGGGAGGAGGGGGCAGCTCAATACCTCTCTTGCTGCCTGGATAATAGGTGTGGTAGCTCCCCCTATGATATCTGGGTAAAGGCCAAGGCCCAGGCCTCTGGCTAAGGAAACAGAAAGTCACAGGGAAATTATCAAAGGGCCAGCTCACACTAATGGTTTCTGCCAGGAGATATTTTACTATTCCAAACAGAAAGAGGAGGGGGCAGAGCCAAATTCATTCTGTAACTGGAGTTCATTGGGTGTTCAGTCTCTTTGTAATATACTGTTAATGTGATTAAAATGGAGGCATTTAGGCTTAAATGGCTGTTGGAATAAATTAGGTACATCAAAATTGGCAGTGTTTAGGTTTTGAAGAACTCCATTCTTTCAGCTCTCCCTGAAATTTAATCACTCTGATATCAAGCTATTTTTTTCCCCATGATGTGAAATTTGGCAGCGAACAAAATCAACAAGGTCACAGCTTTGAAGAGGAATCTGCTGCATTTTGGCAGAGGGATGATGGAGTTTTTAATGCCTAAGAATGCCTCTTTCAAAAGACCTAAGAGAAAACAGCTATTAATTATTTAAGTCACAGCAGAGGGGGAAGAAGGTATTTGTATGTGTGAGTGTGTGTGTGTGTAGATAATTACGTGTACACAGTATCTGTAGCCAATTTGGTGAAACAGATTTTGATGCAATCTGCTGTCTTTAAACACATTTCCATTGGTCTTTCAAAAATAAGAAACAGCAAATATTCAAATAGCAGAAAAAAAACCTTGAACATACATATGATATGCATGCACACACACACGGAAAGAGAGAGGGAGAGAGAGAGGAAGAAAGCATAGAATGAGAATGTGGCTGATGCATATATATTTATACACACACATGCACGTACAAACAATGACATTTTGGTTGCCTGGGTAGCAAGCAGGAAGCTGCTTGTTAAGAGTGGAGTTAGCCATTCTTGAGGATCTAACATGTCTCAGGCAGTCCTGGGTAGCTCAGAGCAAAATATTTGAAAAAGGCCAACTTGAGTGTTTCTTTATGATAGCATTTCTATCTGAGACTTCTGTATTTTTCTTGGTTTTGTCTCATATCGTCAGACTCCTTAAGTCCAGAAGACAGGACTGAAAAATAGGGGGTTGTCTTACTGGCCTATGAATTAATAAGTTTCTGGACCTGCCATTTCCACACAGAAAGCAAGTCTCTTCCCCCAAACACACACACACACACACACACACACACACACACACACAAATACACATGCAGACATACACATTGTGCTATATATGTGTGTCTGCCAGATTGGAAATGGCATTCATTTTCAGAGTGTTTAAAAGATTTCCCTGCAGGTTATGCAAACAGTAGCTTTGGAAAAAAAACAAACAAACAAATATAAATGGCCATATTAAAATTGTCTTCGAAATGATGCCCTTGCTAGCCATGAAAATAAACTCTTTCCCACATGCCTGGGGTAGTACTAAAAAAGAATCAGGCAGTAACTTTAATGAAAACCTAGTTTGGGGACTAGGAGGAATCTAATACACCCTCACCTTTCTCTGAGGTCCTGACTCAACCATCAAGAAGGTGATAACAGACAATATCTAGGGGTGAAAAACACCATGTAAAACATCCACTGGGAAGAGAGCTTTAACCTGTGGTACTCACATGACAGGGAAGAGAATGAAGACTTTAGTTCCTATGATATGTCAATCGGGGGCTTCTTACATGAGCAGGCAAAAGGCAGAGTGAGCCGGGAGTCTGGACACCAGATTCTCTCTGCTTTGGGTCTTGACTCTAGCTACTTTGTGACCTTGAACAAGTCACTTTCCCTCTTCAGGGCTCTCATCTGTAAAATTAGGATGAGCATAACATATCCAAGTGCTTTAAAACGGTTGTTGTTGTTAGGTGCTCTTGAGACCATTCCAACACATAGCGAACCCATGTGACAGAGCAGAACCGCCCCATAGGATTTTCTTGGCTGTAATAGTTACAGAAGTAGATCACCAGGTCTTTCTCCCACAGAGCTGCTGGGTGGGTTTGAACCACAAACCTTTAGGCTAGCAGCTAAGCGCTTAAACTTTGTGCCACCAGGGTCTCTATGATATTAAAGATTACATAAGGGAAGCTAGTGCATGCAAGTAGAAAGCACGGAGTTTCTTCCTGGAGAAGAATAGGTCACGTGAAGAGGCCCCTCAAAGGCCAAGAGGGCCTGACCCGTCATTAGACACGTGAGAGGAGAGAGTGCTGTCAGTGCCTTTTCCATCACTCTCTCCCAAGTCCCCACTGGACTGAGTGCCCACAAGGTCAATTTGAGTTGAATTTCCAGTCTTCTGATGTGTGCTGATGTTGCTGTTACTGAGAAAATTGTATTTCCCCCATAGATTATTATTATAGATATGTTTTTTCTATAGAGTCTGAATTCTTAATCTTTTTCCCCTCTTAGCGCTAATGTAATGAAAACAAAATTATTGCATAATGATCCAGATCCCTAGCTGATTCTCCAGCTGATTGTAATTGTGAGTCTCTGGCCTCAAATTCCATAATGAAGTCAGTTGCTGATGGAGCCTTCTGACTAGGGCACAGGGCAGGGATTGACAGTGGGAGAAAGGAACTTCAAGGAACCAAGGTTTGTTGTAATTCCATTGACCTTACTGACAAAGGAAAAGAGAGTTACTCTCCAGACCTCAGATGCTAACAGGAACAAGATTCCTCCTGGAGAGAGTCAACCTCAATGATGTTTCCAAAGACTGACCAGCTTTTCAGATTACTGGCCTGCTCAGTCCCTTAGCAACCTAGATACTTAGTTTTTCTATTGATAGCTTATCCGTTTACATTCCTGTTTATTCTCTGTTTATGTGGCTTATTTGCTTCATCCTTGCCTGCAGTGGGCACATTCCCAGGCTCAAAGACACGTTTGTATTTTCATCTTTTGGATAAGGAGAGGATTGGGTGGCAGTGAAGATGACAAAGGCAGTGATTCTCTCCCTATATCCACCAACACAGCACCCTATATACTATCTGTCCCAATATCCCCAAAGGGCCAAAATATGTGACAGATTAAAAATGTCATTGAACTATTAAAAGAATATGTAATATCTAGGTAAACTATAAAATTATATATACACACACAAATGCACACATATATGTGTGTGTATATATATATATATACACAAGCTGCCATATATCAGTTGCCTTTGAGTTGACGTATACATATATATACATACATATGCATATACACATATGTATGTACACACACATGTGTGTATGCATGCACACATGTGTATATATGAATGCATATATGCATATATATACATGTGTAATGTGTAACTATGAATGTATTAAAACTTTAAATAAAAGGTAAGGAAGACAACGAGTGCCATTTCATGGATAGACCTACCAGTACATTTTCTAAAGTGTCTCTACTGCAAACATTTTTTCATGCCAAACCAATATTCCTTGGAGCAAATCTTTTCTCCCTATCTTCACAAGTAGTTTGTCCAAATTATAATACATGTCCCCTAAATAAGCACTGCCATTATCTAATGTGCCAGGATGCACCTTAAGGAATGAACTGCATTCATGAGAATGAGTTTTCTGGAGAATCGGTAGGAAATGCATTTGCTACTGACCCCAGCTCTAAAACATATCATCCTATAGTGGTGTTGTCTGTGATATGTAGACACACATAAGAAGGTGGACTTATTTATTCTTAGTGCAAAAATGATCAGGGATATAGGTTGACATTCCGGGGGAGGTGGTAGGAGTAGGTAGTCCATGGAAAAACTGGGTTTCTAATAGACATTACATGAACACAATTAACTAATCGTGGCTCATTACTCAGCACAGGGGAAGGAAGTATTTCAGTAGTTATTGCACAAATAAGAAATTGAAAAGGATAGCCATGTCAGTTTTTGAAACTGAGCAAATAAAGGAAATGATAATAAGAGTAACTTACATATGTCCTTTCATTCGTTCATTCAAAAAATACTATGGAGTTCTTACTATGTGTATAGTATCTATGCTGGGGATAATGGAAGGAACCAAACAGGCAAGAATGGACTAAAGTTTCAGATGTTAAGGAACTTACATTATAGTAGGGGAAACAGATCACCAATAAGTAAAAACCTACTGTTTGTTAGATAATGATAAACCCTAAGGAAAAAATAAATAAATAAATCCAGGAAGGGGGAGAGGGAATATGAAGAGAGATTTTAGATAAGGTGGCAAGGGAAGGCCTTACTGAGAAAGTGACAGTTGAGGCAAGACTTGAAGGAGGTAAGAGAACAAGCTTTACAAATATCTGGAGAGAAGCATTTCAGGCAGAGAGAAAGAAACATGAAGACCCCAAGTCAGTCCTATGGGTGATATGAAGAAACAGTTTTCCAAGCACCAGGCCCTGGGCTAGGTTCTTTTTCGTACTTTACCTCATATAAACCCCATTTGATAGCTAAGGGAACAGATATCTGAAATAAATTCCATTTTACAGATTAAAATACACACACACACACACACACACGCACACACACATACCAGGAGGTGGCCTGTCAAAAGCTGAGCTGGGAGAGAGCCCGCCTGGACGTTCAGGTGTTGTCAATTAAGGCAGCAAGACACCATGAAAGGAAGAGTCAAGCCTTTAATCACGTACTGCAACAGTATAAGCAAGAGGCTAACCCAGAGAAAACTCCCCCTGTTCCATTTTCCCCCATGGAACCATGCCAGGTGGGAGTCAGGTGGATCAGAGCAGACATGGGGACTCAATGAAGTGATAGAGCCTCAAACCAAAAGCTCCTACAGTTTTATGGAAGTGGGGTCAAGAGGAGGGAGAGGAGGAAGGGCTGAAGTGGAAAAATATTGAGTCAGTGTGAACACAAACGTCTTCAAGTTTCTCCTCCCCCCAAGAAGGTCTTAGCAGAGACGCCTGTGGAAGACCTCTGCGGAAGACTCCTGATAAAGAGCATGCATTAAATAGTGGTAAGAGCATGGCTGAACAGGGAGCCTCAGTCCTCGACATAAGCTCACCTCAAAGAATGCAATGTATTTGCTGTGGCCCAAGTCAAGTGTGATGAGGGCTGCTTTCCCCCGGGAGGCCTGCCAGGTAAACCCTTTGTAATTGCCTGAAAAATCACACATAGGTTTTTAGCCAGTAGTCAGACTGTTCATTGCCCAATGTGCCAAAGTTGGTAAATGGTGGACTCAGGCTGATACACAGCCTAGTCCTGTACTTAATGTTCTTACACATTTAGCCCGGTAGCTGAGGTGGCTGGTCACATACGTCTCTCTTGGAGGTTAGAGAATGAGGAGGTGTGCTGGGCTCAGAAGAAAAAGTTATTGTTTGGGGAAGAACCTGGAAATATCTAAGGAATTTCTTTCTTTTTTAATAAAAAATAATTTATATTTTCCCTCCAGGCTATGTTCTTTTCATAGACTCAGGTATGGAATGTCAATGTGTACTCTTATCTGATTTTCCATTTCTTAATATTTAAATTTGATCTTATAAGTAGAATCAAATATTGCTACATCATATGAAAGTTTAGCTGCAATTACCAACCCAGGGATCCTCCACCTGGGTTTGTACAGGGCTCTTGAAGGGGAATGATAAGGAAAGTAAAGTAACACTGTGCCTATCATACTATGAAGGAATTAATTCTGGTCCTACCATACCAGCTGGTTTTGGGTGGTTGATTTGTGTTCAACATAGAGAGCAAACAAATACTTGCTGCCCAATGACGTATACCCATAGGAGGAGTACTGCAGAGTAACACATGTTCTTCATATTCCATTTATCCTCATCATAGATGCAGTCCTATCTACGAGTCACACATACAGTCAGTTTGCACTGGGGAAATGTAGCGCAGCCATTAGCAAGCGCTGCCTGTAGCCCATGCAGTCTCCTAGGAGGAAATTTTTTCCCAGGCCCGGGAAACAATCTGCAAATGATGGTGTTGATGTTTACCTGGCCATTGCGGCTATGTCTAATGGCTCTGCATATTACACAACTCCTTTTGTTCCAGGCCACAGGCGGAGTTGAGGCCAGCTTTCCTTTGGTGAATGGGTCTAACTTGAATTAGAACCACTTATAAAAAGATGAGGTCATTTTTTACATCACATTTCTCATTATTCTTTAGAAAGAGCTTTTAAATCAGTGGTTTTAACTACCATAGAATAGCCTTCTCATTCCCTGAGAACATCACCAGGCTGGTCATTAAGGATACCTGGGCACCTTGTCTGCTGACAAAGTTAAAACCAACACATCATAGGTTGATCAATTCTAGATTGAAGTCTTTCTGAGAAGCTTCAGTAATCTTTTTGATACCTCATTTCATTATTTAGCAACAGTATTAGAAAAGTTTTTGGAATCTGAAGTGGATTAATTACTTTTGTATGTGGCCTTTCTAGCCATGGTCTTGTAACTCCCCACCCAGGTGGTTGTGCAATAGGGGATTGTGCAATCCCCTACCAGTGGGATTGGTCAGTTTTGCCTTAAAAGAGAGCCAATTGCAGAGCAGAGAGGAGGAACGCGCCACCAACAAGGAAAGAGAGACCCAGCAGCAGAGACCTGTCAGCAGGAGACAGCGTAGTAGGCTTCCTGGCCATGGGGAGAGAAAGCTGAGTGCCTCTGGGCAGAGACTGAGGGCCAGGGAGAGGCGTGTCTGCAAGGAAGGCTGGGGAGAGGTTATCCTAATGGAAGAACAGTACCCTGAGTGTTTTTGATCCTGAATTGTAACTGTTACTTTCCTAATAAACCCTGTAATTGTGAGTATGGTCTGTGAGTTCTGTGTGGCCATTGCAATGAATTATTGAACCTAGTAGAGAGTGCTGTGGGAGGGACAGATGGTATCAGAATTAGTAAAGATGGCAGAGAGAGGAGGCATGTCTGACCTCTGCCTCATGGGAATCAGCATTGGGCTGTTGATCTTGATTCTCCTTTCGCCTTGTGAAGTAAGAGGAATTCTGACACTGCCCTCAAGCTGTTTTTACAGAACCCAGCTTACATCCTTCTTGCTGTCCTTCAAAGTTGTTCTGTTTTCAAAATATACAGAATAGTTACAATTTCTGAAGTCAGTTCATTGATTACTTTAAAACCTTTAAGTTTTCCTAAAGAATCTGGCTTGTTTCACCTCATTAAGTAGAGTCTAGAAATCACATTTTATGCTCTTTGTTTTAAAAAGTGATAATGTTAAGTGCATCTTCTTCTTTCCTGGCTTGTTTCTTTTTTTGGTGCTCTTTTCTCATTGGCTCCCTCCTATCTCTTATAGAAGAATCCCTTGTTTAAAGGACTATTGCTTATTTAAAGTATCAATACTCATTGAAAAGATTTTTCATAATTTTAGGATGAAATAGTCTGCCATGAGCATAGTTATAGCCAAATGATTCGTAGGGAAGGGTGGTGGTTGAGAGGAAGGAGTTTTAACAGGGAGAGAGTCATGATGAAGACAGGCATATGGTTGGGGAATGAGGAATAGAAGGGAAAGTGAGCGGCCTCAGAGGTGTTACCTAAAAAAAGGCTATTGTTGGTCCCAGAGCCAAATCATGAAGTGGCTTTTTTTTTGCCACCCTCCAAGATGGCATGCCTTCTTGCCCCACTCTCAGGTCCTACTATTCTCAGGTTCTTTCTTCTCTTCCTCTCTCAAAATGTTCAGGTAAGAAATAATTCTAGTGATGGCTATCATTACCTTCTATGTGGCAGTTGAACACTTCCCATTGTTAATCCTCATAAAAATCCTGCCTCCAGAATATGAGGAAAGAGAAATTAATAAGTGAGATTAGTAAGTTTGTCCAAGGTCACACAACTACTGAATGGTAGAGGTGTAATAGGGTAGAATGGCCCAAATAGGGTAGACTCCAAAATCGATATTTCTTTATACTGTGTGACCTCTCTGAGTCTGGATGGTGATCTGTCCTAAAACTGTTTGCATTTTTTTATAACAATCAAAGTTGAAAGGTAAAAGAATAGGTTCCAAAGTTGAACGTCAGACACTAGAGAGGGCCAGGAGTAGAACAGTGATGGGTTTTAGGAGTCTTCCCAGTGCCTGTTCCTGGCGCAGCATATAACCTAGTTCATGTCAGTTCCACCAGCGTTTATGGAGCACATACATCTGCCAAGCTCTGTACAAAGCTTGGGGAATGATACCATGGTTGTGATAAGTCACACTTCCCTTCTCTTTCTCCTGATATCCTACTCTCTTTTTTGGAAGTTCAAGTTATGGAACAATGTCCTCAGGACTTAGTTCTTCACTTTTTATTAAGGATAATTCTTATACAGCCTTAACCACCAACCAGTTGCCATGGAGTCAACTCTAGCTCTTGGAGACCACAAGTGTGCCAGAGTAGAACTGTGCTCCATAGGATTTTTAGTCGCTGATTTTTCTAAAGTAGATCTCTAGGCTTTTCTTCTGAGGTGCCTCCGGGTGGACTCAAACCTCCAATCTTTCAGTTAGCAGCTGAGGGCATTAACCATTTGCCCTACTCAGTGACCCCGTTGATAAGTTACTAGGGATGTTTTAGATTTTTCATCTCCATATTCAGTATTAACTGTCTTTTTTGAATCTAGGTTTGATCTGTTCATCCTTTAGAAAATAGTAAGCAGACAGCAAGAGGTTTTTAGTACTGAAGGAGCCCTGATGGCACAGTGGTTAAGCACTCGGCTGCTAACCAAAAGACCAGCAGTTCGAACCTGTCAGCCACTCCATGGGAGAAAGATGTGGCAGTTGGCTTCTGTAAAGACTACAGCCTTTGAAACCCGATAGGGAAGTTCTACTCTGTCCTATAGAGTGGCTATGAGTCAGAATCAACTCAACAGCAATGGGTTTGGTTTCTTGGTTTATACTAAAATAAAGAACATTGGAGAGCCTAATACTTATCACTAAAGCAAACCAGTAGAACCCTGCAAAGGGTCACAAAAAGCCATCATATCCTTAATTTGGCAACACTAGTCCCTTTTCCATGGACAGTGATTCAGCTACTGAGGGCAGTTTTCTTGTTCCTCGTGTTGTTGTTTTTAATCTAAATGAGATGTGTCCAATTCTTTCATCTCCTCCTCGTATAAGATGAATTTTAGAATCTTCACCTTTTCTGTTGTTTTCCCAGGATATAGTTTGTGTACAATATCCTTCTTAAAATGTGGTGTTCAAAGTTAAAGATGGTATCTGAATTGTGGGCTCATGAGACAGGATTTCATGATGTTTCTCTATATCTAAAAATCACTCTTTATGCCAGCTTAGATATCCCCTTAGCAGTTCTCTCACAGAATTGGTGTATATTGAGCTAACCCACACAGATTTTTTCCTCAGAAAATACTTTAAAACTAGTTCTTCTCCATCTAGGAAATTATGATAAGCTAAGTCTAATTTAAAAGGCGTAAGTTTACACATCCTCCAAAGGAGAATTTTCTATTTATGCTGATGGAATTTCATCCTGTTAACGTCAATATATCTTCCTAGACTTTCAAGATGTTTTGAATCTTGGTGGTGGTGGGGGGAGGTAATGGTACCGATGAAACAAAATTTGTCATGTTGAAAATTGTTGAAGTTCAATGACACGTACATAGGGGTTTATTTTAGTATCCTGTCTATTTTTGTATATGCTTGAAATTTTCCATAATAAAACGTTAAAAAAATTACCCAAGCAGTATCTTCTTGCTTATGGTTAGCCTTAGTCATCTTATCTAATATTACAGTGGAAAATTTGACCAAAGTTTTATTGAAATCAAAATACATTATTTCAGAAACATTCCTGAGTTACTAGTCAGGAAAATTTATCAGAATCCCTCAGATATCAGAATTAAGCATTAAAAAATTAAATGAAAAATAAAATTTTAAATGAGCAAAATCTCCTCTCATTTTGTTTCCTCCCAGTCTTAGCCGTAGCTTTGTTAGTTTCATTTAACAAATTTTTCTTGCCGTTTTATGCCTGCCATAGCACGAAAATTGGTAATTTATGTATACTTTGGGACATTAGTTATCAGCAGAGCTGAATCAAAAGTTGGAAAGCCCAGGGCATCAATCTACGAGGAGAGCTTAATGTCACCGGGGTGCAAAAACATCAGTGGAAATATAACAAGTAGAAGAGATCATATTTACCTGAATGCCTCTAGGGAAAAGTGGTTGGAAGAGTTATTTTGATAAGACCTTTGGGATGACAGTAGAGACTTCCAAGATTCATGCTCAGGTTACAATAAGTAACCTCAGACTTAATTCTGAGGATGATGGGTTGGGTTAAGGGCAAGGCATATATTTTACAAAATGAATGTTAGACAGATTTGGGGCCAGTACTGAATTACTCAGAACGGCTCAGCATAAATACCAGCATCTGCCATTTTATGCCCCACCCCACAGAATAAATAATCTCTCTTAATATACATACACATATGTATATCATATGTATATGTATAATACACATAACCTCTCCTTAATAGCTACCTGGCCAACCGACGAGAAGAGATCTATATTTATGCTTATTCCAGAGAAAGGTGATCCAACCAAATGCGGAAATTATCAAACAATATCATTATCACACAAGTAAAATGTTGCTAAAACTCATTCAAAAGTGGCTGCAGCAGTACATTGACAGAGAACTGCCAGAAATTCAAGCTAGATTCAGAAGAGGACGTGAAATGAGGGATATCATTGCTAATGTCAGAAGGATCACGGCTGAAAGCAGAGAATACCAGAAAGATGTTTACCTGTGTTTTATTGACTGTGCAAAGACAGTTGACTGTGTGGATAATAACAAATTATGGATAACATTGTGAAGAATGGGAATTCCAGAATACTTTATTGTGTTCACAAGGAACCTGTACATAGATCAAGAGGAAGTCGTTCGAACGAAACAAGGGGATGCTTGATGGTTTAAAGTCAGGAAATGTGCGCATCAGGGTTGTATCATTTCACCATACTTATTCAATGTGTATGCTGAGCAAATAATCTGAGAAACTATACTATATGAAGAACATGGCATCAGAACTGGAAGAAGACTCATTAACAACCTGTGTTACACAGATGACACAACCTGGCTCGCTGAAAGTGAAGAGGACTTGAAGCACTTACTGATGATCAAAGACTATAGCATTTGGTATGGATAATACCTCAACATAAAGGAAACAAACATCCTCACAACTGGACCAATAAACAACATCATGATAAACAGGGAAAAGATTGAAGTTATCAAGGATTTCATTTTACTGGGATCCACAATCAACAGCCATGGTAGCAGCAGTCAGGAAATCAAAAGACCCATTGCATTGGGCAAATCTGCTGCAAGAGACCTCTTTAAAATGTTAAAAAGCAACGATGTCACCTTGAAGACTAAGGTGTGCCTAACCCAAGCCATGGTGTTTTCAATCACCTCATATGCATGTGAAAGCTGGATGATGAATAAGGAAGACTGAAGAAGAATTGACATCTTTGAATTGTGGAGCTGGTGAAGAATATTGAATATACCATGGACTGCCAAAAAAAGGAACATATGTTTTGGAAGAAGTACAACCAGAATTCTCCTTAAAAGCAAGGAAGGTGAAACTTCGTCTCACATACTTTGGACATCTTACAAGGAGTGATCAATCTCTGGAGAAGGACATCATGCTTGGTAAAGTAGAGGGCCAGCGACAAAGAGGAAGACCCTAAATGAGATAGACTGACACAGTGGCTGCAACAATGGGCTCAAGCATGTAACAACAATTGTGAGGATGGTGCAGGACTCGACAGTGTTTTGTTCTGTTGTACAGAGATAGGGTCACTATGAGTTGGAACCAACTCGAAGGCGCCTAAGAACAGTTCCTTAATAGAATCCACTAGCCGCTCCTTGGAAACTCTAGGGGTCAGTTCTACTCTGTCCTATAGGGTCTCTATGAGTCAGACTTGACTTGATAGCAATGAGTTTGGTTTGGTTTGGTTGTCCTTAATCAATGTTGAACTTGTATATTACATGTATATGTATAATATACATAATCCCTCCTTAATAGATGTTGAACAAGTATTTTTAAAATATCAGTATGAACGGGCCCCATATCATTGGTATGCCCTCTTGTTTGTATCAGCCCTGGATCTTAGGACTTTGCAAAAATGAAAAGTATAATGAAAAGATTCGAAAGTATAGGAATACTTTCACACAAAAGGTCTAATTCTCAAGATGATTTAGCTTAATTTTGCCTCAGGAATTATAATTTTCCATGATACCACTCACATTGTCTTAGCAAATCCATGTCCAAAAATTTGGAGGAGAAAATGCACAACTAAAAAAAAGCGAAATGTCAGTGAGAATGGACTGTGTGGTACGGAAACGCACGTGGACATACACAGGGAAGAGAGAGACTATCCCTTGGGGGTGGGAGGAGGGGGACTTTACCCACCCTATGACTAAAGTAGCTACAAGGGCTCTTTCCACCATTTCCCATGAGCACTAGAGACACAGTCGCTGATAATACAGAGAACGTCAAACTCAGCCAACCATCTCCAGGTTAAGAAAAGAGCAAATGTTTCAGGAAGGAGCATACTATAATCGTGACAGTGGTTAGAAATGTTTATTGAGCTTTCTCTTTCTGTTCTGTCTTTTTGTACCTTCCAGAAGACAGAAATGTGAAAGACATGGCCTTGATAGACCTCCAAATCTTTCTTATCAGGCTGTGGAAAATTAGAGTCTCGTCTTGTTAAATCGGATAGGTTAGCACTTAATAGTTAATGAAGACGAAGGAATCTGAACAGATAAGGGCCAAGTCTGTTCAGACTGCATTTGAACAACCCCTTATCTCTTCTCAGAAAGTCTGTTGTTTGCAAGATATTGTTTTAAGCAGACGGAGGATGAGAACAGCCGCATGCACAAGGAGAACCGCTATCTTTTGGAAATAATGCCAAAGCAGAATCTTTACAATTTTCCTATACTGTATTATAGCAATAGTACTATAGCAAAATACCATATTTTTTTTCTTGATTCAAAACACTAATTCCCATGTAGATAAACCTTAAAATACTTACAGAATTATGGATATACTGTAAGATTCCTACCATCCCTCGCTGCTTGCACTGCTCTTTGATCTACATGGTTTCACACACAAGTGGCTCATAGTAGTTATGTAAGGGAATGGTCTGTGCTGAGTGAACCACAGGAGGGAATGGAGAGGAGGTTATACTCTCTCCCATGGAGGCAGTCACATAACATCCTTTGTGGTTATTGTTATTTGAGGCTGTGACCCTCAAAATGTACTGTGCCTCAATTCAACATTTTTCCCCCTTCCATGCCTATTCTCCTGGGATATATCCAGCCCAACCACTCCAATTCCCTAGAAAGTATCATCAGTATGGATCACAATTAGTTCCTTCCTTGGAGACTTTGAGCTCTGGTAGCTCAGTGGTTAAGGGTTTGGCTGTGATGTTTCTCAAAACGTCAGCAGTTCGAACCCACCAGGTGCTCCTCAGGAGAAAGATGTGGAAGTCTACTTCCGTAAAGATTTACAGCCTTGGAAACCCTGTGGGGCAGTTCTACTCTGTCCTATAGCGTTGCTATGAGTCAGAATTGACTCAAAGGCAATGCGTATGGAGACTTTATGCACTTCTCACTGATAACGTCCCCTCCCCATTCACTAGGGACTCATGCAATAAATGCCTCCTATCCCTGCTATTTTGGTGACTGTCCAAAATGTAAGCGCCTAGTCCTCTCCCGTTTCTCCATCACCAAACACTTCTGTGTTTTCCTTCTGTTACTCAATTTTTCACTTCTCTCCTTTCCAAACATTTCCTCTGTTCCTTTTATTATTCTCTGTTCTTCATCCCTGTACGCCTCAGCTACTTCACTGAACATTCCCTCCACCTTAGCTGATGCTTGACTCATCCTGAGGGTATTCTTTCCTCCACTGTAGGTTGCTCAATTCCCCAACTCCTTGTGGAGCTGGGTCAGCATATCCCTCATCCTCAAATATACTTCTAGGCTGAGATTCCTCTTCTCTTACATAAAATCCTTGCTCTTTTGAAACTTGTGACATCAACTAAATTACCATCTTTCTTCATCCCACTCCTTTACCAAATTCATAGACCTCTCCTTCATTCTCTGGGACACTCAGCTTACAGTCTTCTTCTTCCCAAGCCCCATCACCATCCTGGGTTACTTTCCTGTTCACATGATTCAGCCATGTAACCCCTTGTCATCTTGATTCCTTGGCCTTCTCAGCTTCTATAACCTTCACCTTTCCCCACTTAAGCTTCTCTTTCGCATGGTCCCACACTGGATCTCGTCATCACCAAGATCTGCTCCAGAACTGCTCCAGCTCTGAAATCACTCACTCAGACACCTCCTTCATGATCACAATGCCTTACACTTCCAGCCTTCTCAATCCACGAAATCCACAGCTTCCATTCCTTAGCCTCAAGAACTTCAGTGCCTCCACTATGCCTCTGTCCTTTGGTCCATCACCTCCTCCCGTCTTTACACCTTTCTCATCCAACTTGGACCCCATGGTACATCACTTCAGTCACTTTATTTTAGTGTTCTTACTTTCACTTGTGCATCCAAACCCCAACCTTGGATCAATCTAGCTGTGTCTTCTGTGTTCCCACTTCTCACAAGTGATGTTTCTCATGAATATTACACAGTCAAGTGCATTTTCACTGATAAATTTCATGGTCTCCAACCCTACTCTTGTCATTTCAGTGCTTCTGTAAAATGCCAAATCCCCTTTCTCTGACTCCATGATAGGTTCACCCCTGCTTCTACTAGGACCTTCCTTTAGCTCTGATATGAGTTCAGAACAGGTTGCTGCCTAGTCTCAAGGACATAGGAACTATTGCAAATCTTTAAGGTGACTTCGATACATCTACTATGATCCATCATGGCTTGTGGTTTTATACTTTAGAGGATAGTCGTATATTTCTCATTTTCAAGTTTACAATGAGTCCTTCTTTGTTGTTTTCATGCACTGTTTATTCCACCGTGTGCCAGGAATTGTGCTGGACACTGATAGTACTGTATTAGAACTTATTAATTAGCAATAATATTCATATTCTTACATTACAATGGGTGGTTCTAAAATCCCATCTTGATCACTTCAATGGACTTTGCCTTTCTAAAGAATTCTTTACTCTTTCCCCTTCTCTGATTTGAGTTTCCTTGAAATCCTTGCTCCATTTTCATGGATCTCGCTAGTCTAATCAGCTCCACCCTAAGGAGAGAGAGACTTAGTTTTGATTCTTGTTGTGAGATTCCACTACATGTGATATGTGAATTTAGGCAACTTCCTTCTCTGTTTGGTGTCTTAACTTCTGTACTGTTAAATGAAATAGTTGTCATTGCAGTCCAAAGTGTTGATTAAAGTCCTCTCACTCTAGAGTAAACTTTAAGTTGAAAACAGTTTTTTAAATTTTACTTTTTGAGTCAAATTATACGTCTAGTTATTGTTCCTAAAATCTATTTTCTGCATAGTTTGATATATTATCTTATTAGAAGCATAAACATTAAAGTGTATACATACTGCCATTTAAGAAGAATTATTGTGCTTCAGCTTCATAACTGGAGTTAAAATCTTTGTATATACTGAACAAACCATTTGCTATTCTCCTTTTAGATATCAGGAATGAAATACATACCATTGAATTATAATAGCAAACACTTATCTTTCTTATTATTAACTTAATGCTCAAGACTGATACTTTTTCTCAAACTAATGGGTTTCAATTTGTTTGCAACAATTTCAGAATGATAATAATAGCTACTGTGCCAACCATCATATTTAGTTATAACCTTAAGGGGTAGGTATCATTGCTGCCTTTTTAAAGGTGAGGAAAATGAGAGAAAATGAGGGACAGGCGACTGACCAATGATCATATAGCAAGTAAGTACTTCAGCTGGGATTTAGAACCAGGCTTGTCAACCCCTAAACACCAAACCTTCCTATTTTTAAGAAGTCAAGTTAAAAACTCTCAAATGCAATTGTAAACATGCTTCAAACAACTGTTTTCCTTCCCCTACACCTATCAAGTCCTATTCATTGTTCAAATTCCTCTGAATTGACTGATCCCATCAAGTCTCATAAATATTTCCTGTTTGAATGACAACTTTTAGGGCTTGGAATTGATCAGTCTTTAGCAAAGGGTGATCTCCCTGTTCATTCTATGGGTAGAATGAACTGCTTGGAGATGCATGCACACGGTAGACAGGAAGGAAGTTCCAAATGAGGCCCATCTCTTGAAGTGGTGGAAGGAACTGACAAACATGCCAGATAGAATGATAAGTGGGCAAGGTTGGGTTATCTTACCAGAAAAAAGGAAGTTAGGATGGCTCATAAGCACAAGACCACCAACTTGAAAGCTTATTTTTGTTTAATAAGAAAGTTTGGGAAGACAAACACCATCCTATTGTAATTTTATTTGTTTGTAAGGCAGAAGAAGTCTTCAAATAAGCATTTGTTAATTGAATCAAACAATTGAGAATGATGCAATGATGCATTTGGCTTCAAAATGCAGTCAGATTGGCAGCATTTCTCATTTAATCAAACCATGAAATCCTTATTTTAATGCTTCAGTTTTAAAGTAAAATTGGGGAGCTTGAATGAGAACCCACAGTCACTCATAGCAAGGGGCTATACCATATCATTATCTGCCTCCAAACTTTGTCAAATCCCTTACCTTGCTGCTAGAGTTATTTTTCTAAAACCTATGGTAGCTTAAGTAACTTTTCTCCTCAAAAGTCTACAGTTGCTTCCAACTGCCTTGGGAGTAAATTTCCAGCACAGTGTTCAAGATTCTCCACAATGTAACACCTTTCTGCCTCTCTTGGTTCATCACTCAAACTTTTCTGAATTAATTATTACCTTTCCTGCCATAGCCTTGTTCTTACAACTCGTTTGCCCTTCTCTGGCTGTCTGTTTTAAGATCCTCTGTCCTCCCTCTGTGGAGTCCCTGGCTGGCACAAACCATTAAGGGCTCAACTACTAGCTGAGTGGTTGGTGATTTGAACCCACCCAGAGGCTCCTCAGTAGACAGACCTGGTGATCTGCTTCTAAAAGGTCACAGCCTTGAAAACCCTATGGAGCACCTCTATTCCGCACACATGGACTCACCATGAGTCAGAATCAACTCAACTTGACAACAACTAACAACAAGGACCTCCCTCTACTCCATTCCCTTCACAATCCTTTGTTAATATTACAACCTGCAGTGCCCTGTCGCTCTGTGCAATTCCCAGGTTCTGTCACTTATCCAGCTGTTTCATACTGTCTTGGAGCCCTGGTAATAAGGAGCAGCAATTAAGAGCTCAGCTGCTAACTAAAAGATCGGGAGTTCAAATCCACCAGCTGCTCATTAGAAACTGTATGGGGCACTTCTACTCTGTCCTCTAGGGTCACTATGAGTCAGAAGCAACTCAAGAGCAACAGATTTGGTTTTTGGTTTTTGTGTTGTGGCTGTTTGATCTCATGACATTACATTCAGCCTGTTTTACACTTTCTTGAACCTCCTGTATCAGTGGTTCTCAAACTTCAGCATGCAACAGAATGACCTGAAGGGCTTGTTAAAAACACAGATTGCTAGTCTCCACACCAGAGTTTCTTACATAGTAGATCTGGGTGGGGCCCAAGAATTTACATTTCTAATGAGTTCCCAGATGATGTTGAAGCTGCTGGTCAGGGGACCCCTGAACTCTATAGTCTACCACAATGCCTTAAACATAGTACCCCAAACAAACAAACAAACAAACAAACCCACTGCCATGGAGTCAATTCCAACTCATAGTGACCACATATGGTTTCTAAGGCTGTAAATCTCTATGGAAGCAGATGGCCATATCTTTTTCCACGGAGCTGCTGGTGGTTTCAAACCACAGAACTTTTGGTTAGCAGTCTATCGCTTTAACCACAGTGCCACCAGGGTTCCTCAACAAATACTTATTGGATGATCAGGTAGGCAATATAGCAGTATTTTTCTAATGGAAATTTACAAGGTGTTTCATTAAGACTCTTAGTGGTGTGTCTAAGACTATAAATGCAGTAGTTTTTATTTCAGAATATGAAGGAAAGTAGAGTTTATACAGTCTCTAAAAGTTGAAAAATCCATGTTTAAGTATCATCCAAGCAGTTCTGGGAAGCTTTGCAAGTGGAAGATAAGGCTCCTAGTGAATGAAGAACTGATTATAGACAACTGCAAAGGAAGGAAGCTCTCTGGAAATTTTCCTCAAGGACTCAGGACAATCGGAGTAGGTCCAACTTTTCGAACAAGGACATGGAAGGTCAGAGAGGTCCCAGAGCAAGGACATAGCAGAGTTGGAGCTCCATCTACTACACTTCCAACTCCTCTGCAGATGCAGTAGCATCTTATGTGGAACTAAACAGCACGTTCTGAGAAAATATTGGGTTGAACCCCAGGACAGCAACCAAAAAAAAAATCCCAATTTATTTGGAGTGAGTTGTAACAAGTAGGTGGCAAATATATGACACCAAGCATGTGTTGCTCTATTGCTTGGTATTCCCTAGGCACTAGTCATTTCATGCCTCCTAAGCCGTGACATTGAATGCTGGCCTTCTGCATTTGCCTAGCTGAGGCCTAAGGCTCAGTGGTATTAATTTTTTTTTTTTTACACGCACATAACCCTTTGCTGATCTTTGGGGAACTGGGAGTGATTAGAGCTGCTGCCACCCAGAGGTCAGAATGAGTCAGTGAGACCTATGAGTTACCAGGGAATGAGTCTATTCTGGGATATAGTGAGCAAGGCTTTTATGAGAGATTTATAGCTCTCTAAACATCATTTAGGTGCTCTCAGAGATTAAAAACAAAACAAAACAAACCTTAGTCTTCTCTCTGACAGTCAAATGGGTGATTCCTGGGCCCAGACAATCCTCTGAGTTTTCACAACCTTGTCTCTAGACCAGGAGCATCAGCATCACTTGGGACCTTGTTAGAAATGCAAGTTCTCAGGCCCTGCACCAACCTACTGAGTCAGAAATTCTGGAGGTGGTTTCCAGCAGTCTGTATTTTAACAAGCCCTCCAGATGACTCTGATGCAGACTAAAGTCTGAGAATCACTGTTAGTATTTAGTTATCAAAACAGGCAGTCCTCAAAACTTTAATTATCTTTTCAGATGACTACCACCAAATCATAAGCAATTAGAACTTTGGGCCAAATTCTGCAGCTATTCCAAAGCAGTTTTTGACATCTAAGTGTCTTAATTTTTGGAGAAGTTTTAGAAAAATGCAAAAGTTTTTTTTCTTTGTGTTTTTATTGTTGTTATTTTGTTTAGTACTAAATGTATGTTTGAAAACAAACAGTTAAGTCATATTATGGGAGAAGACTGCAATAGTTTAGAGATGAATGATAGCTTGAAATACCATCAGACCTAATCCTTATTTTAAAGCTCATAAAAAATGAGGTGCAGAGGGTTTACTTGACTTTCTGAGATCCCACCACACTGTTAATCCTGTTACCTAAACTGTCTTCTGTGAGGCACCTCAGTTTCACTGGGTCTGTGGATAACAATATATAAGTAATAAGTAATAAATGAATGGTCTCTTTTATTTTCCTTGGACATCATTTACCATACCTCTAAAAAACAATAACTAGGTATAATATTCCCTAAGAGCAATTCAAAGTATCTCTTTTTGGACCTACTCAAGTTCATAATTTTTAATTCAATTTTATAAATGTTTTGAGGTTATAAACTATCCTTTGAGACTCTGAAAACATTTGCGGATCTTTTTTCTGAAATATTCTTCTCACCCAATACACACTCACACACACACAGGATTCTGCATCCTCTGGCAGAATCACTTCTTGACTTCCCTCCATTGTTACCCAGAGGTTCCATAGAGTCTGGCTTAAGCATTTCTGCTTTAAGAAGCCTCATTTAGCACCAGAGGTGAAGAAATGTCTTCGAGATTATCCTCTCCAACTAAAGACTTTCTTTAGGAAACTTCTTTGCTCCTCCTGAATCATATAAATAATTGCAAACCTGTTTTCCTATCTTCACCTCCATTGCCCGAAACTGAGCCTTGCATTTGCAGATGCCCAGCAGGAGCCTCCCAGAGGCAGGTCCTCCAGTTTGTTCTCCAAAGACATTCTCCTGCTCCACAATGACTCCAGCCTGGCCACACTGCACCAGCATTGTGAGTATTATTGGAAGGGGAAGGAATCTCTGGAGCCAATTTTATTATGCCTCATTGTACCTGAGATAAGCAGAACATCCAACTCGCTGCTGTGTGCTGGTCATACAGATGCAGTAGAAATTTTATGCACGTTTGGAAAGCTTGCTTATTTTAGAATTTTGGTCAGAAATGAGTCACTTGAGCTTTTCTTTCTCACTAGCTTTCTCCTTTGTGGCTCTGTCTCTCAGAATGATTGATTTCCTAACTAGCAGCCACAGAGAGCAGATTAGTTAAAAATTTGTTCTAGTAAAGAAGCTTGTCCAGTGAAAGTGCCAAGGGACATGTCACAGCAGATTTACAGTTTGCACACTAAATGAAGGGCTGAAGAAGCCGGAAGGGAGGGTATGCAGTGGGCATAGAGTATTCACCTGGGGTGGTGAGAAGTGAGGCGCCACATAGTCTGTAGACACCAACAAGACAGTTACAGTGCCCAAAGTCTCTGTTATGTACTGGGATGGTTAATGTTATATGTCAGCTTGGCTAGGCTACAGGCCCAGTTGTTTGGTCAAACACTAGTCTAGATGTTGCTGTGATCGTATTCTGTAGATGTGATTAACATTTACGATCAGTTGACTAAATCAAGGAGAGTGTCCTTGATAATATGGATGGGCCCCACCCAGTCAGTTGGAGAGCAAAAACTGAGGTTGCAGAGAGGGACAAGACATAGATATCCTACCATAATTTCCAGACTCTACTTGGCCTACCAATTTTGGACACAAGATTGCTGGAGTTTCCAGCCTATTACCTGACCTATGGATTTTGGACTTGCCAGTCCCCACAAGCTCAGTCTCTCTCTCTCCTTGTTAGTTCTCGTTAAGTTCAGTTGATTCCAACTCATGGTGACCACATGTGTGCAGAGTAGAACTGCTCCATGGGGTTTTCAAGACTGTGACCTTTTGGAAGCAGATTGCCAGGCCTCTTTTTCTTCTGTGATACTGCTGGGTTGGTTTGAACTACCAACTTTTTGGCTAGTAGTTGAGTGCTTAACAATTCATGCCACCCAGGGAGAGAGGGAGGGAGGGAGGAAGGGAGAGAGAGAGAGACAATATAACTTAATGTGTTCATTTTATATATATATATATATATATATATATATATATATACACACACACACATATATCATTCCTAGGTGGTGTAAACTGTTTATGCTCTACTGCTAACCAAAAAGTTGGCAGTACAAACCCACCCAGAGGCACTGAGGAAAAAAGTCCTGGCATTCTGATTCTGTTAAGATTGTTGTTGTTGTGTGCCATTGAGTTGATTCCAACTCTTAGCAACCTTGTAGGAGAGAGTATTAGAGATTAGAACTGCTCCATAGGGTTTCCTAGGCTGTAATCTTCACTGGAGCAGATTGCCAGGTCTTTTCTCCCGTGGAGCAAGAGACAGGTTGAAAAACTGTCCTTTTGGTTAGCAGCCCAGCACTTAACTATTGTACCACTAGGGTTCCTTTCTGTTAAGATTACAGCCAAGAAAACCCTATGGAGCAGTTCTAATCTGTAACACGTGGGAACATCATGAGTTGGAATAGACTCAACAGCAACTAACTAATTAACTGTATGTGTGTGTATATGTATGTATATATACACATTGGTTCTATTTCTCTGGAGAACCCTAGTACATGTATGCAGACTTTTAAGTACAGACATCATGCTATTAGGAAGTGCCAGGTAAAAGGTGAAGATGAAGGTGTAACCTAAGTGTAGTTGTTCTAGAACCCATTAGCATAGAGTGATACATTGATTGACTGCTCACATAAACTGGAAAGCAAAATTTAAAAGATTCATCATGGATCCAGATATCTGAATTGGAATGGGTTAGGCAGTTAAGGGGAGAGGCATGCAAGGTGCGGGGCTTAGCCGGAAGAAGCACGCCCTGGGGGCCACAGTGATGGATGGAGTAAATGGCAGCAGCGGGACTAAGATCTGATGAATTGGCAGAACACTGTTGTGATCTCCATAAATCATGTTTGTTTGTTTTTTTCTCGCTATGCTTCCCAGTTGTCTGGAATCTTTTTCAAGAAGCAAAGAGCCATTATAACCTAAGTTTCAAAAAAAAAATAACCTGGTCATGTTTGAAAGCCTTTTTGGAATGCTCAGAAAGACTCTGATGGGTAATGAGTGTATGTAAAATGAGAGCCTAAACAGTTAAGTTTGAAATATTAAAATTATCTTAAAATCATATTTAAAGCTAGTAGACCATTTTTGAAAAGGATTTCATTTTTAATGGAACCACCATCTCGTAAAATGTCACGGGTTTCATAGACAATAAGCTTTAATATATATGCCTGAAGTAATGATGTATAGCTAATGTGCCCATTATTCATGACAATTGTACACACACCTTTTTAATTTTCATTATCCTTCATCGACATTAGCTAATTTATCTCCAGTAGACCCCTGAGTTGAAGGATCCCTGATAGTGAAGTGGTTAAGGGCTCACCTGCTAGCCAAAATGTTGACAGTCAGAATGCATCAGCCGCCCCAAAGGAGAAAGATGTGGCAGCCTGCTTCGGTAGAGTGAATAGCCTTGGAAACCCTATGAGACAAGTCTACTCTTCCTGTAGGGTCGGAATCAACTCAATGGTAGCAGGTTTAGCCCCCTTGGTAGTGCAGTGCTCTTTCTGTTATTGGGCAGGCAGAGGAATTATTGCAAAGGCCTTAATTCTTGAAGGTCCCATTCCGGCACATAGGTTCAGCTGAAATATTGAAGAGAAAGTCCTGACTGTGGGCAAATAGAAAGATAATAGGTTTTCCAGTTGATTGGAAAGTGTCGTTGGTGTTTGCTTACCCTAGAAGCTTTAAAGAAGCGTGGCATCTGGAAACAATTAAAAACCCCACATGCATCTCCACTTTAGTGCTCCAATAATACCAGTGGACACTTTGCTACCTGGGGGTAGCACCAATGAGTTTCCCATATCCTTTCCTGTAGGGAGATCTAGGCAGCTTTGCCTTCCTTAGAGTGCCCCCTCTCTCTTCCTGCCTCAAACTGATCACCCTGGCCTTATCCTTTTCACAATCAAACTGGTTTGCAAAGCTGTCTTTTTTGCCCTCTCTCCAGAAAACAACCTTTAGTCATTCTTTTTTCCTACCATCTATGAAGTTCTTTTGGTCAAATGCATTCATTCATGGCTATAGGAGAAGAGCTGGCTAGCTTCCTAACTTCTTATGACCAGTAAAACTCCACTACCCTTTCTTGAAGATCTTTTCTTGACATTCTCTTTGGTTTGTCTAAAAATGGTATTGATAAAATTAACCAAAAATTAATTTTGGAGGCTATGGATAGAGAGCCATTGATAGGATATTAGGACTTTGTAACGTTTGATCCCCCATGAACCCCAATCTTTCTTTTCAGCTTTCCCTGTATCAGCTCATCCAGCTTCAGAGTGTAGGATTGTGAATAAATCATGTAGGTTTGCATGGTTCCATTGCTTTTTAATTACATAAACTTAGAAACTTAGGCAAATTGTTTTGTTTAGGTTTTAGTTTCCTCATCTATAAAATAGGGATAATCCAAGGGAAGCACTTAACATAATGCCTAGCTCATACTGAGGATTAAATAAGTGTGAATGATTATTTATTATTTCATAGCAATTACAATTTGATAATTGTATGCATTAAAAAATGAGACTTTTTTTAAATCAGGCTAACAAATTACTTTGAATTTTTTTGAAAAATGATCCCATTATGTTTTATTTTCTTCTCTTGGAAAGATGTTAAAGAAAATAAGATCTTAAGAACAAAAAATGACTTGCTGTAGAACTATTTTAAAAAATTTTCTCTTTTTTAATTGTGCTTTAGGTGAAAGTTTACAGCTGAAGTTAATGTCTCATACAAAAATTTATACACATATTGTTATGTAACACTAGTTGCAATCCCTATGTGACAGCACACTCCTCTCTGCCCTGGACTTCCCATGTACATTCAACCAGCTCCTGTCCCTTTCTGCCTTCTCATCCTGCCTCTGGACAGGAGCTGTCCATTTAGTCTCATGTATCTACCTGAACTAAGAAGCACTCTCTTCATGAGTATTTTTGTACATTTTATAGTTCATTCTAATCTTTGTCTGAAGAGTTGGCTTCAGGAATGGTTTTAGTTCTGGGTTAACAGAGAGTGTGGGGGCCATCTCTTCGAGGGTTCCTCTAGTCTCAGTCAGACCACTAAGTCTGGTCTTTTTACTAGAATTTGAGTTCTGCACCCCACTTCTCCTGCTCCATCAGGGACTCTCTGTTGTGTTCCCTATCAGAGCAATCACTGATGGTAGCCAGGCACCATCTAGTTCTTCTGGTCTTAGGCTGATAGAGTCTCTGGTTTATGTGGCCCTTTTGTCCCTTGGGCTAATATTTTCCTTGTATCTTTGGTGTTCTTCACTCTCCTGTGCTCCAGGTGGGTTGGAACCAATTGATGCATCTTAGATGACCGCTCACAAGCTTTTAAGACCCCAGATGCTACTCACCAAAGTGGGATGCAGAACATTTTCTTAATAAACTTCGTTATGTCAATTGACCTAGGTGTCCCCTGAAACCATGGTCCCTAGCCCCTGCTACTCTGTCCTTCAAAGTGTTTGTTTGCTAACTTCTTAGCTTTTGGTTTACTACAGTTGTGCTGATTTCCCCTGTATTGTGTGTTGTCCTTCTCTTCACCTTAGGTAATTCTTGTCTACTATCTAGTTAGGGAATTCCCATACCCTCCCTCCCCACCCTCGTAACCATTAAAAGAATGTTTTCTTCTGTGTTTAAACCTTTTCTTGAGTTCTTTTAATAGTGGTCTCATACAATATTTGTCCTTTTGTAACTGACTAATTTCACTCAGCATAATGCCTTCCAGATTAATCCATGTTGTGAGATGTTTCGCAGATTCATCATTGTTCTTTATTGTTGTGTAGTATTCCATTGTATGTATATACCATAATTTGTTTATCCATTCATCTGTTGATGGGCTTCTAGGTTGTTTCCATCTTTTTGCTATTGTGAACAGTACTACAATGAACATGGGTGCGCATGTATCTATTCGTGTGATGGCTCTTATTTCTCTAGGATATATTCCAAGGAGCATGATTGCTGGATTGTGTGGCACTTCTATTTTAGCTTTTTAAGGAAGTGCCAAATCAATTTCCAAAGTGGTTGTACCATTTTACATTCCCACCAGCAGTGTATAAGTGTTCCAGTCTCTCCATAACCTCTCCAACATTTATTATTTTGTGTTTTTGGATTAATGCTAGCCTTGTTGTGGTAAGATGGTATCTCACTGTAGTTTTGATTTGCATTTCTCTAATGGCTAATGATCGTGAGCATTTCCTCATGAATCTGTTAGCTGCCTAAAGGTCTTCTTTGGTGAAGTGCCTGTTCATATCCTTTGCCCAGTTTTGTTTTATAACATTGGTTAACAATCCTACGACATGTCAACACTCTCTCTTTTCGAACTTGCGTTCCCTATTACCAGACTTCCTGTCCTCTCCTGCCTTCCAGTCCTTGCTTCTGGGCTGGTGTGCCCCTTTAGTCTCGTTTTTTGTTGTGGGCCTGTCTAATCTTTGTCTGAATGGTGAACCTCAGGAGAGAATTCATTACTGAGCCAAAAGGATGTCTGGGGCCATACCCTCGGGGTTTGTCCAGTCTCTGTCAGGCCAGTAAGTCTGGTCTTTTTTTACGGGTTAGAATTTTGTTCTACTTTTTTCTCCAGCTCTGTCCAGGACCCTTTATTGTGATCCCTATCAGAGCAGTCAGTGGCGGTAGCCGGGCACTATCTAGTTGTACTGGACTCAGTCTGGTGGAGGCCATGGTAGTTGTGGTCCATTAGTCCCTTGGACAAATCTCTTCCTTGTATCTTTAGTTTTCTTCCTTCAACCTTGCTCCCGAAGGGGTGAGACCAGCGGAGTATCTTAAATGGCTGCTCACAGGCTTTTAAAACCCCAGATGCTACTCACTAAAGTAGAATGTAGAACATTTGCTTTATAAACTATGGTATGTCAGTTGAGCTAGATGTTCCCAGAGACGATTCTCCCCTCAGCCCTCAGCTTTGCCCAGTTTTTAATTGGGTTATTTGTCTTTTTATTGTTGAGGTTTTACAGTAACTTATAGATTTTAGAAATTAGACCCTGATCGGATATATTGTAGCCAAAATTTTTTTTCCAGTCTGTAGGATGTCTTTTTACTCTTTTGGTGAAGTCTTTTGATGAGCATAAGTATTTGAATTTTAGGAGCTCCCAGTTATCTAGTTTCTGTTCTAGTGTTTACGCATTGTTAGTTATGGTTTGTACTCTGTTTATGCCATGTATTTGGGCTCCTAGCATTGTCCTTATTTTTTTTTTCTCATGATCTTTATTGTTTTAGATTTTGTATTTAGGTCTTTGATCCATTTTGAGTTAGTTTTTGTACATGGTGTGAGTTATGGGTCTTGTTTCATGTTTTTGTAGATGAATATCCAGTTATGCCAGCACCATTTGTTAAAGAGACTGTGTTTTCCCCAGTTAACGGACTTTGGGCCTTTGTCAAGTATCAGCTGCTCATAGGTGGATGAATTTATGTCTATTTCTCAATTCTGTTCCATTGGCCTATGTATCTGTTGTTGTGCCAGTACCAGCCTGTTTTGATTACCATAGCTGTACAATAGGTTCTAAAATCAGGTAGTGTTAGCCCTCCCACTTTGTTCTTTTTCTTCAGTAATGTTTTACTTATCTGGGTCTCTTCCCTTTCCATATGAAGTTGATGATTTGTTTCTCCATCTTGTTAAAAAATGTCATTGGAATTTGGATCGGGATTGCATTGTATCTGTAGATGTAGATCGCTTTGGGTAGAAAAGACATTTTCACAATGTTTGGTCTTCCTATCCATGAGCAAGGTATGTTTTTCCACTTATATAGGTCTTTTTTGGTTTCTTGCAGTGGTGGCTTGTAGTTTTCTTTGTATAGGTCTTTTATGTCTCTGGTTAGATTTATTCCTAAGTATTTTATCTTCTTGGGGGCTATTGTAAATGGTATTGATTTGGTGATTTCCTCTTCAAAGTTCTCTTTGTTGGTGTAGAAGAATCGAACTGATTTTTGTATGTTTATCTTGTATCCTGATACTTTGCTGAAATCTTCTATTCGTTCCAGTAATTTTTTTGTGGATTCTTTGGGACTTTCTGTGTATAAGATCATATCATCTGCAATAGGGATACTTTATTTCTTCCTTACCAATTTGGATGCTCTTTATTTCTTCTACTTGCGTTATTGCTCTGGTTAGGACTTCCAGCACAATGTTGAATAAGAGTGATGATAAAGGGCATCCTTGTCTGGTTCCCGTTCTCAGGGGAAATGCTTTCAGATAGAACTATTTAAATTTTGTTACCAGTAGAAATCCAGCATCTCCCTAGCTTTATGCCACTTCTGCATATTCTTACTTCCTTTTCTGAAATTTGCCTTGGAAAAACTACCAACCCCTCTTCCTTCAATCTTTCAAAAGTCATTCCTCTGCCTCGACAATACTGACACTAATTTAAAAAAAACAAACAAACAAACAGAAATTAATAAATGTTGGGGAGGTTGTGGGGAAATTGGAACTCTCTTGTACTGCTGGTAGGAATGTAAAATGGTATAACCACTTTGGAAAATGATGTGGTGTCTCCTTAAAAAGCTAGAAATAGAAATACCACACAATTCAGCAATCCCACTCTTAGGAATATATCCTAGAGAAATAAGAGCTGTCACATGAATAGACATATGCACACCCATTTTCAATGCAGCACTACTCACAATAGCAAAAAATGGAAGCAACCTAAGTGCCCATCAGCAGATGAATAGATAACAAATTATGGTACATACACACAATGGAATATTACACAACAATAAAGAACATTGATGAATGCTTGAAACATCTCACAACAGGGATTAATCTGGAGGGCATTATGCTGAGTGAAATAAGTCAATCACAAAAGGAAAAATATTGTATGAGACCACTATTATAAAAACTCAAGAAAAGATTTACACGTAGAAAAAGACCTTCTTTGATGCTTACAAGGGTGGGGAGGGGTGGGAAGGGGACATCACTAATAGTAGACAAGTGTTAACTTTGGTGAAGGGAAAGATAACACACAATATAGGGGAAGTGAGCACAACTTGACCAAGGCAAAGGCATAGACGTGTCCAAGACACATCTAAACACCTTGAAGGACCAAGCTGCTGGGGCTGATGGTTGGGGTCCATAGTCTTAGGGAACATCTAGGTCAATTGGCATAACACAGTTCATAAAAAAAATGTTCTATGTCCTACTTTGGTGAGTAACATTTGGGGTCTTAAAAGTTTACTGGTGGCCATCTAAGATATATCTATTGGTCCCATCCCGTCCGGAATAAAGGAGAATGAAAATCCATAGACACAAGGGAAATATTTGCCTAAAGGACTAAAGGCCACGTGAACCAAAGCCTTCACCAAACTGAGCCCAGAATAACTAGATAGTGCCCGGCTACCACCAACAACTTCTCTGACAGGAATCACAATAGAAAGTCCCAGACAGAGCAGGAGAAAAATGTAGCACAAAATTCAAATTCACAAAAAAAGACCAGACTTACTGGTGTGATAGACTGGGGGAACCCCTGAGAATATGGCCCCTGGACACCCTGCTGACTCAGAACGGAAGCCACTCCCAAAGCTCACTTTTCAGAGAGATCAGACAGGCCTATCAAGCAAATAATAACACACATGAGGGACAAGCTTCTTAGTTCAATTAAATATACGAGACTAAATGGGCAACTCTCACCCAAAAGCAAGATGACAAGGCAGGGAAGGGACAGGAAAACTGGACAAATGGACACAAGGAACCTGGGGTGGAAAGGGGGAGAGTGCTGTCGCATTGTGGGGATTACAACCGATGTCACAAAACAATATGTGTATAACTTTTTGAATGAGAAATTAACTTCAGCTGTCAACTTTCACCTAAAGCACAATTAAATAGAAAAAAAAAAAAAAAAAAGTCATCCCTCTGACCGACCCTGGGCTTTGCCACCTTTTTCTTTTTGTAATTTCTTTATAGTCCACATAATTTCTGAAAGCTAGAAATAGATAAAAATGGGCCAGGTCTGTCCATGAGGACATCTGGAGATGAAGATCTGAGGCAAGAAATAGTTCATCTTGATCATGGCAGTGGAGAGAAGATCTTGAACAGACCACCGCCTTAAATTTAGCTTAATTCTCCTTGGTTCTTCTTTTTCCTCTTAGGAACAGTTCTTATTTGAGTTATTTCTCCTGAGATGGTGACAGCAGAGAGACACAGCAGTGGAGAAACTCTTATTAACATTGGCGCAGGCATATTCACAGGGCAGAGAAGTCTTTCAAAGTTGGGAAATAGTCAGTGATTGGAAAAAATAGAGATACAAGAACTGGGATGGAAGGAGAGGAGAGGAATTGACAGGCAGCAGGCAAGTGAAGTCATCCTAAAATGACAACTTTCAAGGCTGTGCAGACAGAACCAGGGGCCTTGTACCTTTTCATCAATTCTGTCTACTCTGCTGTGCCAAGTGAACAGAGTAGCCCATTTGAAAATCTTCCTTATTTTCTCCCATTCCAAAACAGAACATAGAAACCAGCATTCTTGTCCTCAATTCCAAAGCAGCAAAAGATCATGTGTAAAATGAACTGGATGGCCGGCGGTCTGGCCCCCCAGAGTTGAACAGTATAAAAGAAAAAGATGGAGTAGTTGGGCCTCTTGGGAAAGTTGGTTATTTTGGGAAGGGGTTCCTTGTTTGAGGGGATGCTTTGTCAATATCACTTGAATAAAACATATTTAATACAAAAAAAAAAATAAGCTATTGCCATCGAGTCAATTCTGACTCATAGTGACCCCATAGGACAGGGTAGAACTGCCCCATAGGGTTTCCAAGGCTGTAATCTTTACAGAAGCAGGCTTCCACATCTTTCTCCCACTGAGCAGCGGAGCACTTTAACCACTGTGCCACCAGGGCTTCTCTATATAGTTAATATTAAATTAATATTAAATATTCATTATTTGATTCAACAGCAACAGACCTGGTTTCGGTTTTATAGTTTCCTTAGATATGTGTATGAATTTTGAAGCATGTATAAAAGTTGCCTGAAGTTGTGCTGTTATTTGTGTTATCGACTTTGTGATAAAGAAAAACATGTTCTAAAAATAACCTCATAAAATGTTCTAAAAATATTTGCCAAATTAAGGCACCTACTGCTACTCTCCTATTATCTTCAATCGTTTCCTTTCTCTTATGTTAAATCAGGTTATGGTGGCGGTTTGGGTCTGGTTTGGGGATGTTTGATGTCCTTCTCTTCTTACAAGAACCTGTCTTGATTCCTTCAAAGGCAGAAAGTAATTAGTTTGACATTGCTTCCCAAATATCTCGGCCTACTCTTAAAGATCTCTATAAAAAGTTGCTCCTTCTCTTATTCTTTTTGTACATATAAAGGTACTTTTTTCTATGGGAAGGAGTAACTCTAAGTACAGCCTCAAACCAATTACGATAAATCTGAAACTCAACACTTCAACCCTTCATACTGAGACTGTCAAACTTCCTGGTGAGCCACTCCAGTTAATGTTTTACCTCTATAGAAACTCAAAGGATATAAGCCTAGCTCTGCAGAGCCTTAAGCAAATTATTTGATTTTCCTGGACCTTACCTAGTCTATTATGTAACAAGAATTTCACACTTTCTACCTCCCCCGTCACCCTCAGAACGTCTGGGAAGGAAGAGGAAGCTAAAAGCTTAATCAAACCCTTTGCCAGCTCCCATCAAGTTGATTCTGGCTCATGGAGACCTCATGTGTGCAGAGTAGAACTGCACTCCATAGTGTTTCCAAGGCTGCGAGCTTTCAGGAGTGGATCACCAGGTCTTTCTTCCAAGGCATCTCTGGGAGGTTTCAAACTATCAAATTTTCAGTTAGTAGCAGGGCACTTAACGGTTTGTACTACCCAGAGACTCCTAATTAAACCTTTACCAGGAGTATTTTCAAAGTTTTGGACAAGTCTGCACAGATGTAGGGAAGCATAGTTGAGTGTGATATAAGGGCTGGGGATAACTAATTTATTTTCTTGAAGAATATGAGAGGAAGTTAATCTTCTTGTTCTTAAGAGACTGAAACAGAACCAGGAATGGGTGAATCTAGGAACATAAGGTCAAAATGAAACTACTTTAAGAATAACCAGTTGTCATCAAATGGACTCCAAATTGTGGCAATCCCATGTGTGTCAGGGTAGAACTGTGGTTTTCAGTAGCTGATTTTTCAGAAGTCAATTGCCAGATCTTTCTTCCAAGGCACTTCTGGGTGCACTCAAACTTCCAACCTTTGTGTTAGCAGCCAAGCACATTAAGCTTTTGTACTACTCAGAGCCTATTTTAAGAATAGAAATGTCAAAAAAAAAAAAAGAAGAGAAGTGTCTAATAATCAACTCTAAATTGTTTGTGAGGAGGGAAAGTAAAATTTTTCCATTCCCTTTAACGTCTCTACAAACCTTCAGTAAAGTCTGCTACCCACACAAAGACTGTTTTGTATATGGAAATCAAGGAAAGAATCTGAGTTCTGCTTTTGGGTCAGTACAGCATATAAAACACGTATTCATCGGGGCCGAGAAGTTGGAACCAGGAATATCCACGAGAATATATGTCCTCAAGGAAGTAACAGGAATCTTAAGAAACACAGTGAAATCTGTCTGACTTGTGGCCATGAGGGCTGGGACCAATCTGATCAACATCTTCATGGGACAGCCTGACCCAGATGGCAGCTGATTATGAGTCTGAGGCTCTGAGCAGGTTTGAAGTCTGCCTCAACCACACGCTAGCTGATTAATAGGAGAAAAGTATAACTTAGAGCCTATGTTTCCTCATCAGTAAAATGGGAATAATAGTTTCATAACTGCCAATGTAATAATTGATTCAGGATCACCAACGAATGCTAAGATAGATGAAAAATTATTGAAGAGCGGGCTATTCTCAAAGTAGCACCCCACATATATTACTGGTGAATTAGAAGGGAAAACATGTACTTATAAGGGAAAAACGAGGCAGATACTACCTTATCCAAATGATCAAACTTTACATCACCAATAATGAGTGATAATGGTGCAGAGATGCTGTGGAAGAACATCCTTGTTCTTGGGAGATGAATGTGAAGTATTTAGAAGCAAAGTGCCATGATGTCTACAACTTAGTTTAAAATGGTTCTGAAACATATATACATAGATGATAGATATTATGTTATATATGTTAGATGTATTGTACATGTCACATATTTGTATATACTTACATGTATAAAAAGCAAGTGAGCAAATGGGGCAAATGTTAACAATGACTAAGTCTAAGTGAAGAGTGTGTGAGTATTCACTGTACTGTTTTTCCAAACTAGAAGATTTTGGGAGAAAGTATAGGGATAACGTCATGTACCTCAGCCCCTGAAACGCTATTTTACATGTGTAAGTCTAAACCGTTGTAAGTAAAACACCTAGAATCACATCAGGCACCAAGTCTATGTTTGTTTCATAATGATTACCGTCTCTTCTTTCTTCCTTTCTCCTTTGCTGTGTTTCTTCGCTTTCCCCCTATCGCGATAAGTCCTTATCATGGCTACTTCAATATAACTTGGGTCTAGTTACATTGTCCTAAAATAACATTTAAGAAAAATGGATTCTGATAAAGCACAAAAAGGGCAGAATGCTGTAAAAATGCAAGGAGTGGTGCTAATTGGCCAGCTCTGCAAATTTGTTCTGTTCTCCAAAAGGAGCGTTCCATGGTGTTGCATATTAAATACTGTGCAGAATTAAGAGGAAGAAGCCAGCAGTTTAGGGAAAAAAATCCAGTATGTTATAGATTCTCAATAAATAGCAAAATATAACAGAGGTTTATTTCAGAGTGCTAATTTGGTAACACAAAACCAAGATTTTCTTTTCTTAGAGTGTCTCTTTGTTTTTAAGGCCATAGGTTTTAATGCCAGTGGAAATGATGAATATTTATTTGAGAGTTGCCTCAGGGGCCTGAATTATGTGCACAGTTAATAATATTTTATTGAAAGACATTCTACCAAACTTACTAGCTGAAGTAATTAGTGGATATTTCCTCTCTTGATTTTTAGGATTTAAAAACTCCAAGGTCTTGGGATTTTTCCTTCTTTTTTCTTTTTTTGCTGTTGCCTGTTCCATATCCTTAAAGCCAGCAGGGGGATGAGGAGGAGAAGGGAGGAATATGCTCAGTCTGAGTGTCTCTTTGGGCCACGACTTCCCTGAATTCCACTATTCCATATCTTCTCTTGGTGACCTTTTACAATAAGTGTTTTTCAAATATTCTATCATTCATTCGCAAGGCTATCCTAGTAGAAGGGATTAAGTGGCAAGTTATTCACTACGCCAGCTCATAAGGTGAGAAAACAGGGGACTCATGGGGAAATTATTTCCATAAAACCATACAATGAAAACTCAGTTGATCCATCAGCCTTACTTTCACTTCATTTTGTACAGAGAACTGTGGGAAGTATAAGAAAATGTGAGGAAGAGTTTAGGACAGAGTTTCTTTAACTAAATAATAACAATATAAGATAGTGTGTGTGAAATTGCTATGCACACTGCAAACTTCTGCCCAAATGTAAATTGTTATTGTTATTTTCTTCATCAAAGTTATCATCATCCTCTCTGTTAATAATGATGGAGTTCTCAGGAATTGAGAAGGAAGAAGAACAAGTATTTACTGTTTGGAATAACTAATTATAGGCAAGCCTTGGCGGAAAGGCTTCCTGCTGAAGATTTTTGGAGACATGGTTGTGTAAGAAGGGCAAGTGCATTCAAACGGAGACTATCACGGGTGTGGTAAGGTGATGAGCAGGAGGCTGGCAAATAAGACTCTCCAACTGCAGAAATGGTAAATTAATAGGAAATATGGCAGCCCAGGTCAGTGTGGGAGGGAGGATGAGAGGTTTGGTATCTGGAAGGCATTAAAGCCCTTGGTCTGAGGTTTTAACTGGATTCGGGAAGCAATTAAGAGCCATTGTAGGGGTGTAGGAGCCCTGGTGGCACAGTGGTTAAGAGCTTGGCTGCTGTCCAAAAGGTCCACAGTTCGAATCCACCAGCAGCTCCTTGGAAACACTATGGGGCAGTTCTATTCGGTCCCGTAGGGTCGCTGTGAGTCAGAATTGACTCAGTGGCAGTGGGTTTGGTTTCGTTTGGTTTGGCAGGGTTCTAAGGAAGGAAATACCATGACAGAATCATGCTTTGAAAGATGAAGTCTTTTGAAGTGTTTTGAATAGATTGTGGACAATTGAAACCAGAAGGTCTTTAAGATAGATTAAAGAAAATCAAGATCGTACTTTGAGCAGTGACATTAAGGCGGAGACAATGGGTGTTTTGAGAACACAGCTGGACCAAAAGCACAAGGAGAAAGGCTTTGTTAGAAGTCATGTATGCGGGAAGGAGAGAAGGCTGAAGTAGATCTAACCTTACAAGTCAGGAAAGACTCCCACTGGGGGCCCGAGGAGGCCACACCGCCCTATGGGAGACTAAAGAGTGTTAGTTGACATTTTAAACCAAATTAGCATTAAAAAATTGGTGCTTTTAAGATCTTGTCACCCCCAGCCAGCACCGGAAAATAGCTGATCACTAGCTTCTGGTCTCTATTTCTTTTTGTTTGTGGAGTGGCTGTGAAAGAATCTTCTCTCCATCTCAGACGAGTCCCTAGGTGGTGCAAACAGTTAACACGCTCTGCTGCTGACTGAAAGGTTGGAGGTTCGACTCCACTCAGAAGTGCCTCAGAAGAAAGACCTGGTGATCTACTTCTGAAAAATTAGCCATTGAGAACCCTATGGAGCACAGTTCTACTCTGACACACATGGGGTCACCATGAGTCAGAATTGACTTTACAGCAACTGGTTAAGCTCCACCTCAGGGCTGCCAGGGCTTCGGGTGCCCTGCTTTCTGGCTGCCCCTCACAGGGTGGTGGCAGGGGCAGAGTTAACCCCAGGGACCTGTTGGTACTTTGCTGAGGCATGTGTTTTAGGTATTTCTGTTTTTTTTTGTGCTTTTTTGGTTGTTTTTTTATTTTAGAGAGTTTCAAATACCAGGTGATTTTTTAAAACATCTCATTGATGTGACTTCTGTTGTGATGGGTCTGGTCCTCTTCACACAAAGAAAGAACTGAGGCCCTTGCAAAGTTCTCCCTCAGTCCTAGCGTGTTGTGGGGCACCAACATGTGTGCCTCGGTTTACATATCTATAAACAAGGATGATAAGAATAATGTCTATTGCATCCAAATTAGAAAACCAGATGCCATCAAGTCAATTTGATTTTGACTTGTGGTGACCCCATGCGTAGCAGAGTAGAACTGTAATCCACAGTGTCCTCAAGGCTGTGATCTTTTGGAACAGATAGCCAGGCCTTTCTTTCAAGACATCTCTGGATGCGTTTGAACCATGAACCTTTCTGTTAATAGTTGAGCGCTTAACCATTTACACCACCCTGAGATTGGGAAGGTGCACAAGGCTGCTGGAACTACCTGGAACTGCTGTCCCTCTCTCTATGGGGCTCCCACTCTCAACACAAGTTTCCAAGGTTGCTCAGAGTCTCGGGAATAAAAAATTCTAGTCTTTTTTCTTTTTCTTTTTGTTAGCAAGTTACCCAAACAAGAATCTTTAGCCAGCACATCACATATAAATTGTGGAAAGGAGTTCGCTTTTTACATGGGCCCATAGGGGTCTGAGTTAGAGACAAATCTATGTGACACAGAGTACCCACTGTACTTACAAGGAATCTTTGAAGATAAAAAGATGCTAACTTTATTCAACAGTGTTAATATATGTGCCATGTTCTGTTCTAAGTGCTTTGTTTAACCATTAAAACAACCCGATGAGGTAGATAGGAATCCCAGGGTGGCGTAAATGGTTAAGCACTCAACTATTAACAGAAAGGTTCATGGTTCGAACCCATCCAGAGATGTCTTGAAAGAAAGGCCTGGCTATCTGTTCCAAAAGGTCACAGTCTTGAGAACACTGTGGATTACAGTTCTACTCTGCAATGCATGGGGTCACCACAAGTCAAAATCAAATTGACTTGATGGCATCTGGTTTTCTAATTTGGATGCATTAGACATTATTCTTATCATCCTTGTTTACAGATATGTAAACCAAGGCACAGAGGGACTAAGTAACTTACCCTATGTTATGTAGCTAATAAGTGGATTCAATCCCACTCAGGTGCCAAAGTTCTAGGCTCTTAACCATTATGCTATCCTGTCTCTCTAGATGAAGACAGAGGTATGTGTATCTGCAGGTAAACCCTACATGGCACAAATGGTTTGTACTCAACCACGAACCTAAAGGGTGGCAATTGAACCCACCAGCAGTACCACAGAAGAAAGGCCTGGCAATATGTTTCCATTAAGATTATAGCCAAAAAATCCTATGGAGCAGTTCTACTCTGTAATACATACAGTCACTATGAGTTGGAATCCACTCGATGGCAAATTTTTTTTTTTGGAGGGGGGGGTGGTAACCTTACTTATAAATAGATTAAATCGTTTTGCAATTTTTAAACTTGGAAAGAAGCCTCATATGTTAAAAGAAAGCAAGGCATCCGTGCTATCTCTATCTTCCCCCCAGATTAACCCACTTCCACACTCTCTCTGGACATGGGGGGTGAGTATCTCAGGCATTATAGATATTTCTATAAACCTGTATGCCATGGGTAGGAGCTTAATGTCCAAAGCCCTGCCCCATCAGCCTTAAATTACCCATCTTATAAAGAACCCCTGTGATCATTCTACTCTTGTGGATACAAAGATAAAAGTTTCAAGAAATACGAGTCGTGCCCTGCATGGACGCCCTGTCACGGTGTCCCTGCTTCCCTTTGTGATCACATGGCCAGTTTTTAATTTCAAAGGTAGCAGGATAAATAATTTAGCCAAGTACTCTCACCTCTACTGGGCAGAGGCCGTCATGCCATGTCATACCACAGTGGCGGTAATTGGTTTGTTGCCTTTGGAACATTTGGCCAAATCTGGTTTAACCAGTGGTAGTCCATCCAGGCAAAAAGTAAAAGACTAGGAATTCTTCCCTAAGCAAAAGGCTGTGGGCTAGGCAGTCTCAGCAAGAAGGAGACTCTGGATATGTCAAGCCTATGACTTACATAAGGAGCCCTAGTGGTGCAGTGGTTAAAGCACTCGGCTGCTAACCAAGAGGTCAGCAGTTGGAATCTACCAGCTGCGCTGAAGGAGAAAGATGTAGTAGTCTGCTTCAGTAAAGACTACAGTCTTGGAAATCCTATGGGACAGTTCTACTCTGTCCTATGGGGTCACTATGAGTCAGAATCAACTTGATGGCTGTGGGTTTTGGTTTTGGATGATTTACATATCCAAAACACCTCCACTCCAGCCCATCTGTGTGCTCTCTGCACCCCAAACCTATTTTGTAATTTGATGCTGCTTTTATTCTTTGTTTTATGTCTTTTCCACCACTGCCAGAGTCTCTTCCCTTGCATTAACTGCTTAAATCATACTCAGCCTTTAAAACGGAATTGAAATTGTCCAAGCAGTTATTCCAGTTGGAGGTGATTATGCACTCCCATGGCATTTTCATGTATGTTCCATTTATTAGGCATTCATCATTTATGTTTTTTTGCCTGTTTATGTGTCCATGTCTCATCTTCCCAAGTACATTATATGCTACTTGAAGCTATATAATAGGTACTCAATATAGGCCTGTTAATTGGGAGGCACTTCTGCCATAATGGGGCCCTCCTGGCACAGTGGTTAAAGAGCTTGGCTGTGAACCAAAAAGTCAGCAGTTCGAATCCACCGGCTGCTCCTTGGAAACCCTATGGGGCAGTTCTACTGTGTCCTATAGGGTCTCTATGAGTCCGAGTCAACTTGACAGCAACTGGTAATCTTTATCAAACTATCCCTTTTATCTCATATACTGTCCTCCTTTACCTTGGTTGATATATAAGGTTCTAGTCTTGACTTAAGGAGCTCTGGTTTCCCAGTGGTTAAGCACTCCGCTGCTAACCAAGAGGTCAACGGTTAGAACTCACCAGCTGCTCAACAGAAGAAAGATGTGGCGGTCTGTTTCTGTAAAGAGTTATAGCTTCGGAAACCCTATGGGGCAGTTCTACTCTGTCCTATAGGGTTACTATGAGTCGGAATCGACTCAAAGGCAACGGGTTTGGTTTGGCTTTAATCTTTAACCATTTTGCCACCAGGATTTCTTAAGAGTTATTGTTGCTGTGGTTTGGGTGAAAACAAGTGCTCTTCAGTTAAATCAGAACCCAGCTGGGCTGAGGCTGGGCCCAGACCCTGGTAAAGCTCAAACCGCTGAAGAGGCAGTTCTGTCTGGAACTGACCTCAGCAGCGTTAATGGGAAGGAATGTCTCTCGAGGGCTACTAGAACACAAAACATCAACTTACAATTTAGAACAAGGAACGTACAATCAGTTTTAAAATACAAGTTTTTAAAAATAAATATAATTCCACATTAAAGCATCAGGTACAGGCATAAAAGAAGAAATGGGATTTAGATGAGAAGCAACATCAAAGGAATGTATCAAATAATTAAAAAAAAAAAAAAGAGTTGTTGTTAGGTGCCCTTGAGTTGATTTCACCTTAAGGGAGAGGAGGACGGTATATGAGGTAAAAAGGATGCTCTGATAAAAAGATACAATGACCCTGGTTATCGAACTTTAGAATAGCAAGGATTTCAGACTCTGGAATCCAGCTCCCCCCACATCCAATTCCAAATAAAGCCACCAAAAGAGAATGAAGCTAGATGGGCGGATTACCAGAGCTCTTTCCCACTGAGGGTATGCTATCCTGCAAACAAATATAAAAGAGGAGATTCATGGAATGAAACATTAATTTAGAATCTCGGGGGAAGCCAAAGGCTATGATAGTTTGACCTTTAGCACACAGTCTATTTCAAACTAAATTTTATTATGGAAGCACATTCCACTATATGCTTGTAGTGACAAATGGAATCTAATCAAAGATGACAGCAGCTCCTAGCCTCAACAGAACGAACAGTCTGTGAGAGTACCCTTCTTGGTGGGAATCTAAAAAAAATAAATACATGGTGGAACTGTGAGCAGCCAGAGAGCCAGGATAAGCGAGCAGCTAGCGGGCACAGAGCGGCTGAATGGATTAGACTGGCAGTGGTCAAAGGATTAAATAACTCACTACATTGGCAGTAGGAGCTAAATAAATGTTGTTTCTGAAGCTTGTCAGCAAACTCAAATGTGAAGAGAAGGAGCTAAAATATATTAACTCAGATCAGAGAAAATAAAAGAGAGAGGAATTGTTTAAAAAATGAACTCTCTGAATTAAGAGGATTAACACTAAAATATGTTCCTCTTTTTCTAGAGAGCCAAAGGAAATGATTTTTAGAGGTATACATTTGATAAAAACAAACAAACAAAATAGAGAGGGGAAAAAAAAAAACCCCAAAAGAACAAAAATAAAACAGAACAAAAGTAGAGTTCCATAATTTATATTTCAGCATTACATTTGATTTTTTTTCTTTTTTGGTGGAGGGAGGGGAGCAGAAGTCTTATCATCATTGTACAAAGAGTAAGATAAAAGCATAAACAGGTAAAACAATTTTCCCGTAGACAATTAGTCAGCATGGGGCCAAGTTTTGGAATAAGGATCTCTTGGCACCAACTCTGGGAATACGCTTTTAAATTCTAAAATCTCATAAAGTGGAGAGAATCAAACCAACACAGGAAGTAGTGCCTTTCACAAGCTTTCATCCATGATGAATTGACTATACTCAGAGCACTGTTTTTATTTATTCTTTCCTTTCTTTCTCTCTTCTTTTCTTAAATGATTTTATTAATTATCCTTTTTTTTTTTGATTTGGGTAACACCTGAGCATAATATGAGTTTAAGATTTTTCTCATTTTTCTGTCTAGATATAACCACTTCTGTTGGCTTTGTATGTATCCCTCTAGAGTTGGTCTGTTGTTGTTGTTAGGTGCCGTCAAGTCAGTTCCGACTCAGTCTAAGCACTGATAAAACATTTATATGCAAATTTTCCACATTCTCCTGCATTTTTAAAAATTTTAGACACCTAATTTTGAGCTTGTGTCATAGGAACTTTTGCATAGCTGTCTGTCTTATCCTTTTTAAAGGTTGCATAATATTTCATTGGCTACATTTATAAGTTAAAGATATATATTTAACAGCCCTCTACTGGTGTGCATTTAGGTTCTTTCTTTCTTTCTTTTTGCTATTACTTGCAGTGCTTCAGTTAATGTCCTATAGATGAGTGTGAGTATATCAGCAGAATCATTTTCTAAATATGGAACTTACTGGGTCAAACAGTAGGGTGCATCTGTAATTTTGATGTATATGGCCAAACTGTTCTCTATAGAACTTCTTCCAATTTATATTTTCAACAATGAAGAATGAGAATTCCTGTTTCCCCAACCCAGGTCAACAAGTGTGTTACTTAAATTTTTGATCCCATTGCCAATCTAATCCATGCACACTGTTATCTCAATGTATTAATTTCCCTTTTTCTTACTTTGGATGAGAATGAACATCTTATCATACGTTTAACAGTCATTTTTATTTCTTTTCTGTGAGCAGCCAGCAGTATTTTAAAAAAGTATTTATAATTTTAAATTTAATTGTCAATTAAATTAATTAAGGTTAAAAAAATTGACACCACTTTAAAACATACATCAGCCAAAAGAAAATATACACTGAAGTCTTCTTAAAACCAAACAATAGTGTAGCTTAACTAGTAAAAAATGTCTGCCTTGAGAATTATGCTCTTTTAAGATCTATTTATATGAAATCAAACTGACAACAGCAACTCAAAAGATTAGATAGGAACCTTAGAGGGCAGTGAGTTTATATTCATGGGGGAAGAATGGCTCAGAAAAGGAGGGTGAGGATGGTTGCACAACTGGAAGAATGTACTCAATGTCACTGAATTGTACATGTAGAAACTGTTGAATTGGTGCATGTTTTGCTGTGTATACTCTCAACAACAACAAAATACATCCTCAGTTTATATCCTGGTTAGGTCCCTAGGTGACACAAATGGTTTGTACTCATCTACTAACCTAAAGGTTGGTAGTTCAAATCCACCCAGTGGCACCATGGGAAGAAAGTCCAGGCTATCTGTTTTTGTAAAGATTACAGCCAAGAAAACCCCATGGAGCAGTTTTACTCTGTAACATAAGGGGGCGCCATGAGCCAGAATCAACTTGAGGGCAATGGTTTATTTATTCATTTTTTTTGACAGTTGCCGCATTCCGCTTGACCTATCATAGCTGTTTCTGAACCTCTTCATTTTTCTCATCTAATAAAAATGAAGGTGTGTGTGTGTGTGTGTGTGTGTGTGTGTGTGTGTGTGTAGGGAGGTGGATTATCACCAAGGTGGCTTTTATCTTTTACTCAGCATGTCACTTAATATGTGACTCTTATATTTCACAATTCTGTGGCTTTTATTCAGCATTTTTGTGACTTCTTTGGCAAACTTACATACCTGTCCCGTTGTTATCCGTCTCTAAATGTCAAAATGTTTATGAGTAAGTCAATCTGGATACACTAACCAATAAGGTCTGGATCAGCATCAATGAGTGAAAATGCCAGAATAAAGCTGAGGGATATCCATCTTTTTTTTTTTTAACCTTTGAAAAGGACTATAAAAGGATTATTAGAGTTTTTCTCTCCAGATGAGCACATTTTGCAGATTGTTTATGTAACTCCAGTTCATGTTTAAATCTACCTTCTGTATTTCATCTTAGAGATACTTCTCTCTTCTCAAGAATGGCAGGGAGATAAGCTGTCTGAGACTTTTAGGAGCATCTGAGTTCATTAAAAGGAGCCCTTGTGGCACAGTGGTTAAGCACTCAGCTGCTAAATAACAGGTCGGTGGTTCAAACCCATCAGCTGCTCCTCGGGAGGAAGATGTGGCAGTCGGCTTCTGTAAAGATGGTTACTGTTGCTGTCAGGTGCCATCAAGTCAATTTTCGACTCATAGCTACCCCATGTGACAAAGTATAATTGCCCCCATAGGGTTTTCTAGGCTGTCATCTTTATGGAAGCTGATCGCCAGGTCGCTCTCCCACGAAACAGCTGGGTGGGTTCAAACTGCTGATGTTTCAGTTAGCAGCCAAGTGCTTAACCACTGTGCAACCAGGGTTCCTTATTCCTTAAAGATTATATATAGCCTTGGAAACCCTATGGGGCAGTTCTACTTTGTCCTGTAGGGTTGCTATGATTCAGAATCAACTCTATGGCAATGGGTCTGGGAGTCAGTAAGGATGCCCCATGCCAAAGGAAATAACCCAAAAAAAAAAGGAGGTGGGGCGGGGGGAGACTTGCTACCTCTTTTAATGCACAAATAAAGTCTGCACTATCAATGAAAATGCCCCACGTGAGACCTTCTGGAGAATGATTGATGCCATCCCTCATGTCTGCTGAAAACCGCCCTGGGTTTGTGCAGGCTGCATTTCTCTAATCTTATTTCCATGAAAACACCAGGAGAGAGTGACAGCCCATATCTGGCAACACTCGACTGCATCACGTGACTCCACCAGGCAGATCCAAGTTGGGCAAAGGAACTGTGCTGGTCTCTGTTGTCAATTTTATTGACAGAAAAATGAGTCATTACAAAAGGGCATCTGAAATTATAGACCTAATTTACTTCCTGTGTATTAACCAGCAATTCAATAAAGCCTGAGAGCAGTTTTCATGCACCTGAAGTAGCTAAGCCTGACTGGGTTAAAAATCGGTTTAGTCTTCCCCTAAGAAAAGTTAGAAATATGCTGATTTCTCTCCTCTTCTCCAAACCATATTGTCTGCAGCCCTGGAAAAGATTCCACCCTCAGCAAGACGGTAATAGCATCTTCCAGCCTTCTCAACCTACTGCCTTTTTCTATAGGCATATGTTTTTGCAGGAGAAATAACTTATAGTTACTTGTTTCCTGGTTTGAGGGTCTGGTTTTATCCTTTGAAATGTTTCATTAAAATGTTTGATTTTTTTTTTTTTTAACTTTTGATACCATTGTAGAAAAAGAGATTTGCTTATAAGAGTCATCCGTTTGGCTCTAATTATATCTGTCCTTTGCCATCACAAGCACTGTTGCTGAAATTACTATTCAGTTAAATGCTATTATTATGAAAATAATTAGGGAAAACTTGATAAGCCAGAGATTTATTCAAAATCAAAATCTAAATGCCAGTAAGTTCTAAGGAAACTATACTGAAAATACAATCCTCATCTTAGTTACCTAATGTTGCTGTAATACAAAGACCGCAAGCGGTGGCTTTAAAGAACAGAAATTTATTTTCTCATGATTCCAGAGGCTAAAAGTCTGAATCCAGTGTTTGTCTCTAGGTGAGAAGGAGCCCTGGTGGTGCATTGCTTAAGCCTTCAGCTGCTAACCAAAAGATCGGCTGTTTGAACTCACCAGCCGCTCTGCAGGAGAAAGATGTAGCGGTTTATTCCCATAAAGATTACAGCTTTGGAAGCCCTATGGAGCAATTGCCCATTTCATTGCTGCCAAGTCAATTCTGACACATAGCGACCCTATAGGACAGAGTAGAACTGCCCCACAGGGTTTTCAAGGAACGGTTGATGGATTTGAACTGCCAAACTTTTGGATAGCAGTCATAACTCTTAACCACTGTGCCACCAGGGCTCTGGGGCAAGTCTACTCTTTCCTGTTGGGTTGCTGTGAGTCAGAATCGACTTGAAGGCAATGGGTTTGGTTTTTGGGTTTTCTCTAGGTGAGAGGTACTTCCTTGTCTACTTCAGCTTCTTGTAGCCTTTAGGAATTCTAATAAATGCATCTGTTTCTTTCACTTGTCTTTTTCTTCTCCCTGTCTGTGTCTTTGTGTCCATTCTTCTCTTTTTATAACACAAAAGTGATTAGATTTAGAACCCATACTACTCAGGTATGACCCTATTTCCAAACAGGGTCATATTTACAGGTATGTTGTTGCTGTTGTATGCCGTCAAGTTGATTCCAACTCTTACCAAGTTAACATGACGGAGTAGAACTGCCTCATAGGGTTTCCTAGACAATGAATAAGGAAGACTGAAGAAGAATGAATGCATTTGAATTATGGTATTGGTGAAGAATATTAAATATACCATGGACAGCCAGAAGAATAAGCAAATATGTCTTGGAAGAAGTACAGCCAGGATGCTCCTTAGAAGTGAGGATGGAGAGACTACATCTTAGATACTTTGCACATGTTGTCAGGAGGGACCAGTCCCTGGAGAAAGACAGCATGCTTGGTAAAGTACAGGGTCAGTGAAAAAGAGGAAAACCTTCAACGAGATGGATTGACACAGTGGCTGTAACAATGGGCTCAAGCATAACAATGATTGTGAGGATGGTGCAGGACTGGGCAGTGTTTCATTCGGTTGTACACAGGGTCACTATGAGTCAGAAGCAACTCGAAGGCATCTAACAAGAAAAACAATCTTTACAGGAGCAAATCGCCAGGTCTCATCTCCTGCGGAGCAGCTGGTGGATTAGAACCACAGACCCTTCAAGTAGCTGATGTGTGTTTAACCATTGCGCCAACAGGGCTGCTTATTTACAGGTATAGGGGCCAGACTTTCAATACATATTTTTTGGGAACACAGTTCAATCCATAACATGACTTTATACCTTTTGCTTTTAAAGAATACATTTTTAGTAACATTTTTAGATCTAAATGCTAAAATCAAGTTGAGAAAATGAAGAGAATATTCTGTAATTCTATCTCTCAATGAGATGCCCTTTATAGAAATATATTTTTAAAATAAGGATCCGCTCAAATAATGTGGAATTGTATTTTGAGTTTATACTGCATATTCTTAAAACTTTTATCAGAGAACCTAAAACTTTTATCAGAGGACAGTATTTTACTACATAGCATGAGTCTTTATAGATGAAATATGGCAAAGCAGATGGACTACATTTTATGGTTTGCTGACTGTCTACAAAATAAATATTTATAGTTTTCCTCTAGGCACATAATAACCATTTAGAAAATACAGTGGGGAAAAGATATTATTAAAAATAACAACAAAAATAGAAAATCCCTAGGAATAAACTTCAATGAAGTGTCTACCTTGTGGAGAAAACTATTAAACTTCATTGAAAGGCACAAAGACGATTTGAGTAAATGTCTTCCAAATGGAAAAACAAAATATTGTGAGAATATAATTGCTCCTCAAAATAATATTTACATTTAATGCAATCCCCTTCAAACATTTAAATATTTAAGAAGATTCCTAAATTTTATCTGGAAGGATGAACAAGTGAAAACCACCAGTTTTCAAGAATCATAAGATGGAACTGGTATTGTTAGATATTTGAACGTATTACAAAGCTACGAAACTTAAAACAGTGTGGCGCTAGTGCCAGGATAGGCAATCAGATCAATGAAATAGAGTGGAAACACCAGAAAAATACCCATGTCTATAACTTTTAGTATATTAAAATGTCACTTAAATTAGTAGGGGAAAGGAATGAATTATTCAACAGTTAGGATCATTGGTTAATTATTTTTAAAAAGTTATATCTTTACTTGCCTTGTACAAGAAGTGCATCCTGCACTATGATGTGCTGGGTGTGGGTTGCAGATGAGCTGAGATGACAATCCCCTCAGCTGTCAGGGTGGCCAGTAAACTCTGGCCATGAGCAGCCTATCCACTTATACCAGAGTGCCATGAAAATTATCATTTTGTCTGTGTGCTATGGTGTAAAATATGTTAGAAATCACTCTCTTTTACCATATACCCAAACAAATTGAAAATGTATGTAAAATTTAAATGCAAAAGAATGAAACTATAAGAGACCTACCAGCAAATGTGAACAAATATCTTTGGTGCAGGAAGACCTTTCTAGGAATAAAACTGAACATAGAAGTTGTAAAGAAAAACAGATGAAATTCGGTGAACTAGAACGAAAGTTTCTGTATTTTGGGAGTACGAGATGAGCAGAATCACAAGGTGAGTGACACACTGAGAAAAAACAAGTCACACAAATTGTTGAATGGATGCAAATCTCCTAAAAATCTGAAAGGAAAATAAAGACGCCTACGTATTTTAAAAAGCAAAATGTATGAATAGAAAATTGATCGGATTTTTTCCAAAACCACCAGATATATGAAAAAAATGTTGAAGAGCCTGAAAAATAAGGAAATGCAAATTAAAACAACAGCAAAATTTTCATTTCATGTCATCAAATAAATGTTTAGAGACAAAAAAAAGAACAAAATTAAACATAATTACCAGGGCTGGCTATGGTAAGGGACACTGAGCAGTTTCTTCCAGGGCTGTTGAGTAAGTAAATTAAACTAAGCTTTTAAAAAGAAATTTGAAAACAGGTTTCTTAAGCCTTTATAATGTCCATACACTTTGACCTAGCAGTTTTAGGGGATCTATCCTAAGCTAATAATCAAAGATGGGGTCAAAGTTATATATACTATGGTGTTCCTCTCAGCATAATTTATAAAAAAAGACAATTAAAAAATCTAAAAAATCTTTAAGTAGGGGATTATATAAATAAGTTCTATTTTATAGCTACTATGGAGCTCTATTCAGTCATTGAACTTGTGTTGTAGAAAATACTTACTGGTAAGAGATAAGATTCACAATATAGAGCCAAGTGATAAAATTCAAGTTATAAGAGTATGATACTATTTTTGTAAAACATAGTCTAAATATAACTTTGGCCCCATCTTTGATTATTTAAAACATGTAAATCCACTATCCGTCAGTTTGTCACACTCCGGTGGCTTGCATGTTCTATGATACTGGAAGCTATGCCAATGTTTCAACTACTAGCAAGGTCACCCATGATGGGCAGGTTTCAGTGGCGCTTTCAGACTGAGACAGACTCGGGAGAAAAGCCTGGCAATTTACTTCCAAAAACTAGCCAATGAAAACCCTATGGATCACAACAGAATATTGTCTCGTATAGTGCTGGCAGATGAGCCTCCTGGATTGGATGGCGCTCAAAACACACAGTGGCTGCAGCAATGAACTCAAGTATACCAATGATCATGAAGATGAAGCAGGACCCAGCAGCGATTCCTTCTGTTGTACCTGGGGTCACCATGAGTTAGAACTGACACAACAGCAGCTAACAACAATGTGTCAACAGAAAAAATAGTAGAAGGGCAGACAGCAAAATGTAAAGCATGATTATATATCAGTGTTAGATTATAGGTAATTTTTGCTACTTCTTTGTGATTTTTCTATTTTCTGTTATCTGCAGTGAAAATATGTCCCCTTTTAACTATTTTAAAAGATAGATATTATTAAAGTACATTAAAAAACTATGGTTTATTCCATTTAACTGTGCTTATATAAGCATGATGTAAGTGAATGATTCAAGCTTCAGCAGCATATGAAGGTTAGCATTGTCAGGAGAATTCATTTTTGGGTTATTGATTTGCTGCAACGAGGTACTAGAAGATAGCACAACAAAATAGGATCAAGATATTCAGTGGGATGTGGGCATTAGACAAGACGCCACAATCCTAGCTTTGCTGTACACATTACTGAGATGGCATCACCTGAATAGGAAGGACCTGGTACACGGCTAATAAATATTTAATCATTTATTTTAAAAATTCCTCCTTTTATTCCCTGGTATTGCTAAATCTTTGCATTATTTATTCTGATAAAAATTGTAATAAAATATTGAAACCTATTATTTGTACTTAAACTACCAAAAAGTTTGTGGTGATTTTAAGGCTATATTATGATTCCATGTAATGATTAAGAAATAGATTTACTTTCAGGGCTATGTATAAAAGGGGTGATCCCTGATCAAACCTGGCTCAGGGTCAGTCTTTGAAATGAGGTGTGGCCTTATGCGTTCTTACGTTTGGGAAACTTATAAAATTAAATCACCTACTGAGATTTTATTTATTTTTATCAGATGTAGAATATTGAAATCTCACATTTTCCTGGACATATTTGCATTGAAAATGCATATTCTTATTTGCTGTTTTTAAATGTGGAGGCAAATAATTAGGTTTAAAAGAGAGAAAGAGAAAACAGGGAGGAGCGGTAAATGGTAAATATCTTTAATGTTTAGTCACATTTAAAAATTCCTTAAGAAGTCCAGTTCCAAACTGGCACAATGGTTAAGTGCTCAGCTGCTAACTGAAAGGTCCGGGGTTTGAACTCACCATTGGTTCTGAGAGAGAAAGACCTGATGATGATCTGCTCCTGGTTACGGCCTAGGAAACTCGATGGGGCAATTCTACGCTGTCAGACAGGGTTGGTAGGAATTGCAGTCGACTCAAGGGCACACAGCAACAACCAATATTCCTTACAACTAAAGGGATTAAAGAGAATAAACTTGATCAGGGTGATGTTTAGCTTGTGGTGTTTTTTTGTCAACTCTGGGAAAAGCCCGGTGGTTTGCAATGCCTCTTGGTTTGGAGACTGCACCCATCTCTCAGCGAGCTTGTGGCTGAGCCTGTAACTGGAATGAGCATGTATATGGACAAAAGTCCGAGAGGTGCCTTCATGGATAATGTGTAGTGCTCTACAGCAGGAATCACTGGTGTTTCGAAGCAACATCCATTTGGCCATAATATGTTTCCATGGTTTCCACACTTACCACTCTCTACCTTGGTTATGAGCACCAATAAAATATGACCTGACTGGATTATAACAAGAGAAGATTCTGAACAATACTCTTTTTATAGTTTCTTCTCTTATAAAACCCTTGACCGATTCCTTTCGCTAAAGCTAGCCTAAAATTTACTATACAGTATGAGGTAGCTGGCTTTCAGCATTTCAGGAAGGTTCTGTTCTGCAATAGGACCAGTACTGTGGGCCTTGCCTGTGTTACTAGAAGAAAAGGATCTCTTACCAGGAACTCAAGTGAGAACAAACAGCTGGGGAGTGGCAGAGTCAGGAGTATTCAGTGCTACCGATGTTCACAAAATGCAAGAAGTCTGCATCACTTATGGATAAACAACAGATGAAGCTGTCAGATATTGATTTAAGAAAAAAAATTCAATCATAATAGAAGGGGTCTTCCAGAGATGTTTGGAAAACAGACACACTGCCTTCAACTTGAGCTCCTTCCACCACCACCACCGGTTGTCATCATGGGGATCCCATGTGTGTCGGAGTAGAACTGTGCTCCATAAGGTTTTCTATGTCTGATTTTTTGGAAGTAGTTAACCAGGCCTTTCTCCTGAGGCACCTCTGGGTGAACTCGAACCTCCAACTTTTCCGTTAGCAGCAAAACACACTAACTGATTGTACCACCCAGGGACTCCTTTCAGTTCCTTAGGGCTAGGTTAGGTGACTGAACAAGAAGCGGGGAGGAGAAAATTTTCATGATATAGTTAAGGACTGCTCGGTCACACCAAGGTCCTTAAGTGGAGGATTCAACAACTAGTTATGTCTTCCATGACCTGTGGTCTTTTCATTAATTGGAATTTTCAGTCAGTATTTCCCCTTTAATAAAAAATGCACAAAGATTGGAAAAAAGGGGTTTGTTATTGTAATACTTAACCCCAGTTCTCCCCTCCATCCCCGCACCACTCTCCTTCCCTTCTCTCCTGCACCTGGCTTGACTAGCTGCTGCCCTTCAGCTCCCTTTGCTGGGGGTGGGTGCTTTATCAATCTGCTCTTTTGTGTCTGTCATGGGGATTGAAAGTACTGTATAGTTTTGTTGTCACAATGGCCCTTTTGCCGGAAGCAGTTGGCAGAGCAGGACAGGCCAGCCAGGAGCCCCTGCTCCTCCCTGAGCTGTGCAATCTGAAAAAAGGCAACCTCAGGCTCTTTCTGCTACCGATGCACGAATCATACATAGAAAATCTCTGGCAAAAAGCCTTCAGGACCTGTTTTACCTGAGCATGTGGGTAGCCCCTCTAGTGACCATGGGTGCCAAGTATTTTTCCAAAGAAAAGACAAAGAGAGTGTGAGAGAATCTAGGTTCAAGGGTAACTGACCCTGGTTGCACAAAGACCACGAAGAATCCCTGTACGTTTCCATTCTCAGACATCATGGAAAGCAAAGGTAAAGAGTCCCAAAGCAGGAAAAACAACTTGTTTTTAAATTCCTCAAATACTTATGTCTGGATAGAGAACTCTAGTCATGGCCAAATTATCCATTCCATCACTTGCTAGCTGTGTAAACTTGAGCAACTTACTTGCCCTCTCTGAATCACAAATTCCTATTTGTAAAATAGGGATAATAATAATAATAACGATATAGTTACTGTGAAGCTTAAATGAGATAATGCATCTAATAATGTGACATATGATAAAAACCCAATAACTGGCATTTATCCGTCTCATTATTTCAGGGGACCAGAATAATATTTTTCTGATTGCAACATATTTTCTAGCTGTTATATGCATAGCTTATTCAGAAAAATGACCTTCTAGAAGTGCTTTTATTGCCCCAGGGACCATTAAAATGTCTAGTTGTATTATAAAGACTTTTGGCTTCAGCCCAACAGACATGCTCAGAAATGGCATTGGCTCTGGAAAAGATGGGCTGTGGGCTTAAATGACATCAGGTGCATGATGACAGCCACTTTAGGCAAGTCTGAACATACCCTAAGCCCTGCCTACACCAAATGGCAAGTCAAAATCAAGCAAGCTACACAGCTAAACAATGATTTCTGCACTCTGGGGTCTGTTTTCATTAATTCTTTATCAATTATTTATTGAGTTCTACATGTGAAGTGTTGTAAGCTAGCTGCTTTGGGACTCTATGAAATATATAAAACGCAGTCTAATGACCCCTGGAGCAAACATACAGTAAGAAAAATGTTATGTACAAAAATAACTACAGTACAAAGTAGGTGTGAAAACTACTGTAAGAGTTACGCAAACAGAAGAACTCAGAAGAAGGGAACATCCACATTTTCCACGTAAAAGTTGGTATTTTGCTGGATAACTACAAATATTCCCACCTTTCCCTTTTAGAATCTGGGCAAAGACATGAATGGCAGGGGTTACTGGGTATTGAATGGGGTTCGGTTCTTTTATAAACATCCCATGTTCCTCTATTTGAGGCACCATGACACAGATATCTGTGGGTCTGCACAGGGTGACCTAAGCCTTTTTTGGTTATGCCTGTTGTTAGTTGCTGTCAAATCGATTCCAATTCATGGTGACCCCATTGAGCAGAGTGGAACTGTGCACCATAGGGTTTTCAAGGCTGATACTTTTGGAAGTAAATCCCAAGGCCTTACTTCTGAGGCACCTCTGGGTGGGTTTGAACTTCCAACCTTTTAGTTAGTAGTTGAGCACTTAACCATTTGTGCCACCTTAGGTTGAGTAGGACTTACTGCCTTGGGGAAAGACTATACCAGGACCTTCAGCCACTTGATGAAGGCTACCCTCCCTAAGTAATAAAGAAAAGGTGTATCAGTTTGTATAAGAATCCGTGAGGCTTCAGGAAAGAAAGAGGATGAGAACTGAGCTTTGCATTAAGTTAGGACAGCTTGAATCTGGATGACGTCAAGGTTTGTTGGCCAGAATGGACACCAAGCTCCCCAAGGAGGAACTCATGAGAAGGGGTCAGTTAGATCACACCAGTGACTTTGGTACAACAGAAAAGTCTTCGCGTGTGAGATAGGGAGGGCTGGCTAAAATTATGCAGATCCAGGATCCACCGAAAATCCTCATGCCAGCAATGCAAGTTGACCAGATTTTCTAGTTTTCTCTCCATCCCACTCCCTGTCATTCTTGTATAGAATGGACACTTTGGAATGAGTACACACACAGTGTTTGTGGACAAATTGCTAAGTTGTTAGGTGCCTTCAAGTTGGTTCAGACTCATAGCGACCCTATGAACAACAGAACGAAATGCTGCCGGGTCCTAAACCATCCTCACAATCGTTACGCTTGAACCCACTGTTGCACCCATTGTGTCAATCCATCTTATTGACTATCTTCCTCTTTTTCACTGACTCTCAAATTTACCAAGCATGAAGTCCTTCTCCATGGACTGGTCCCTCCTGATAACATGTCCAAAGTATGTAAGACGAACTTTCACTATTCTCACTTCTAATGAGCATTCTGGCTCTACTTCTTCCAAGACAGATTTGTTCATTCTCCTGGCAGTCCATGGTATATTCAATATTCTTTGCCAACACCATAACTCAAAGGCATCAATTCTTTGATCTTCCTTATTCACTGTCCAGCTTTCAAATGCATACGAAGCGATTGAAAATATCATGGCTTGGGTCAGGGGCACCTTAGTCCTCAAAGTGACATCTTTGCTTTTCAAGACTTTAAAGAGGTCTTTTGCAACAGATTTGCTCAATGCCACATGTCATTTGTAAGAGAGAGCCTGAGTTATATGATGCTGGATATTTTTCTAATAAAAAAAGTGGAAGACTCAAATAATTAACTGGGAGAGGGACATAAAATAGACAGAGATGTGATCTTATTTAAATCTCTAGCTGAAAAAATTGACTCATTCTGACTATGCATAAATACTATCAGCTCAACTGATCTGTAGATATCTTCTGCTCCAAGATTCTCTAATTCAGTATTTTAAAGTGCTTGTATGGTTTATATGTTGGTGGGTGCTATGCTGAAATGGTTAGATATGGGAGAATACTAGCAGAGAAGTGAAAGAAGAAACTGTATATCTCCAAGCAACAGTCTCTAGAGAGGGAATCCTCAACTCCTTTCCCATAAGACATGGCACATTTTGGAGGAGACTGCCCCCAAGCAAAAACTACAGAGAGGATCCCTTTGTAACGTGAGCAGTTCATCAGGGGAACAGAGTCTCCCCATGACCCAGAAGCGAAGAGGTGTCTCTATGGCAGTGTTCCCTGGATTTCAGAGAAGACAGCCCTTTTGGGTGGTCCAGTTTGAGTGTTCACAAAAAGCCATCTGTGAGTAATAAATAGAGTTCCACAGTGTTCGTGTTGGTTGGTGGGAAGAGAAATATATATAAGGTGATCAGATTTCACAGAGGAAATGCAATAAAAGCCCAATAATTTTGGCAATATATAAAGCATATGTTATATCTAAATATGTATTTGCTCTTTATACTCTATGTCTTAGATGCCATGATTTAGGTATAACTGGTCTCTTCCCTGGCTAGTTTGTGTGGATCCAGAGATTGCCCTTCTGCTCCAACCTCACCTGCTAACTCACTAATTGGATTTTCCAATCCCAGGAGTTCATAGCTACAAGCAGAATAGCCACTGTGGCTTAGAGATAGGTTAACAAGGTGGTTTTCTCCACTCCCATGCTGAGCCTCTGTTCAGCACTCCTTAGAGGTGCTGCATAAGTCTGATAATTGACGGGGCTCTTGATAATGTTGGCTCTGCTCTTTATTAAATAGTTACTTTTTGGGGGGTGACTATATTTCCTCATAATCTAGAACCATTCAACAGATTAAATGAGTGCATAGATGAAAATGAAATCCCATTCATGGAAAGAGACTTGAAATATGGGATTCATAATGCTCCTATCTAGACAAAAACAATATGAAAACCAAGTGAGGTTTTGAGCTTCTCATTGAGTAGATCAATTTCTCTTCAACTTTCCTTTTCACACTTAGCATTTCTGGCAAATGTCAGCAATGCCACTTTGCACAGATGCCCTGCCGATCCTTCCTCCTGAGTGCATTGTAGGTGGTTTCTGATGTCCAGATCAGAATACTTCTGTAACTCTAGTCACAGTTATCCTATGCTCTCTCCATGACTCATCCCATATCATTAGATGTAACTCAGAAAATTTACATTCAGAAGATTTATGGACATATGCTACGACTCCTCAGAGACCTGGACTACTGTTACAGCTGTAAACCCATTGCTATCGAGTCAATTCCGACCAATAGCAATCTTATAGGACAGAGTAGAACTGCCCCATAGGGTTTCCAAGGAGCAGCTGGTGGATTCAAACTGCCGACCTTTTTGTTAGCAGGCAAACGTTTAACCACTGGCGCCATCAGGGCTTTGTTACAGCCATAGTACATATCAAATCCTGTTTTATTGTAAAGCACAGGCTTTGGAGTGAGAGGCAATGTTTCAAGTCCCAGTGTTCCTTCTTGTAACTGTGTAACCTCTGTCCCATGTATTGACAGTACCTTATGCCAGGCATGGGCCTCTGAAGATCAGCCCAGTGCCTTGGCCAGCCTCAGGACAATATCACTGAATAACGTAGCCAGCAAGTACACCATTAGTTCTCATGCAATGTGCTATGTGCACTCATACTGAACCATTCAAGCAGAAAACAGAAGTTCATCGCCTCTCCTCACAAAAAACCATTGCCATTGAGTCGATTCCGACTCATAGCGACCCATTGTGCAACAGAACAAAACACTGCCCAGTCCTGTGCCATCTTCACAATCGTTTCTGTACTTGAGCCCATCATTGCAGCCACTGTGTAAGACTAACTGGCCCATAGTGTTTCCTAGGCTGTAATCATTATGGAAGTAGACTGCCACATCTTTCTCTAATGGAGCAGCTGGTGGGCTCAAAACACAGAACTTTTGGTTAGCAGCCAAGTACTTAACTACTGTGTCACCAGGGCACCTATTCTGTGGCTGTCAGAGGGGTTCCTACCATGCTTGCTAGGAAGAGCTCAGGGACATGGGAGTTCATTCTTTAGAGAATAACCAGGTGCTGGGGCTCCTTCCCATAGCTACACACCTCTGATCCGAGAGGCCAAGGGCTTTTCTAGAGAGATGTGCATCCAAGGAGAGTCACTGTGCTGGTCTTGGGCCCATGCCAAGCTCTCCACCGGCAAGTAAACGTGGGGTAATGTGTTCCGCTCATCACAGGCAAAGCTCATCAAAATTACTTTCTAAATAGTACCTGGGAGTTTTGCCAAGGTCATGTTTGGTTCATTAGAATATCTATTATTAATCCATTATCACTTAATGATCACTTAATCTGATTTCTTACCCCATGCAAGCTGGGGTGGTTTCCCCCTGTTTTCATGTAGACAGACAATGTAACTAAATCATGATCCCTGCTGAATTGTAAATTTTGATCATCTGAATATAAGCAGAAAGATTCTTTCCGATGAACACAGGTCTTCTGACACAGTCTTGCATTACCTTATACTTGGGTTCACCTTTCATATGGAGAAAAAAATAAAAAGAAAATTAGCACTGTGGACTTCATTCTGGTCAACTGGGAAGAAATGCAGGGAGAAGTGAAAGATAAAGAACCTTGGGAGAAAGTAACCATGTCATCTTAGAGTTCATAAAAAACTATTGCTGTTAAGAGTTGTTGAGTCAGTTCCCAGTAATAGCGACCCTATGTACACCAGAATGCAACACTGCCCGGTCCAGTGCCATCCTAAAAATTGTTGTTATGCTTGAGCCCATTGTTGCAGCCACTGTGTTAATCCATCTTATTGAGGGTCTTCCTCTTTTTTGCTGACCCTCTACTTTACCAAGCATGATGTTCTCCTGTGATTGGTCCCTCCTGATAACATGTGCAAAGTATGTGAGAGGAAGTCTCCCCATCCTTGCTTCTAAGGAGCATTCTGGCTGTACTTCTTCCAATATAGATTTGTTCATTCTTCTGGAAGTCCGTAGTATATTCAATATTCCTCGCCAACACCATAATTCAAATGCATGAGTTCTTCTTCGGCCTTCCTTATTTATTGTCCAGCTTTCACATGCATATGAGGTGATTGAAAGTATCATGGCTTGGGTCAGATGCACCTTAGTCGTCAAAGTGATATCCGTGCTTTTTAACACTTTAAAGAGGTCTTTTAACACTTTAAAGACATCTTTTGCTCAATGCAGTACATCATTTGACTTCTTGACTGCTGCTTCCATGGGTGTTGATTGTGGATCCAAGTAGAATGAAATCCTTTACAACTTCAATATTTTCTCCGTTTATCATGATGTTGCTTATTGGTCCAGTTGTGAGGATTTTTGTTTTCTTTATGTTGAGGTTAATTCATACTGAAGGCTGTAGCCTTTGATCTTTACCAGTGTTTCAAGTCCTCTTCACTTTAGCAGGTAAGGTTGTGTCATCTGCATATCAAAGGTTGTTAATCGGTCTTCCTTCAATCCTGATGTCATGTTCTTCTTCATAAAGTCCAGCTTCTCTGATTATTTGCTCAGCATACAGATTGGATAAGGATGGTGAAGGATACAACCCCAGTGCACACCTTCCTGATTTTAAACTACACAGTATCCTCTTGTTCTGTTCAACGGCTGCCTCTTGGTCTATGTACAGGTTCCGCATGAGCTCTGTTAAGTGTTCTGGAATTCCCATTCTTTGCAATGTTCTCCATAATTTGTTACAATGCACACAGTGGAATGCCTTTGCATAGGTAAACATCTTTCTGGTATTCTCTGCTTTCAGTCAAGATCCATCTGACATCAGCAATGATATCGTCTCTCATTCCATGTCCTCTTCGGGATCGGCCTTGAATTTCTGGCACTTCCCTGTCCATATACTGCTGCAACCACTTTTGAATGATCTTCAGCAAAATTTTTACTTGTGTGTGATGTGATATTAATGATATTGTTCAATAATTTCCACAATTCTATTGGATCACTTTTCTTTGAAATGGGCACAAATATGGATCACTTCCAGTCAGTTGGCCACGTAGCTATCTTCCAAATTTCTTGGTATATACCAGTGAGCACTTCCAGCACTGCATCCATTTGTTGAAACATCTCATTTGGTATTCTTTCAATTCCTGGAGCCTTGTTTTTCACCAACGCCTTCAGTGCAGCTTCCACTTCTTCCTTCAGTGTCATCGGTTCTTCATAATATGCTGCCTCCTGAAATGGTTGAACGTCGACCAATACTTTTTGGTACAGTGACTCTTTGTATTCCTTCCATCTTTTTTTTGATGTTTCCTGCATCTTTCAATTTTGTGACCGTAGAATCCTTCGATATTGCAACTCGAGGCTTGAATTTTTTCTTCCGTTTCCTCAGCCTGAGAAATGCTGAGTGTGTTCTTCCCTTTCGGTTTTTGCACAGGTCTTTGTGCATTTCACTGTAACACTTTGTCTTCTCAAGCTGCCCTTTGACATCTTCTGTTCAGCTTTTACTTCATCATTTCTTCCTTTTGCTTTAGCTACTCTATGAGCAAGAGCAAGTTTCAGAGTCTCTTCTGACATCCATTTTGGTCTTTTTTTTCTTTCCTGTCTTTTTAATGACCTTTTGCTTTCTTCATGTATGATGTCCTTGATGTCATCCCACAACTTGTCTGGTGTTCTGTCATCAGGGTTCAATGTGTCAAATCTATTCTTGAGATGGTCTCTAATTTTAGGTAGGATATACTCAAGGTCATATTTTGGCTGTTGCAGACTTGTTTTAATTTTCTTCAGCTCTGGCTTTAACTTGCATAGGTGCAATTTATGGTCTGTTTCACAGTCGGCCCCTGGCCTTATTATAACTGATGATATTGAGTTTCTCCATCATCTCTTTCCACAGATGTAGTCAATTTGATTCCTGTGTGTTCCATCCAGTGAAGTCCACATATATAGTCACCGTTAATGTTGTTGAAAAAGGTATTTGCAATGAATATGTCATTTGTCTTTCAAAATATATCATGTGATCTCCAGTGTCATTGCTATCACCAAGGTCATAGTTTCCAACTACTGATTCTTCTTTTTTGTTTCCAACTTTCGAATTCCAATCACCAGTAATTATCAATGCATCTTGATTGCATGTTTGATGAATTTCAGACTGCAGAAGTTAGTAAAAGCCTTCAATTTCTTCATCTTTGGCATTAATGGTTGATGGGTAAATTTGAATAATAGTTGTATTGTGTCTTCCTTGTAGGCATATGGATATTGTCCTATAACTGACAGCATTGTACTTCAGGATAGATCTTGAATTTTTCTTGTTGACAATGAATGCTATTCCGTTCCTCTTCAATTTGCCATTCTCAGCATGGTAGACCGTATAATTGTCCAATTCAAAATAGCCAGTACCAGTCCATGTCAGCTCATTAATGCCTAGGATATCTATCTCTGTGTTCCATTTCATTTTTAACGACTTCCCATTCTCCTTGCTTCACACATCATACATTCCACGTTCCAATTACGAATGGATGTTTGCAGCTGTTTCTTCTCGTAAGTCATGTCACATCAGCAAATGAAGTTGCTAAAGCTTTGCTCCATCCAAATCATTAAGGTCGACTCTACTTTGAGGAGGCAGCTCTTTCCCAGTCGTATTTTGAGTGCCTTCCAACCTGAGAGGCTCATCTTCCGGCACTATATCAGACAATGTTTCACTGCTATTCATAAGATTTTCACTGGCCAATTTTTAGAAGACCAGGTTCTTCTTCCTAGTCTGTGTTAGTCTGGAGGCTCCGCTGAAACCTGTCTGATATTTGAAATACCACTGGCATAGCTTCCAGCATCACTGCAATACTCAAGCCACCACAAATGACAAACTGACAGGCGAGTGGTGGTCATAATAAACTGGGATGAAAATACAGAGAATAACACAGTGTGAAGATTTTTAAATAATCAGAAAAAATATAAGTATGATTTTATGACTAGAAGCTTTAAAAAGTAAAGACAGATCAAAATGGGTAAGTTCTCAAAACATTCTAATTGTACAATTTTGGAGTCTGAGTCAACTCCATGGCAACCGGTTTTAACAGGTTATGAGAAGGATGTTGAAGAAACTAGTGCAGTAGGAAAGTTCTTGGTCTCTAGTTTTAGAAGGATTTTGAACAAGAAAAGAGGAAGGATCAGTGCATAAAGAAGAACCAATTTTAAAGACTCCTAAGGGTCAGTGTTTTCCAAAAAGACTGAAGTGTGACCCTGTTTTATTCATTTTTGTGACTCCAACACCTACTACAAGTAGTCCCTGACTTACAGTGTATTTGAGTTACAACAAACTGCACTTACAACCATCCAGTTTTTTGGTACACCTTATCATTAGTAATATGTACTGAATATAATATTGCAGAGCATAATTTACTGGTATTATCATTCTCAGATGTTCACTCACAGATGTTCCATTTTATGACTTACTGATCAAAACGCTGCCGTATAGATTTAGTTTTCTAAACTAAATCAGGGGCTTTAGTTGCTTGAAAACATGGACCGACCCAAACACTGATAGCTTTCCTAAAGTCAACAGGCAGATTCAGGAAGCAAGGAGATGTTATGGTGAAATGTATGAAGAAAAAAAGAAAAGGGCCATATAGACAACTCACACCAATTTTTTGACTGGAAACGCCATCCTCATTCCCAGGGATAATCCAGACGATGCAGAACTTTCCACAAGTGGAGTTATTACCACAACTGACAAAATGCCAATGTCATCCAACTCTTCTTCATTGTGAATTTTTATGGTTTGAGTATTTTTTTATGTATGCATGTATTAAAATATATGTGTAAGTTTATATGTAATGTTTCCTACCCCCAAAGACTAATAAAGACTGGGTTTATAAAGATACTGATAATAAAAAGCAATAATAATGAAAACTAAGAAAAAAAATGAAGTACTCGACTGACTTCACAATCGACTTACAACAGGGTAGTCAGAATGGAGCCAGAGGCTCTGATTGGGCAGCCCAGAGGAGGGGCAGAGTCATATGACCGCAGCTCTCACAACATTTATGACATATATTTATATATGTATATAAATTATTAATATATATTAGTTACATATTAATTTTATAAATATAGAATACATATATACATGTATTTACATATATAGGTACAAATGTATATATTTAATACACATACATACATATATACATACACACATATACACATACATAATACATGAATGTATACATACATAAAATGGATAAAACTAGGTAAAAACTCTGTGGTCCTATAGTCCTGAATTCGAAGTGGAAGTAGCATTTTGAAGTCATGACGCACTTCTGTGAACACTGACTTGATAGTTTAAGATTTTTAGGAATTATAAATTGTGGCTGTTAAAAAAGAGTCCTTATATTGTAGGGAAACATATGAATCTTTAAGAACGACACTATATGTTATCTGGGATTTGCTTCAAAATAGTCCAGGAAGGATGGAAACTCGGCGAGAATAAAGATGAAATACGATGGACCACAAGTTGATAATATCTGCAGCTGGGTGATGGGTACAGGGAGATTTATTATTCTATTATATCTACTCTTGCACATGTTTGAAATTTTCCATGATAAAAAGTTTTCGTTTTTTTTGTTAGAGAAAGAACGAAGGTGGATTGGGAAGACAATGTTAAAATCATGTCTCTCAATTTAAAATAAAGTATTTTAATTTGTTTAAAAAATTTCCACTTGAAATGTACAGCTACAAGCCTTTAAAAAGTAAACTCACCAAGAGCAGAATAAAATAAAACCCTTAGGAAAAGTCTAGCTGAATTTAAACACAAGGTCACCATCTGAATTGCAATGAACTAAGGACCAAATTCAAGTACCCAGAAACTTAGTCCAGTGCTCTTTCTATTTTACTGGGGGTGACTTTCACTCAAAGTGAACTCACGTCAAAAGGGAACTAAATATTTTCTGGGTAGCCAGAGGGGAACTAATGCATCAAAGTTATTCAAAGGTATATTTTGGCTCAAAATAACGAAAGCTTTCCTTACAATGAAGCACAGTGGGCTTTTTTCTAGGTTTCGGACTCCTCACGTCGGAATGGATGTACAGATAGAGGCTTGATGGCCATCTAATAGGGATGCTGTAAAGAGAATCCCTGCATCTGCCTGGAGGGTTAGCTAGGTGACCTTGAAGCTCCCTTCCAACTCAATGATACCATGTTCTGTAATGAGATGATCCTTCCTGTTTAGACACTTAACTCACAACTCTTGCTGGAGGGTGGCATGTTACGCCAACAGCATTAGTATCTGACTGGAAAGAAAAACATTTGATTTTCAAATGCAAACTTATCTAGTCCTTCACCACCCAAAAATTTAAAGACTCAAATTATTAATGTAAATAATTACAATTTATTAGTTTGTGCTTTAAATACAAATATTGAATTCCAGAAAAGTATAAGGTGCTCAGATGTAGACTATAGATAGTAAAGGAGGTGAGGCCCTCCCTGGTCAAAGAGCCAAGTGGTTGGATGGTTTGGTGCCTCCTGCCTCTCCTTCCCCTTTCCCATGAGTTTCTCATGGCACACTGCCCCGGAACTCTGTTTTTCCTGTATGGAAACCTGCTTCTAGACAATGCCCTGATACCTACCTTGAAGAACCAAGTGAGAACTCAAAGCAACATGTCACCACCCACAGCCATTTTTCTTTAAGCCTTATTTCTATCTGGAAAAAAAAAGATTTTTCCTCTTTAAAAAAGAAATTCCTAGTGTCAACAAACAAGTGGGTTGAGGGTTGAGGTGGGGGTTCTGAAATTGTACAGTATAACCAGTCCAGCTATTCTGGTGATTCTGGAAAGAAACTAACCACATGGTTTATATCAGAGTAGCCAGGGGCCCTGCTGCCTTAGTTCAAAGGGACCTCAGGGTTAGCCTTGCAATGAACAGAATGGGAAGGGTATGGCCCCAGCTTTCCAAAGATCTTTAAGGAAGTCCACTCTGTTCCTGTGATGTTATTATCTTCTCTCTCTCTCTCATCACGACTCTCTGTTCCATTCTACAAGGCATATTTCTGATTTAATTCCTAATAACCCCCATATTTCAAGGGGTTGATATAAACACCAGATGGGTATCACAAGAAAATTGGATTACTCTGCAGTGAGTGAGACATGGAAAAGCCTTTTTCCAACCAAGCAATAGGCAAAATCGTTAACAGTAAGATGTGTTCGAAATACAATGGTTCATGGATCAGAGGGTGAGACTGCCATTTGTAAAGCGTGAAATTGTTCCTTCTGTTGGACAAAAAGAGCATCAAAAATAGAACATGGATAGCTTGCTATTTATTTGTTTATTATGTTACGATCTGCCTAAATTCAAAAATTCATGCATATATACACATATATGTGTATATATATACTGTATGTATAATACGTACAGACACACACATTCACACACTATAATACATTTTGTTAAAGGTTATATATTTAATACACTTTTATTCTTGGTCCAGAACAAATCTGTTTTGTCCTTGCAGATAACATCATCCCCAGCGCTAGAGTTCTATGTTGTTGTGTGCCGTCGATTCTGACTCATAGGGACGCTATAGGATAGAGTAAAACTGCCCCATCGAGTTTTCTAGGCTGTAATCTTTATGGGAGCAGATCACCAGGTCTTTTCTCACCCAGAGCTGCTGGTGGGTTTGAAATGCTGACTTTTAGAGCTGGACAGGGGTGACTTGGCACCTGGTCTTGGATTTTGACAGATTTCCAACATGATAGATGAAAGTGTTCTGCCACCAATCACTCAACTCTATCTCCTCTTTTGCATTCCAGGCCTTACATTAGTGCACCCCTGACACTGTCATCCAGAGCTTCCTAGGCTCCTCTGCCAACATCCCTGGTGACCCTGTCAAGTTTACGACCATTCGAGAACCTTTACCTTTTAGCACAGAACACTTTGTGTTGAATTTTTTTGTAAATATGTCTTTATCCCCCTGACACTAAGTATGAATGAACTTTGCATTTCCCATACAAAGATCATAATGGTGCACTGCAAATAATGAGAATTTAATTAATATTTGCTATGATTCGATGTGTAGTGGGATAGCTTTTATCTCTGATTCAACCTTCTCACCATCCTCACCACCTTTAATCCGCGTTAGACTCTAGTATGTACCAACGCTATGATAATAGAAGAGGACTTTCAAAATGCAATCATGCTGGGAAGGAGACATACTTTTATTTTAGGAAAATTCAAGAGAAAACTAGCAGGAAGCTAATCTTTGTGCAAAATGTGGCCCACCCTTTTTCCCGCCACCCAGATCACTATGAAAGTCCCACCTTCCTTGCCAACTTCTGAGCATCAGAGTGCCCTCTCCACCATGGATCAAATGCCTGGCTACTCACCCCAGTGGCAGAGGCAAGTAGAGGTAGAAGAGATTGTTAATTTTTTTTTCCTTTTGTTTTGAGTGAGGGGTAGTGAGTAGAGGATGTATAAAGGGGCTGCAGGAAAGGGAACGCAGGTGAAGAAGGAGGGGTGCTTTCTGTCCAATAATGGGTTTCCCTAAGGCCCTATGGCCACGGATGGTGCTGGAAGGGAGTTTGAAGTAGATAAGTCATTTCCAAATCACCATCATCTTGCAGACTTTGAATATATTAGCAAGTATAGTTAAATAACCTCTAAGATTCCACATGATTTACACACTTGGCTGCTAACTGAAAGGTTGAAGGTTCAAGCCTGCCCCTAGTTGGCTTGGAAGGAAGGCCTGGTGCTGCAATTCTGAACAATCAGCCATTGAAAATCCTGTGGAGCACAGTTCTATCTGATACACAGGAGTCACCATGAGTCACGATCAACTCCATTGCAACTGGAAGATTCCACATAAATGTTTTGCCAGCCAACAGTTAAATCTTTAAACTCCACAGCAAGTGGTGAGTGTCCACGCTATATTTATGAATGGCACAATCTCAAGATTGAGCTAAAGTATAACTTTGGAGGAGGGATGATTGAAAAGGGAAACAGATATTTGCAGAAGGTACCAAAGTAAAGCTCTGGGCCAGTTTGTTGAAAGCCAATTTACTAAAATTAACTTGATGAATGACCTGATTCATTCATTCATTTTGTTTATAAATTTCAGTTTAAATCCAGCCCCTACCTCTGCCTCTCCTTGCCTTGCCTCTGCCATTTTCTATGAGAATGGGTGACACTTTTTTCTCAAGTCAGTTTATCTAGTGCTCTAGCTTTGCAGACTAGTGTCCTGTCACTTCCCTGTCACTGATCTTGACTCTGCCTCTGTAACAAATTGGCCTGGGCAAACTGCTGAGACAGGGGCAGGAGCAAGCACAGGGGGAGGATGAAATGAAAACTTTCTAAACATCCTCAAAATTTTGCAAATTGGGCATTCAGCAAATTGTTTTTTCTGGGAATTGGCGATTCAGTGAATCAACTTCCTTCCCCAAATCAGAGCCATCTTCTAATTATTTCTCATTCCTAGCACAGGTTGCTGTCTTCCTGTCTCTTTCACACTCAATTAAAACTAGGAGGGATGACATCTGCAAAAACACGCATACCCACATGTGCACTCCTGCGGGCACAAACCACTTATTGGGTTTGACTTGCAAGGTCAAGAAAGACTTTTCAAAAGTCATCCCTTTGTGATGCATTCTTGCCTTATGTTAGGCTACCCTGGGAGCGAAAATCACCAGCCTTCTTGTGTTTAGATTTTCTGATCATGGTAGGTCTTTTAAGCATCATACTTGAGTAATCAAATTTAAGAATGATTCCAGTCTGGGTCTCCATAAGCAGTCCTTCTCTGGTTCTTGGCTGGAAACTTTTTCACTAAGACTCCTGAGTCTTGGTAAAAGCATTGGCCTATGACATGTTATCAGGAGGGACCAGTCCCTGGAGAAAGACATCATGCTTGGTAGAGGGTCCACCAAAAAGAGGAAGACCCTCAATGAGATGAACTGACACAATGGCTGCAATGATGGGCTCAAACACAGCTAAGATTGTGAGGATGGTGCAGGGCCAGGCAGTGTTTAGTTCTGTTCTACATAGGGTCACTGTGAGCCAGAACCTAACAACAACAGCACTCAAGGGACATTGTTTCTTCAAGTCTCCAAGGTCTTGAATGCCACTGTCTACCACTCTTACCTTTTGTTGCTTATGTTAGAATCTAAGCCCTCTGGGAAGATCCTTAAAGGAAATCTGAGAAATTCAAGAGAAAAAGGTACAGAAATGTACATTAGCATAATAACGAGATATTATTTCTAACCTATAAAATGGGCAGAGCATACAAAAAGGGACCATACTGGTACTGGTACATAACTTTTGGTGAAAATACAAATTGGCGCAATGATTTTGGAATGCTATGTGAAAACACATTAAATGTCTTAAACTATCCAGTGGTCTTCAATTTGTCTTCTAGGAATTTTTCCTAAGGAAATACAAACGTATGCCAAGCTTATCATCCCAGTGATGTCTATAATTGTTAAAAAAAAAATGGAAATAGCTTTAAGTCCATGGATATGATAAACTGAATACATATGTTACATTCACATGATATATATAATGAGGAGTACTATGCAGGTATTAAAAAATTATCACAATATATTAAGTGAAAAAAAAACCCACTACATTATTAACCAATGTATAGTATTATAACACTTTCTAGCATATCATATTTATGATAAAAAAAGACTAAATTAACTGATAACTGATTATTTCTAGGTTAAGGGATTATGAGGAGCTTTATGCTCTTTTTCTCATGTTTGCATTTTCCAAATTTTCTACATGTCTTCAATAAAATGAGGTTGGTTTTGACCTCTGAATTATCTTTAAAAAAATAATTTCATAATTTTCCTTATGATGTAACTAAAGAAGAAAGAGATTTAAAAAAAGAAAGAAAGCAAGAAAAGAGAATCCTGTTTCCCTACCATAAAGAACTCCATAAAATCTTTTCTCTCCCTTTTAACCATCCTCCTGTTTTAGAATAAGATATTGAAAAAGATCACAGATCCATTTGAGGAACATTGAAAATAAAACAAAACACTCTTAAACAGTAAAACAGTAGTCAGATGAAACATTGATTCCAAAAGAAGAAAAATCAAATAATATTCAATTTCCTGTTCATTTTCTAAACTGCAGCTCTCTAGCCTAGAGGTCGAGTAAATTTGGGAAGGGATTGATTTCCTCCCTACCTTCCTCCCTCCCCACTGCCCCCCTTCCTTTCTTTCACCCTCTCTCCCTTTATAACACAAGCTGTATTTAATGCCTCTGCAGCGAGCCTGATGGAAGGCGCTGGAAGGACCTCTTGCTGCAGGAAGAAAGGATAGAAAATGCAGAGCAGGGAAACAGGATGCACGCCCAGTATCTCTTACTGTGAAGGCACAGAGAAGCTGCTCGGGAAAGGGTGCATATAACTGTTATCATTATGTAGTATAAAAAATATTCTCTACATTAAAAAAAAAAATCAGGACAGTCCCTTTTGGAACACAAACAGGAACACTGAGCTACTGTCCCTGGTCTACAGGCGCCTGGCAGCGCAGGGGCAAATCAACCCGAAGAGCAACGGAGCATTCTAGAGTTTCAGGAAAGAATGCAGATTCCTGAGAGGCCGTCCTCGCCTCTGGGGAAATGGGTTACTTGGGCCCCAGATGTGCTTCTTTTCCAGACTCAGGCCTTTGTCATCATGAGAGCAGATGTCAGTGCCTGCCTCTCCCGCCCTGAGTTCGTGCGCTCATCATTGCATAATAACCCAATGCAGCCGCCAGGTCGGCACGTTGGTCACAGGCGCCCCCTGCTGAATAAACGAAGAATGGCGCTTTCGCTGACATCTGGTCTTTGCCCCGGGCTTTCTCCACTTTTAAGACATTCTTTTCTTTATAGGGTCGCTATGAGTAGAAGCCCACTCGACAGCAACGGATTTTCTCACTGAAGGAGTCCTGGTGGTGCAATGGTTTCAGCGCCGGGCTGCTAACCAAAAGACTGGCAGTTCGAACCCACAAGCTGCTCTGAGGGAGAAAGATGTGGCAGTCAGCTTACGTAAAGATTACAGCGTTGGAAACCCTATGGGGCAGTTCTACTGTCCTATAGGGTCCCTGTGAGTCAGAATAGACTTGTTGGCAATGTTGGTTTTTTGTTTTTGTTTTTTAATTTTCTAACTGTGCTGCCATCAGAAGGGAATTTTCTGCGGAGAAAGAAGAAATGAACCGTAACCCTGCAGCACAAAACACACCCCAGAGCATTAGCCAATATACGTTTCTGTGGGAGAGAGGGCAAATCCTCAGCAATTTGCCCACGTGGGCTCCAATTCTGTTCTTCAGCCTTACCCCCAGGGTTGGAAAGGTCAGGCCAGGCAGGATCCCTTAGAGTCTAGGGGAATAAGAAGGGGCTGAGTCCGCATCATAACATAGAGGCAGAAACACCCTCAAACTACAGAAATGTCCTCGGTGTTTTTCTTTCCTTCCCTTAAAAAACCCAGTTGCTGTCCAGTGGACTCCTACTTTGTAGAACTGTGCTCCACACGGTTTTCAGAGCTGATTTTTTGCGAGTAGATCATCAAGCCTTTCTTTCGAGGCACCGCTGGGTGGACTCAAGCAGCCAACCTTTTGGTTAATGGGCAAGCACGTTAACTGTTTGCACCACCGAGGGACTCCTTTCCTCCCACTTACCCCTTTAAAAATCTTGACAAAATGCCAGTCACGTCTATAAATTTCAGCCACCTTCCCTGAAGTGTGAGCTGTTATACTCACTTAGCCGTAAAAATTTCAGCCATGTTCATACTTTGCTCAACATCTTCTCTTTCAGTTGCATGACTGCTGCGCTTGGGTGAGCTGCAGCAGTGCGACATTCCCCACACCACTCTGCGCTTTCACTGAGAAAGCGGGTATTGTTTTTGTTCAGCTGAGAAAAAGTGTGTGGTGCTGTCACCGTCTCTTTGCTCAGCTTGTGCCAGAGGTGCCGTACCCCTCCCCCGGGCTGTGATCGGTCTCTACCCAAGTGAAGGGGGATGGACTGTCAGTGCTGAGCAGGAAGAGGGCAACTACAGCTGGGATACTTTGCTCAGAGCACTGCCTCGGAATCTTTTAGGGCATCGTTGCCTTTTTACTTTGATCCAAGTTATTTATGCTTTTGTCATCTCATGGTTCTCAATCCTGGCCGTACTTGAGAATCACCTGAAGAGCTTTTAAAAGTCAGTGATGCTCAGGTTCCACCCAAGACTAATTTAATCAGAATCTCTGGGGGTGGGGCCAGGGTATCAGTATTTCTTTTTTTTTTTTTAAGATTATCACGTGACTCTAATGAACAGCCAAAGTTAAGAACCACTGCCCTAATCTTTATTTCCTCTCGTGTAGGATGTGGACTTACAGAAGTTACCAACCAGCCAACCAGTTGCCATCAAATCGATTGTGACTCATGACTACCCCATGTGTGTCAGAGTAGAACTGTGCTCCATAGGGTTTTCAGTGGCTGTTTTCAATGGCTAGTTTCTGGGATGCACATCTCCGGGCTTTCTTCCAAGGTACCTCTGGGTGGACTCAAAAGAACCCCCAACCTTTCCATCAGCAGCCAAGCATATTAACCATTTGCACCACCCAGGACTCCTTACACAAAATAGTGACTCAGCAATGCTTGATGAATGAAGGAAGGAGTGAATGAATGAAAGAAGGCTTAGAAGGGCAAAAAGAGAAGTATACTCCTTTATGATGAATATGCTAAAATATCTTGATTAATGAGTTAATGAATAACTAAAGTAGACCATATAAAGTAGGCAATCCCAGAAACAGGGTGGAAGGCTCAGTGGATAGGATTACTGGGAGGGTCAGGCAGCTAAAGCTTATGGAAAAAGCCAAGCAACCCGTGTTTGTTGCTGGTACTGTTGTTGTTGTTAGGTGCCATCAAGTCGGTTCTGACTCATAGCGACCCCATGTACAACAGAACGAACCACTGCCCAGTCCTGCGTCATCCTCACAATTGTTGTTATGCTTGAGCCCATTGTTGCAGCCACTGTGTCAATCCATCTCCTTGAGGGTTTTCCTCTTTTTCGCTGGCCCTCTACTTTACCAAGCATGCATCCTTCTCGAGGGACTTATTCCTCCTGCTAAGATGTCCAAAGTATGTGAGACAGAGTCTTGCCATCCTTGCTTCTAAGGAGCATCCTTGTAGTACTTGTTCCAAGACACATTTATTTGTCCTTTTGGCAGTCCATGGTATATTCAATATTCTTTGCCAACACCGCAATTCAAAGGCATCAATTCTTCTTTGGTCTTCCTTATTCATCGTCCAACTTTCACATGTATATGAGGCAATTGAAAACATCATGGTTTGGGTCAGGCACACCTTAGTCTTCCAGGTGACTTCTTTGCTTTTTAACATTTTAAAGAGGTCGTTTGCAGCAGATTTGCCCAATGCAATGTACTTTTGATTTCTCTGCTGCTACTGCTTCCATGGGCGTTGATTGTGGTTCCAAGTAAAATGAAATCCTTAACAAGTTCAATTTTTCTCCATTTATCATGATGTTGCTTATTGATGCAGTTGTGAGGATGTTTGCTTTCTTTAGAGGTATAATCCATACTGAAGGCTGTAGCCTTGATCTTCATCAGTAAGTGCTTCAAGTCCGCTTCACTTTCAGCAAGCAAGGTTGTATCATCTGCATAACGCAGGTTGTTAATGAGTCTTCCTCCAATCCTGATGCCCCATTCTTCATCATATAGGCCAGCTTCTAAGATTATTTGCTCAGCGTACAGATTGACTAAGCATGGTGAAAGGATGCAACCCTGAGGCACACCTTTCCTGATTTTAAACTATGCAGTATCCCCTAGTTCAGTTTGAATTGCTGCCTCTTGGTCTATGTACAGGTTCCTCATGAGCACAGTTAAGTGTTCTAGAACTCCCATTCTTCACAGCATTACCCATAATTTGTTATGATCCACACAGTCGAATGCCTTTGTATGGTCAATGAAGCTCAGGTAAACATCTTTCTCATGTTCTCTGCTTTCAGTCAAGATCCAGCTGACATCAGCAATGATATCCCTCATTCTATGTCCTCTTCTGGATCTGGCTTGAATTTCTGGCAGTTCCCTGTTGATGTACTGCTGCAACCGTTTTTGAATTATCTTCAGCAAAATTTTACTGAATTTAATGTATTTAATAGGAATACTGAAAGTAGAAAGGTTAGAGAATGCCAGAGAAGCACTATTTGAAAAGATATCAGCTGAGAGTTTTCCAGAAGCAAAGAAAGATATAATTTCTTAGATTAAAAGCACACACTGAATGCTGAGCAGGATAAATAGAAATAAACTTACACTTACACGCATTGGAGTAAAATTGCAGAACAAGGATAAAGATAATACCTTAAAAGCAACCATGGAATAAAAAAAAAATATTATGTACAAAAAAATCACAATTAGACTTACGTCAGACTTCTTATCAGCAAAAATGGATGCCAAAAGTCAATAAAATAATATCTTCAAAATGCTACAGGAATGTAACTGTCTACCTAGAATTCCCTGTGCAGGCAAACTCTCTTCCAAGGGAAGTACTAAGAAAGTCTGCCACTGTAGACTCTCACTGAAATAACTAGGAAAGGTTATATTTATTACTACAAGAAAAAAGTCAGCCCAGAAGGAAGAGTAAAATTCCAGACGATGCAGCAATCAGGAAAATTGTTTAAATAAGTCAGAAAAAGTTAGAAAGACTTAGGATGGTCAAAAAGAGTCCTGAATGTCCTTTGCATGCAAAGCTGGATGTTTTCCAGCAGACCCTTTGGGGTTACCTGATTCTGTAAAAGCCTGAACCTTTGATAGTCTGTTGTTGTTGTTCGGTGCCATTGAGTTGGTTCCAACTCATAAAGACCCTATGTACAACAGAACAAAACACTGCCTGGTCCTACACCAACCTCATAATCATTGCTATGTTCGAATCCATTGTTGCAGCCACTGTGTCAATCCATCTCGTTGAGGGGCTTCCTCTTTTCTGCAGAACCTCCACTTTACCAAGCATGATGTCTTTCTCCAGGGACTGGTCCCTCCTGATAACATGTCCAAAGTCTGTGAGATGAAATCTTGCCATCCTTGCGTCCAAGGAGCACTCTGGCTGAACTTCTTCCAAGACAGACTTATTCCTTCTCGCAGTCCATGATATTTCTGGGACTGGACTATTTTGCAATTCTGTAGTCAGAAGTTAACTTGCAAAAGGTTGATGTGAAGGAGAGATTTCCTGTCCATAGTGATGCAAACGGTTCCTGGGCATAAAGATGCAAATAATTTTGCTCAACAGAGAATACAACTCTCCAAATGTCTAATTCTCATTTGAACTAGTTTTAACAATTTACTGGTCCCCTTCTTAATTAATGAATTAAATAAAATCTTTGACGTGTGTTCATTTTATATTTGTATGAGAGTCATGAGGTTGCCAAGTTGGAAGTTATCCTTCAGCAGTTTTCATTCACTGAGATGCCCACTGGCTTTACCTGACCCAGGTAAACTGTGTGGTTGAAGAAGTGCATTTCATAGGCCAGTAAGCTCAGGTGTGGTTTATTGTAGCTTTGATTAAATAGGTAGCCAGCTATTTTTTCTCATGCATCCACACCCCTGTCTTAAACAACTTGCCAAATCTCCTAACAACTCCTTTGATTTTGCCTTTCTAAAATCAGGTTCTAAATATAGAAATAAAAATTTCAAGATATCTTTTACACCTAAGACTATCTTTGAGGTTTCCCAGTGGGTTCCTAGAAAATCACGGAGATTTTTTTTTTTTCCACTTTACGTGAAGAGGCACAAGAAATAATTAAGTTTTTTTGAAATGTTCCATATTTCTTAAACAGTAAGTGAAGTAAGAGCTGTATGAAAAGAGTTGTTAAAACTAAAAAAAAAATGCTCAGGCTTTCCTAGTTTAAATTTGTGTAGACAAAATGTTCATACAAATACTTCAAAAATTGTATGCTCTATGGTCTGGATGAAGGAGCCCTGGTGGCACAATGGTTAAGCACTCAGCAGCTAATGGAAAGGTTGGTGGTTCAAATCCACTGGTGGCCCTGCAGAAGAAATATGTGGCAGTCTGCTTCCGTAAAGATTACAGCCTTAGAAACCCTATGGGGCAGTTCTATTCTACCCTACTTGGTCGCTGTAAGTCAGAATCGACTATATGCAGTGGGTTGATAAAAATAACCAAAACTCAATGTAATTTGAATATAATGTTTATTTTGAGCAGTTATTCTATATGCACATGTTGTTGCTGTTAGGTTCCCTTGAGTTGGTTCCCACTCACAGCGACCCTATGTTCAACAGAAGGAAACACTGCTCAGTCCTGCGCCATCCTCACAATAATTGTTATGCTTGAGCCCATTGTTGCAGACACTGTGTCAATCCATCTCGTTGAGGGTCTTCCTCTTTTTCGCTGACCCTCTACTCTGCGAAGCATGATGTCCTTCTCCAGGGACTGGTCCCTCCTAATAACGTGTCCAAAATATGGATGACGAAGTCTCATCATCCTCGCTTCTAAGGAGCATTCTGGTCTCCCTAAATGCATATAACTGAGGTGCTCCTGACCCAAGCCAGGGTGTTTTCAATTGCCTCATATGCATGCGAAAGCTGGACAATGAATAAGGAAGATTGAAAAAGAATTGATGCCTTTGAATTATGGTGTTGGTGAAGGATATTGAATATACATGGACTGCCAGAAGAACAAACAAATCTGTCTTGGAAGAAGTACAGCCAGAGTGCTCCTTAGAAGTGAGGATGACGAGACTTCGTCTCACATATTTGGGATGTGTTATTAGGAGAAACCAGTCCCTGGAGAAGGACATCATTCTTGGTAGAGTAGAGGGTCAGTGAAAAAGAGGAAGACCCTCAATGAGATGGATTGACACAGTGGCTGCAACAATGTTCTCAAGCATAGCAACAATTGTGAAAATGGCGCAGGACTGGGCAGTGTTTTGTTCTGTTGTGCATAGGGTGGCTATGAGTTGGAACCGACTCCACGGCACCTAACAACAATATTCTGATTTCAGAAACAACAAATGGCTAGAAGAAGCTAGACACAAAAACCAAAAGCCCAAACCCATTGACATTGACTCAATTGCTACTCATAGCGACCCTATAGGACAGAGTAGAACTGCCCCACAGGATTTCCAAGGCTGTAAATCCTTATGGAAGCCGACTGCCGTATCTTTCTCCAGCACAGCAGCTGGTGGGTTTGAACGACTGACTGACCATTCAGTTAGCAGCCGAGCTCTTTAACCACTGCACCACCAGTGCTCCTTTTAGGTATAATAAGGCTTATAAAAAGAAGAAGAGGGAAAATATAGATCAGCCTTGGCTAATAATAGCATGATTTATTGAACCTGCCTTCCCAGTTTTATTGAGATCAACTAATATCAGATCACAAGATGGTGTCTGCCTCTCCACTCAGCCATATCTTTTGAAATTCAAATTTAGTAAGCCTGGCTTTCAACAGGAAAGAAAGGATTTTCAACTTTAGGTGTAAGAAAAGACTCTGATGGATTAATTTTGGTCAGGAATTTCTTTAAAGTGAATATTTCGTTTCCTGAGTAAGAAAACCCCAAAATCAGAGCAAGATATCTGCTATCAATTTCTCTCTTTGACAGGTTTGTGGTCTGGATATTTTCCAATTGTTTCCAACTGTTCATAAAAATTTAATTTACCCCAAAAGAAAACACTGGTCAAAATAGTTTTGCACTATATCCCAATAGAGAATTTTACTCTCTTCTATCCTGATATTGAGTCCCTGATACTGGAGTCTCTGAGTGGCACAAATGGTTAATGCACTCGGCTGTAAGGTTGGTGGCTCGAGTTCACCCTGAGTTGCCTCAGAAGATCTACTTTTGCAAAACCAGCCACTGAAAACCTTACGGAGCACAGTTATACTATGACACACACAGAGTCGCCATGAGTCAGAACCAATGGCAGCTGGTCATGGTTGATCCTAATATTACAGGTTATCATAATTTAACCAAAGCCATTGTCTGTCATCTGCAGATAGTTCTTTTTTTCTTTTTTCCAACTATGAATTTTGACTGAAGACTCTGTTTTAAGCTCTAGCCCAGAATTTGTGTCTTCAACAAAGAAAGATAGTTGGAGACCCTCACCGAAAGGACTGTACAAAGTACATTAAGCCAAGGATCATCAAACTACTTCTCATGGGCCAATCTGTCTGTCCACTTATTTTAGTAAATAAAGTTTTATTGGCACACAGCCATACTCTTTCATTTACATATCATCTATGTCTGTTTTTATGCTACAGTGTCAGAGTTAAGTAGTCCCCAATTTACAACAGCGTTCCGTTTCAGCAACTCTGTCGTAAGTCGGTTCTGACTGATGTAAGTTGAATACCTCATTTTTTTTTTTTTTTGGTTTTCATTATTGTTACATTTTATTATCAGTACTTTATAAATCTGATCTTCGTTTGTCTTTGGGGATTGAAATGTTACATATAAACTTACAAATATATTTTAATATATGCATACATACATATATAACAAATATACAAACCATAAAAATTTACACTGACAATGAAGAAGAGTTGGACGGTGTTAGCATTTTATCAGCTGCTGTAATAATTCCACTTGTGACAGTTTCTGGATCATCTGGTTTATCCCTGGGAACGGGGATGGCATTTCTAGTCATAAAATGAGTGAGAGTTTTCTGTATGGTCCTTTTCTCTTTTTCTTCATATATTTTCCAGTAACATCTCACTGCTTCCTGAATCTGCCTGTAAGCTTTCCCAACGTGATCAGCCTTTGGGTCCATGTTTTCAAACAACTGAAGCCTCTGATTTAGTTTAGAAAACTAAATCTGTATAGCAGTTTTGAATATTAAATCATAAAATTGAACGTGTACAAGTGAACATCTGAGAACCATAACGTTAGTAAATTACATGCTGCAACACTGTATGTAGCACATATTACTAAAGATAAGATGTTAAAAAAAAGATGATTGTAAGAGTGTTTATTGTAACTTGAGTACATCATAAGTCGGGGACTACCTGTAGTTGTTACAGAAGCCATATGGTCTACAGAGAAAAAAATATTTACTATCCAACACTTTAAAGATTTTGCTGACCCTCATATTAGAGAGCTATGGAACAAACCCAGGTGTATATAAGGGTTTAGTATTTGCTACAGTAGTGGTTCTGAAGTTAGCGTGTATCAGCAGTACCTGGAGGGGTTGTTAAAGCACAGATTGCTGGGCCCAACTCTGAAGTTTCTGATTCAGAAGGAGAGCAGTCGACACTGTTGAAATCAATCTTGTGCTTGCTATAATCCCATCCATGCTGTTGTTGTTCATTGCCATTGAGTTGGTTCTGACTCATGGTGACCCCATATACAAAAGAATGAAATTCTGCCCAGTCTCATGCCATCCTCGTGATAGTCAGCAAGCCTGAGTTCACTGTTGCAGCCCTGTGTCAATTTTTCTCATTGAGGTTTTCCCTCATCTTCACGGACCCTGCACTTCACCAAACATGACGTCCCCCTACAGCAGTGGGTATCTCCTGTTAACATATCCAACATAACAATATCTTGTTGTGATTTATACGGTTGTCATTAGCTAATTTTCAGAAGTAGATCACCAGGTCTTTCTTCCTATTCTGTCTTAGTCTGGAAGCTCCACTGAAACTTGTCTACCACGGGTGACCCTGCTAGTATTTAAAATACTAATGGTATAACTTGCAGTATTGTAGCAACACACAAGCCACCACAGTACAAAAAATTAACAGACATGGTGAAAATCTCATTAATACCCAGGAATAAAGTAAGCACTGCAGAGCAGAGCTGGTAGTCAGCCTTCTGCTTTCATTTCTCCCAGGCCGCAAAGAGCAATGGATGTAAAGAGAAAACTCAAGTCCTGGTTCAGCAGGTTGATTGCTGTGTGACCTTAGGAAAATAACCAAAATCTCTTAGCCATACTTTCTAAAACACTGAAATAATAAAATATTCACATTATCCAATTCATCAGATTATTGAGATGATTAAATATGAATGGAAATTGTTCATAAGTATAAATTGTTATACAGCCATAAGGTATCGTTATTTCTTAGCCCCAGAATATACTGAATGAATAATAAATAAGCTCACTCATTAGTGCTGCAACTGAAAAATGATACAAGTTAGTTAACACTAGGTGGGAGGAAAATTAGAAGCCGTAGAATAAGATAATAATCTGGGCATTTAGAACATATCGATCTGCTAAAATGGTATTGCCAGGTCTGTACACATCAACAATTATTTTACCTCATTAAATCATATTTAATTGGAGCAATAAAATGTTTTAGAAACTCTACCCATAATACCAAGGTGCCCTGGTGACTCAGTGGTTAAAGCACTCACTCGACTGCTAACTGAAAGGTCGGCCGTACAAATCTACTAGCCACTTCACAGGAGAAAGATGTGACCGTCTGCTTCCGTAAAGATTTACAGCCTTGGAAAGCCTATGGGGGCCGTTCTACTCTGTCCTATAGGGTCACTATGATTCAGAACCGACTTGACGACAATGGGTTAACCCACAATCCCACCACTTGAGCAACGCTGCTTTTCTTTTTCACTTTGTATTTGCCTTTTACTTGCATATATATCTTGATATAATGGTAGTCATATTGTTCTTTCTCTTTTGTGTTTTATTTTACTTAAATTTACACAATAACCATTTTACATTAAATTCAAACTTATTTTTGATAGTCATAATACTCTAACTGGTACAGAATGATTTAATAAACCACTTCTCTAATACAGGAAAAGGAGATCATTCTCTATTTCCTTATATTAAGTATAATGCTGCAATGCCCAAATATATAATCACATTTGTTAAGAAGAAAATAAGGATATCACTCTGGTATACAATCATTTTGGCAAGTGCAAGTGGAAAAGAACAGTCTCTAACACTGAGAATTTGCTTATAATTAGCTCTGCTTTAGTTGTCCCTATGGCTTTTGCATATGTGTTCCGTAATTTCACTAATCTTCAGAAAGTGAATAGATTTTTACTAATGTTTGTATCTTTTTCCATGCTTTTTCATTTCTACCCATGTGGTTAAAGTGAGTTTCTTTTAAGCAGTATGTAGTTGGATCACGTTTTTCTATTCACTCTGCCAATTTCTGTCTTTTGATTGGTATATGTAGACCACTTACATTTAAGGTAATTATTTATATATTAGCATTAAGCCTGCCGTTTTATTACTTGTTTTTATTTTTTTCTTCTGGTCCTTGTTCCTGTTTCCCTTTTCTTGCCTTCCTGTGGGTTACATAAACATTTTTTAAAAGATTTAAACTTGAATTATTTTTCATGTTTTTTAGTGTGTGTCTTCGTATAATTTTTGTAGTAGTGATTGCATATTACTATATATATATGTAACCTATAAGAGTGTACTGGTATCAATATTTTACCACTTTGAGTGAAGTGCAGTTACATCCTTTTGCCGTCCATTTAAATATAATTATCTTGGTTATCGAAAGCTGTTACAATTTCTGTTTCAATTAATTTACAAAACTCATGAGGAAAAGGATAATCTATTGTATGCACCCTTTTTCCTTCCTGATGCTCCAAGATTTCTTCTTTTATCATTTCCTTTCTGTTTGAAGAATTACCTTAGCTACTCTTTAAGGATAAGCCTATTATTGACAAATTCTTCTTGTATTCTTTCATGTGAGAATGTTTTTATTTCCCCTTCATGGCTGAAGGATGGTTTCACCCGATATAGAACTCTAGGATGATAGACTTTCTTTTTTTTTTTCATTTTATTTTATCCCTATTGTACACACCGGGTAAATTCTCTTATTCTGTCTTCAAGTTCATTGACTTTATCTTCTGTCAACTCCATCCTACTATTGAGCCTATCCACCAATTCTTTTTTTCTTTCTGTTACTGTTATTTTTCAGTTCTATAATTTCCATTTGGTTCTATTTAATAACATTTTTTGTTAGATTTTCTATTTTTTCATTAGTTTCAAGAGAATATATACTAGATTGCTGAAGCATTTTTGTAATAGCTGCTTTAAAATCCTTCTCAGATAATTTCAACATCTTATTTATCTCAGTGTTGGCATTAGTTCATTGTTTTTCTCATTGTGCTTTTCTTGGTTCTTGATATAAAATGTGATTTTCAATTGTATTCTTGATTTCTATTAAAAAAAACTGTTGCCATCAAGTCAATTCCAACTCATAGCGATCCTATAGGACAGGGTATCCAAGGAGCGCCTGGTGGATTTCAACTGCCAATCTTTTGGTTAGCAGTCATAGCTCTTAACCACTATGCCACCAGGGTTTCCGGAGTATCTATATCCTATTTCAATCTTTTATTTTAGAAAGCAGATTCCCTACTTGGGTTTTGTGGGCTGTAATTCCAATGGTATTTTAATTTTCACAGCCTCTGTGGCATTTTTTTTCTTTTTTTTTTTTATATTTTATTGTACTTCAGGTGAAGGCTTACAGAACAAATAGTTTCTCATGAAACAGTAGTACACATGCTGTTTTATGACATTGG